>NW_021703784.1:75395806-76063735 GCF_005190385.1 Monodon monoceros | reverse complement strand
TATATATATATATATATATATATATATATATATATATATATATATATGGTTCTGAAGAACCTAGGGGCAGGAGAGGAATAAAGACACAGACATAGCGAATGGACTTGAGCACACGGGGAGTGGGAAGGGTAAGCTGGGATGAAGTGAGAGAGTAGCATGGACATATATACACTACCAAATGTATAATAGATAGCTACTGGGAAGCAGCCGCATAGCCCAGGGAGATCAGCTCGGTGCTTTGTGACCACTTAGGGGGGTGGGATAGGGAGGGAGGGAGGGAGATGCAAGAGGGAGGAGATAAGGGGATATATGTATATGTATAGCTGATTCACTTCATTATAAAGTAGAAACTAACGCACCATTTTAAAGCAATTATACTCCAATAAAGATTTTTTTAAAAATTACTATTGGCATTTTTCACAGAAATAGAACAAAACATTTCACAATTTGCATGGAAACACAAAAGACCCCAAGTAGCCAAAGCAATCTTGAGAACGAAAAACGGAGCTGGAGGAATCAGGCTCCTGGACTTCAGACTATACTACAAAACTACAGTAATCAAGACAGTATGATACTGGCACAAAAACAGAAACACAGATCAATGGAACAGGATAGAGAGCCCAGAGATAAACCCACCATCGTACGGTTACCTTATTTTTGATAAAGGAGGCAAGAATATACAATAGAGATTGGTTTTCTGGTGCAGATAGTTTTCTTCTCCAGCCTTGCTTTTTCCTTTTGCTGTTCATTTATCTTTTCTCCATTCAAGGTCATTCTAGTTAGACAGAAAGTGCAGCAATATACTACATCTTAAAATATTTAGGCTCTCTGGCCCAAAGAAATTGACTGAATTGGGACAGCTACAACCTGTACTTTAGTGCACCATGTAACCTAATAAAACCTTTCCAGGAAAAGCTACAAACACTCATAAGTCATCAGCCTTGAAAAGAAACATACCAGCCTGATGGATGTTGAAAGCCTGGCATGTTAAATCTGTTTCCATATAATGGAATCTGAAACCAAGTGGGATCCTGTGGGGCTCCTGGGTCACAGAAGCCTTTCTGAGTCCCAGGTTTCTTTTAGGGAACAGACTCCAGCCTCCATGACCTTCCCTGAGTTCCAAAGGGCTGATTCTAACAGTTGCTAATCCAGGAAGTGAAGGGATACAAAAACAAGGGAGGGGCAGCTGAGATACAATAGCACAGCCTTGGGGCAGGGTCCTGGTTGCCTCAAGAAATACACATAACAATGTCTTTAAGCTCTTTGTAGAATTAAAACCCAACAAATGGAAGATGTCAGCATTCTTCATACCAGAGAAGACTACCTGAGGCCAGAGTAAAGCAATCAGAGAAACTCATCCAGATTACATGAGACCAGATTAGAGAAGTGCAGGCCCTGCACACATGCAAATCCTATCAACAACCTCATTACTTGAACTGTTGCTATATAACTCATCAAATCCTCCCGGGTTGAGACACAGTTTTTCAAGGCAGTAGCCCATTGTGTCCCCCTTTGCCTAGCAAAGCAATAAAACTACTCTTTTCACTTCATCCAACACTCTGTCTCCGAGATTCCATTCGGCACTGGTGCACAAAGACCGAAATTTCGGCATGAAATCCACAACATAAAACACAATCCAGGTGCTAGCAATTCCTTCTAGAATGAGATTGTAGCATCCAGAGGTTAGCATTGAGTGCTACTGTTGAGCATGCCTTATTATTCCAAACTACCATCCTGGCCCCTAAATAATCTACTCAACATCCAGTAGAGAAGGCAGACCAAGTAAATGAGCTGTTTGTGTCAGAGGCCTTGCCTATGAAACCCAGATAAATCAGTGTGGCACAGACTCAAAGCTGGCAAACAGAAAGTAGAGTGGCATAGTGGATTAGCAATCAGATTATCTGGCCTCACATTTCATCTTTACCATTGATTAGCTGTTGGGCCTTGGATAAGTGTGTCATTATCTCTTAATTCCAATTTCTTCAGCTAAAAAGACAAAGCATTTGACTCATTGATTTCTTAAGGTTATTTCAAAATAAAGCATTCTCTCACTGCAAATTGTGAAAAATATATCCAATGTGTCCTCTTATTTTTATATATTTTAGAATACTCTTCTAGAGCTGTAAAGCATTGGTGCAGCAGTCTGACCATGGTCAGTGTGTGCAGAGAGATGCTATGGGCTACAACAGTGGCTTCCACCAAAGACAGTGCAGTGAGAAAAAGGGTTTGCTTTCTGTGGACATGGTCATCATTATTGTGAAGTGTTAAAGAAGCCATTTGCTTCCTGCAAATTCATTCTAGAAAGGGCAGCTGAGACCCCAGTATTATTGTCCTGTGTGGACTTTAACTTTCAATTAACTAAAATCTAATACGGGAAGGTCTCTGATTTTTGCACTGTTCAAGTGTTTCTTTTAGGATCAGTGACATAGAAGAATCTTTCAGGTGGATTACTTAAAATGGTTTACCCAGGGCACTAGTACACAAATATTCTACCTTAAATGTGAATTTTGTTCAGATCTTAGAAATAGCATGAAAAGATAAAAAGAAGTTTTATCTTTAATGAAATGCAGTTCACTGGGTGAGTGGTGAAGAAAGGAAAACAGGCATGAAGTGTGTGTAAATGAATATATGTATCTGTCTAATATGTCTAAGTAGGGGTTTATGTGTGGGAGGTGTTCAAATTATTGTATGAGTTGGTGTGTGAAAAGCCTTGAATAAAATTAAAGAGAGAGAGGATAAAGGTTAAATAATTAGGAACACCAAGTGGTCATTGCCATTCACTAAAGTGACTCACTTTTCTTAAGAAGGTGATGAAAGTAGTAATCCACGGAAGAGTTTAAAAACGACTCAGTTTAAACATTAGAAAATCAAAGAATAATTTGCATGTCTGTCTTCAGGGTCCTCACTGGCCTCACTGTATAAGAGACTTTGAAATTTTAGTTCAGAAACCAGAGGAAAACTATCTGGAGAATAAAAGAGATTTCCTAAAGGGATTCCAGTAATCCATGGCTTTGCTAAGATGTCACTATCTTCAGAATAACTTTTCTGATGATATTTTTTCTGTATTTTATACTCCAAAATAAGACTGAAGCAGTAACTATATCATTTTAAAAATTTGAAAATTAAAAAAATTTGAGTATATCATTTAAAATATTTGAATTAAACCACGTGATTTTCTGAGTTTCTTTTGGAGTCAAGGCTAAAGTTGAATTTAGTTTTATGCAAACAACACACCTAGAATCAGATAGCTGTGCCTCAGATTTTGACCCAGAGTAGAAGGATAAGCCTCCTGTTCCTTCCCTGTACCCCCTTTTCAGTTAGAAATAAATTTTTTTCATTTTCTCATTTTTATTTTGGGAAACAGACAAATTTCATTTAAAAAACAGGTTGTATGTGTGTGTGTAAAATTTAGCAAGAGAGTCAAATAATAGTACCTTCATTTAACAGATTAAGAATCTTATGCCTAGAGAAGTTAAGCAAAATGCTCAAAGAGGAAAACAACTAGCTAGTGACAGAACTCAAAAGATAATTTAGTTCTCTTGCTTATCAATTCGTTGTCTCAACCCTATCTTTCAGGTGGTAGAGGGCTTCAACATTGAAGGATGGCAGTGATGATTCCAATGGAAATTTTTGCGTAAAATCAGCTCAGTGATAGC
This sequence comes from Monodon monoceros, assembly GCF_005190385.1. Classification (NCBI taxonomy): domain Eukaryota; kingdom Metazoa; phylum Chordata; class Mammalia; order Artiodactyla; family Monodontidae; genus Monodon; species Monodon monoceros. Next base: position 76,060,079 of record NW_021703784.1, on the reverse strand, counting down.
TTATGTAAGCTTCAGGCAGCAGAAAAATCATTAAAATAGTGACCTTTGGAAGTTTATTTCACTGTAGTCTGTATATTGGAAATTAAAAGATTAAACAGGAATACAAGAAGTGTTTTGACCTGGGGGGTGATTAAACATGTTACTCAGGGAGTACTGTGGCATCTAGAACTATGCCCATCATGGGCCTCTTCAGCTCCAAATGCAATCAAACGGTTACCTGGTCCTCCAGAGAGAATAGTCTACTCTTCCTTTATTTTTATATATTCACCAACACAGATGAGTAAAAAAAAGAGGCAGCCAGCCAGAAAACATAAATTGCTCAGAGCTGCAGGAGAAAGAAAATTTCAAGCACATGTAAATAGAAAAGGAACTTTTCCTAGTTTATGAGCAAGATTTTTGCAAAGCAAGTGGCAGAGAGAGTTATTGCTCACCAAACAAACAGTCCATATGCTAGCCTACATTTCCCAAACTCCCTCATAGTTAGATTACAGTTGGGTTGGGGACAAGTGAAAGGTTCTGGCCAGTGGCCCATAAGCACAAGTAATAGTGATGTAGGTGGGTCACTTCTAGTCACAGGAAACAACAGAAGTTTGTTCTCCATGTTCTTTCTTCCTTCTGTTGCAGTGAGAGTAGGGATCATGTGTCCAGGGAACAAAGCCCTCAGGTCTATAAATCTAGGTCGTTGAGACATTGCTTGGAAGGGAAACGCAGAGGACTTTGCACGGGGAGAAAAAGGATAACATCTATGCTAAGCTACTAAGATTTCTGGATTTGTCCTGCAGCAGAGATTAGTCTATTTAATAGGAAAATTATGCTTATAAGAATCAATTTAATACATATGTACTTAATATATATTAGGTCAATTTAATTTATATTACTTAATATAAAATTCGTACAGATTCATAAACAGAAACATCTTACAGTCAGTATGTTAAATGAGATAAGATAAAATATATATATTTAAGGGCACAGCAATGCTCAAAATATTTATATTTCCTTTCTGATCAGTCCATTTTTTTTTTAAGCATGAACTAGTTTAGCACAGTCACCAAGTGCAGAGTATTGCACTCTGCACCAGAGGGGCAGAGTATTATTGCACAATTCAAGAAGAACCCTATCCATGTTCAATTTTCCCTGATAGTCACAAAAATTGTGTTTTGTAACCAGTTTATTTGAATCAAAATATAAACAAGGTCCAACAACAACAACAACAACAAAAAGAAGAAGTAATAGAAACCAGATCACCATAAAATTCATTCCTTAACCAAAGCTGGCTAAGGCCTCTCATCTGTTCCTTTGTGTAGCAATTGATAATTAATATCAGAATATCACTATATCTTTGTTAACATGTTACATATATTATCTCCTGTGTTAACTACATAGTGGAATGTGTTCAACTGTCACTCCATAGAATAAATTCAGTTTTTTATAAGTAACCCTTTGTTGTCTTTACAAAGTCCTATATAAACAAAGCCCTGCAGGTATACAGGGTGACTGAAGGATGTCTGGATTAAGTGGGTCCTGTTCAAATGTAGCAATCAATATCCACATGCCCCAGTGGCAAAGCTAGGTAATCAGTTTCCATTCAAGAATATTTTAAAGAGCTATGCAAATTTAAGTCATGGTCAATATTTTATCTTTGCTTAAGTTACAGTTCTGATATAAAAGAAATACAGAAATCTAAAGACAATTTAAAAAAATGGTGCATTCCACAGACTAAAGAATATCACACAAAATATAAAAACATCAGAACTTCAAGAAGTCATTTCAACAGAATGATTGTGTCTGGGTGAACAGGATCTGCATGTATAATCCAGTTAAGCTCCATTAATTGATTTCAAGAGGATATAATTGAAAAGATTCCTTGAAAGAATGTCTTTGTTTTTTGTTGTAATAAATAGCATTTGCCATAGCTTTTCTTCAGTTTCTCTATATTTACTGTCATTCATTCAAGTAAACAAAAACCAAAGCCAATATCATGGTCACATATAATAACCATCTCATTTGGGAAAGAAGGCTAACTTGAAAGAGATCACTTGGAAGATATAAATTTTAAATCCTTCCTCTTAAAAGTGACTGGAGTTCCCAACTAAATAAAACATCTGGATCTTTTAGCAATAATCCCCTCTCTTTAAAACAAATAGTCAGATAACACAGACAGAGATGGTAATTGAAAAAGGCTCCAGCACTAATTAAGTTGAGCTGAAACAATAGTTTCTGCAAGTACCATTTCTTTCTACTCCCAATGGCCTATCTCTTGGTTTCAACAACTAACAAAAGACTAACAAAAAATAAAAGTGCTTACAATTCTAATAATCACTGAGTAGCTGTTGAAGTATATTTCCCTTTTGGTACTGGCACATGGGTACACAGATAGCTCAGCAAAATAAAACATTTAGAAATAGAGCCACCTACAGAAACTTAGTATCTGATAAAAATGGCATTCAAATCACTCAGGGAAAGATGAAATATTAAAACATGTAGGTGGACAACTGCATCCTCATTAGAAAAAAAGATAGCACTGTATCCAGACCTTACGTTATACATAAAAATAAACTTCAAGTGACTCAGAGCTCTAAAAGTAAAAAAAAAAAAAAAAAAAGAAACAACACAATACTAAAAGGAAATATAACTGACATTTTAAACTCAGTGTGAGGTAAGTTGTTTGTTTTTTTAATTTTCAAACTGAGTCGAAAATCCTGATACATTAGAAGTTTATAATAAATTTGGTTACATAAAAAATAAAATCATCAATAAAATTTAAAAAAAACTTAAAAACAGGGAGAAAAGATTTTCAATATCTTATTACAGAAAATAGGATGATATCTTAGTATGTAAAGAACTAAATACTAAAAATTCAAGAGAAAAATAGGCAAAAGACATGGACAGTCTCGAAAATACACAGTTGCCCCTAAAACATGAAGAAATGTTCAGTTTTCACTCATTAAAAATGGAAATGTATATTAAAACTACACTTAGATACCAGAATCAAAACAAATTCATTTTCCCGTAAGGTCTTGATTTGAGATTCACTGATAGGTGTTGTTAGTATTTAGCCCATAAAAAATTCTAGTGGCTATTCAGCAATCAAAAAGTGTTCTGTTTCTGAGAATAGTTAAAATCACCATGGAGGGCTTTCAATTCTATTGTCAGGAACAAAAGACAGCATTAGTTAACCAAACAAAAGTGAATCTTTTAGTAAGCAATGAGTTAGCTTTTGTCTTTTAATCACTACTACTCTATAAACTCATCTTCCATTTGTTTTTTTTTTGCTTTTTTTCTTTATTATAGCTTTCCTTTGTTCTTTGAAAATCAAAGAAATACATGAGAGTTCTTAAATGTAAGCATCAAAGCCTCTATTCTTGCAAAGTATAATCTGGAAAGACCATACGTAAAGAAAAATGCTATTTTTCCTTAAAAAACAAGTGTGAGATAAGTGGGAACTAAATTGATAAGAAATTGATTACATCCCTCTCATCCGCCTGGTTGAATAAGCATACAGCAAGTCCCCTACAATGAACCTTCAAGGTGCGAACTTCCAAAGATGTCAACATGTGTTCGCATGTCCAATCAGATAAGTTAGTTCACGTGTCTGGTGTACATTGTCACGTGCATGCATCTTCTACAAGTAGTTGTGCTTTTGTGTAGTTTACTGTACAGTACTGTATAGAGTACAGTACTACAGTATCTTTATTTCAAGCCCAGGATGTCCGGAAGCAAGCATAAAAGCAGTGGTGATGAGAAAAAAGCATCGGCCTAGAGGAAGGATGAAGAGAGAAAAGAGGAAGAAGTAACCGAAGAACCGAAGAGATTGACGATGCAGGAAATGACAAATGAACAGTACACGAAGGTTGCAGCAGCCGTTCAGAATGCAATCCAGTGCTACTGTGTCATCTATCCTGAGAAAAAAAGAGCTACTACCCAGACATCACTGGATCGTTTTTTCAAGAGGGTAGATAGAATTGAATCCAGCGAGGAACCAGACCCTGTGCCATCAACGTCAGGCGTGAGTGAAATTGCAGCTTGCCCTCCGTCTCCTACTGCTGAGGATCCCTCAGCTCTACCGTCTCCCACCTCTTCTCCCTCCTCCAGTCAGTAACTCTCTTCTTGCCTGTTCACTCGATGCCAGCCCCTGTATGCCAGCTGTTGTACTGGACTACTGTACTTTTCAAGGTACTGTGCTGTAAAAATGTTTTCTTTATTTTTTGTGTTTGTTTATGTATTATTTGTGTGAAAAGTACTATAAACCTATTACAGTACAGTACTAGTTAGCCGATTGTGTTAGTTGGGTACCTAGGCTAACTTTGTTGGATTTACCAACAAATTGGACTTACGAACACGCTCTCAGAACGGAACTCATTCGTTTATAGGGGACTTACTGTATTACTTTTCGAGCTGAGAATTTTCATTGGCCATGTCTCTGCTTTGACATTTCTTCTGAGACTTCAAAATACCATCTCCAGGCTATGCAGTAGTGTCACTTGGGTTACTTCTTAAAAATGGAGATTCTTGCCCCAAACTAGACTTAGAAAATCAGAGGATCTGAGAGCAAAGCCATGGAGTCTATATTTTAATAAGCTCCTAGTGTGATGACTATATATGAGAAAGATAAATACTAAAATGCTGCCCTATTCTTCATTGGTGATTCTTAGTTGTCTGCTCCTGGGAACTTTCCATTTATCTTAACAACAGTAATAGTCATGGCTATCATTTCATTAGTGCTCACATTGAGCTAAGCAATCTACATTTACTATTCAATTTAATCTTCACAACAGTGCTCTGAGGGACGTATTTTTATGACACAACTAGGGTGAGGATATTTAACTTCAGAGTGTGTAACTAACCTGCTAGCTATTCTGTAAGCTAGTAAACTCAGAACTAGTATTCCCTTCCAGTTGTGTTAGACTACAAAGCCCAAGATCTTAACTGCTATTATGCAACTTTCCATTCAAAAAAGTTTTCTGGTAGATTTCTAGATAGATAGATAGATAGATATGCTCAGATAATGATTTATGGATAAATGGAACGATGCATAAATATATACATAGATAAACTCTATGGGAGAAGTAATGAGTACCATGAAGAAATCTAGAGAAAGTAAGTGCTATGAAATAGGATAGAGGAGAAATGGAAAATTCTGCCTTGGAGGGTAACGTTTCATGAAGGGGAAGGCGTTTCTAAACTAGGCCATGAAGACTAAGTAAAAGATACACAGGTGGAGGGCTTCCCTGGTGGTGCAGTGGTTGAGAGTCCGCCTGTCGATGCAGGGGACATGGGTTCGTGCCCCGGTCCGGGAAGATCCCACATGCTGCGGAGCGGCTGGGCCCGTGAGCCATGGCCGCTGAGCCTGCGCGTCTGGAGCCTGTGCTCCGCAACGGGAGAGGCCCCAGCAGTGAGAGGCCCACATACCGCAAAAAAAAAAAAAAGATACACAGGTGGAGATCCACAGAGTAGATTTCATATGGATGAAATAATATGAATGAAGAGATAGAGGGAGGAAAGCATGGAGATGGTAGAATAAAGAGGGAACGTCACAATGTGGAAAGTAGATAGTAGAAGATAATAGTAAAAGACAGGACTAGACATTTAGGTTGAAAGAAGATCACACTGGGCCTTGAATGCTAGTTTAATTATTTGAACACTATTCAGGAGGGAAAGAAATGTTTACAACAGCTTCAGTTATTATCAGTCCCTCTTTCTTTGCTTTGTTCAGGCTGTTCTCTTTGCCTGAAGCATCCTTTCTTTGATCATCTGCCTGCAAAACTACGCATTCTTTAAAACTCATTTCAAATGTCATATCTTCTCTCATTTTCCTTGAAACCTCTCTATTCTACATCTCTCCTTAAAGTTTATTATTTATCTTTGTCCTCTTATAACTATATCCATGCTTTGATTTTAGCAGAGTAATTAAAAATTAGGGCTTTGGCATCAGATATCGCCTGGGTTAGAATCCTAGCTCCACCAGTTGCTTTCTGAATCGTCATAGTTGAATGATTCAAACCCCATGTGCCTCAGTTGTCTTATCTGTAAAATGGAGATTAATAGCACTACCTGACATGATGAAAAGGAATTATTAAGTAAGCTTTATAAACTGTTATATTAGTTCCTGTAATGTAGTAAATGTTCTGCAAACACTAGCTATTAATTGCTACTATCGTGGCACTTATTGTTTGTATTGTTATCAGCCTACATCTTCCTTACTAAAGAGTTATTTCTTTAAAGGCAGAAATGTATCTGAGCATAAATGGGGAAAAGACCTAGAAGATTCGTTTGTACAAATTTGGTACTCAACATATGTTAACTAGTTGTGTTAGGAGTATTAGAGTAACAAAGCGGGAATTTTATGGTGAACCTTAAGACCCCAGACTAAATCAGGGAATATATTTCAGGGTAAGGAGACTTTTTAGGACCTGTGCCACCTGGATTACTTTTCTGTCTAAATCCAAATGGTCAACTCTCATATTTCAGAAATGTCCATTATTAGAATGAAGTAGAAATGTTAACACAAGCTGTCTTATGCAAGCAATTTTACTTATACATATTGTGAAATTTAACAATTTTAGGTAGTAACTACCAAGATCGCTTTTGCCCACATGAGGTACTGGGCTATCTCAGTTCTGGAAGAACGTACTGACTTTTTGTAGTATTTTTTTCTGGGTCTTCCAATTTTCATTATGGTGTTGAATCTGGTCTTCGCATTTAAGACTTGACTTAATGGTCATGTTTGAAGCCTGAGGAATTTTACACAGGATATTCCGGTATAATATGATATCTTTCTTCACAATGTGGCAGTAGTTTTAAGTTTGGGTTAGTGCCTGGGTGAAGGGAATTATTAAGTTGCTATCACATATTAAGTTCAAATTAAATTTGACTCATACTATTTACCCAAGCAGTCAAAATATTTTTCTTATGAAACTGGAAGTACAGAAAAGAAAGTATATTTAAAGAAACGCACTTTAGCAAAGCTTGATTCTGATTTTCACGTCTCTGGAGACCAATTTCAACGAAAAAATTCCCACAAGACTAAGGATCATGGGGGAAAAGTGCAATGCTGGTGCTTTACATAATTTCCAGCAAATACAGTTTTCAGCACTCATGTACTCAGCATCTTTGAAACAGCCCAATGTTTTGTTTTCCTCTCACAGCACTGACCAAAATGGGCCTCTGAAGACAGCTATACTATCAAGGGAAGCTCTGGTATGATTAAAGATGTGAACAGTGCTCCTACCTAAATTTTTATGTAGAACCTTACTGGATATGAGGGGACTACCCCGTGCTCTTTTGATTATACGCACAGGGGCCATCACGAGAAGGAGAATTACAGTCACTGAATGATGATGATAATAATAGCCAACACTGTCGTATGTTTACTATGTACTAAGCACTATCATAAACATGCAGAGAAATAAGCTCATTTAGTCTTCACAGTAACTGTATGAGTAACTATTATGATCTTGATTTTACACATGAAAGGGCACAGAGGGGTTACTTGCACAAGTAAGTAGCTGAGCCAGAATTTCAATACTGACCACATGGACCCACAGCCCATGACTTTAACCATTATACTAAACTTACTATACTATACCATACTATTCTACTCTATTGTAAATGCTTTTTTTCTCCCAAAAAGTGTCGATTTAATTTAATTTCCACCTAATCTTGTACTAAAAACTAGAGTGAAAATGCTTAATTAAGGAGAAAAATTAATTTCCTGGAATATTTTAATCATGGAAAGTTTAGGATCGTTATCATTCTTCACCCTTCACTTAAGTATTTCTTGAGCATTTGTCATGTGCCAGATACTCAGCTGAGGTCAGAGTTACAGCAGAGACAAAGACAAATAGGAACTGGACACTCAAGGAGCTATGGTAAAAAAATGATAATAAACCAGGAAACAAACAAATCAACCTTAGTGCTATGAGGGAAATAAAATGGGTAATATGGAAGAAAGTGACCCAGTGGAATGGCTGCTTTAATAGCATGGGAAGAAAAATCTCTTTGGTGGGATGACATTTGAGTTGAGTTCACAGTTGTGAGAAGGGGCCACCCTGGGCTGATCTGGAGCAACAGAAGCAGATCAGCTGTGAAGGCAAGGGACTGTTTGGCATTTAGCAAACAGTAGAAAACTTTGAGCCACAAGTCATGACTCATTTTCAGGAGGTTGAATATAAATGGGGATGCAAATTAGTCTTGCTTCTTGTTCCAATGCTATGAAACAGAGCTCTAATTAGCATAAATGGGAGGTCACCAGCTTGTCACCACATGAACATGAAGGATCTTTATTTTAACAACATGTGGTAGGGTATTATTTTTCTGTGTAAAGAATACATTACCATGTAAATAGTTTAATAATGTCTCAATCATTTATGAATATAATCAACTTTTATTAGGTAAAAAGTTTCAAATTAAAAAAATCTGAACACAAAACCATAAATGTCTTTTAATCCAAATTATGATTAATATAAATATTTTTTAAACGCTGGACAAAAATGGACACAATTCCATGAAATGCTAAAAAAAGTTATCTCTAGGTAGAAGAACCTTGAATTTAGATTTTCTAAATTTGGTTTAATGATTTTAAATAACTGTCCAGAAATAGATAAATAATTAAATATGTTATGGAACCTGACTATAATGAATTTCTAGACAACAAATAAAAGGATATTTGCAGTCACATAGGGACTCCCAACCCTCTTTCCTTTGGTTTTACCTACAAAAAAAGACATAAATAGAGCTTTCTTTATAAAAGCAGAAACGAACTTAAATTTTTGTTATCCTACGACTCATGGTTTTTTAGAAAGAAGAAAAAATATTCAGATACTTTTAGAATCATTTTTAAAATTAGTAACTTCTTAAGATTTATTATGATTTTTGTCCGTTTTATTTGCAAAATGTTGAACTAAATTACTTAAAATGTGTTGCAACAGGAAACATGTTTTGACAAATGAAAGATATAAGTACAATTAAAAGTATGATACTGGGCTTCCCTGGTGGCGCAGTGGTTGAGAGTCTGCCTGCCGATGCATGTCCCCGGTCTGGGAGGATCCCACATGACGTGGAGCGGCTGGGCCCGTGAGCCATGGCTGCTGAGCCTGCGCGTCCGGAGCCTGTGCTCCGCAACAGGAGAGGCCACAACAGTGAGAGGCCCGCGTACCGAAAAAAAAAAAAAAAAAGTATGATACTTATTTTTTCACAGCTATATGAATTTTTAAAATTAATTAATTATTTTTGGCTGCGTTGGGTCTTTGTTGCTATGCGTGGGCTTTCGCTAGTTGTGGTGAGCGGGAGCTACTCTTCCTTGCAGCGCGTGTTTGTTGCAGAGCATGGGCTCTAGGCGTGTGGGCTCAGTAGTTGTGGCGCACGGGCTTAGCTGCTCTGTGGCATGTGGGATCTTCCAGGGCCAGGGCTCAAACCCATGTCGCCTGCATTGGCAGGTGGATTCTTAACCACTGTGCCACCAGGGAAGTCCCGATACTTATTGATAAAAAGAAAAACAGCAAACTTGTTTTAAAAACCAAAATTTAATCAAACCTCAATCACCCAAAATGCTTTAGGAAAGGAAAAATATAATTTAAAGTTACCCTATTTCTGATGATCTATGTAAAGTTTCATAGGTTATATACTATTTAATCCTAGCAATGACAGATAGGAACTATAATTAGAACCAATTTTGTAGAATAAAATCCTGGATTTTAGAGATGACAAGCAGACTATTAATATCATGTGAGTGAAAACTGTAAGATTCACAACCAGTTTTGCCAGACTTCAAAACCTTCATTATTCTAGTTTACTATACATAGAACTATGAGGGAAGAGGACTCAGTACAAGAGAGAAAATCCTTGATAATTCAAATTTATGAATAACTGAATTTTGACCCAAAATATAAGTTTTCCCTAAATTCAGAAATCTTTTGGAATAGTATATATCATTTCTGACTCAATAAGGATCACAGAATAAATTAACCTAATACTTATTTGATAACTGGAAATTCTGAACACACTGGAGCCAGTATTTCATACCATCAAATCTCACAAGTATGAGAAATACAAACATTTCTTTAAGAAATTGTTTTATGTTACAAATTCTTTTGAGGCAAAACAAACACACAAACAAACACTTTTAAAAGACTGCTTGAAGTATAGTACACCGTTGATGAGAAAGGAAACATGACTCACGAGAAGAAGCCCCAGAGGCTTAATTCTGATTCATAACACTCACTTGTCCTTCTGTTGATGAATGTACACTATTCTCCTTCTGTGTATGAGCATTAATACCATTAAATTGAAGATGACTGGTTCACTACTATTGTTCAGTATGGCAGAGATAAATTTGGACAAGTCACACCCCCAGAGATCCCAGGCTGTGGATTCTCCTATTGAATCTCCATCAAAACATATGCATTGCTATCATGGGTCAATGGTGACTCCTCTGCATTTTCTTCATTTAAGTATAATTCACACAGAGCTTGAACACTCTTAGCAAAGGGCCTTGACCCAAACCCAAAGCTCTGATCAAAGGCCAGGTCTCCTGAGGATAGACCTCAGGTTTAACCCAAGATGATCTTGTCTATGAGAATCATCTATTCAGAGGAATACAAAAAGGAAACCATGAAGAAGAACCAGGAAAACTCTTGTGAAAAGACAAATCTTTAATAAGAACGTGCACTGTGGGTGGGGATGTAAACTGGTACAGGCACTATGGAAAACAGTATGGAGGTTCCTCAAAAAATTAAAAAGAGAACCACCATATGACCCAGAAAATTCACTTTTGGGTATTTGCCCAAAGAAAACAAAAACATCAATTCGAAAAGATATGGAAGCAACCTAAGTTTCCATCAACAGATGAATTAATAAAGATGTACACACACACACACACACACACACACACACACACACACACACACACACACTGGAATATTACTCAGCCATTAAAAAATGAAATCATGCCATTTGGGGCAATATAGATGGATCTAGAGGCTATCATGCTAAGTGAAATAAGTCAGACAGAGAAAGACCAATACCATGATTTTCTCATTTATATGTGGAATCTAAAACAAAAAACAAAACAAATGGACAAACAAAACAAAAACAGACTCATGGATTTAGAGAGCAAATAGGTGGTTGCCAGAGGGGAGGTGGGTGGGGGATTGGGTGAAATAGGTGAAGGATATTAAGAGGTACAAACTTCCAGTTTAAAACAAATAAGTCAGGGGATATAAAATACAGCACAAGAAATATGGTCAATGTTAATGTAATAATTTTGTATGGGGACAGAGGGTTATTAGACTTATAATGATGACCATTTCATAATGTATTTGTCAAATCACTACATCGTACATCTGAAACTAACGTAATATTGTACTTCAACTGTATTTCAATTTAAAATAATCAACGAAAATGACACTAAAGAATCATCTTATTTCAAAATTAAACTGATGAATTAGGACATCAAAAGAATCTCAGTCTAGATATGGGATAGAAATTGTCTTTAGATCCCCCTACTTCTTTCTCATTCCTTTTTTTAGTCAAAATATTTTATGGACTCTTTTGTAGGTGTACTGACTTGTCCTCATGGGCAAGTGCTCTCCATTGAAGACCCTCCTCCCCCCAGTTCTCCATACTGTCCCTGCTTATAACACTGTCATTTCTCACTATTAAAACTTCCCTATCTGTGTCCATTTCCTCACCTCTGCTCTCTGCTCAAAGACGATGGGTTACAAACAAATCAACCTGTTTTATTCAACTATCCACTTCCATAATTTCGCTAATTTAAAATGTATGTGTCTAGAAAGAATCACACTTTCAAGAGGCTGAAGTCTTTAGCCAACTAGCATGTCTGTGTCAGTCTATTTTCATCTCTGGGCGGTCTACCTTTCTTTGCATGGCACCAATCCCAGAAGAAAGCAAAAAGGCTCTGATCCCAAAACAGAATGAGGCTAAGATTAAAGAATCAGAAAGTAGAAATAATTTTACAATAGCAAAGTAAATTGGCAAAAAAGAACAGAAAATCTCTAATAATCATTCTTTTATTCATGTTCCATTTCTGGCTTTATTTGTATATTAATATTGCAGATGCATCAGTGACATAACAACTTGAATACTGAGTAGTTTTGTGTATAGGTAATTTTTAAAAATTAACCTATCTTCTAACCTCTTGTAGATGTTGAGGATCTTGAACTTAAATAATAATAAATACATATGCTGTGGACCCAGGAAATGTTGTCCATGAAGAAGCAGTGGGCCCTAGATTAGCACCTAGTGTAGACCGGTGAAGAACGAAGGCTCTATGTCAGGTCTGAAAAGAGAGCAGGGTCATCCATCATTAAGAGGTAGGTGATAGAGATTTTTAGGATAGAAGTCAAAGCCAAAAAAAAAAAAAAAAAAGAAGAAGGAGAGGATAGATTAGCATTAAACAAAACAAAACAAAAAAAAACACCCAGTACATTCTAAAAAAATAAAAGCAAGCTAGGATGTGCACACCGAAATATGAGAGGGGGCTACCTGCTCAGAACTAAGAAGATACTAACGGCATTTATGTCACGTCTTGTCACTGGCAAAGATCCCTTACATCATTTTCCTATTTTATATTCACAAAGGAGTGAGTAGACAATAATATGCTGAGTTAATAAAATAGGGTGTTCTGAAATAAATGGTTTGAAGTCAAATGGCTCGGTTCAAGGTCACAGAATAAGTAACTGGCAGATCTAGGCATCACATCATGCTTATGACTCAGAGCTTTATATGCTCCTGATAATAATTATCATTATACTGGATAACTGCGTTGTACCTTATGTTTTGCAAACACCTAAGGATACTATCTGTTCTTGAATCTGACCAATGCAGAGAATTCTAGGCTGAAGGAAGTTAATGCCAGCTGGATTGACAGGTTAGGAACCTCAGAGAAATTCCTATATGAAGCCAATATGGTAAATCTTGTATCTATGCGAAAAAGAGTTCTCTTTATGTAAGATGTAAGCACCTGAAAAAAATAGCTGTGGGTTGTAGCACAGTACAAATATTTTGGGGGCCCAGGTGACTTTGGCCTAGAAGTGGCAGTTTTGGCCACAAGATGACATTCTTGATTATTTTTTCTTACTTGGTCAAAATCTTACAGTTATTAATTCAATTTCTGAACAGGTAGAGTCAATCAAATTTGAAAATATACGTATTGCTTTGGCAAATATCCCACCATCATATCTGCCTTCTAATTTTAGCCTTTCTAGGATTATCTTAGTTACAGAGAACTACTACTTTATCTAAGAGCATGCCCTTCCCTGGGCAGGCCACACCCAATAACTGATGAAGGTATAGTATAAAGGCCCAGCTATTTTGGCTCAACATGGGAGAACTCTGACAGTGACAGACCATTATGTTTCAGAGCTCTCTGTGGTGCTAATTTTGTCATCAAGACTTCATCATAGCAGTTCAACTTTTCCCTCTGCTCAATCCAGTTTCCTTCCCCTTCCTTCCATGGGTATTGATCCCAAGGACATTCTTTAATAAATATTAATAAATATCCTGCCCCTATGCCAGTCTCAGGGATTGCCAACCACAAGACCTGACTTGTGCCAATCGATGCCATAAATGAAATGAGAAAAGAGAAAATAATGTCAGGTTTTAGTACTAGACTACTTGTTGCGCCAAGGCAGGGAGTACTTTATCCTTGTATTAGAAGGAGCACAGACAGCACCCTGGTACCATGTGGCAGTCCAATTTTAAAACTGCCTGAGAGGAAAAGTGGGATGCATACTGGTAGAAGGGAATGCACTAGCTGGTGTGAATGGAACAGGCATTTGAAAAGTATATGGGTCACAGAAACCATAAGGACTGATTATTATTATATTTGACCTCCTGTCACCATAATGAACTAAATTAGTTTAGAATTGTACAAAGGCATTAGCTTAAAAATAATCATGCCTTCTCTGCTAAGCTAAGATACAAACCACAATGTCTCAAGCTCATGGTCAGGTCTAAACAAACACCTGAGAATTCAAAAGGTTAGGATACATTATGCCTGAGTTATTGAAATGACAACTTATCTGTGCCTCAGGGAAGCTCTTTGTGTTGAAGTGAGGTAAATAGTGAGATTTTATAGTCAAGCTTACATTTTTAAACTCCTTTGTCAGTTTTCCTTTTTCTTAGGGCTGACTTACCACAAAGTGACCATAACTTCACTTGTGTAAGCAGTGGGTTAAGAAATAAAAATTCTGTTTTAAAAGTTCATTGTTGTATACAACAATAGCAAAATATCCTCAACTCACTGGTCATACACAACTGGCTGTTTGGATTGCTATTCTGAGGAGGAGTATAAGGTATCAGAGGAAGAGAAAGGCATGACTGAAGAGAGGTGTTTGCCCAAAGCACATGGGAAACACAAGTGAAATCATGCAAATAAAGAATCTTTCTTCATCATAGAACTCAGGATGAATAAATGAAAGTTGAGAGCTTCTAATAAGAAACAAGGGGAAGAAACTTCTCAGTATTGACTAGAGTTGAATGACTGATAACGTCATCTCTGTTTTCTACAAATGGATTTAATTTCACAATATTTATCAACACAATCATTTCCTGAAGACCAGTAAAGATGTAAATATGTGTTCTCAACTACAACCAGCAGGTGGCAGGAGGACACAGATGATCCAGTCATGACTTTCCCATTATAAAGCAGTTGCTCAAAGGAATGTTTCTAAATGGAGGCAGGTGTCAATGAAATTCATTGAAGTCATAAAATGAAATGTAGCGAACTCATGAGGCAATAGTAAAATTTTCAGTAACGTAAATTTCCATGATTCTTTTTCAGAGTTTACTGTGAATTTTTATAACTCAAGATTTAAGGATAATATATTTTAAGTTAGGTATTGCAAAATTCATTTAACTAAAATAAGAAATGTCATGCTATTTATCTTGCTTTAAATGTAATCTGCCAGCTTTGCCTATGTGATATAACAAAATCTTAATCTGGTCAAAACATGTTTAATATCTAAAAAGGAAAGTGTAGCAGGGTCACAATTTTGCATCATTTTATTAACAGACTGAATATGCATAAAAAGGGGTTAACAAGAGGCTGTGGAGGTTGTATATACTAGGATGATCCAAACAAAAACTGCTCCTCGGGTACTTGAGCCAAGAGGTGAGAAGTAGTTACAGGAGATAAGAAGTTGGATTTGTTGCTCCTCTGCTTAAAACCAGCCGATGGCGTCTATTAATTTATAAGTAACTTGGTATTATAAATTCAAGGTCCTTGGAGATCTGGTTTCTGCCCACCTCTCCACTTCATTGCTTGCTATTGCCCCAAATGCATCCCATGCTCCAGATGTAGAACACTGTGTTCTTTCTTCTGTGTCTCTCCTTATTTATCATATAGTGTGTCTTCCATCGGAAACGCCTCTCTTCTCTGTAGGTTCATCCCTACTCATGCTTCAACAGCCCCCACTAGTATTTCATCCCTTTTGAAAGTTTTTCCTGATTGTTCAACTGTCCCTCCACTGTGCTTCTGGCTGTTTTAGATATGTCCCTCTTGAGTTCTTAATCAAATCCAATTCTCATTGATTATTTACTTCTCTGATCACTTCATTATTAGACTATAGGCTTTAGCAAGTAGTAGTTATGCATTCATTCACTCCCATTCAACAAACATTTCAAAGTGCCCACTGCATGCAATCTGTGAGGTACCAGAGGGCCATTTGTGCTCAAGCTGCAGACTGTATCCTTAAAAAACTTAGGCTAGTGGGAAAGAGCAAGTAATCCAGGAGGCATTATCTTCTCCAAGTGGAGGATGAGGGACTGGAGCATAAGGAAGTGACATAACATTTCCAAGGTCACAAGGCAGTAAATGGGCAGCCAGGATTTAAAGCCTGCCAAACCCACAGGCAGTATTTCTAATCCTTATAATCTACTGCTTTACAAGAAAAAAAATTCAAGAATAGACACAAGGCCTAGCCTATCTCTTACACAATCATGACATGTTCATGCTTGTGCCACATAGTATAAACCATTAAAAAAATCAAAATGCAAAGAAGTAGTGCAAGCAATGACATAGATTTCATGTCAGAATAAAACAGTGCTTTTTTTCTTTTTTTGCGGTACGTGGGTTTCTCACTGTTGTGGCCTCTCCCGTTGCGGAGCACAGGCTCCGGACGCACAGGCTCAGTGGCCATGGCTCACAGGCCCAGCCGCTCCGCGGCATGTGGGATCTTCCCGGACCGGGGCACGAACCCGTGTCCCCTGCATCGGCAGGCGGACTCTCAACCACTGCGCCACCAGGGAAGGCCAACAGTGCTTTTTTTCTGTTGAAGATAATTCCCATGCAGAAACAGATAATGGAATTAATGAAGCCCACAGTTCAAGGTGCTTCACATTTATATATATCCCCATGATCAAGCATATGTTTCTGCAAATTTACAAAAGTCATAACACATTAGGACTGCTGTCTCTGTCTACTCTGAGTTCCCTCTGTCACACCTCACCTCTTATCTGGATTGGCCCCACTTTTGTGACTTGCTTGATAGGGGAAGCTGAGTGAGAATGCATTTATTTTGGGTTTAGTGAGATATGATTGCGGGCTTATCACCTATACCTATGTAGAATTAAGTTATTTCTGGCAGTCCCCGTGTACAGATGGCTTTTAGGAATATTCCTACCATCTGCTGTGTGAACTCACCCACTGATATGGCGCAAAAGTACAAGGACAGTAATTGTGATTGCGAAATGGGATGTGTCCTATGTTGCTTCACTCCAGAAATTTGTGATTGGGGGGAAACAACATTTGGGATGTACCAAAACCGAAACGTCTGACAAATTATACTAACTGTTATAGATCACAAATGAGAAACTGGAGACAGCTATTTCCAAATTTGGAATTAATCCTAAAAATGTACACAGCATTATCAAAAATTATCATGTAGCTGAAAATAACTTTTTTTTAACGAAAATAAGCTACTTCAACCAAGCATGAGAGAGAAAATAAATCATTTAAAACAATTCTTGCTATAGAAAAAGTTATAAAATCAATGTCATATGAAGAGGCTATCAAACAGTATGAATCTGAAAATTACAGAGAAAAAACATGGTAGAGGGTGTCAGGCAGTTAATTACTAAAAATAACATGTCTTTTTTTTTTTTTTTGCAGTCTGTGCTTTTGTGCAACTTGTCATCACTGAAAATAAGTGTAATTGTAGTAATTTACTTTTCTCAACTCTAAATAAATGCTCTCCTTCCTACCAACTATTGTATACAAAATTTTGCATTATTATTTCTTGAAAGAGGCCCTACTAATTATATAAGCGTCAGGCTTCACAAATCCTGGATCATTCCTTATTCTCCAGCCAGAAGTAATTTCTCATTTGAATTTTCTGTGAGACTTTCATGGTCTCTATCTTTTTCTGCCACTTACTTGTTCTTGAATAAAGCTGAATTATTCTAGTTCAGTGCCTATGACATGCAAAATGTTATACAGAATTAAGAAGGCTTTCTAAGTTGAGAATCTTTGCTTAATATGACCTCAGTGGTGAGAGTTTATTAAATGGATATTTTAAAATTTCGCTATAAAGAGAACAAGCCTTTTTAAAATCTACAGTAAAAACACAACCCCCGAAACAGCAGTGCGTGGCTTTTATAAGTAAGAGAATATGGATTTTCGTATTCCTGGTTTCCTCATGGACTCTGGGTAACTGGTTAGGTGTCTTAGGTGAGGTGCTATCTTTTGTGTCTTTTACTTTCCTCAGCCATACAAATTGGTATAATATTTAACATTATCATGTCTCGGAGACAGGGTTCATGAAAAAACTAAGATCCCAAGGAAAAGAGCTTTGTTTATTTTACAATAAAAACAAGATATGATTTCTTTTTACACTGCTGATTATTAAAGATTTCTACTCAAATAAAACAAACACCAAGTACAAGATGATTAAGCAGGCTCAGATAACACAGAAACTTTAATATAACTCTTTGAAGTTCTGCCTAAGTTTCTAACTCATATTTACTTTCATGTTCTCCATCTCACCATATCTCTTTCCCATGGGTTTAAACATCTCCCGGAAAAGAATTTTTTAAATGTTTTGTGTTGCAGTTCTCAACTGGAGGCAGTTCTTCCCCCCATGGGACTTCTGACTATGTCTAGAGACATTTTTGTTTGTAATGACTGGTTGGGGGTGTGGGTTCTGCTAGCATCTAGTTGTTGAGACAAGGGATGCTGCTAAATATCTTTCAAGGAGCAAGACAGCCACTGGAAACAAAGAATTTTATGGCAAAAAATGTCAGTAGTACCAAGATTGGGAAACCCTGATATGAGATGGCAAACACACAAGAGTTGAGATTTAACATGACAACTTAGAATCCAGCTCTCAAATGATGACTGAAACCATCAATTTTCAAGACACCAGCTCTCCCCTGCTTCATTTCAGTTTTATTTTCACAGAAAAAATACGTGTGTCTCACGTTCTGGGGCTATGGATTTACATATCATTTTTTTCCTTTTGGAAAAAACAACAACAACAACTATCTTCTTTAACAGTCTGGAGCTCTACTTACTGCTGTTTCTCTCAAGAAAAATATAAGGCTTTGCACATTTATTTACCTTGTATAAATATTCTGATTGTTAATATTGTCCTTTGGGGGAGTTCATATCAGTACAGCTGTTTGGCACATGCAAATTTGCAACAAGCTGAACACTGATACGAAGCAGCCGATCAGGGCATAAAGGGTCAGGGACTGTGACTGAAAGGAGACAGTATCTAGAGAGGAAGTGAGGAAACAGAGAAGAGAGCTGAGAGGATGAGTGTAACAAACTAAATTAAAATGTTGCTGCTCAAGCAAAAGTGGAAACTAGCATGAGAAAATACAGAAGAGAAAAATTCAAGAGACTACACTTACAACAGAAAGCAGAGAAAAAACAGTCAGTCCAGGATTCTAGATGGCTCCAGGAAAAGGCCATCCTATTGCTAACACCACTAGATACAGCTACAAGTCTTTCCTCTGGTCATTATTCTTTCCAGGGTAATGAACTGACTGCCACAGGCAGCCATGGTCCGATGTGTCTGGCATAAAGTGAAACCAGGACCACTGTCTCTCAAGAAAAAAATGGTTAATTTCTGCTAATGTGCACTATAAACAATGTTACCTCACCTACAGAAAATAAATAGTTAAATTTCAGAAACGGTAAAGTTGTTAAAGAGGAAGTTCCTTATAGCATAGGACAGCTGAAGCATATAGCCGCGGGTGTTCCTGAATTCTCCTGCCTGCAGTTCAATGTCCTTAGTTATTACACTGGTCACAACGCAAATGACATCCTCCACTTAACATTTTGGTCCATGCATGAACACAGACACCAGCCCCCACCCCCAACTCCAGTCATTCAGAGAGGTACACACACATACATAGATACACACGCACATACCAAATATCCTTAATGACTAAGGATTTTTTTTAAAGTTAAAATGTTAAAAACAACCCCACAAATATCTAGAGATAATCTGAGTTTAAATTTACATTTATATCTCAAATACTTTTCACATGTACACACTACTATATTTAAAACAGATAACAAACAAGGACCTACTGTATAGCACAGGGAACCCTGCTCAGTATTCTGTAATAACCTAAATGCAAAAAGAATTTGAGAAAGAATAGATACATGTATATGCATAACTGAATCACTTTGCTGTACACCTGAAACTAACACAACATTGTTAATCAACCATACTCCAATATAAAATAAAAATTTTTTTAAATCAAATATTTTTACAGCATGTACTATGTCCCAGGTTTTGTTCCAGGGCAAATATTAATTTGACGTCACATCATCTCCATGAATATGGATTAATATCATCCTCATACAGATGGAGAAACCAAGACACAAGAGGTTATGCAAAACACATCCAAGGTCAACTAGCTGGTAAAAGACAGACTTAGGATTCAGATCAGGATGTCTGAATCCAGAGTCTATGATCTCTCACTATGACTCCCCAATCTTTACTTTGTGATCCACCTAACTCCCATCTGAAAGTACATGACATGGAAGAGGCCATCATTACCTCAGTCTGTTGGCAAGGCATATAGACATTCAGACTCCTTGAAATTCAGGCCAAGAGAGAAACAGAGACAGAGACAGGGACAGAAACAGAGAAAGGTATTTTAAATCCCCTCTCCTATATCCAGGCACTGCACCAAAGTTTTCATTACCTGTCTGTAACCTAGACACAGACATTGTATCTTTCACAAAAATTAACTCAAACTAGATTATAAAACTAAATGTAAAATATAAAACTATAAACTTTCTAGTAGGTAATATAGGAGAATCCTACAACACCAAAAGTGCCATCTGTAGAAGAAAAAGATAACTTGCACTTTGCTAAAATTTAAATTCTTGCTTTGAGAAAGACATTTAATTGAAGGAAAAGATAATCCACAGATTTGGAGAAAATATTTTTAAAATAAATATCTGATAAAGGACTTGTATACAAAATATAGAAATAACTCTTAAAAACTCTACAGCAAGAAAACTAACAACACAATTAAAAACTGGGCAAAAGATATGACTAGACACCTCATCAAAGAAGATGTTTGGGTGGCAAATAAACATATGAAAGATGCTCAAGATCTTGTCATCAGAGAGTTGTAAATTAAAACAAAAATTAAATATCACTACACACCTTTTAAAAGTTTAAAAAGGTGGGGGGGGGAACACAAATTGCTGACCAGGATGCAGAAAAATAGGAACTCTCATTCATTGCTGATGGGGATGCAGAATGGTACAGCCAATTTGGAAGACCGTTTGGCTATTTATTTCAAAGTTAAACATAATTTTACCATACACTCCAGCAACCATGCTCTTAGGTACTTAACTAAACTGACTGAAAATATGTCCACACA
Organism: Monodon monoceros; assembly: GCF_005190385.1. Lineage (NCBI taxonomy): Eukaryota > Metazoa > Chordata > Mammalia > Artiodactyla > Monodontidae > Monodon > Monodon monoceros. Next base: position 76,039,211 of record NW_021703784.1, on the reverse strand, counting down.
AAACTTGCACATGAGAGTTATAGTAACTTTATTCATAATCACCCAAACTGGAAGCATTCAAGATATCCTTCAATAAGTGAATGGCTAAAAAGACTGTGGCACATACATACAATAGAACGTTATTCAGCCACAAAATGATATAAGCTAATCAGGCCACAAAACGACATAGATGAGCCTTAAATGCACACTGTTGAAATGAAAGAAGCCAATCTGAAAAGGCTGCATATGGTATGATTTCAAATTACTTAATATTCTTTAAATGGAAAAAATCTATCAAGATAGTAAAAAAAAAGATTGGTGGTTGCCAAGTGTTGGGGTAAGGGAAAGTAAATGGGTAGAACACGGTGATATTTAAGACAGTTAAAGTTTTACCTATGATACTGCGATGTGGGATACATGACACTACACATTTGTTTAAACCCTCAGAACTTTGTGACGCAAAGAGCAAACCGTAATAGATGCAAATTTAAAAAAAATTCTTCTAAGAAGTCAGGGTATTTCAGGAAAGAAGGTAGAATGTGACCAAGGTATCTACATGTATTGCAACATATGAAACATCCTAACTGAAGGGAGTGGAGGAAAACATTGCTGTCCTAAAGTTTGAAAATGAATGAAATCTGTAAGACTAAAAGCAAGAGACTAAACGTAGGTACAGTACTCTAGTTGATAAAGTTCTTTCTGATGGAGGTATAGGTTAACAATTCTGGTAACACTATACTTGTATACTGGAATTGAAAAATAAATCAATAAATGGATGGTAGATGGTGGGAGCCAAGTTTCCCATTGTTGAGAGCTAAGTGTTATAGATAAAAAAGGGAGGAAGCTATGATGACTCATGTGGTAATGGATCAGAGTCAGATATATAAGTATGAAGTCATGTTTAGCTTAACATAGATAGATACAGTTACACAGTGAAATATTTATAGAAAGATGCATACATACAGGTTATTATGTACACATATATTTCATTGTTCTTTCAGCTGAGACAGCCTAACAGCAATGATATAAGAATACTAATGAGCATACTTAATGCTCAGATGTTGGTTTCTAATATTATTCTTCAATAAAAGGAACAAGAGTCTTCAGCAAAATGTCTCACTGAAGGACTGGGGAAGGAAATATATCTTGTATATTGGAATATACAAGATACTTGGAATATCTTGTATTGTCCAAAAGTATTGAATGTTTCATAAGGCAAAAAAAATCTCACAATGGTAGTGGTACATCAAAGTGACACAGGAGACAACTGAAACAGCTCCAAATGGCCAAAGTTGGAACAATTTTAGCAAAAAAATAACTAAAGCAGTATTGTATTAAAACCCAAAATACAAAATACGTATGCATGTGTCCATACTGATAAAAATAAATGAATATCTAAACAAATGAGGGAAAATGAATAAATCTCCCATGCAGAAAAACTCCAAATAATTTATCTAAATACTATTCCTTCAAGGAGGTTGAACATAACTCCCTACTCCATAAGTGCAGGCTGTACTTAGTGAGTTCCTTCTAAAGACTACAGCAGGGTGAAGAGAAAAAAAAAAAAAGAAAACATTCTAATGGAGAACCAGACAAACACTACTTCATCCATGTGATGAAGGTTAATTTCAACAGTGATAAGTAATGTTGATAGTATAACCTTGACACGATGTGATGAAAATTGAAATTACCTCTGTGGTCTTCCTCCCCCAAACCCATAATCCCAGTCTAAACATGAGATAAGTATAAGACAAATACATATTGAGGGACTTTCTACAAATGAGATGACCAGTTCTCAAAACTGTTAAGATCATCAAAAACAAGGAAAGTTTGTAAAATTGTCACAGCGAAGAGGAGCCTTAAGGAAACTTGACAAATACAAGTATTTTGGTATACTGGATGAGACTCTGAAACAACAAAAGGACTATAGGTAAAAACTAAGGGAATCTCAATGAAGTATGGAACTTAGTTAATAATATATCAATATTGGTTTATTACTTGTACAAATGCACCAAAATGATGCAAGATGTTAGTAACAGGGAAAACCAGGTGTGGTGTATATGGGAATTCTTTGTACTATTCCCTGGACTTTTCTATAAATCTAAATCTTTTCTGAAAAGTTTATTTTAAAATATTATGTTGAAGAGGAGAAGGAAAAGAAATTGAGTAAAGGATGGAATATGAAGAGGAATCAAACTATTCCTGAGATTGTGGCTCTGGATGTAGCTGCACATGTCCAAATACTCCTAGTTAACAGTGATGGAATCTATTTTGTGACTACTGTTACGATGTGGAATATTTTTGCCAGAATCCATGCCTAACACTTAAATCTATAGTTCTCCATTGGAAAGAAGATAATGAAGCATGACAGTTGTAAACTCATGGAAAACTAGAAGGTGCCAGCCTACCTTACAAGCACCACCACTGCCCACCCTTAATCTCCACAACAGAAAATAAAATCAATGTTGTTACTTATTTACATAAATACACAAGCATATTTATATGGTTTAGACAAAGATGATATTTGTAACTTGTTTTTTTTTAATTTTTCCAATTTAGGAGAGTGGCATAATATATTGTATTGAAATTTTTATTTCAAGGGACAAACATTTGTTTGGAAAACAGTATGCTGGTATTACATGAAAGGTCATGTACATGAAAATTACCTTTCAAAACTCTCCCCTATTACCAAATGATTTGTAAAATTAAAACTACTTTTCATTTTTATTCTAATGTTCAGAACAAATACCTAAAATTATTTTTATTTATTTATTTTTTTTTTTTTTGCGGTACGCAGGCCTCTCACTGTTGTGGCCTCTCCCGTTGCGGAGCACAGGCTCCGGACACGCAGGCTCAGCGGCCATGGCTCACGGGCCCAGCCGCTCCGCGGTATGTGGGATCTTCCCGGACTGGGGCACGAACCCATGTCCCCTGCATCGGCAGGTGGACTCTCAACCACTGCGCCACCAGGGAAGCCCTATTTTGCTTTTAAAAGCCATGTATAGAGAAACCAAATTACATTCTGGATTCAGAAATCTAATTAAACTTGCAGTAGTCCAAATAGAAATCAAATCAAGACATATCTCAATGTAATGTACTTTGAAGAGAGAGATAGATGCAGATTTAAATGAATAAAGATTACTTCTTTGAAACAGACCTTTTAAAACATTTCAGGTATACAAACATTTTAAAATCACCTTTATTAATTTGCACATCAAAGTATATCATTTAAAATATTTATCGTTATTTTATAAAAAAAGCAGAAAATGTGAACTTTTCCCAAGTTTACCTTGAGGTTAGCTTTATCATTATAAGGGAAGAGTAAGCTTTATCATTATAAGGGAAGAGTATTCTATTTTTTTTTTTTTTTTTTTTTTTTTGGCCACGCTGTGTGGCATGAGGGATCTTAGTTCCCAGACCAGGGATGGAACCCATGCCCCCTGCATTGGGAGTGTGGAGTCTTAACCACTGGACTGCCAGGGAAGTCCTGGAAGAGTATTCTTTTTTTTTTAAGATGTACAGAACAATTCTTATTAAATTTTACATGCATTTTTTTAAATTTAATTTAATTTTTTATACAGCAGGTTCTTATTAGTTGTCCATTTTATACATATTAGTGTATACATGTCAATCCCAATCTCTCAATTCATCCCCCCCATCCCTGCCACTTTCCCCCCTTGGTGTCCATACGTTTGTTCTCTACACCTGTGTCTATTTCTGCCCTGCAAACCAGTTCATCTGTACCATTTTTCTAGCTTCCACATATATGCGTTAATATATGATATTTGTTTTTCCCAGAAGACTATTCTTAAGACTATTTTCCACATAGTGGCAAACTGATATTTCCAGACTGATATTATCCTTAGTGTTTGTAAACTCGGAATTAGAGTTTCTTTCCTTATAGTTCCTGCAAAACCCTAAACAATGTTCTCCCACTTTGCCACACCCTCATGTGAGAAAGGACAATTACCATCAAGTGAATGATGTGTTCTAACTGAACAGACCTAAAAGAGATTCATCAGGATGATACTAGAAAGTTACCTTATCAAAATCAGTAATCTATCATTTGAGTTACTGCAAGAATTTTTTTCTTGTTTTATAGGAAAACTTCTTATTGCATGGAAACAGTCTTGATTAGGTCTAGACAGGACAGACATTTGTCCTACTTTTTCCCACTGCCTTACTTGCCCTTCCTCCACTTTTTCCACTTTTATAAACTTTAACTTTTCTCTAAAATCCAACTGTTTTCAGTTTCTTCCCCAAATTTCTTCAAACCACAGAAACAAAAGTGAACTTTTCCTCTGGATTATGAATGGATGTTTTTTATGGTACTTTATATACAGATGCTCAGAAGATACTTTGAATAAAGGGACACATTACTGAGGAAAAAAGAAACTGTTGCTTTCATCAGAGGTTGAATAAAAGTGTAAAAGTTGCTCATGTGACCATATTTGTGCAAAGAACGCTCCTGAGAAATATCTAATTGTAGTCATTGAAAATTTGGGTAAATATTTATAAGCTTAAAAACATGATAACGTAAGAGAAGAAGGTAGCATTGTATATTTCATATACCAACCATTAAATTAATGCTGACTAATATAAAGGTGCTTGCTATGTATTTCTGATATTCTCAGAAGTTTTGGAAAATGGTTGGATGGAGGTGGATGTGAATCTGGAAAGAATCACATCAGACACTGGCTTGGGGAAATTTATGTAGCTACATATATTTGAAAGCTTCAATTTGAATTAAGATGGAACTTTTTTTCTAGTGTATATGATATAACAGGAGTAGTATGTATGTGTGAGTATGCACACACGTGTTTGGACAAGCACACACATAAAAGATGCATAAAAAGACATAAAAATAAATGAAGTGGTAACATTTATGTAACTGCTGTTTCCATTCCCACCAGTAATTTTGAGCCAGAATATAACCTAATACTCAAGTTCTTAGCTACTGCTACTCCCAGAATACGCTAGATGTGTAAATTTATATTCTTCATTCCTGAGTTTTATGCTTAAGGAAGCAGCCTTTAGTTCAGTTAAAAAAAAAAAAAAAGTCTCATCCAAGACTTACAAACTTCTAAGTACTTTTTATTTAGCAGAGATTCTTTTTTTTTTTTTCAAGAGAGACATTGCCAAGGAGGAGTGATGGGAGATTAGGAGTGCATGTTACCAGCATGTTTGACCACAGGGAGAAAAAGATTTATATTTAACAGAAATGAGGAATATACAAAGCCAACATCAATCAATTCACTTTTTGTAGTTAGGAGGAAGGTATTATTTAGTGGTTGAGGCAATAGTTTATTAATTCATTTGTTAAATGTATCTATTTATTAGCTGTCATCACATTCACATAGGATAAGTTAGTATTATTCTCACTAAAATAATACTAGGACTGCATCAACCCATATCAATTTAAGGAGTAAGTGGGGAGTTGCTGGACAAACAGGGTCATCAATTCTCCACTGCAAAATAATGAGTAGAAAATAAATCTACTTCCCCTAAAAAATCACTGCTATTACTCAGGGCAATTCATTAACTATGATATACAATCTTAAAAAGATTATATTATAATCTTAAATTTTGTATGATTTTTCATACATTAGGCCTTAGAAAAGAGGGCCCAAGTTGTAACTAAGAGGAAATAATCTAACTTTCCAAAATTCAGTGCAGTCTCTTTAGGGAAGGCAGAATTGATTTTTCTTCATTTCAATAGTCAACACACCTGTTCCTTTTAGTCTTCGTTTCCAGATAATTTCTGATTTCAAGGTGAGTGGGGCCATATTGCTGCTTTCTCTGCCCTAACAGAGAAAGTTATTCATGGTAATGTTGTCAGTGAGTTAAGATCCTGTTAGAATAGTGTGTTACTATCATAGAGGGTTCAATGGTTGGGAGGTATGAGAGCAACAGTTTCATTTAAATAATATTTTAATCCCGTGGGATTGATGTTCTTTCTTGATAAATGTGGAAATGTCTTAAAATCACTAATGAGAAAGATGAGTTGGGTTTTAAAGCACGTAAAACAATGCCTGGCACCAAGTACTTAATGAATTTATTTTTATTAATGTCATTATTATTATTATCACTAAAGATGAAGACACTTTGGAAGAGTGGAGAAGTTGAAGGTACTTGTTCATAAAAGGTGGCTGGCAGAGAGAGGCATGTGAATTTAAACCCACATCAACTCTTAATGAAGCAATTAGGCAGTAGGTACAAAAGAGGTATTGCTGAGGCTTTTCTTTCAAACTTCTAAAGGTTATAGAAAAGAAAACCCTTGGAATATTAACTCTACATCTAAGAATTGGATTTATTACAAGGCATTTATACTTTAAAACATAAGTTTTATTTTCTTTAAACTCTTAATCCTTATACAATGATTTCTCTAGGTACTACATTCTCTATTAATTTGACTTTATTTTACAAATCAACTATAATTAACTGAATCAGTTAAATTAGTTATTAAATTAGCAAAGCTAAAGTACAGAGTCACACTAAAATGCTTCTTTCCTGTATGTTCATTCATCTGCTCAACCCTAACTTAATGTTTTAATGCATATTATGTCCCAGTGTGTCAAAATCTCTGTACAACTAACCCCTAAATGAGGATAAATAACTCACTAACCTTGAGCTAGTTTTGATTGAGAATATTCTGATTAATTTGTCCTTTTACACATTTTTCTCTTCAGTCTCTGAAACAGCTTTGTATCAAGAAAATAAAATTATTTTCATTTGTCAAATAATAATTATGCCGATGTCCTCTACATACCACCTTGTCTTTTCCTTGGGGAGATACTACCCAGGAAGGAAACAGTGTTGACGATATTTTTAGAGAAGTAGTGAAAATGGAGATAAAGGTAATAAGTTTACTTAGAAATGCAGATCAAGTTTATTAACAAATACCAGATTTCTGACTTTTTTAAGAAGAATTCTAACTATGTATAGTACTTCTAACAATGTAATATATGCATTTGGAGATGGATGGGTTGAATCATGTATCATGTGAAGAAATCAGGGAGAGGTGACATTTTGACTGCAAGCTGGATTTTTCACACATATGCAAGATTAAAGTAATATAAATTGGAAGCACAATTAAAAGAGTATTACATCCACATAAACCTAAAGTTCCAAATTATTAATTAAACCAAATTTTCAAATGTATAATCAAATTATGCTTGATAATATCTTCTCAATCAGAAATAGTTTGTTTCTATGATATATTCAATAGAAAACTAAACCATAAAAGTTGAATTGTAATTGGGAAACTACAACAGTATATTGTTATTGGCTATCAGTATTTCTTGCTATCTTTGCCCTTCTCATATATGTGTATACCTCCATTTCTTCTTAAAAGGTTTTTGGATTTTCCTTTAACGTGTGAAGGAATAAAAATAACTAGAAGAGGACACATATGAAACTTAAGCTTTAGCTTGGGTGTTAGACAATGGCTTTTAGGCATGAATTGGTAGCTTTGATTCAACTGCCATTTTACTTGGAAATATGAATATACAATTTAATGTCTACAGCATAGGACTGGGTCCTATGCTTAAAGACTGATATATTCAAAACAACTTGGTAGTCAAGTCACCTAAACTCAGATTTTCTGAGGAATCTTCTAGAACATAGAGCCTTTCCTTGAGAAAATATCCATTAATGGTTCAGATAATGACCTTTTAGTCTCACAACAGTGTCTATTCTGTCAGCAGCCTCCTTGCTCAAACATTTCAGAACTGGGTAGCGTCATGTTTGGGCTTTAGAGCTAGACGCACCAGATGTACAGCTGAGTTTTGCCACTTCGAGAGATAATGAGCTCCACATCCATTTCCACATCTGTAAAATGAAGATAATAACTGCCTCTTAGATCCAATATGAGTATTAAATGAGCTGTAGAATGTCTAATAGGATGCAAAACGAGATTTTTCCTGTTTTTTTTTTCAGTTTAGAAAGCGGCAACAAAGCTGAAAACAATAGGTAAAATTTACCCCCACGTTGCAAAGAAAGATGCTATAGGCACATTGATAGATTATAAAGCACATGTCTGCTTCCCTTAGCACATCATTCAGCTCCAGTCTAAATATAAGATAATGCAGAAGACTAACAGGGAAGAAAGAGTGAGGACTCGTGTACAGAGGAAAAGTGTTAGCCTGCTGTATACTCTGTGTGCCTCCCCAGTGTGCTTCACCTCTATCTCAAACCAAGTGTGGCAGATTCAAAAAAACTAGTCCAGAGAGTGAGTGTGACTGCAGGGAAAGACCTGCTTTTCACCCACACACAAGCCCCGATAATGAAAGGTTCTTAGAGCTTCAAGAGACTAGAGTGATAAGCGATAAATGTCTATTCAGGAAAAACTGACCTGTGTTCTCCAGGGTTTCCATGGCACAGAAATTGATGTATTACTTTTTTCCTGGAAAATTCTGAAGGACAAAGGTGCTGGGGATGTCCCTGATGACAAAGCAAAGAGAGAAAACTGGAGTGTAGCTACTTAGCTACTTGCCCTTCTGGAATGTGTTGGGTGTAATATCACTGTGTTATCCTGCGGTCTAGGCAAATGCTTGGAAGAAACAGAGCTCAAGACACACTGAAAGGGACCTGCCTGATAAGAATACCTGCCAAGATGAGGAAACTTTTCTAACAAAAGGCCTGTGTGAGGTGTACATTCTGTGTATGGGAACTGAAGAAACATTATAAAGTATGAGCAGGGGGCTGCAACCAGTTTCCCAGGGAGGGTGGAGTAGAAACAGCAGAGGAGGTATGGATGTTGGGATCAGAGAGAATCTCCAGAAAATCCACAGAAAGTGTTCCACATGGAAAGACAGAGAGAGAGAGAGAGAGAGAGGAGAGGAGGTTGCATTTGGGCAATCAAAGATAACAACAGTACTAGTCAGTACTAACACCTCCTCCCACCATCTACCAGCACTGGAAGAGCCCCGGTGTCATAAAAACTGGAAGAGTGGAAAAGCGCGGTGAATAAGCAGTGAATATAAGGCCACTGCCCCTACCCCCTCTTCCCCACTGCTGTTGTTCTGCTGTTCTCAGTCCAGAGCAGGTGCCTTAGTACATCTGAGCTGCTTTAACAAAAATACCATAAACTGAATGGTTTATAAACAACACATTTCTCACAGTTCTGGAGGCTGAGAAGTCTAAGATCATGGTGCCAGCAGATTTGTGTCTGGTGAGGACCAACTTCCTAAATGGCCATCTATTCACTATGTTTCCACATGGAGGAAAGAAACAGGGAGCTCTCTGGGGTCTCTTTTATAAGGGCACTTATTTCATTCATGGGGGCTCCATCCTCAGGACCTAATCCCTCCTAAAAGCTCCAGCTTCTAATATCATCACATTGGGGGTTAGGATTTCAATATGAATTTTAGGGGAAACAAACACTGAATCTATAGCAGAAGGTAAGGTGAGTATAACTTTGAACTGCATGGAAGGTTGAAGTTTGTAAATCATATTATTTTCTGGACTCTTTAATTTCTGAAAACTTGATTCTTGTAAACCTGAATGTGATTGGCAAAAGCAGCAGAATTGTCCTGTGTTACTGTTCTAGAGCAGAGAAGGCAGACTTGACTAATGTATAGAAATATTAGCATAGTAAGCAGAAAAAATGCATATACATTCTGAAAGGATATTCTATACTCTAAAATTTAATATGCCTTTGCAAAGAGGATGTGATGTGATAAGTTTGTGCATGCATCTGAGTGTGTGTGTGTGTGCACGTGTGTGCAGGTGTCTTTTTGTTCTACTACTCTACATGCTAGGAGGCTGGGTGTTGTGGAGTTGATCCACACTCCAGAATCAGTTCTTCACTATTATTATCTGCAGTCAACATCAATGGTTTATCAATTAAAACAGTGAATGTTATATATGATTTTTTATTGGTGAAAAGAGTGATGCTTAAAACATAGCTTACGTAGAAACAGTACAGAGGCATTTTTGCCTTTACATAATAGGGTATACAAATCTGGGAAACCATACCCCAGATTTCTTAAGAATGGTTCCCTAGATTTAAATTCTAAACAGTCTTGTTTCACAGCTGTTAATTCAAAAGGTACTTAAGTGCCTGACTCCAATTAGGTGAATCCTACTCTTAGAACATTGTTGTGTTGCATCAGATAAATCTTTCACTCAAGGCACTACTGGAGCACCTAAAAGGACTGACGTAGGACTTCATGAACTTACAGAACTGGAATGACTCTTTTACACTAGTCTGTTAATGAGTGTTTGTATGTAGCAGTATATGTTGATTTCATTATACACTGGTAACAAGGAAGAGACATTTTCCCTACCCACCTCTAACTATTCAGAAGCTACTTTAATTATTAATAAACCTAAGAGTTGTGTGTGGTTATACTAAAACATTTTTCACTGAGATAACCGGCCTTCATTTGTAGACCAAAGAAAATAGCTTTTCTTTTGGAACTATCAATAGCATAACTTGGACTGCGTCACTAACCTCCTTGAACGCCCTTGGTGGCTTGTCTTCACTGAAAGAATACAAGCTAAACTGCTTGTTTTGACATTCAAACCCCATCACAAACTGGCCCAACTTAACCTTATCTTTCGATCTCTGTCTCACAGAACCCACAGTCCAGCTACATTACTATCCATTTAACAACTATCTGTTAAACTGCTGCCAAAGAAACATATGTTTTGCCAAGTAAATCAGAAATGGTCCCTGCCTTGAAGAACAGAGTATGTTGAAGGAAGTAGCCTAAGAGACTCATAAAAAACTATTCTACCAAATATATGAATAATGTTCTAGGAGTTCAGAGGAATGACAATATCTCTGGTGGTTTCAGGGTGGCTTTACTAAAGACTGATTTTGATTTCTGAACTGCAGGCTTCTTTCTCATGTTTTTCTGTGGTTGACCACGATGTTTCCTTTACATGGACTACTTTACCATCCTCATACTTTAACTTTATAAAAAAATTCTATTCATAAGGAGTCTGTTCAAATGTCTCCTTTGTCGTGTGCTTTCTCTGCAGATTCCTTCCTAACTCTCTCTGTCAGGACTTAACACTCCTAGTGCTGTGTTTCCACAACACACTATTCATGAATTTACTATAGAACTAATCATGTTGCACTTTAATAGAATGTTTAAGTGTCTGTCTTCCCACTAAACTGTTTCATTGATGAAGATCCACCATGTAAGATTCTAAAAAGTGGTTTTTTTTTAAATAACAGATTAATGAATGGAATTATGGAAATATAATTTAGAAGATTATTTGAGGTCAGTTAGAAATTCTGGATAAGATACTTCTAAGAAATTTTTGTTGCTGACTCTTCTAGATCCAACCAGTTATATGAGTAGGTTAAATATTAATACCAAGGAAGCTAGTAGCTTGAACCTAATCTCCAGGGAACCAGTTTGCTTAATTCTGTTCCAACATCAGCTGCATCCCAAACTCTAAACAACCTTTTTATAGATGAATGCAAAGGTAGCAACAGACTATAAGCATAAATGAGAGTGTTCTGCCTAAAATCATTAGTACATCTCTAATAGGGTTTTACTAATGGTCAATCTTTCATTTGATCACCTGTATGTTAAGACCTCAAAGGCTCTGAATAACATTTATAAAAATATTACCTCATGTACTGATATGATAGATGAGAAATAGACCCAGATATATTCAATGTTTTATTTACATAGTTTGAATATACAAATCATTATCCCTTCATGTAACTTACAGTCTCATTGAATTAAACGTGTTACTACTCCACAAACATAACATTCATGAACTTGATATTCATGGTTTCTATATACTTTGACCACACTGAAAATCCACAATATGATTCACTTGTGATTTACTGACTTAACAAAATTGAATAGTATATGATTCACTTAGCTTATGATCAAAGCCAAGCATCAGCTCATGTTACTTTTCTTTTCTCATCTTTTCTCCATTCATTAAGTAAATAATAACTCTTGAAAGTCATATAGGCAAATATTTATTAAGAAAAGTTGGCCCTGGCACAAGGCAGAATGAAAGTCTGACTGAAGACACTGGATTAGAAGAAAAAATAAAGCCGATAGATATAATAAACCCTTGGTTCTTAGCCTGGGCATAATAGTTTTAGTTACTCTAGGGTAAATTGTCAAATTCAGTGTTGATCTATCACTTGAACAAAATCTACAATATGGTGTGTATAAAAATAAGAAAAGTAGTTTTTAACTGTTCTAATGAATTCTCTAGTCAATGTAACATTTTTACAACATAGATGAAAAAATGTTGTGAAAACTGAAAAGATGGCAAGCATAGGCTGCGGGCACATGGTGTTTATATGTGGGTTTTGGTGATACTGTGATTCAGGGAGAATTTTACCTAATTTGGTAAAATATTTCTGCAGTTTTGATTTGGGAAATCTTTGAAGATCTGAGCTATATGGCTTATGAATGGCAAGCCTCAATTCCCAAAAAGTTAAGAAACAAATTAGTGCAAAGATGTATATTCAATGAAGATTTAAGATCTTTGTGGAGCAGTGTTAGTCAAGAACAATTCAGAGATGAGCATGTTTTGAATCTTGCACTAATTCACCAATTTTTTTGTTTCTGTTGTGTACAAGAATTGAAATAGCTCCCACTAATTTAAAACAAAACACCATGATCAAGGGGCCAGTCCTGCCCTCTAGGAATCATCATACTTACTTAGCACTGTGCAATCCCCCCTTTTTATGACTCCCAAAATATATCACATATGTAACAACTTGTTTATTAGCCATCTTCCATTGCTTCCCTAGTTCGTTCTTTGGCTAAAACACGTCATACTGGGACTTCCCTGGTGGTCCAGTGGTTAAGACTTTGAGTTTCCACTGCAGGGGGCACAGGTTCAATCCCTGATTGGGGAACTAAGGTCCCACATGCTACATGGTGTGACCAAAAAAAAAGAAAAAAGAAAAAGAAAAACATCATACCTTTAATAGTCAATAACCTGTCAGCTCAATAGTTCACTCAGAGCACAAACCCTGTTTGTCTTGATCAGTCTCCCAAATTGAACACAATGTGGCACAGAATAGGTGCTAAATAGATACTATAAAATTATAATAATTTGCAATATGAAAGATACAGATAAGTAAACATATTATGTTATATGATAAAGATTATGATAGATTAACCAACGATCAAGTTGTGTCAAAAAAAGCTTCACAAAGAAAGAGATACTTGAGAGAAATTTTGAAGAAAAGGAAAGGTTTTCTGAGGGAAAAGGCAAAAGAGGGAAAATATTTCCTATAGTACCAAACTATAAATAGCTACATAAATTCTGATATAAGCTAGTTTTAAGAAATAAAAGACTTAATTTAACTGAACTCTGGATTCAGACCAGCTTCAATTAGAGCCTGATTAATACTCAAAGATTACAGTAATATCCACCTCTTGGCTCCGCTTTCTCTGTTTGCTCCACAGATAGTCTCTGACAACTCCAGGCTCTCACCTCATGACTGTTTCAGGTCTCAGTTCTAGCCTCATATCTTTCCCCAAACCCAAAAAGTAAGCCCAGAATTCCTAACTAAAGTCTAAAGTCCACCCTAATTGAACAAGCATAGTCTCCCTTCTAAATCAATAAGGTACTCTATGGTCGTGAGTCAGTCAGACACACTCCCAGAGAATATGATTTTTATCTATGAACATCATGATTAGAATGTGGCAAGGAAGGTTTCTTAGAAGAAAAGTGGCTAAGAGTTTCCATTAAGAGGGGAAAATGTGCACTGCTGCAGTTGTTATACACAACCACCAAGACAGGCCTTATGTTTTTAGTCCTAAAACCATCCACTGGAGAAAAAAAATCAGTTTCTTCATATAAGGAAGATAAAATTCGTTAACATTTGCCCCCAAGGCACCCCGAAAATACAGAAACATAGCAAGTCGTTAATATCAACAACTTCTATAGCCACAGCTTCTCAGAGTGTAAAAGAATCTTTGTCCCAGTTCCTAACCAGATGGTTAAATATGACGTCTCTCGGTGGTTATGCAAGTATAAATTTATGCCTAGGTCCCATGCCTGAATGAAACAAAAAACAGGAACATGAAGTACCCACACGGATTCCACCTTGAAATAGAACTGAATCAGGCTAGGGGAATCTGAGACCCCTGGAGGAGTTTCTGTAAACAGCCTAAGATTAGCCACTTCCTCCTCTTCCTACAAATTAAATTTTCCCTTTGGTGGGAGGAAGAGAAAATTTCAATGTTGCCTTGGGGACATATTAAGCTTCTATATGAGGCTCAGTTTTCATCTGTTTTAGCTGCAAAAGGATATACAGTCAGGAACCTAGAGAGCAGAGGTTAAGGCCAGAGTTTGTTGGACTTCCATGAGTTAAGAATGGATGTTTGGCTACGGGCCCAGTCTAATGTTAGGAGGTCTTGACTAGAAAAAAAAGAGGAAAACTAAATTGGGTCGCCCATAAATAGCAAGGTGTCTATCATCTGTACTGGCTAATACTATTAATTTAGCATTTGAGGCTGACTATTCTATCCGTACTTAATTTACCTTCCACTACCCTACAACAGGGATCTTCTACTCTAGCTAAACAGGTCATTTCTTGTCATTATCCTACCAAAAACTGGAAATTTATCACCATATCTACCTTTGAGAACTCCTCCTGTTGCAAGTGATAGAAGAGTCAAATCAAATGAGTGATAACCAATAGGAATTCATTGGCCCAATAACTGAAATACTTGGAAGAAAGGCTGACTTCAGGCATAGCTTAAATTAGGGTCATAAACCATACCACCAAAGAGTAGAAAAGGGATTAATTCCCCAAGAGAAATTTTCAGAGCATTCATACTGCAAGAAAGAGGTATGTATGCAGGGATGGCAAAAAAATAAACTAGCAAACACAGACACACAAATGAATGCTTTATGACACCACCTTCTATGGTCAGTCTGCGTCATTCCATCCCCCAGGAATACCCTCCTCCTTCCTTTTTAAAAGTCTGTCCTACTTTAAAATGTCTTTCCTTTTTTACTCTCTTTGGGTCATATTGATATATTCTTCTGAAAGTCCAGAACACATATTCTTGATCATTGATTTTTCCTTTGGCATACACTATAATCAACAGTTACCTCATTTTTCCCCAGTGATCAATCCCAATGTACAAGCATCTGTGTATGCTGGTGAGAGTTAAATCCTAAATTACACTGCACAGACTCTCCCCTTAGAAAAATGGTATAATACTGTGTGTTAGTTTTCCAGGATAGCTTAGCAAAATTTAATTAATTCATCATGTGACTGAGGTACAATATTAAAGTTCTAATTTGGCTTTCCAAAACAATCCTAAATCCCTTCCTGTTCTCTAACACCTGACCACTTATATTGGGAGAGGGAAGGACACTGCTCCCACCTCTTTCCTCACTGGACCTGGGAGGTGAAAGAGTGTGCTCATTCCCAATCATTTTGATGCCCCCATATTCTGCAAAGGTCTTCAACAATACGGAGGCTGGAGTCATGCACAAGGCACAGATGTTCCAAAAGGTGTGACTGAGTGAGTGACATGGGAAGGGGGTAGAGAATACAGAACAGAATGGGATGTTTGTGGAGGATGAGTATCTAGTGTGGATGAGGACTAAAACAGTGGCCAAGTCCAGACTAAGAGGGTATATATTAGAAAGAAACACTAGGGGAAGACTAACACAAATAAAGAGATATTATGACATAGAAGTATAGACTGTAAGCCCTGGAAGAGATTCTGCGCTAGCTTAACTTTCAGGAAACTAAAGACTAAAATTAAACTGACATGGACACATCCACATAGTGACTATACTGCAAAACCCCCATGCAGGCTCTCCTTTTGTTCTTGGTTGCCTTCTCCTTCTTTATAACCATCTATCAAGATCCTAATGTTCAGGGTGAGACAAGAACAAGATCCTAAGACTGAAAGCGTGGCTCTAACAAATTCTGGACACTCATGGATAAGAATAAAGCAAGGGATGTCAGTGATGTCTGGACTGTCAAGAATAGGGTTGATACGAGCCCAGACAGTACACACACACACACACACACACACACACACACTAATGCATGTGTATCAAAGTGCATTGTATACACGGTACATTGTATATTGTATATATGTATATATGGTACATTGTATATATGGCTACTCAGCAAGTATTAATGTAATGAATGTCTTCTCTAATACTCAACTAAAAGAAGACACCATATTTTAATCACCTTTTAATTAATCCCTATCCTTGTATTATACAGTGTCTTACATTTTAGTAGGTCACACATTATATTGTTGACTCTTAAATAAACAATTAATACACTGGAACTTCCACTAGTGCCACCTATTCTCCTCATCATTTCTCTGTGATGAAATAAGTGGTCACTTTCAACTAAAATTTAAAAGTGTTTGCATATGTATTTTATAGAGCTAATAGAATGCTACTTTCTATAAACTTATTTTTAAAGAATCCTTATAATAAGGACATGAGGTAAATTGTTGAGAATAGTTTCATTTGACTTCCAAGGCAAAACCAGAGAAAAAATGACCAAGCTCTCTGTGATTATTCTATGGTATTTCATCTGAAATTATGAAATATGTAGTAGCATTTTGGATGTAGAAGTTAGGCAACTTCCAAAATCCACGCTCTGGGCTCTGCTACAGAATTGACCACTTCTTTACATACTTTTGCTTTGAGACTTGTCTCCACTGTGGCCTTGGAAATGGAGCCTGCATTCTGAAATTTGACTGGCTGGAGCCAAATATTCAGTGGAAAGGAAGAAAAACAAAACACTGAATTGTGCTTATCTACAGAGGAAGCCGATAAGAATTCTAAAGAAAACACCTGCAGGACAGACACAGGGGAAAGATAATTTCTTCAATGCTAATGGAAAATAAACCAACAATGATGAGATCAAGATTCTTATATTACCAAAGATGTTTAGACCAGTACTCCCAGATCTTTGTCTTTTTGGAATTAGTCATTAATCACTCTCAAGGGAGTTTGGTTTAAAAGGCATGTAGTTGCAAGAATTAATTAGGAAACTCACAGTGACATATGTATTTGTAGAACTCTTTTTGGTTTTCAGATTCATTGTCCCTGGTTATCATAGCAACTCATGAATGGCCCAGCAATTTTTGGTTTGAGAAGCCACAGGGAGTAAATAATTAGGCAAAACACTAGAAATGGGAAATGGGGAGACATCTCATATCTATTAAACATATATTGTAAGTCCCTTCCCTGCACAAGGTATTTTTTCACACATTTTCTCAATCCCATAGGCAACTCCACAAAGTGGGTGTCTCACTGAGAACAGGAAGAAAATTAAGTAACTTGCACAAGTTCTGGAATCTATAGATACTATGTGTCTGAGTCACAGTCAGACATTCCTATGACAAAGCCCACGTCATGTCTCTTACTCATTATGACCCCTGGGAAAGACACTTGAAGGGTGTAGGATATAGAAAATTATAGGCTGGCCTCTGTATCTAACTATTTGTGTGATCTTAGACAAGCTACACGTGCTCTCTTGGCCCCACACGCATATTCTCACATAAGAGAAGCTTATAAATCTAGCTCTTCCCAACTACAAGTACAATTTAGTCAAATTAATCCAGATAACGCATAAACGTCACTAATATCTCTGCCTCTTTGTTTAGTGCATTATTCAATGTTGAGAGAAGACATCTCATTTCTAAAAGTTAGATCACCTAGCTAGATTTTTTAATTTATTGAGGTATAGTTGATGAACAATGTAATATGTTTCAGGTGTACAACATAGTGATTCACGATTTTTAAAGATTATACGCCATTTATAGTTACTATAAAACACTGGCTAATATTCGCTGTGCTGTACAAATATGCTTATAGCTTATCTATTTTACACACAGTAGTTTGTACCTCTTAATCCCCTACCCCTATCTTGTCCCTCTCCCTCCCCTCTCCGCACTGGTAAACACCAGTTTGTTCTTTATATCTGTGAGTCTGTTCCTTTTTTGTTATATTCACTAGTTTGTTTTATGTTTTAGATTCCACCATAAGTGATGAGGACATACAGTATTTGTCTTTCTCTGTATGACTTATTTCACTAAGCATAATACTCTGCAGGTCCATCCATGTTGTTGCAAAGGCTAGATTACCTCTTAAAGATGAACACAGGGAAGACTTTCTTTTGGCTACTTTTAACTAGAGTGGGAACAAAATCGACAAGTTTAATACCTAGCACAGAAAAAAGTTCAAGTTTCCCTTTCCCACTCTCATTTTAAATAAAGTAAAATTCCCACAGGGAGTGGCTCGGTGCTTCGTGACCGCCTAGAGGGGAGGGATAGGGAGGGTGGGAGGGAGGGAGACGCGAGAGGGAGGAGATATGGGAACATATGTGTATGTGTAACTGATTCACTTTGTTATAAAGCAGAAACTAACACACCTTTGTAAAGCAATTATGCTCCAATAAAGATGTAAAAAAAAAAAAAAGAGTGGATATATGTATAACTGATTCACTTTGCTGTACACCTAAAACTAACACAACGTTGTAAATCAACTATACTCCAATAAAATTTTTTTTTTAAGTAAAAAAAAAAAAAATTCCCAACTGCTTCTGAAAGCCCATGATATTCTGAGGAGAGAACACTGTTTCATGTCAATGCAATGATGTCGATGCTAAAACTTACATGGCCTCACTGAACCCAAGACAAATTACAACCTCATCAAAAGCACTGAGCATCCACTGTCATCACGTGGCATCAACACCCAAGTAACCAGCAGAAACCAGGGTTCTAATGCAGCCAATACCTTTTTGTTTTGGTTTGTTTTCTTTCCAGTGCCTCATAAACTTTCCTCTAGAAATATTTCTCTTGTTAGAGAAAAGTGAATGCCCACAAACATCTTTAGGCTAATAGGAATTTTCTTTGAAATCTAACATTTTATTATAAAAATTAATCTACGTATTTATTCACTTCCTAATAAATGCTCCTTTTTTAATATTAAAATTCAATAAGATTACTTATCAAGTAAAATAAATGCTCCCGAAA
This sequence comes from Monodon monoceros, assembly GCF_005190385.1. Classification (NCBI taxonomy): domain Eukaryota; kingdom Metazoa; phylum Chordata; class Mammalia; order Artiodactyla; family Monodontidae; genus Monodon; species Monodon monoceros. Next base: position 76,020,261 of record NW_021703784.1, on the reverse strand, counting down.
TTTGTGATGTTAATTCTCTGCACATTCATATATCCCTGTGGACAGCTGTACCTGAATTGAGAAGCTCAGTTTTTACTACACAGATTCTGCATTTTGCCTCATGTGGATTATAATCCCCAGAACATGGTCAGTCATCATATTCTGGATACTTACTAGTTACAGGCATTGTGCTAAATGCTTTTCTGGTATTATTTCACTTAATATTCTTAAACAACTCTGTGAGGTTACACACTTATTACATATGAGGGAATAGAAACACATAGAGATTCATTGAATTTTCTGAAGTCACATAACTAAGAAGTATCAGAGCAACCTCTGAACTTTAGCTTGATTCTAGGGTCTAAGCAACTACCTCTCTATTGCTTTATATGAAGAATCAGAATTCAGATTTACACAGGGTATGGGATTATCTGATAAGTTCCATTTCTAGGTAGACAGCTCCTACTTCTATACCAACGAGTCACCGTTCAGTTTAAATGTATAGCTCAGAAAATTACAAAAATAAATTCCATCAACTTTTGGATTTACTTATGAGAAGCAGAAAATGAGAATACTAAATCTAAGATTATCACTGTAGTTTATAGTTTCTACTCATAAACTGGAGCAAGAACCTTCTGCATAGAATTTTCAGAGACCATAAACAAGTATATTTAGTTTTTGAGAACTCAAATTATAGACCAAGGAAAAGCAAAGGACAAGCAAAACAAAAGCTGAAATGTGAGAATATGTAAGATACAAACATGGGAAACATGGGGGTAGTTCATTGGTCATCTAAAAATATGCAGAATGCCACTATTAGTAACAGGCTCCACCACAGCTGACTCAAGGGATAAGCAATAGTTTCTCCAATGCTCTTGATATAGATGAAAAGTACCCCCGAGTCACGCAGCACAATGAGTTTTAAAAAGGCAGAGCGATGGGTGAGAACATAACCATGGAAGCTGGGAGATCAGAAGCCAATGAGGAGTTTCTCCAGTGTGCAAATTTATATTAAGCAATAAGCATTCTGAATTTATGGTGACTTGCAGGACTTTGTAGACCTTCCCCACAAAGATCTTTTATTATTTTTTGATCAAATGCCTATGAAAAAAATCAAAGAATCTTTGAAAGAGGTCCAAGTCCCTTGTTTTTCAAATGAGGAAACAAGTCCAGAATGGCCTTCTCTTGATGAATATGCCCGCTGACTACTCTCAGGCAATGGGTCCTTTGTGGGGTTCATTGCACCCTAGTGCTAGGGGTTCAGCAGTGATTTAATCAGAAACCAATCAGGGCATAGGGTTGGGGTGGAGCGGTAGCACTGTTTCCTTTTCCTGTTTACTCAGTGATTTCCTGTGTAGTTCTGGGGTTGGAGCAGAGGTGAAAGTTTGTCACCTCAGCAACAGCAGCATGCCTTTGGAGTTGGCAGCAGCTATGTCTCTCTTTTCATGCATGGACATCAGCATGTTCCATGATCTTTTTTTCTGAAAACTTAGCCTAGGGCCTATTTATAAAGCTGATGCAATGATTCTATGATCTATAATATATCTTCCTAACAAATCTCTTTGTGTTTAAACAGACAGACCTTGATTCATAAAAAATTCTCTCTCCATTATACAATTATCCTCCTCTTGCTTTCCATACTTTTGCTGTTGTTATCGTTTTTAATACATGTCCCTTTCTCTTCTCTCCTATAGTTAGCTTTTTGATGCCCATTGACTTTTTGATGCTTACAGTTATCATTATGTATCTTTTCTTTCCTTTCTGCTAACTCCAGCTTTTAAAAAATAGATGGAGCACCTGTTTGTTGGGTGCCTATGTCTTCCCTGCATTATCTTATTTCCTGAATGGTTGTAAAATGATTTCTTCTTCTGAGAAATTAAACATAATGAAGCTCATAAAAATGACAGCTGTAATTTTACTTGGATATAATAAATGACCATTTATGTGTGTGTACTACCTATTTCTATATATGGAAGAGTTTTGTTGGAAATAGGGTTAGGGGTTTGCAGGGCTGAGGAGATCAATGGCTGCAAAAATAGTGCTGAAGATTACTATTCTCACCATCCTGAACAATTGTTTTCTGAGTATCTAATACTTTCATGTGGGCTTCTATGCTATGGCCCCAGTCTGAAGATGAGACTGCAATAAAGCGGGTCATGGAAATGCTGTGAGAGTCAAGTGGAGACCTGAAAATTCTCAAATGTCAAGAAACCTATATTTTTTCAAGGACTCTGGCACAATTTACCTTCTTCTATGTCTATTTTCATGTAAGTTGCTTCTAATTTTTCTTAAGTTATAAAAAAGGTAAAACTCCTTATATATATATATATATATATTCATGATTAAAAGTAATACATGGTCAATAAAGGAAATTTGGAAAATGTAGCAAAAAACAAAAGGTAAATTTTACTGGGATCCTATACCTCAGGACTAACAGATTTTACTATTTTGGTATATGTTGTTCTTGTATTTTTTTGCACAGATCTCATATAATTATAAACATCTACACAAAAGTTGTATAAAATATCTACATATAATTTTATCGCCTTATTTAGTGTTATACCCTATTTTCCACTGCCAATAGCATTTTCTTTACTACCCGTGTTACAAGTCTGTAAAACATTCCTTCTTGGGAGATATGTTATAGTTTAATTATTTAATGAATTCCACACTGTTGGACTCTTATTTCTTATTATCTCTATTAAACGCAACACTGCATTGAGCATTTTTGTTCCATTATTTCTGTGTATATCTCTGATTTTATTTGAAACAAATCCCTAGAAGTTGAATTTCTGAATCAAAGCTATACATGATTTGAAATCCATTTGAAAAATAATGTCAAATTTCTTTCCAGAATAGTTTACTCATTGACCTCTATCCTCCTGCTTATATCACTAAAGAGAGTGATTTTCAATTTTGTTTCTACCTTACACATGGAAATGCACTCATATATGCAGGATTTGATTAATTCACAGTGAATACCTGTACCCCACTACTTTATCTCCCACTTAAAAAAAAAATTGGAATTAAAGTGAGATTGATTAACTACAAGAGATTCTTGAATCTATTGTAAAGAGATAATACTTGCAAGCTTCAGTGAAGTACATTTTCTGTAATTGGTCATAAATTATTGGTAGCATGCCTGAATCCATACTTCAGACGAGAACACAACCATTACTTTAGAGAGAGGTTTCTGTCAATTGTTTCCCAGAAAGAGCTTTATGAATAAAGATTATGGCTATATATCATCATGTCAACCTGAGAATATTATCATAAACATTTCACCTCAAGCCTTAATTTTTTTTTTTTAATGAAGTGTTGGGTAAGCCAAGGTACTGAGATTTATTCCAAAAGAAAAGAAAGTAAATTTTTTTCATGTGGTATCAGGAAGACATGACACCAGAAAACATTTGAGGAGAGGTATCTATATGTCTGCATCTATCTTTATCTCTATATATTTTAGGAATTCCACCAATTAGTATGCAGTAATGCAATGGCCACATAAGCCTTGTATGTTATCAGAAAGACCACTTTTTAATTCATTATTTTGATTTATAATAGATGTACTCAATTCTTAGTAGAATATTTTCAGCAGGCATTTAGTGAAATGATGGTTGTTGGGGTTATTTCATTTTACAACATCGCATTAGCATTAACTTTCCCTTTTACCCGGGCAGCCAAAGTATGCATATTATATGAACCTAGATTGCTCTTCTTGAGACAGAATGAGTTGAAGGCCCCTCGGCAGAGCCATTAAGAGATCAGAGTTATATTAAAAAATCCACAAAGTGAAGATTTCTATCAACTGGTCTATCTTTGTAAAGTCATATTAGGAACAAGTAATGCAGCTCCTTCTGTTCATAGAGCTCTCTGTTGGTCCCTCTTGAGGGAAAAGAAGTACAACATATCTCTTATCTTGTGGGAGTTTATTCTCTATTTGATAAAATTACATTGAAAGCTACACCCAATATCTAACAGCTAAAACATTTAAATGCAAGATTAAATGCAAAAAATAAACATTTTACACTGATATCAGTGCCACATAAATACGTATTATGGGCATCCAATATAGAGAAAATAAAATGTTTTATATAAGGGATGAGAAGAAGGGCTTTTTAGAAGGGACTGAATCTGAATTTATCTGAGGGTGATATGTAGATGTAAGAAAAACAGGAAGACACTCTGGCAAGTATATAAATGGATCAACAGCCATTAAACAAGTTGCTGACAAAAGAGTTATAGTTGACTGCAAATTGCTGTGATCAGAAATAATCGGGAAAAAATGCCACAACATAGTGATCACTGTAAGGAGCCCTTGCCAGTGAACCTATCGTGACCACTGACAACAACATCAGTTCTCAACCTTTGGTGTATACGGTCATAATGTGAGAAATTTCTGAAATCTAGATTTCTGGATTATTTTCAGAGTTTACATGTAAAGGGTCTAGGATGGGATCCTAGAATCTTCATGTATTCCAAGTATTCTGGTGATTCTAATTCAAGTGCTCTGTGGGCTACACTCTAGCTTTAAGAACTACCTCTCTAAAAGCACTATCCTCCCAGTTGATATGTTTCTGCCCTGAATGACACTGGCAGGATGAGACAGTCACCTATTTCAATCACACATATGGATTTTTTTCATAACTAGATTTAGAGAGTACAATTTAGAGCAGGCACTGGACCTTCCAAATACTTTACATTTCTCAGAGACTGGCAGAGAGTTGGGCACAGAGTAGACATCTAATAAACACGAACAGTTGATGATGGTAACAACATAACTATAACTAGTCACGTGGCAACTGGTCATAGTTCTAAGCATCTCAAGAAGTTAGGATCTCTAATTATATACTTCTAACTGAACAAAAATCTTTTTACGTAGTAGCCTGTCTTCTAATTTTTGATCAGAGATAGTCTTCTGGGCTGCAATTAGTTGGATGTTCATCCTCTACCCCAAGGTCAGGGAACACAGAGCCTATTCTTTGGATTTCCTTGCATATCCTTAGTAGTCATGCTCTTCATTTTTTGAGACAAAGAAATAATCATTGCAAAGCCCAGCTCATAAAACCCCAAACCACCCATGACGATGAAAAGCTTGTTTTTATGCTGACCTTAGCACAACGAGAATTTCAGCAGAGTGGTCAGTCATTTCTGGGTTCTAGAACATATCCGGAAAGATAACAATAGTCAAATTCTCTAAAAAGTGCAGTGACTGAATGTGTGTATGTGTGCATGTGTGTGTGATCATGTAGTTTGATGGGGATATTATGTAATATTTATAATGGGTTTATGTTTACTCCTCTGACTACTACTGGATGTTGTAACACTTTTTGGAAAATATAGCATTTGTTTGGGATCGTATGAGACCTTAAAAATCTGTTATTCTAAGGAAAGTACAATAGTTTATTGTCTTATGACTCAGTTATACTTCAGTGGAGTAGATTTATTTTCATCTGGTATCAGGGAGACATGATACTAAGAAACCTTTGAGGGAAGATATTTACTTTAATAGTGTGAAATGCAATAGACAAGGAACCATGAGACCCAGCTTCTCATCTTCATTTTTGGTAATAAGTAGCTGTATGACTCTGAATAAATCATTTCAAGTTAATTTTCAGCTATAAACAAAAGAAAACAGAGAGGATGCTTATTTGCCTCAAAATGTTATTGTAAATCCATAGTACCTTGCTAAGATGTTTGGATATCTTAAAAATAAGAATTTAGAGAAGGAAGCAAGTCTCTTATGGGAATAACTCAAAGGCAATTTTTAAAAATATAGCAATCATGTCAACTTCTAGTATTTAATGATAGCTGGTCAAAAGTTAGTATTAGTTTACTAGAAATCATTTGAATTGAATAAGCTTCCTAATTTAAACAAAAAAAATGATTAAAAGATTCTGCAAGTGCCTCACCAAATATATAGAACACAATTGAAATGAATATAGTCATTATTTAAAATCAGCATGTTAACAGTTACTTTTCAATAGGCCAAGTAGTCTTTCCTAGCTTATCAAGTTACTTGTAAATGTTTTTTTTTCCTTACAAAGATATCAGCTCAACCATTATGAACTGAAAATAGCAAATTAGTCTGTAAGTTAGTGATCTATAAATCTATATTTGAAATATGATGAGTGATTATAATACTATTTAATTTCTCCATGCTTCACAACAGTATTGGGAGAGTAAAATGAGATTAGAAGTGCTTGGTATGCAATTAACATAGTAAATATTGTTGTTTTTGCTATTTTTCATTAGAATCATAGCAGCAATAGTGGTACTCATACTTGTAGTAGTATAGTGGCAATAACATTCGGAATTGGAGAAAGTCTGGATCTAAGTTCTTGATTTGCCACTTACTAAAATTTCACTGTAAAATATCACTGTTAGATATGCAGTTTCTTTATTTGTAAAACTGGGAGTAATAAAACGATTTGATATACATAGTGGTCGAAAAATCAAATGTAAAAGAGCTCTGTAAATTATGAAGTTCTTTGTATATGTTGACACTCATTATTATTGTTATAACTTACATGTAAACAGATATTTTGTCTTTGCCCATCTTTATATTATTGGCTTTACCAAGCTTAATGATGCCCTTTGGAAATGTTCTAATACTAATTGTTTTCATTAAGATTTTTTATAATTGTCAGTGGCCTTCAAGGTCAACTAATCTATTCTAGACGTTGTGTAGATTAGGAAAATCATCCAGGAGAGATGTTAAAACCTTGCCTAAGGTGACATAGTTTGTTGGTGACTGAGTGGGACCCTATCCTGATTTTTTATTAGAGTTCTCCCATTACTTCATTAGTTATATAATTTATTCTTTAACACTAAATCTCCAAAGCAAACCTTGCAGGATGTTAGGAAATGTTCTATGTAAAAGCGTTCTAAGGTCTAATAAATGTGCAATTCTAGATTAAATGAAATTAAGAAACTTAAATCGCATACATTCTTGAATATGATAGACTGTATTGTCTGAAACTCTAGAAAAATGTTATACTATCTATTACGGCCAAAAGCTTTTCAAACACTGAAAACTTTTTTTAAAGATTATGCTATTGGCTAAGTGAATTATGGATCACATTGATTGAAATGTTACTTTATCACACTGGAAGTTATATGACTACCAGTGGGACATACCTGTTTTGGAAGGAATAACAGATGAAGGACCAAATGATCTTGAATTCTTCGGAATTAGCACTGCATACTTACCACCACTGTGAAATATTTATATCTGTACTTATGTGAATTATATCTATACTGTTTCAGTATGCAGCCCATTGTTCCAATTGGATGTTTACTAGTACTGGCTTTTTTTCATATAATTGGGATAACTGACACAACTTTTTTTTTTTTAATAATGTAAGATTTTATGTAAAGAGGTTATTATCTAATTGTATTGAGGTACTTAAATTCTAAAGGAATGTCACATCCGCATCATGTAGCAATAGGTTAATTTGGAACTAGAAAAACAATTCATGAAAAATAGAAATAGGTAGGAGACCCTGAGGAGCTGGCAAAAACAAACAAAAAACAGGCATTCAGAAGTATCAAGGATACAGAAAAAACAGATGTAAAGACAGAGCAGTAAGTCAGTCTAATTGAGAATTAGACATCCATATTGGCAGACACTAGACAAGGGGAGAAGAAATCTTTTAAAACTGCATTCAGGTTTGCTTCAGTCAGGAATAGTCATGTCTTCTTTCTGCTCTATTATAGTAACTATAACATGAACAAGTGATATGCTTCCTAAATTGCGGGCCTCTAGACTTCAAGTAGAGCCAGTCAACAAAAAGTCATGAAAATCAAAGGCATAATTAGGTTTAAATAAGTTTTATGAACTATAGATGTATAACAGATTGTCACAGAAAATTAAAGATGTGTAGATTTTATAAATATCTATGAATCAGTGGTAACCACTGTTTGTATTTATGTACACATAATTAGTTTCTTATTGTTCACGATGGCCCATGTGTCAAATGTGTACCACTGATCTCACAGCAGGGAATGATCCATTGCTCCACTACAGATTTCTTAAGGTTGAGGAAATATTTGTTGATTGGCTAGTAGTGTGACATGGAAATAATAATGTTACCTAACTCTCCATAGGGCTGAAAGTGAGAAATTAAATATGTAAATATGTGTATATATATATTTACCAAAGTATGTCAGATATAAACATATGTTTATACATAAATATAAACATTATAGATATAAAACAATTAGAGCACTGCCTGATACACAGGAAATTATATATATGTGCTTGCCATTAATACCACAAAGGGGATGATGACCACGATGGCCATGATGATGAAATGCTCACAGGCTTACAAGTCATTTAAAGCACATTCCAGAGTCCGGACAGGAAATTTATATCCTCATTACCCATTACTGATTAAATCCATTTCTGGAACACAACAAAGCATTTTTCTCCCACATGACTTTTTTAAACTTAATTTCCAAGTTGTGTTAAGGAGGAAAAAAGAACACTAAGCTTACAGACAGAAAACAGATTAAGAGCTCTTCAGCTTCCCTCTGTCTGTGCCACCTCCCCAACACACACACGCACTCACACACACACACTCACACACATACACTCACACACACGCACACTCTCTCTCACTATATGTATGTGACTTTGGTCCAATTAAATTACTTCTCTGAAATTTGAATTTTTCTTCTAGGGAATAGAGTTTAAGATTAATGAAATCTACCTCATAGATGTCTTGTGAGAACTATTGAAATTCTGTAGGTATGAGTTACCGTCAAGGTATTAAATAAGTGAAAGGTATAAATACCGCTTTTGCTGACAATGGAACATATTTCTTTTTAGGCAGACCTGTTCAACTTTCTATGGACTAACATTCATCTCTTATACTTTATTTTCCCATGCTAGGAGTATATGCATATGAATGTTAAAAACATACTGCCACACCACTGAGATTAAAAGGACACAGCTCTTTCCCTACCTCTACTATCAGCTTATTTTCATTTTCATATAGACATCCAAGCACTAACTCTAAATCGTGAATATTCAATTAATATATTTTGAATGAAAGGATACAACTTGATTTTATTAGAAATAGGGCAAAAAGATCTAGCATACAAAACAGATTCTAGAACGCTCAATGCTCCATAAAAGTTTCAAATGAAAAACAAATTCCAGGTACCTGTTATCATCAGGTAACTAACTGTGTAATAATTTCTACATAATATTTTGGCTGTTAAAATACATGTATAATTTGATTTAAGTAAATACCACCTATGACAGGAAAGTCATTAAAAGATAAACTTTACTGTACCTATTGGTAATTCACGGAATCATATTTATTGCATATGTATCATGCACAGACACAAACAATTGTGAAATGGCAATTACCCTTAAGAAACATAATTTAACAGGAGAGGAGCCATGAGCATATGTATTTACAAAAAAAAAAAATTGAATGTGAGCATTTAACACATAGAACAAACATTTTGTAGAAGTTTAGCAACAGGAAAAACTCCTTTATACAGGGAGTTAACCATAGGTATTTGGGAATAAAACAGTATTTTATCTCAGTGAGATCTTAATAGAGGCAGGGAGAAAGAATTATTGGAAATTATTTTGAAAGAATAATATGCACACTGACTGAAAGTGTAAGTCATTCTTGTAGGATACATGTAGGTTATATGAGGCTGGAAAAGTTTTGGAAAAAAACAGATTTAGATCCTAGAGCAACCAGGTCACAGAGAATTATAGAAATTGTAAACAAAAGTGGAAATAGGTCAGACTTGTACTTACAAAGGACTATGTGGCTGTCAATGGGCAAGAGGCTTGTTATGGAGAACCTGGAGGTGAGATCAGAAGTCCACACAGGTGCATGCACTAGGGGGAATGAAGAGGGCCAATCTTTCAGTCCCTTAGGCAGGCAGTCAGGGAGTCAAGGCAAAAATAACCTTCTATTGCCAGGCACCCTACTGAGTACTGGGGCTACAGTGCTGGTCAAAGAGGCGGAGAAGACAAATATTAAACTAATATGCATACAAATAAACACAAACTTTATACTGCAATATATGCTAAGGGGTTACTGACAGAAAAAAGGATGTAAGAAGGAGGAGGTGTTTTTAGGAAGTTTTGCTTAGTTGTGTTGAATCTGAGGCACTGCCAGGGTATCAGTGAGGAAGTGTCTTCCAGGCTCTGGGTTTATACCTAAGCTATAGATGTGCAGGTCAACTACATAAAGACAGCATTTCAATCAATTGGAATAGATGTGCTGTGACAGAGATGACTAGAAGATAAAATATGTTGCAAAGAACATGACTGAACTGGCAAATAGTTTATAAATTTTATCTTCCTGTCCAAGTTTCCTATGTTTACTTGTAAAGAACTGACTTTTTCACTTTATGAAATTGTAGGTTCAATACCCAGGAAGACTCTCAATTTAAGAAAAAAAAACAATAGCATGGAAATCTCTTTTCTTACAGTTGAAAGAAAATGTACAAAAGATTGTTATATCTCCTGATTGTAGAACTGCCTATACTGTAAAACAAGTCATACAAGACAAAAGAATCTATGAACAAAAAAATTAGTGATTGGTTGGGAGTCACATAAAAATTCTTTTTAAACACCTCAAAATAAATAAATGTGCCAAATTCTCTTGGAATAATCCTCTGGTTGCCAAATGGAATTTATTATTTCTACAAATATTTTTCATTGGACAAAGATTAATGTCCAGTAACATCAAAAGCTATGAAGGTTCTGCTTAACTTTTACATTCACATTACACTGCCTTTTTTATGAGTAAAGATGATCATCTAAATCATAATGGAAATTTCCTTTAGAATAACATTTAAGTATTATTTATTTATTATACAAAATTTTTCTACAAAGCACAATTTACTATTGACATCTCATTAAAAACCAAACCCTCAGAAATTTTTGATGAATGCATACTATTAGTGTATAGCATTATTTCCTCAAAATTGCAGAGCAAGAAGGAAAACTGAGATTCTGAATAAGTAAAACCCAAAGGTATCAAAAAAGAAATTCTTCGCCTTGAATTCTATCAACACTGTCAGCTAACACAGAGTGCAAGTTACAAAATAACATAACCAAAAGGAATATTATCTTGTTCTTAATGAGAAAGTAAAACATATATTATCCTTTATGTAATTATGTAAAAGGAAACAGAAATAAAAGAAAGGAATGAAAGATGGCAGGACTTTTTTTTTTTTTTGCAGTTTATGGATAAAATCCCTGATTCCATCAGTCATCCCAAATAAAACTAAGCCTTGATAGGCTTGAGTGTTCAGACAAACAAAATCTACTTCACTGTTAACTTTTTTTTTTTTAGTTCACTGAATTTGTTTTCTGACACTTTATTCTATTGGCAAACCCTCTGTTCTTTTTTATAAAAATTTATTTATATCGTTCAGGAAAAAATAACTCAAGAAACAAACTGGCATCAGCTATACCACTGCAAAGTAAATGACATCAAGATTTATTTTTTATACATCTGACATTTAAAAAGTACAGATGTAAGTTAAGATACTCAAAAATATCAATCTAAAGTTTAGCTTACCAACAGGGACAGTATTCGAGTGCTGAAGTTCCAATTGACTAGAATCACCAGAAAGTTCAGTCAAGCAGGTTAAAGTAAAATCTGGGCTGGAATCATGCTCATGTCTGAAGCATTCAGGAGAAAGATAATCCAGTTCAAACTTCACAGCTGACATTGCAAAATTCTTAAAGAGCTATCTAAATCAAAGTTTAAACTTTGATTCAAATAGTTCAAACTACTGAAGTTTTAAAAATCATAGGAGGGGGAAAATCACTGTTTTATAATCAGTAACAACCCCAGGCTTTCCAATAATTATTTTCACTTGGAAATGTAAAAGAGATAAAACATGCAGAGCTGACTCTCTAAGAAGTTTTCTGTATTCACTCCTTTCCTAAGCAATTGACGTCAATAGGATGGATGGATTTTACAGTTGTTTTTCTTGAAGATATCTTGCTGCCTTTAAATGATAGCAGCGCTAAACCCATCTCAGAGAGGCTGCGATAGAAAGTAAAATGAGCTAAGTGAAGACATAGCCAAGGCAGCAGAGAGATGCTTTTAGTAACTTGGTATTAGAAGGTCTCATTCACATATCTCTGTACAAAAGATCAGCTGGGTGGGGCTAAGGACTGTCAGAGAATGTAACTTTATTCCACTGGGCAGCTCATCAGAGAAATGTCTTAATTTGGAAGGAAGTTAATTCTAAATTATATTTCCTGGGTCAGGATTGTGAGACTGTAGTCCTGATGCTTATTGAAATATGCCTGTGATTGTGGAGAATAAAGGATAAGTTAAACTAAAAGGCTCTGCACAACAAAAGAAACAATCAACAAAATGAAAAGGCAACCTATGGAATGGGAGAAAATATTTGTAAATCATGTAACTGAAAGTGTTTAATATCCAAAATGTACAAAGAATTCACACAATTTGACAGCAAAAGAATCCAATTAAAGAATGGGCAAACAACCTGTATGTCTTGGCCAACAAGTACATGAAAAGGTGCTCAACATCACTAGTCATCAGGGAAATGCAAATAAAAAGCACAATGAGATATCACTTCACACTCATTAGAATGGCTATTACCAAAACAACAAAACAAATAAACAAGAAATAACACATGCTGACAAGGATATGGAAAAAAAGGAACACTGTGCACTGTATATTAGTGCACTGTTGGGAGAATGTGAATTAGTAAAGCCACTATGGGAAACACTATGGAGGTTCCTCAAATATTTAAAAAAATAGAACGACCATATGATTCAGTAATTCCACTTCTGGATGTATACCCAAATGAAATGAAATCACTATCTTGAAGAGATATCTGCACCTCCATGTTCACTGCAGCATTTTTCACAATAGACAAGACATGAAAGCTACATAAGTGTCCATTGATGGATAAATGGATAAAGGCAATGTGTTGTATACACAATGGACTATTATTTAACCGTTTATTTCTTCATTCAAGAAATAAATACCTAAATAAATACCTGTATTAATACCTAATACAGGGTCAATATTTATTGACCCTGTATTAGGTATTAACTTAGATACAAAAATTTGTCAAGGCAGGCTCACTGGAAAGGATGTGGGCTGGATATAGTCTCAGTGGGAAAGAGAGGTGTGATTGACTAGAGATTTTAATTATGACCATGGTATTAGGTATGGCAATAGATGTGCTACACATGAGGAATGGCAATTTTACTTCCTATGTTCAGCACTCTTTGAGAAAGTAAAATATATATAATAGGTTTACAAATCCATTAATATAAAAAGGATTCTGGACAAAAAGTGAGAGTTATAAGGTGAGAGTTAGAGTCATAGCTAGGTTCCATAACTTAACAGAATGAAACATGGCATGATGTACATTCCATAAAGATTTAGAGAACTCATCAAAGTCAAGGGCGATACAAATTATCTTTCTCAAGCCTTCACATGCACCTGCATTTCTTGAATATACTGTTATGTCTAGAGTATGAGTTTCTAAATCTTTCTGCTTTCTTTACCCTCACAGACAATTAATGCCTCATCTTATGCTCTAAAAATGTGACTTGATTCCTCTTAGCTCTTGGCTTTAAGCCTTCTACACATTACCTACCTTTTAAACATATAGATTGGCTCTTAAAAAAATCTAGGAATTAATTTATAATTGTCATCTGTTGCATAGTTGTTTTATACTATTGCCTTCATTTAGACACTATAAAAATTTTAATTACTGCTTTCATCTCTTATCTGATATCTCTGCCCCCATTTTTAATTGAAGTATGACATACAATATTAAGGTAATGAATCAATATTTGGAAATATAGCAAAATGACCACCACAATGAATCTAGTTAATATCGTCACCCTAGTTACAATTTTTTTTCTTGTGATGAGAACTTTTAAGATCTACTCTCTCAGCAACTTTTTAATATACAGTACAGTATTGTTAACTATGGTCATTGTGTTGCACATTATATCCTTATGACTTATTTATTTTATAACTGCAAATTTGTACTTTTTGACCCCTTTTATCCACTTTGCCTACTCTACTCCCCACGGCCCTTATTCTAAATTTAATTAATCTGTCATTCAAACTTCCAGTTAAATAGATTCTCTTTGGGAGTGGTCAAATTTTTAACTTTAGATGAGTTTTTAAATCTCAAAAATAGTTCAAGGAAGAAAATTTTTAGATGCCTACATTCTTACCCTCCAGAATTAACCACCTTGAATATTTTGACACAACTGTTTTCAGAGATTTTTTCCAGATTTATAATTTTGAAAAATTATAGTAATAGTAATAACTTATTAAAATAATTTCCACTGGAAATAATAGCTCATTACAGATAAATCTGATACTCTCCTTTGACCTTCACTAGCCCAATGTCATTCCTTCACCCCATTCACCCCAGCACTTTCTAGGGTAAAATTCAGAGGAGGAAATTATTCAAACCCCTTAGCCAAAATAAAGTTATTCTCGTATCCATTCAGGATCCACAGTTTTATAAAGTAGTACACTATGGTCCCCTAGCCTTAAATACTAAGTCTAAACACTTGTTGCATTTTCTATTCCAGAACATACTTATATCTGAATAGTCCTACCTTCTTCCTTTGATATAAAAATCTGGCTTGAATAGGCCCTTTTGAAAATATTACAGCATCTGGGATGCCTTCCTTTATTCATTAGGCAGAGATGATTATCTCTCTGTCATATTCACCCATGATTATACTTCCATCATAAAACCTGTCACACTACTTTGGTGTTACTAATATTTGTGTACCCTTTCCTCTTGATCTTTGAAGGATCTGGGAACAACAGGCTGTTTCATCTTCATGTTTGCAGCTCCTGAATGAAGCATACTACTGGTCCTTTACCTGGGTGCAATAAATTTTCATTTTAGATGAAAAGTTGAAGAAAGGTGATAATGGGAATGGAGGGAGTGGAACAAGACAGAAAGAAACTCCAACTTGGCATTATTTACTCAGATTTGATAAACTGTTTTAGATGTAACAGTAGAAATAATATATACAATGTGGAATGAAAAAAGGTCAAAATATACTCATAGGTGGGTACCAATTTAAAAAATTTAGTAACTTCCCTGGTATAGAACATTTGTTTAAGAATTTAAGATTTTAGCACCAGGAAAAGGTTCTGCTTGACTAAGAATTATTCTTATACAAAATTATGTAATATAAAAATATCAAATGAAGATGCATGTACAAGTCTTAAAATTTAAATCTGCCCTCAAGATGAGAAAAAATAATTAGTAAACGATGCCTTTTTGCAAATAACTTTCTAGTTGATATCTCCGAAATGAAGCCTTAAAATCCTGATGCAAAGAGTATTTTTGTGCTTTAAGTTTCATGTGACTCCAGCCAGATCTTTCAACTTTTGGACTCTAAAATAAGATATATTGATAGAAAATGTGTTCATGATCAATTTATATTTACCAATTAATCTGGCAGATATCAAAGTAGTGGTATTTTGGGTATTGTTTTAATCTGAAAACAGAAAAGTAATTTTGCAATCACTAGCAATTATTGCCAATATTGTATAAAATCAAGTGGCATACAATTGTATGCAATATGATTGTATATGAATGTATCCAAATTATAGCTCTATTAGTTATTTCAAAATGATAGCTCTGAGCCATTTAATTAGCTGATGCTTTAAGATTAATTAGATCAAATGGTGAAAAACAAGGATGAGTGGATTTCAAACCAATAATAATGGGAAATTTGAGCTAAGGTATAGATATACAGCTGTATGGAAATGCTGGCTGATTATCTTTGGATTTATGGAGACCACCTCACCAACAGTAAATTTGCCCTGCAGGATATAAACTGATCAATCACCTGTGTCTTAAATTTCAATCAAGCCAGTAGTTGCTTTGCAAAGTTGTTGAGACTATTGTACTTCCTAGGCTAGCAGCAAATTAAATGACAAGAGGACTCCTACTAATTTTAAATTAGCCTTGTGAGCCCTTTTTTTTTTAACATCTTTATTGGAGTATAATTAATTGCTTTAAAATGTTGTGTTAGTTTCTGCTTTATAACAAAGTGAATCAGCTATACATATACATATATCCCCATATCCCCTCCCTCTTGCATCTCCCTCCCACCTTCCCTGTCCCACCCCTCTAGGTGGTCACAAAGCACCAGAGCTGATCTCCCTGTGCTATGCGACTGCTTCCCACTAGCTATCTATTTTACATTTGGTAGTGTATATATGTCCATGCCACTCTGTCACTTTGTCCCAGCTTACCCTTCCCCCTCCCTGTGTCCTCAAGTCCATTCTCTACGTCTGCGTCTTTATTCCTGCGTGAGCCCTTTTTGATAAAGTTTTTCCACATTCTAAAATTAATTCCAATCTTGCCTATTGTAACATCACTGGTTATAGATTGAATATAAGGTACCAGCAGAAAGCACTAGTCCAATAGGAAACTTAGATAAAATGTGCCTCAGAAATGGAATTATTCAGGGGCTTTAAGGTTAACAGAATTAATCAGACAGGGTATCTATTAAATTGAAGAAAGGGAAAGCAACAGACTGTATTAACTAGGTTTGCTGTGTATCAAACAACTGCAAAATCCTAATATTGATTTACTGCTCATGTGTCTGTGTGTGTCATACAGAAATACAGATTAATCTTGAGCAATAAGTGGATTATTCTGAAGTAGTGACAGTTAAAAAAAATCATCTAATGTTCATGAAGATTTCACTAAAGTGACTTATAATATACTAAAGAGTTCACAAGGAGAAATCTCTAAATAAAGAAAAGAATACTTTATGTCCCAGATGGAATTTTTCATCTTTGCTCCCAATGTAATTAAGAATTAGTATATGACCTAAAATACATTAAGCCAAATGGTGGGAAAAACATCTGTTTTCACTTTTACATTGAGCATATTTTCTAATTAATTATTCAAATATCAAAACAAAGAAATATATTTCAAAAGTCTGTACATGTTTTAATCATGTTCCATCTATCTTTTCTTCAATGAGGTCAGTCAGAAGCCCCCCAGAACTAGCACTGCAGGGTTATGTAAGCAGATATTTATACTGTTAGGTGGAGTTTGATAATTCTCCAAGACGCAAGATTTATTGCACTAATTGGTTTTCCTAACAGGGTTCTAAAAGCCTGTCTGCTAAAATCTGGAAGCATCTATTTCATATATGAACTCATTATTAATCCATTAAGGAATGATGACAAGTGCTAACATTTGAGTGCCTAAATATGTTTTGTGATAAGCACTTCAAATAAATTATCTTTTATAATATCACAGCTATCACAAAAGGAGTATTTTTAATGTTTACAGAAAGAAAAGAAAGACTTACAGCTAGGTTAAGTAACATTGCCAGTTTACTCAGGTAGTAATGAAGGTGCCAGGATATTGAACTAGGTCTGTGTGACCTGAAGCTTGAACACTTAACACTACTAATGTTCATTCCATATTTACTGCTTTAGATATATAATTCTAAAACCAACATTGTGAGGTTGATGTTTATATCACCATCTTACAGGTGAGGAAACTGAAGTTAAATAATTTGCACAAGGTAACATTTTTATTTAGAGATTTGTATTTGTATTTGTAGGATTTGTATTAATGTCTTTATGACTCCAATGCCCAATTCAGCAACAATTTCATTTGGTACTTAATACTCACAACTTCGAAAACAATCTTGTAAAAAACAAGACAGAGAAATAAATTCAAGTTCAGAGCAATGAAATGCCATAGCA
The DNA here is from genome assembly GCF_005190385.1 of Monodon monoceros. NCBI lineage: Eukaryota > Metazoa > Chordata > Mammalia > Artiodactyla > Monodontidae > Monodon > Monodon monoceros. Next base: position 76,002,526 of record NW_021703784.1, on the reverse strand, counting down.
ATGCTCAGGAACATGCAAGACAGAACATGGCTATTTCTAAGATGTAAAGTGAATCCACTGAAATTGGACTGCTTTTGAATTGGCCCATCAAAGACCATATTTGGGAGGTACATTTGAGCAAAAGTGAACAAAATAATTTTCCTTTATTTTATTTACATTTTTCTTTACTTCTCAAATTTCCAAAGGCATCATTTGAGTGAAAATGAAACAAGCTAATAGCACTGTTCACAGAAAAAACAGACAAAACAAACGAACAAAAATTAAACTTAAAAGCTTTTGCACAGGAAAGGAAACCATAAACAACACGAAAAGACAACCCTTAGAATGGGAGAAAATATTTGCAAATGAAGCAACTGACAAAGGATTAATCTCCAAAATACACAAACAGCTCATGCAGCTCAATATCAAAAAGACAAACAACCCACTCAAAAAATGAGTGGAAGACTAAATAGACACTTCTCCAAAGACGACATACAGATGGCCAAGAGGCACATGAAAAGATGCTCAACATCACTAATTATTAGAGAAATGCAAATCAAAACTACAATGAGGTATCACCTCACACTGTTCAGAATGACCATCACCAAAAAATCTACAAACAATAAATGCTGGAGAGGGTGTGGAGAAAAGGGAACCCTCTTGCACTGTTGGTGGGAATGTAAATTGATACAGCCACTATGGAGAACAGTATGGAGGTTCGTCAAAAAACTAAAAAGAGAACTACCATATGACCCAGCAATCCCACTACTGGGCATATACCCAGAGAAAATCATAATTCAAAAAGACACATGCACCCCAATGTTTATTGCAGCACTATTTACAATAGCCAGGACATGGGAACAACGTAAATGTCCATGAACAGAGGAATGGATAAAGAAGATGTGGTACATATACATAATGGAATATTACTCAGTCATAAAAAGGAACAAAATTATGTCATTTGTAGACGTGGATGGACCTAGAGAGTGTCATACACAGTGAAGTAAGTCAGAAAGAGGAAAACAAATATTGTATATGAACGCATATATGTGGAATCTAGAAAAGTGGTATAGATGATATTATTTGCAAAACAGAAATAAAGACACAGATGTAGAGAACAAACATATGGACACCAAGGGGGGAAAAGGGGGAGGTGGGATGAACTGGGAGATTGGGATTGACATATATATACTATTGATACTATGTATAAAGTAGTTAACTAATGAGAACCTACTGTATAGTTCAGGGAACTCTGCTCAGTGCTCTGTGGTGACCTTAAATGGGAAGGAAATCCAAAAAAGAGGGGATATATGTATATGTATAGCTGATTCACTTTGCTGTACAGTAGAAACTAACACAGCATTGTAAAGCAACTATACTCCAATAAAAATTAATTTAAAAAAAAAGAAGTGAATAGTTGAAAGTAACACAGTTGGCAGACAAGCCTAAGTTTGAATCCTGGCTCTAGGACCCATTAACTACATGAGTTAGGGTACAATTCTTTCACCTGAAATAATTACAACTGTCTACTAAATGTAGATAATTTTAACTCACAGCATTTTTATAAAAATCAAATGATCTCAACCTATGCAAACCACCTAACACTCTGCCAGGCATAGAGTAATTACTAAATTGTTAGCTTCTCTCATTCATTCCTTCTATCTGCAGCAGACATTGCTTTGCTTAAATGAGGATTAACATTATTTTTCCCTCTATATTCCCTTTTTGTTCTTCTTGGCATGATTAACCCAACACTATTTTCAAATATCACATATATTGGATAGATATATTGAATATATATTGCACATAGCAAGGATAAAATATTGTTTCTTAAAATATTTTTCCATTATAGATAAGAAAAAATCTGTATGTGAATACTGGATTGTGATATAAAGTAAATTCTTACTGTGGGTCACCATCAAAATCATTTCAAGACATAGCTTAGTACAGTTCTGAGGGCAGAGTGAGCTCTAGGTAAACATGTAGTAGAATGTTTGCATCAGGTAAACATTGTGCTTGGTTTCTAGTAAAAAAAAAGCCCTCCTTTAAATATTCAAGAGTTTTTTCTCTTGTGTAAAAAAAGGAGGTCTTTTAAAGGAAGTTCCTAAAATCAACAGGAACCTCAACCACTGGTTGTTTTCATCTGCAAGCTTCCCTACCTGTCCAAGATGAACACTGCAGCTCTAGCCACAACATCAGCACCACACTTAATAATAAAAAGAGCCACAGAAGTATTTTCTCTCCCCTCCAAAAAATGAACGCTAAGTACCTCTTAGCTATTTGATTCCTATTTCACTCACCAGAACTTAGTTGCTTTGCTACAGAAGCTGAAAGGCAATGACTAACTGACATAAATCATTCAGTTGAGTCTCTGCTACTGCATATATCTCTAGTGTATTCCTTTTTTTTTTTTTTTTAATTGCTGGGTAGTATTTCATTGTACGAATACATCACAATCGTGTTTATCCATTTTCCTACGGTTTGACATTTGGGTTGTTCTCAGTTTTACTTTGTTTTACTTTATTTGTTATTATATATAATACTTTTATGAAATTTTTGTGCAACTGCTTTTGTGGGCATAACTTTCATTTTTCTTTAGGAATGTCTAGGAACAGGATTGTTGGACCATGGAGTTCTTTCATGCTTAACTTTGTAAGAAACTACTAAATAATTTTGAAAGTTTACTGAACTAGTTGCAATATTTTACCCTCCCACCAGCAAATTTGTATTGTTCCGCATTCTTATGAACATTTCGTGTTTTCAATCTTTTATTTTAGCCATTCTATTAGATGTGGTGTCTCACTGTATGTCTGTGTGTGTGTGTTCTGCTCTGAATGATTATTTTTCTTTCACAAGAGAAATGAAATCAACAACTTCCAGTATTTCATGCACTTGTACACTTTAGAGAGCAGACTATACCATCATCTCAGGCAATATCCTGTCTTCCCTGGAATTCTTATAGATTATGACTCAGAGATTAATCTCAAATAGTTTTGACTAAGCGGAACACATTTTTTAAAAGAATTTAAAAAATATTGCGAGTTCCTAATGTTTTACTTGCTTTATAATTGGCATACTCAACTAGAACATATGCTAAAAATGTGAAAATGTCTTTACCTTGTGTTTTTATAAAACTTAGATAAAACACCACATATATGCCAGGTGCTGATTCATACAATTTATTCATCTTCCGTAACTGATAGTTAATTTGTATCCGTTGATATCCATCATGATCCTGCTATATAGTTTGAAGTGTTTACTAAAAAGAGGGAAGTGATTCTTCTCTAAAAATATTCTCACCACACGGAAAGGATTTTTCCCCTATTTCAAGAAGCCTAAGAAATGAGTTCTAACAATGCAATGTGTACCTTTTAGCTCAAAATCAATACCAAAATGGGTTCAGTTAAATATTATCTTTTCCCTCTCCCTTTGCCTGATATCTGATAGAAGTTTAATCAGCTCCGAAACAAATCAATCATAAGCAAAATAAGAGAAGCTTGGTAATGGATAAACAAGAGCACAGCAGCATCAACAACAAAACATGATTATCCAGACTAAATACTGAGAAGCTCATCAGGCCTCCTAATTCTCTAGAATTTGAGCTATTTTTCAGAGAGATTTTTCAAGTGTCACTATATTAGGGAGCAAGCTAAAGCTACTTCCCTTAGAAAATACACAGTCTAAAGAAAGAAGAGAGGACCTGCAAATTACACGTGTTTGTAAGAGATCTGATGGTTGTGTGTATATTTATACACATCATCACTATACACATTAAAGTAAATAATTTTACAGTAGAAGACAGAAGATCAAGAGTAAGGATAGGGGGAAAAGTTATTCAATTTTTAAAAGCTCTACAAGAAAATATTTGGTTTTAAAGAGGCATAAAGGACAAAACAAATGCAATTTTGAGGGGAAGGAATAAAGAAATTATACCAGACTATACTTAATTATACCACAGTTACCTCAGATTCAGCATATTTATTACCATACCTTTGATTCTCTAACTTCTTCTAACACAAATCTGACCATAACATTACATTCCTCAATCCAGGAAACACCACCATCATCACGGTATCCAACCTGGAGATCACACTCATCTTCTGACTCTCCTTGTCTAAGTGGCAGAATCACATCACCTTCTGTACGTCATCCCCCATGTAATTGCCAATGTCTTGTTTTAGGCCCTTTTCATCTTTCTCTTGTAACTACATTTCTCACCTAGTTTCCCCATGTTTCATTTTGAGTTCCATACTGCAACCAGAATTTATGTACAAATAAAATCTAATTAAATCAGTCTCCTGTTTAAAATCATTTGGTTATACAACATCACATATAAAATAGTTTAAAATCTCAGTTTATAATTCAAGGATCTTTATGAATTAGCTTCTACTAATCTTTCTTTATATATATGCATACATAATTATTAACACATAATATTAGGCAGCATTATTTCCTGCTGAATCTTCATTCCCTCCCCCAAACTCTTCTTATATCGAGCCACTTTCACTCCCCTTTCTCATACCTCATTGGCTTTCATATACTGTTGAACCTCCTGAAACTCTCTTCAAACTTCATATGCACCCTCTTTCCCTGCCTGCTTCTGTACGTGGCTAGGTAGCTCCTAGCCATCCTCAACACCCAGCTCAAACATCACCTCTGAGAAGTCCTTCCTGACTGGCTTTGCCCTCCTCTGTCTTCCTATATTCTCATCCCACCTTTGAGTTATGTTATGCTGCTTTCTTTGGAAGTTTAAGTCAGATTTATCAAGATACTATTTATATTCATAAAATAACCTGTTTTGGCTATATAGTTTAATGAGTTTGAGTTATTCTGCATCCTGGCTAGCATATCTAAATTTTAGCCCTTTGAGTGGATGTATTGACATATTGTGGTTTTAGTTTACATTTCCCTAATGAATAATGAGGTTGACAGCCTTTCATGTTCTTGCTTTTCAACTGCCAATCTTCTTTGTTGAAGTGTCTGTTTAAAACATTTACCATTTTGTTAAATTGCATTGGTTCACTTTGTATTACTAAATTGTAAAATTATACATATATGTATACACATATATGTATATAATCTTACAGCTCCGTAATACTCACACACATGTATATGTATATATTTACATACATATATACACATATTATATATTATGTGTGTGCATGTGTATATATGTATATACAACATTCTGAATATTAGTATTTCATGTGTAATTTGTATTCCAGACTGTGGGTAGACTTCTCATTTTTTAAACAGTGTCTCCCGAAAACAGAAGTTTTAAATTTTGACTAAGTTCAATTTTAACAAACGTTTTTATCATTCATACTTTTTGTTTCCTTTCTAAGAAATCTTTGTATAACTCAAGTTTACAAATTTTATCTCCTATATTTTCTTCTAGAAATTTTGTAGTTTTACTCTATGATACATTTCAAGTTTAACTTTATATAGTGTGATATAAACTTCATTTTTATTTGAAATTATTAGTTGTCCCATTTGTTGAAAACACTGTTCTTTCCCCACTGATTACCCTGAACCTACTTTGAAAGTCACTTGTTCACATACCTGTGAGTATATTTCTGGACTATTCTGCTCCAATTATATATTATGCAAATATTTTGTTTCTTACACAAACACGACACTCTTTTTATTACTCTAGCGTTATAGGAAATCTTGAAATCAGGTACTGTAATGTCTTTCTACTTTTGCATTTTCAAAATTCTTTTGATCATACTATGTTCCTTGAATTTCCATATATATTATAGTTTCAGCTTGTCCATTTGCAGAAAATACAGACTACTGAAATTTTAACTGCATTTTCTCAATCTATAGATCAATTTAGAATAAAAACTTAATTTCTCTCAGCATGGTTTATAGGTTTTAGTGTACATATATTGCACATATCTTCCTGGATATTTTTCAAAAAGTAATATATTTATATGTTATTGTTAATGGTATTTAATTTCAACTGTACCTTGCTTAAATATAGGAATACAATTAAGTTCTGTATATTACCTTGAATCTTGTGAGACTGATATATTCTCTTATCAGATCTAACTGTTTATATATACAGAGAGAGAGAGATTTTCTACACACAGAGTAATGTCATCTGGAATGGAACTATTTCTAATCTGTATAAACTCTACTTATTTACTTACTTATTTGCAACGCATATGATAATTTCTATTTTAACATACAGGATTGTGTCCAACTCATCAGGCCAGAGTGATTTCTTAGTCACCATTAAACACAGAGTAACTGGACAGGCCTTCCTTAATAGTTCACAGCAAGAGCACTAGTGAGTGATTCTGCCCTTCCCTTGGGTTAGCTTTGGCTTTAACGAATTGCTATGTCTGATGAACATGTGCCAGTAGAATGAGGCCAGCGTCCTCACCGTTAATAAATCCCTCCACTGGGCAGGTTCCGCGCCTGGATGGCCAGCCCATGGGCAGTCCACGTTCTGGACAGCGTGGCTTGTACCAGTTCAGCCCCTAAAGGCTAAAACTCACCATGGCCCCACGGAAATGCACCTGCTGCCTGATGGGATCGGCATCTCGCGGCTCAGGATCTGCTCCAACTTCACGCGAATGGCCGCCTCGAACAGATGAATAAATGGTCTCTGAGCCCTTGCGGCCCCAGATAGAGCAACGCGACCGGCCATGGAGACCAGGCCGCCGACCCACGGCACCCTCGGCGTCAGTGGCCTCTCCGCCTTCGCTACCGCCTCAGCTCGCACGCAGGGCCGGGGCCTCCCATGGCCGACACAGGCCCCACGTCCCGAGGCATGCTGGGAAATGGAGTCCACGTTCCGTGACCTTAGACTGAGCAGCACGTAACTTGCGGAGGGGTCGCGGGAGCCACAGTCTCTGACTCACGAGGTATTCAGACGCTCAGAACCAGAGGAATTCAGAGAAAAAGGTATTTCCTGGGGTTGGGATTACTCAATACATGCCAATAGATCTTCTAGGTCATTTAGTCCAACTTTTTTATTTCACAAAGAGCCCATTTATTGGATATGTAATTATTGTGTGCCAGACCCAGTACCGGGGGCTGAGTGGGTTCGTGCCCCGGTCCGGGAAGATCCCACATGCCGCGGAGCGGCTAGGCCCGTGAGCCATGGCCACTGAGCCTGCGCGTCCAGAGCCTATGCTCCGCAGCGGGAGAGGCCACAACAGTGAGAGGCCCGCGTATCGGAAAAAAAAAAAAAAAAAAAGAAAATCCCTTTCTCAGTCCCTCTTAGCCAGCGTGAAGCAGCAGCACGTGCAAAGGCCGAGAGGAGAGAGAACTTTGCAGGAGTCGTTTCCTCCGATGTGTTAGGGTATAGTTAGGTATGATTGGAGCCCAAAGAATAGAGGTGATTGTGGTGGTGGGAAGCCAGTCAGTGGACAGAAGCGAGGAAGAAGAGGCAGGTGCCTCATACACTGTGTTAAGCGGTTGTGTCTTTATCCTAGGAAAAGCGGGAAGGTGGTTATGGTTTTAAGCAGGGATATGACAGGATTATATTTTTCCAAGATGATACACACATTTTTAACATATTTAGATTTTATTTTATGTATTCTTAAATATTATTTTGAAGACCTCTTCATATATTCCTTATATTTCTCACAACTTCTCATTTTGAAAAGTGGAATAACATGAAGCAACACCCTCTACTCTTCACTAGATTCACCATTTTTACATTTATATATATATATTTATATACTTACACACATTTTATTTATTTGCTTATTTATTTAAGTATGTACGAGTAGACGATATTTTAAACTAGTTTTGGGTATACCAAAAAATTGAGCAGAGAGTTCCCATGTGCCCCTTAATTTCCCTATTATTAACCTCTTGCGTCAGTGTGGTACATTTGATGTGCATTTTACGTCCTACAGTTTTGATGAATATGTCATGGTATGTCTCAGCCATTACAGAATAGAACAGTTCTGCTCTCCTAAAAATCCCCTGTGTTCCACCTGTTCATCCCTCTTTCCCTCCAAACCCCTGGCATTTATTTTTTTCCCCGTTGGCTGTTGCTTCCCATACAGTGTTGAATAGAGCTGGTGCGTGGGACATCTTGTTTTATTTCTGATCATAGAGTAGAAGCATTGACCATTAAGCATGAAGTTGTGTGTGATTTTGATACATACCCTGAACAGGTTGAGGAATTTCTCTCTGGTTCTAGTTTTATAAGAATTTTTATTTTGAATGGATATTGCATTTTATTACATGCTTTCAACATGTATTAAGATGACCATGTGGTTTATTAAGATGATCCTATGTTTTTTCTCCCTTACTCTGTTAATGTGGTGAATTACATCGATGCATTTTTTAATTGTTAAGCCACTATTTTAGTTCTGCTGAAACTCACGTGGTCCCAATGTATTATCCTTTTCTATAATGCTGTATTTTATTTGCTAAATCTTTTGTTAAGCCTACTTTTATGTAATTAGTGATAGATATCAGTCTTTAGTTTTTTCTTCTTGAAATATCTTGATCTGGTTTTGGTATCATAATGCTTGCCCCATAAAATGAGTTTGGGTATGTTCCTTCTTTGTTGTTTTTCTACAATATTTAGTGAAGGATTGATATTTTTTCTTCCTTAAATATCTGATGGATTTGACCAATGATGCCTTCTGGGCCCAGAATGTTCTTTGTGGACAGGTTTTAAATTACAGATTCAAAGGCCTTAATGGATACAGGGCTATTAAGATTTAATAAGTATTCTAGCATCATTTTAAATGTGTTCCTTTCAAGGAAATTTTGTAATTCATACAAGATGTCAAATTTATTTGCTTGAATTTATCATAATATATCTGCATTTGATGTTTTTTAAGGTATGTAGCATTTGTGGTGATGGCTCTTCTTTAATTCCTGTTATTGGTGATTTTGTCTTCTCCCTTATTTATTTATTTATTTTTGGTCAATCCAACTAGAGTGTTGTTACTTTTTTTTCTTAAATTCTGTTGATCTTTTTTAGAAAAACTGCTTTCGGTTTTAATGATTTTTCTCTGTATTTATCCATTTCCTATTTTAATGATCTTTCTCTTTTTTTTTTTTTCTATTTACTTTAGCCTTACTTTTTTCTTGTTTTCCTAGCTTTTTCAGAGGTGAAAGCCTTGTTCATTGATTTTAGACTTTTCTTTATATTTAATATAAACATTTAAAACATAAATTTCCCTGTAAGAACTGTGTTAATGGTAGACATAAATTTTGGTTCATTGTTTTTTTCATTTTTATTTAGTTCATAATTTTTTGTAATTTTCCTTGTGGTATCCTCCTTGACCCATGGGTTACTGAGAAGTGTATTATTTAATGTTTAAAGTAGTTATTTCACACATAATATCCTGTTTTTTGTTTTTCCATAGTGGGAAGTCAGTCTGCCCCAAGTTATTTCATCACGCAGAAGTCCTTTTTAAAGACTTTACAATGTTTGGAGTATTTGCCATAATTTTATCTGTGTACTATTCCCACCCTTTTAAAAGGAGCCAGAACATGAATTTCTCAGTCTTTCTTGCACCTAGAAAAACAAAAACAAAAACCTAGTTTCCCCAATCAGAGGCACCAGTGTGTGACCTTGATTCAGAAGAAAGCAATGTGAAGAAGTAGATGTATTAAGAAATCCAGGGCTTCCCTGGTGGTGCAGTGGCTGAGAGTCCGCCTGCCGATGCAGGGGACACGGGTTCGTGGCCCGGTCCGGGAAGATCCCACATGCCGCGGGGCGGCTGGGCCCGTGAGCCATGGCTGCTTGAGCCTGCACGTCCAGAGCTCCGCAATGGGGGAAAAAAAAAAAAAAAAAAAAAGAAATCCGGATTTTCTGGTGTGTTGGTGGCTAAAACATAAAGCGTTTGATGCTCATGGGCCAGTTTCAGCTGTATGGTTTTAGTGTTTTCTTTAGATGAATAGTCTCTACATCTTATATTTTGCCCTTCCCTGCTTCCTGCGATTTATGAGATACTTTTTAAATAAATTGCTTTCCATTTGAACTAATTGAGGTGGCTTCTGTTACTCTCAAATAGGAATTCTGACTGATAAAGAGGTGATTGTTTTTCTAAATAATTTGCAAGACAGTAAATCAGCTTTTAAGCAGAAGTATGTAACACTTTACCTGCACTTCAAGCAGACCAGAACAGTGTTGTACACTCTGATTATTGAGTAAATAGTAATGAATTGATATACATTCATGTTGTTAAAATATGCAGTCGTTCTTGAGACCATCTTTGAGCATGATAAATTGTCCTACTAAGTAATCACATCTGTATTACATAAAATATTTTTGCTAAGGTATTTTTATCCTCCAAACCTCTTATATTTTATCTTTATTCTGTTATAATCCAAATAGTTATGAAAATGGCCTGGCATAATATGAGAGTCTGTAGACTGTCTCTGACAATCCATTTCAAATTGCTGCCATAAAACTCCTCGTGAATTAATTCAATTTAGTGCCTAATTTGCCTATTATTAGCATCATTATTATTATTATTATTACTGTATGGAAGAAAGAACAAAAAACTTTCCCTGACAAATGATTCCGAAACTTGTTCACCCTTTAGATCAACCCAGTGATGGTACGTTTGAATTTGAACGTTGAATAGTTAGTTTCCAGTTAGGGATTCTTAAACTTTAATTTTCAGAATGTGAAAATCTTTGAGGATTGGTTGATTTGACTCTATAAATCTGAAATTTCAGCACATTAAATCCATAGAATTACACTATTATTATTTATTATATATATAATATATATATTATATTATTATTTATTATTATTTTATTTTTGGTGGTGGTTGTATAGGGTACTGCTAGGTGTACAGCAGTAGGCACATAAGTGAAATTTGACTTGCACTGTATCTTCTGTTTGCTCTATCATTTCTGTTTTACAACCCACTCGATACTGTCCTGTGCCTCAGAAGTGTCATCCTTATGAGCCCTGCCATTTGGAATACTTTGGTTGGCAAATGGGAGGCTGCAGTAGGAGATCAGAGAAGGAAAGAAAGAGAAGTAGAGATAATTATCCACCAGCTTCCTCCTTCCTGGTGTGTGGTTGGCGGTGGATGAGTTCCTCTGCTGAATGATGCAGCTTCTGTCTGGTTATTCCACAACTAGATTTTTCTCCATGAAAACAGCTCCCTGTCTTCGTCCCTTCAGACTTAAAAGCAGTACTGTTTTCCACTCCAGTTAACTCCAGGGTGCTTAACAAGGTCCCTTGTTATTTTTCTTTAACCCTTCCCAACAGATCTGTAAATGGTCTTTTCCTTGAATTTATTTAATCGCCACTTTTGAGTGGATGGCACCCTCACCGATACAGTAATTAGACCAGGAATAATCCCAGGAATCAAGTCTTCCAAATGGAAATCTGGGAGTGGGTTACCCATTTATTTAATGAGTACATGGATATCTTACTTGTGAGGAAAAAAAAAAAAAGAAAATGGTAATCCATGGTTTTCAGTGAAAGCATAGTTACACAAATTATCATTGGTTGTGGTATTGAAAGATGAAATATAGTTAGTGTCAACTCCATGGGCATACAACCAGTGCAGTCATAAAGGCCCCATGCTTAGGGTTTAAAGCTATGTAGTCACTGTTTTGAAATTCTTAATAAATTTCATCTTAGAATTTGTAAGTGAAGTCCCATGGGACCATGGAGCCTGTGCCAAGGACTCGGAGCTTCAGCTCACACACAGTCCCACCTCCCCCTGCCTCTCTCTGCCTTCATGTGACTGCTGTCGGCCACCTGCTCCTCCACCTCTGCCCAGTGACTGCTGCCCTTCTCTGCCCCAAAAGGGAACCCAGGTGCTGGCACAGGGGAGATGGAGGTTTGTGCACCACCCTGTCCTGGAACAGGACCCTGGGCACCTAGGAGGGTCTGCACATGTACGACAACTTTCCCCATGCCTGAGCAAATGTGATACTTAATAGCAAGTTAAAAATTCCATGATAGGGGCTTCCCTGATGGCGCAGTGGTTGGGAGTCTGCCTGCCGATGCAGGAGTCATGGGTTTGTGCCCTGGTCTAGGAGGATCCCACATGCCACGGAGCGGCTAGGCCCGTGAGCCATGGCCACTGAGTCTGCGCGTCCGGAGCCTGTGCTCTGCAACGGGAGAGGCCGCAACAGTGAGAGGCCCGCGTAATGCAAAAAAAAAAAAAAAAAAAAAAAAAAAAAAAAATTCCATGACAGTTGAGAGGGAGACCATGGAAGAAAGAAAAACTCTTTTTACAGTTTTTTGATCAGGAGCCTACATTTTTATTTTGCACCGGTCCCTACCAATTATATAGCCAGCCCTGAATGGAATGCAGGTGGAGGGCAAGGTTTTGAGAAATGAATTGTCTGTAGCATGTTGTTACTATTATGGTTAATGATGATTAAAAACAACTGAAACGTGCTGCAGTTTCTGACAAAACTAGAGGGTGTAAACAAAGAGAAGAACAAAGAAAAACTGCCTAAATAAGACCACTAGAGAAAAATTGGAAGGCCTCTATCACAATTTTTTAAAGTGCTTTATCTACAGTGGTAGATATGTCTGAAACTCAATCCCAAGGTATTAATATAAGTTTTTCGATTGCAACACCAATTAAATTCTCATCCTGACACATCTGTTACACTCAAGCAGAAGCAGGCAAACTACTGCCCAAATCTGGCCCACCAGCAGCTTTTGTAAAAAAAGTTTTTGTTTGATTGGAACCCAACCATGCCCATTCATTCGTGTACTGTCAATTGGTGTTCTCTAACGGCGGAGTTGAGCAGTTGCAACAGAGAACATAGGCCAGAAAAGCCTAAAATATGTACTGTCTGGCCTTTTACAGAAAAAGTTTGCTGACCCCTGCACTAAAGTAATGACACCGGCAAGATAGTGTGGGATCCTGAGAAGTAGAATGAGGACATTTGGTTAAGACACACAAGGCTGAGAATTTTTTTATTTTTAATATTTATTTATTTGGCTGGGCCGGATCTTAGTTGCAGCACGCAGGATCTTTGTTGCAGCACGCAGGATCTTACTTATGGCATGCGGGATCTTTTCAGTTGTGGCATGTGGGATCTAGTTCCCTGACCAGAGATCGAACCCAGGCCCCCTGCATTGGGAATGCGGAGTCTTAGCCACTGGCCCACCAGGGAAGTCCTAAAGCTGAGAATTTTGAATGCCAATTCCCGAGGACACTTCTTTGCTAGCAAGGACCTATTCCTATGAGCCTCTAGGCTCATAATGAAGGCTAGGTATCAGCATATCTCAAATCAGAAATGCAAGACTTGGACAAGGATTTTTTTTTTATTCTTGTTCCCCACAATCTTAGATTTAGTAAGCTTGAGGTCTTTGTGCTGAAGGGAGTATGGGTCCATCAGGAAATAGAGGCATGGTCTTGTGGGCTCCTCAGGTCTGTGAAACAAGAGGCAGAGATGATGCTAACTGCAGTGGCCAGAATCATCAATCCCCTGATTACAGAGCAGACATCGGGTTTTTATCAAACAATAGGGCTAAGGAGGACTTTGTCTAGAACCCAGTGGATTCAGTATTTCAGGGATTTGTGATGCAACAAATACTCAAACAGATTTTAGTACCCAGAATTTTGTGCTGCATTAATAACAATGAAAAATATATGGTAGTAGCTTTGGGACCAGGTGGAAGTCAGAAGAGCCTCAAGGAGAATGTGGAAGCTTAAAGGGGCATCAAAGAAAGTGATACTGAAAGCCCAAATGACCTTGAGCTTAAAGAGAGACAAATGGTATAAAGCTGGGGGAAATGGGATCCTTGTTCTATAACAGCAGAAATTTGGCAACAGTGTCCTATGGAGTAATGTGGCAAATAGGAAATGTTCCCAATGGACTTGGTGATCTAGCTAAAGAGATGTGGCATAATTGAAAGTACCATCTGGCTTCCTCCTGCTTTGTTTGTTAAAATGTGAGAAGAGAAAGATGTGCTAAAGAATGAGCTCTTAAAATGAAGCAAAGACGTGCTGGGTACAAAAATCAAAGTTTCTTATTCCCAGTATCTTCTGAGAGCCGAAGGGCTTCAGACCATAGGTTAAATCCAAGATGAGACTATTATGACTTTTTTTTAAGATATCACAGAAATCTTAGGCAAAAATTCATAGACCCATTTAGACACATAAGGATACTCTAAGGATTTTGCATGCCAAACAGATCCACTCTGTTAAAAAATAAAGCTTCTAAAGAATCATAAGATTTTGTCCCACAGATACTTCCCACAGTATCAGAGGGAAGCCAAGGTAGAGAAGGATTTATCTTAACAAGATTTGTGGTTGTGACTTTTGTCTAATCCACTAAACCCAAATTAAATTCAAAGAAATTTTACAAAACTTTAAAAGTTGTTAGGTGCTGGTAGAAGTACCACCAACTTGTACTAAAGTACAGACCCCACAAGAAATGAAGAGGCCTTTGGGCCCTTGATCTAATACAATTAGAAAGCTGGATAGGAAAAGCTGTTAGGAAACTACATTAACAGTAAAAACTGGTAATTTCTGATGGAAAAAGAAGGGTAAACCAGAGGACAGAACCAATAGCCAAGAAGGTAGAGCCAAAAGCCACAGAGTAAGGTTGGGCCCTAATCACAGGATTGGCAACTTGTACCCAGAGATATTTCAGAATATCTATGGACCAGTGACTGCTATGTACATCCTATTTTCCCCTTTTTTGAATGAAAGATATTCTATGCATTTTCTTACATCGTCTGTTGGTTGTGTAGGGACAAAATCTTGTCTCTTTAGTCAAGATTTCTTCATATCGAGAGGAAATGCACTCGGAAACGTCTATTCTCGGTACCACCCTCAGAGAGTATATCTGGATCTGGACCAGATGTAGGTAACAGTATGTAGGACTCGAGCTTGAGACGAATTCCGTAAAGAGATGTTGCTTTGGCATAGGGAATCTTTGAAGTGGGTGAGAGTTTTTTGAATGTGGTTGGTATATAAATGATTTGTGGCCAGAGGACCAACTCTGGCAGTTTCAAAATATAATCACCATATTCACTGACATTTGTTTCACTGGGAGGTGGGTTCTGTGTCTCCTCTTGAACTTAGGCTTGCTTCAACAATAGAATATGGTGAGGTTGATATGTGGCACTGCCGGTTTCTAGGCCCAAGGTTTAGGATTCTGGCAGTTTACATTTTCTCTCTCAGAATGTAGACTCTGATCTCAGCCACACAGGCTATGTGTAGAGACCATGTATAGATGATCTGGCTAACTTCAAGCAGAATTAAATCCAGCCCTCATCCAGCTGCCACTGCACGAGAGGTATCGAATGAGAATTCCTTTTCTGAACATAGTCAACCTCCAGAATGATGGTAGATAATAATAAAATTATTCTTATTGTCTTAAGTCATTAAGTTTGGGGCTGATTTGTTGTACAATAATAGGAAACTGCAGTGATGTTTATCGCTAAAAATTAATTTTTTATTGAAATATCTCTATGTATCATACATAAATTAACCCTAATGAGAACCTTTGTGACCGCCTGGAGGGGTGGGATAGGGAGGGTGGGAAGGAAGGAGACACAAGAGGGAAGAGATATGGGAACATATGTATATATATAACAGATTCATAAAAATAAATAAATAAATAGAATTTATTTTTAATAAAATTTACATATAGTTTCTGTGATAAATGTCTTCATCCTATCTTTTGTAATTAAAACTCATCATACTCGACAGGCTATGTCTAAGACAGTTACCAGTAACTTAACGACACTTCATTACCTTTAATCATCCAGAAATAAATTATGTTCGTTAGACTGTACATACTAAGGCAACTCTAGGGTTGAAACAAAACAAGAAAAGCAAGTTTCAAATTAACCTTATCATAATTTGAAAATATAGAGGGTATGCACCCTTTTTTTTTTTTCTACCAGGCAATCCGATAGAAATCTTTCAGGTATCTCTGATTGTAATGGTTAAATTGTCTGTAAGAAAATGGATGTGAAAATATAACGACTTTTTTTTTTTTTTTAAAGAAGATGTTGGGGGTAGGAGTTTATTTATTTATTTTTGGCTGTGTTGGGTCTTCGTTTCTGTGCGAGGGCTTTCTCTAGTTGCGGCAAGCGGGGGCCGCTCTTCATTGCGGTGTGCGGGCCTCTCACTATCGAGGCCTCTCGTTGCGGAGCACAGGCTCCAGACGCGCAGGCTCAATGGCCATGGCTCACAGATCTAGCCACTCCACGGCACGTGGGACCTTCCCGGACCGGGGCACGAACCCGTGTCCCCTGCATCGGCAGGCGGACTCTCAACCGCTGCGCCACCAGGGAAGCCCTAGTAAGGAATTTTTAATTAGAAAAAATGTTCTATAAGCTTTTGTGTTGGAGAGGACTCAAAATCCCATATTTTTTTATATACCCAAATTCTATCATTTTTGTAAAACTTTATGTTTGAAATAAATAGTTATAGTGGGCCAAATTAATTTGTTCTAAGGAAGGAAGAGCACAGGATTTGTAGCCAGGATTTGCTTGTTAACCTTGAATCCATGTGCAAGTTTTCTCAACTGTAAAATAGAAAAGGCAGTATTTTCCCTGCTGACTTCAAAGGATTGTTAAAAGTATGAGATTAAGCATGTGAACATGCTTTGCAATCAATATGTATTCATAAAGTAACAGCTGTGTATCATGCACTTTTATAGGTGAGTTAGAATGAAATCTCCCATAGGTGGAAGAGAATCATAAAAATTCAACACCTGTAAAAGACATTGAAGACAGTCACTCCCAATCTTAATCACTTTACAGATAAATGAGATGTAGTGACTTATTCGA
Organism: Monodon monoceros; assembly: GCF_005190385.1. NCBI lineage: Eukaryota > Metazoa > Chordata > Mammalia > Artiodactyla > Monodontidae > Monodon > Monodon monoceros. The sequence goes on along the minus strand of NW_021703784.1, from coordinate 75,985,818 downwards.
GTCCAAATTGGACTAGCATCTATGCCCCCTGACTCAAGACAGCACCTACAAAATCATCACCGAGGAAATAAATGCTCCATTGAATAACATAGGATACTTTCATGTTAATGGTTTGGTTCCAATGCCATACCCTAGGATCGATATTTACTGTCACCAAGCCTTTGCTATCAGGGAAGAGAATCAGATGAAGCCCTGAGTTTCAGGTGAAAGTAAAGTATCACATCGTCTTCAACAAAAACAGCATCACCGGCATTGGCTCAAATTCCTCAGTGCTGCCTACCTACTCAGCCCATAAAGAGAAGAGGCTCAGAGAAGTGACAAATGACCCCAACAGCAAACATAGATCATGTCTCAGAAGATGCAGTAAAGAAGCAGAAGCAAAGGGAATCAGGGGCTTCCTTTCCGGGTTGCAGCTCCTCTTGTCCCTCAGTGGAACAGAACTCAATGTGTGGACATTTTGGCTTCTACACACTTAATATATGCATTTATCAGAAGAATTGAAAACAGTATTGAGAACATTATAGATTGTATATGGAAAAAAAAATTGTCCCTATAGTTGTGAATGAGAACATGAGATGCAAATTACAGTAAAATGTGGTTAACTACCCAGAGGAGCTTATAGTTTGCTGGATAAGGCAGAAGATATGTCAGCAATTACTGTGTAGAAAGACATAGGCACAGCAAGCCATGGGATTGCAGAAAGAGAATATGTTAATAAGTCCAAGGGTAATAGGAGTCTTTCTGGAGAAACTGAGTCAGGAAACAAAAGGGGCGGAAGGGTTTCCTGGTAAAAAGAACAGCATGCCTAAAAGGCTGGGAGGGAACAGTTCACTTACTCATTTTAGATAACATTGGGATCATTAGTTATGAAGAAATGTTGTATACAATAAACATGTTTTTTTTAGTACAGGCAAAATACAAGAGCCTTCTGAATGTCAAGCTCTTTCCCGCATAAACTAAGTATTTCCGTCGCCAGCTATGTGTACCGACTATGGGGAGATGCAAGCTTAGTTTTTATTTTTTTCTACCGTCTTGTCAAGATTTGAAAATAATATATGTGATGAACACAGGTTAAATGGGGCAAAGTAAAGAGTGGTCTGTGATTCTAGCTCACTTATATGTTCATTCAATCTATTATGATTTGAGTTGATTCAGATCATTGTTCTTTTCTGTTAACGTAAGACATCAGGCGCTGAACATTGACTCCAACAGTACATTTTAGGAAATTCACATTTAAAGAAAAACGATGTACTTTGAAATAGATGATATTTCATTTAGAGACATTCTTAACCTAGCATAAAACTGAAGTGATTTTATGCAAAATAACTGATACACACATTTCAAATATCCTCTTCTGTGTCCATGGATGGCATAACCTCTTCCAATTCTCTTTGCTTCTAAGTGTAAATATGACTTCAGAATCCTTCTCAACAATGTTCCAGAGAGCACAACAAATTAATCAGAGAACTGGGCTTGATAATGTTTTCTCTTCCCTGGGCTAGCAGTTCAGAAGATATCTTTGAGATCTAGGGAACCATTATTTCATTAATCTGTATTGGAGTTCCAGGGTGCACATTGTTACTCAGGAAGTGATTAATGAAGAATGATTGTGACATGAATTGAATCAACATAAGACTAAGGAAGAATTCCTCATTGCTAGAATGGCCAGTGTGTCTACAAAGTTACCAGGACTATGTTGGGCACAATGAGAGATGAGTAGGCTCCACACACCATCTGTTGTCAAGTGTCAAATAATCTTTCAGACAACTCTTATTTTCTTCATTATGTAGTTCAGGAAATGCAGAAGGATATGATATTCCATGAAGAAATGAAAAGTAACTTTATGCTTTATGTTTATAGAAATATCAGGAGAGCTCATGTGGACACAGAATAAGCATTCCAAATCTGTACCTCTCTCCCCCACACACACACAAATGCTATTTGATATTAGCTCAATTCACAATGACTTTATATTAGCATATATCATAGTGTGCTGGGGATGCTTTGGTCTGAGTTTTTCAGTCACAGTTGCATTTCATCAACATCTGTGGAATTATTTAATGCCTGTCTCCTTTGGCCAGATGTAGTGATATTAGATACAGATTCTCTCTTCATCACTGTATTCCCAGTATTTAGCAAAATGTAATAAAATCAGAGGGAAACAAATATATGATGAATGAATAAATTAATGCAGTTACTTAGACACACCCTCATAGGATAGGTCTAATGCCTGTTCATGATAGGAGTGAAAATCCACTGCTTAAGTGCTGAAGTGTACCTTATCTCAACTTTTAAAATTTCTTTTAAAGATATCTTGCAAAAACATTTTACACCATTTTTAGCCATATCCCTCAATGTCCCCTTCCTCACAATCTCTACTTTTCTCTATTATGTTACTTCTGATTACTTCCAAAATATTTGGAAAACACATTACATTAAGTGATAAGAAAATCCTTCTAAAGTTTCTTGAGTTTTCTCACAGGAAAGGTGACAGACAGCATTAGAATTTTTTCTGGTGTAATTATAATTGAGAGCTGCAAGTTAATGAATAGACTTTTCAGTATTTTTTGTTGTTGTTGTTGTTGTTTTTAAGATGTGCCACTTCCAGGATCTTAGTTCCCTGACCAGGAATCGAACCCACACCCCCTGCAGTGGAAGTGCAGAATCCTAACCACTGGACCACCAGGGAATTCCCAGTATTGTGCTTCTTATGCATCTCCTAAATGATTCTTGAACTATTGTCAGAATCACCTAAGACTGCTGAAAGAGCAAAGAACTCCTAATCTCCCATTTTTTAATGGAAAACAAATTGTGTTTGTTGGCATTGTGGAGAATCCAAATGAATTCTTCATTATTTATTGAAAACAAAGGACCAGAATATTTTATCTAGATATAAAGATTGAGATTCTAGAGCATAAATATCAAGGATAATTGTTTAAAAGCACAAGTGTCTCCATATGAAAGTATCATTAGTAGCATTGTCAAGCAAGACTAGTTGTAAGGGTAAAGACGGTTGCTTTGCTCACAGATTTCCTCACCTGCACTGGAGGTGAGACTTCTAAGTCTGTCAAAATAATTCCTGTGCCAATGTGAACATATTGCCTCTTAGGTACACATTTGCAGCCCTTTGCCTCATTTTGTATTAATAGATTTAGACCTTGAAAATATTCCTCCTTTGCACGTTGGCTTGATATTTTAAGCTTTGCCCAAATAGAACACCAGAGGAAGTGCAAGGCTATAGCAAGCGAAAGGCTCTTCTCTTCCCAATTTCAGTGGACTGTTTTTGGATGGCTGCTAACAGAATGGCATTTAGGAGTCCTCTTAGCAGCTTTTGAGGGCCAGCTGCAGTTTTTGTGCACTTGTCAGCAAGGTTCTTTGTCACCCAGCAGGTCTTTCTTAGGAACCATTTCCAAGATGCCTGCACCTTTTAGTAGTCTCTCAATTACCTGGCTGGTTATTCTTATGTACTGGCTCTGACCCACACATACCATGTAGCAGGGTAGTCACTTATGTTATTCATGAAATTACGTAATAAATGGTGTGTTTAAAATCTGATATGAAAGCAAACATTTCATCACAGAAAAATGAGGGGAAGAATGAAAATTTGCAGGATGAAGTACAAATTTTGAAATATTTACAATATATTATTTTACAAATCCATAGAATTTGTTGAGCACCTTGTGAGGTTCTCAATGTGAGGCATTATATACACAATTAATTTAAAGGTGAAGGAAAGAAACATGGCCTCTGCTTTCAGGAGAGGTGGAGAGAGAAGACTTTCATTCCTGCTATTAATAGTTACTGAGTAACTATTTGTGCAGTGCACTGTGTGGTAGATAAATGGAGAAAGAGAGAGAATTCTTGACTTTTATACTCAATAATAAACAACAAGGAAGATAGATGTTAAATAAATGATGACACATGTGATGTGCATTCCAGGCAGATTGTGGACAGGCTTGGTCTTTGGTTCATGTTTTTACATCAGGGCCAAGTATAAGTCCTATTAAACAACAGAAATTTAATAAGATGTATGTCATGAATGCAAGAAATGAAAACCCACTCCTGCTGTAGCCTTTCTTAAATACTCCACAATGCATTGAATATACAGTCTCCTTAAATAATTCACAAGAGATTGAATAACCTATAAAATTCTTTCATGAACCACATTTCTGATTTCCAGTTGTCTTTACTATTCTTACCTTTGCCTTCTTATATATATTTTTCTTGAAGAATAAATGCTTGGTATTCATAAGACATACATCTGAAACCTTAGGGAATTCCCATAATCATGAATGCAGAAATAGCTGTAAAGGCTTATGAATTTTATTTGAAGTGCATTTCCACCAAAAGCCACATATCTGATGCCATATACTGAGACTAAAAGTTAGCTGTTGTTTCAACACCCACCTACGTTTTATTTCTCACTTTTTAAGAAGTTTTTTACATTATCTCAAGGGCTTACATTGAAACTCTTTAACTCTTTTTTTCTTATTTCAATACATAACATATTGATCGTTGTTCAGATGATAGGTCAACCCTGAATTTGACAATCTGATCTTGTTTTTAATCTAAAAGTTTTATTTTCTGATTAAAAACCAGAATTCCATATATCTTTGCTTCAAGTCCATTATTGGTGGTTGAATTCTAATCTTTCCATTTTGCCATGGCTATTGATGAATGAAGAAAAGCTGAGTAGAAAACACTATTATTTGGGGAACTATTGTTGGCCTTGGTCACAAGCGGAGTGATTTATGTTATTCAATGCTGTGCTTCAATAAATTGCCAATGCTTAAAAAATACAGTGGGTTTTCAGGGTATTCTAGGCTACTAAAACCATTGTACGCAGTAACAATTCTTTCTTCTAATTAGATTTTAAGCCCCTTATAGGGTCAGGTTAATATATTCAGAGCACAACTATGAAAATGTGTGCTATTGTAGAAGTAGCAATAGAACAGGAGGAAGACAAAGATGGGCATGATTTCAAACTACCACTCAATTTTTGTGTAGATAAATCACTTGTTTTCTCTGGATTTTATTTTTCTCATGTATAGAATGGGCTTAATGAGTCTTGTTTTTTATTGCTGGCTCTGAATATTTGTCAATGCTTAACACATAGCTTATAAATTGGAAAGAGTGTTGAACAATAAAACACATGTTAGAGTTATGGTAATGAATTTAGGCAAAGTAAATGGTCAAAGTGCTTCTGGTCTCTCTTTTGCTATTGATAATAATGTGTAAAAAATGCAGGGTATGAGATGCAGCCTATGTCCAAGGAACAGAATGAAGCCAACTATATCCTGGGGATGGTCTCAAGATGTGGCTTCATCAGTATTGGGTTCTTTTTTTGGTTTTTTTTTTTGCGGTACGCGGGCCTCTCACTGTTGTGGCCTCTGCCATTGCGGAGCACAGGCTCCAGACGTGCAGGCTCAGCGGCCATGGCTCACGGGCCCAGCCGCTCTGTCGCATGTGGGATCTTCCCAGACCGGGACACGAACCCGTGTCCCCTGCATCGGCAGGCAGACTCTCAACCACTGCGCCCCCAGGGAAGCCCCATCAATATTGTTTTTAACGCACTCTTATAATTGGTATTATTAAAGTAACACAAACAACAGCTTAAATTTCTTGAAATTATCTATTCAGCTTTCTAGTGACCTCCAATAATCTTCTAAATTATAATTATTTCTTGTGGATCATTCTTTTATTTTTCCAACAACATGTTTTATAAATTATGCTAGGTATTATTCTAGACATGTATGTGTTGAGGTTTTGAAAGTTAAAAAGACACTTACTCTAGTCTCAAAAAAATGCCAAAATAGCCCTAATAAGATAAATGAGAGTTCTCCTTTGTAAAGAATTGATGTAAGTCATTTTGACCATGTACAACTATTAGACCTTTAGTAAATAAAATAGCCTTCAACAATTAAAGTTTGGTAAGGACTGCAGACCTCCTCCCCCACAGCCCTGCTACTACTTTACTATGAAATTGAGTCTCAGATCAAATTCTGCTACACATGTACCTGGTTCCAGTAGTAATTCCATGTCACTCTGGCAGACATCTCCATGGTATTGTGTTTCTCTGAGACCTTAGACTTCTTTTCAGCACAGCAATACAGGCAGTCAGTCCCAATTGTGTTTGATCAACTAGTTGAAACCAGTTTGCCATTTATCTATAAAATACTGAATGCTTTTTACATGTAATTAATTCCTTAAATTTACTGTTTACTAGAGTAGAATTTACATCACATCTAGTAATTTCAGCACTAGAAAATAGAAATAGTATAATAAGAATTTTAAAAGGTGCAAGATCATAAAATCTAATTGTTTGCCTGAATTCAACACAGTAAGGACTTGGTTACCCAGCATATAAATCACCATTGCTGTGAGTCAAGCACGATGCGTCCTAACCTCTTGAGATCACAGGTATTTAGACCTGACTGTATATCTGAGACTTTGTTGTTTGCAAACCTTTTTTTCTTTTTCTTTCTTTTTTTTTTTTTGAGTCTACATGTTTTATATAACTTTAAATTCATTCACAATTATAAGTTTCTAATTGAAATTAGTCCTTTCAATTTTATTATCTTAATGGGTTAATTAAGTGTGATCCAAGATAAAATTTGGCAGAATCTTGAAAGTTTTTCTTTTGGCACACCTATTACACTTTAATCAGACTGTTCTCTAACTAAAACAGAATTTTTTACTCATATAGATTAGAAAAGTCCACAGGAAACTACGAGGAAAGGATGTCATTATCCTTATTATCATCACCATCTTCATCATTTCATAATCATCATTATCTAACATTTACTGCATGCTTTTTGTGTCTCAGGACTTCTCAGTGTTGCACAGGTTATTGCCCCTGATATATACGATAACCTCTGTGGTAAGTTATTATTAACTGTCTTTACAGATAAGGAAACTGAAGCACAGGAGAGATAGGTGGTTTGTCCACTGTCACAAAAAGTAAGTGGCATTGCTATAGATTGAATCCAGGTAGTCTGATTACAGAGACAGGGGGCGGGGTTTAACCACAGTGTCACTCTTTCATGAGAGCAAAGATGTATGATTTTGCTGATCATGTGAATACATAGCCCTTCTTTTGGGCCTAATCTTTTTCAGTTGTTCAGAGTGTACACAGTACTCTTATGTCCTTTTCATATTTTACTTTTTTAGTAGTCCTGTGAGCTAAATACAATGATGATATGTACCTTATAGATAGGCAAACTGTGATTCAGAAAAGTCTAGCGATTTACCTATGGATCTGAAGCTGCTAAGTCACATTGTAAGGTGTGAACTTGAATCCAGGTCTTCTAATTATAAACCCATAAGCTATGGACTGAATGGTGTCTTCTCCATACAACTGTGCTTGAAGATAGGGCCTCCATGGTGGTAATTAAGATTGAATGAGGTCATAAGAGTGGGGCCCTGATACAATAGAATTAGTGTCTTTATAATAAGAGATACTAGAGAGTTCTCTGTCTTTTCACCATATGAGGACACAGCAAGAAGATGGCTGCTTATAACCCAAGAAAGAGTTCTTATCGGAAATTGAATAAGCTGGTACCTTGATCTTGGACTTCCCAGCCTCCAGAACTGTCAGAAAATGAACTTCTGCTGTTTAACCCACCCACTCTATGGTATTTTCTCATGGCAGCCAGAGAAGTCTAAGACACAATGTTTAACACTTGCTTTAAATGTTGCAGTCAGGTGCTCACATGGTTAACAATCAAATTTTTGCTTAGGGTGGAAGCACAGGTGGTGACCTATGGAGTGAATAAACTCTAAAGTCCCCTGATGACAAGTCATGTCACTTAATGACATTTATAATTTGCAAATTCACCCATGTGCATTGCAGTTACAAAACTTGAGCTGGAATTTTTCAGCAGCTTTAAACTACAAGGCATTATGTTAGATTGAAGACAGTTTTGGCAGAGGAATACTGCTCTCTTCATGAACTACCAAACACCACTGGGCAAAGTCAGCTGTCAGTGGTGCCTGTGGGATATGCCTAACGATGTGTTTCTCCTACTTGCCTGTTTTTGATGCTCCTACTTCCACTGGTAGCAACTTATACCTCTGAGTTAAAATCGGTCCTTTAGTTTTAACTGCAGATGTGCATCAGGAAATGAATAAATCAAGATACTAATACCATTCTGTTTACTGTCAAAGATAAAACCAGTTGTGAGTTAAAGTGGTACAGGCAAATTTTAATCAGTAATGACTATTGCAGTAAGAAAAAGAGTCCAGTGTGAACTGAACTCAAATTTGTGCAGAGGTGTCTGGCATTGGTTTTTTTGTTTGTTTTGTTTTAATAATTAACAAAATTAATATAATTCTCTATTATGACTGTCAATCATTTTCTGTTGGCTGTTGAAACACATAAAATATGTATATATATTACAGCATGAGGGAATAGATAGAGGGAGGATGAGGATGAGTGGGGGATTAAGAAGAATCAGAGAAGAGGAAATTTACTAAAAGCTGGAGGGGAGATTGGCTCATGTGACTAGGCCATCTGGGTTTCCTGACTGACCTTTATCAAAGTTAGGCTCCTACCCTCCCGCAGAAACTAGGAGACAGAGGCCCTATCTTCAGACATTGGCTGAAATGGACAGTGATTTTTTTTTTGGCAGCCTTGAGCTTTCCCAGGCAGGAAATGAAGGGGGCTGCAGTCATCACCCTAGGGATGTAGTCTTGAGCTGTTGAAAACTATGTAAGTGTTTGTTGAAGTCTATTATTGTAGCAGATGGACAAAATCATTTGTGCTGGAAGTCTTAAGTTTTTATAGGCCAAGTTTGAGGGCTAATTGAGAAGAGGACTCAGCGGAGTCTGACTAGAGTTTCGTCAAGGAAGGACTCTTTTTTTATTTTTTGGCGGTGGGTACGTGGGCCTCTCACTGTTGTGGCCTCTCCCGTTGCGGAGCACAGGCTCCGGACGCGCAGGCTCAGCGGCCATGGCTCACGGGCCCAGCCGCTCCACGGCATGTGGGATCTTCCCAGACCGGGGCACGAACCCGTGTCCCCTGCGTCGGCAGGCGGACTCTCAACCACTGTGCCACCAGGAAGTGTTGGGGGAGGGTGGTAGCCATCATGAGTGTAGTAGGCTATGGGATAGTGGAGAAGATAGATTTTAAAACAGAAAAATAATTAGTTAGCCAACAAATGCAAATATTTCCTTTAGGAAGGAAAGAGAAGAGGTGAACGTATGTCCAACATTCCAGCTCTTCAGAATTCTGCTGGAGGGACTGTTTTCTGTCTCACTGGCGTCAGAGTGCTGATGGAAACTGGCATAATTTGGCTGTCTGGGGACCACTGAGAACAAAGCAGAGCTTGATAGCTTGTTTCAGCCTGAGAGAACTTATGAAACCATAGACAAACATCAGAGAGCAAGAGGTTAGGAGCTTCTGAGAAAGAAACCAGTAAAACTCTCAAATTGGGCAATTACACACACAAACCCAGATTAAATGCATACCTATAAAAAGTCTTAGGGGGCTTCCCTGGTGGCGCAGGGAAGAGGCCGCCTGCCGATGCAGGGGACATGGGTTTGTGCCCTGGTCCGGGAGGATCCCACATGCCGCGGAGCGGCAAGGCCTGTGAGCCATGGCCGCTGAGCCTGCATGTCCAGAGCCTGTGCTCCACAACGGGAAAAGCCACAACAGTGAGAGGCCCACGTACTGCAAAAAAAAAAAAAAAAAAAGTCTTAGAGGTCCCCCAGAATCTCTAGTCAGCCTAACTGTTGAAGATCTTCCCCTGTATGAAGTTAGTCCATAAAGATGAAAGAAATTAAGGATGATACAAATAGATGGAGAGATATACCGTGTTCTTGGATTGGAAGAATCAACATTGTGAAAATGACTCTACTACCCAAAGCAATCTACAGATTCAATGCAATCCCTATCAAACTACCACTGGCATTTTTCACAGAACTAGAACAAAAATTTTCACAATTTGTATGGAAACACAAAAGACCCTGAATAGCCAAAGCAATCTTGAGAACGAAGAACAGAGCTGGAGGAATCAGGCTCCCTGACTTCAGACTATACTACAAAGCTACAGTAATCAAGACAGTATGGTACTGGCACAAAAACAGAAATATAGATCAATGGAACAGGATAGAAAGCCCAGAGATAAACCCACACACATATGGTCACCTTATCTTTGATAAAGGAGACAGGAATGTACAGTGGAGAAAGGACAGCCTCTTCAATAAGTGGTGCTCGGAAAACTGGACAGGTACATGTAAAAGTTTGAGATTAGATCACTCCCTAAAATCATACACAAAAATAAGCTCAAAATGGATTAAAGACCTAAATGTAAGGCCAGAAACTCTCAAACTCTTAGAGGAAAATATAGGCAGAACACTCTATGACATAAATCACAGCAAGATCCTTTTTGACCCACCTCCTAGAGAAATAGAAATAAAAATAAACAAATGGGACCTAATGAAACTTCAAAGCTTTTGCACAGCAAAGGAAACCATAAACAAGACCAAAGGACAACCCTCAGAATGGGAGAAACTATTTGCAAATGAAGCAATTGACAGAGGATTAATCTCCAAAATTTACAAGCAGCTCATGCAGCTCAATAACAAAAAGCCAAACAACCCAATCCAAAAATGGGCAGAAGACCTAAATTGACATTTCTCCAAAGAAGATATACAGACTGCCAACAAACACATGAAAGAATGCTCAACATCATTAATCATTAGAGAAATGAAAATCAAAACTACGAGATATCATCTCACACCAGTCAGAAGGGCCATCATCAAAAAATCTAGAAAAAATAAATGCTGGAGAGGGTGTGGAGAAAAGGGAACACTCTTGCACTGCTGGTGGGAATGTGAATTGGTACAGCCACTGTGGAGAACAGTATGAAGGTTCCTTAAAAAACTACAAATAGAACTACCATATGACCCAGCAGTCCCACTACTGGGTATATACCCTGAGAAAACCATAATTCAAAAAGAGTCATGTACCAAAATGTTCATTGCAGCTCTATTTACAATAGCCAGGAGATGGAAACAACCTAAGTGTCCATCATTGGATGAATGGATAAAGAAGATGTAGCACATATATACAATGGAATATTACTCAGCCATAAAAAGAAACGAAATTGAGCTATTTGTAATGAGGTGGATGGACCTAGAGTCTGTCATACAGAGTGAAGTAAGTCAGAAAGAGAAAGACAAATACCATATGCTAACACATATATATGGAATTTAAGGGAAAAAAATGTCATGAAGAACCTAGGGGTAAGACAGGAATAAAGACACAGACCTACTAGAGAATGGACTTGAGGATATGCGGTGGGGGAAGGGTAAGCTGTGACAAAGTGAGAGAGTGGCATGGACATATACACTACCAAACGTAAAATAGATAGCTAGTGGGAGCAGCCGCATAGCATAGGGAGATCAGCTTGGTGCTTTGTGACCACCTAGAGGGGTGGGATAGGGAGGGTGGGAGGGAGGGAGACGCAAGAGGGAAGAGATATGGGAGCATATGTATATGTATAACTGATTCACTTTGTTATAAAGCAGAAACTAACACCATTGTAAAGCAATTATACTCCAATAAAGATGTTAACAAAAAAAAAGTTAAAATAGCAAATGGTGTATATATTTTACCACAATAAAAATCTTTTTTTTTGTTTAAAAAAAAAAAAAAAAGACCAGAGGTGACTGTTTTTACAAACACACAAATTCCAGCAAAAAACTAACAGATCATAGGAAGAAGGGGAGAAACAATCCAATCAAGGGAACAAAATTAACCTTTACAAAACAATCCTAACGAAACAGAGATCTGTGAAGTACCTGAAAATTAATTTATGATAATTATCTTATAGAAACTCAGTGAGTTACAAGAGAACACAGATAGACAACTAAATGAAGTCAGGAACTGAAAAATGAACAAAATTAGAATATCAACAGAGAGATAGAAACTATAAAAAAAAGAACAAAACAGAAATTCTGGACCTGAAGAATATAGTAACTGAATTGAAAAAAAACACGAGGAGGTTTCAACAGCAAAATTGATCAACTAGAAGAAAGAATCAGTGAATCTGAAGACAGGTCATTTGAAATTATCAAATCAGAGAAACAAAAAGAAAGAAAAAATGAAGAAAAGTGGGAAAAGCCATAAGTCAGACCAGTGTATACACTGTGGGTGTCTCATAAGGAATATCAAGAGAGCAAGAGGAATAGAGCTTATATGAAGAAATAATAACCCCAGATTCCCTGATGAAGGAAATGGGCATCCAAATATAAGAAGGTCAAAAGACACTCATGAAGATGAACTCAAAGGTGTCCACACTAAGATACCTTATAATCCAACTATCAAAAGCCTAAGACAAAGAATTTTAAAATCAGAGAGAGAAAAGTGACTTGTCATGTAAAAAGGAGCACCCATCAGTGGATTTCTCAACAGAAACATTACAGGCTAGAAATGAGTGGGATGACATATTCAAAGTACTGAAAGACGAAAACTGCCAACTAAGAACAGTGTATCAGGCAAAACTGTACTTCAAAAATGATGGAGGAATAAAGACCTTCTAGTTAACACTGCTGTACTGTACACTTAAAAATGGTTAAGATATTAATTTTTATGTTATATGTTTTTCACCACAATAATTTTTAAAAGCCCCAAATAGAATAATGCATGACTCCCAATCTGGGATGTTCACCTAGATTCATTCATTCACACTTAAAACAAACAAACAAACAAGAAAAACCTCTTTCTTTAAATACTTATAAAATTCTTATTCTGAACCAGGCACTCTTATTAGGGGATATAGAGTCAGTGGTAAATGTATTTATCATGGGAAGTCATTGGAGGTGGAGGATGGGATTTGAACAAGGTAGTCCTATGACACGATTTATGTTGTAAGGGGAACACTCATACAGCCCCAAGGAGAATAGACCACATAAGGTAAGGATGGGACCAGGAAGACCAGATTAGATTCTGGAAAGATCAAGATATGATAGCATTATTAAATTTATGTTTATTCACTGATTTGTGTAGTTCTTGATAAACTCTATTGAACATTGATGTTCCATACCTTAGTGTGTAGAGTATAGATTGTGGAAAAATATGGATGTATAAAATAGGTCCATTGCGTTTAAGGCAGTGTCATTTCTCTCCTAAAGTCTAACTGCCCTCTAACTCATACACTACATCCATATTGTTTTCAAGATATAGTTCCAAATCTTAGACACTAGTGCAAGGTCATATGTGCTCGGCCCACCATCCTGACTCCATCAAATTGCATATGCCAGTGAAGATGTTCATGAAAATAATGAGCTTTATATCTGCATCTTATCTAAGCTGGAATTTTTTCTTCTTTATATCTTTCAGTGTTGTATAAAATTCTCGCAAAAGTCATTTATTTTTAATCAATAGAAAGAAAGTAAGAGAAGGAAAAAATACATATGCCAAAAGTAATCAGATGAATTTGAGGCATCGTTTTCTATTTCTAACCTGTATTCTGTAATTTGGGGGCTTAGTAACTACATTTTACTTTAGTCTTTTCTTTTTACTTATTTTTAAATGAATATATTTTGAATGTCACCTGTCAGTAGAAAATTTTGTGATTCTAAACTAAATATTCCCTTTCTGGTAAGTGGTTTTGAAGTCAAGAGCTGGAAAGTTTACACATACTGTTACTTAAACTGTATATTAACCAAATAAACCAAGGGTTCCACATTTAAACAGTTTAAAGATTCTCTGAAAACATTTATCTCCCTTTATAGAAGCACCCATTGTGTATTGTAGAAAAAGTTATGTGCATGTGGATATAAGTACAAACACAGACTTCCAGAGTTTATTCTACATTTCGTCAAATTAAACTTGCTTTTTGAAGGCTGAATTACCCTAAGCATGTTCCAGTCCCAAAGAGGAAACATGGTAATAAAAATATAAAATTCACCTATCTGACTGTACAATTTTTATAGATTCTGGGAACGTAAAATCATCTCTTTCAATGCAAAAATTATTAACAAAATATTTACTTAGTATGGCATTTTTACACTGTTCAAAGTTAGATCTTGAGTCAAATCATAGATGAGTAAGGCTGAAAATAACTTGAGATGAGCTGGTCCAACCCTAGACTACTCTGGAAAAAATCACGCCACTGATGGCCAAACACAACCATTTTTATTTTAAATTTTCAGTCATTGAACACAGTTACATATTCATTCATTTATTTGCTTAACTGTTCCCTGCTTTCTATATATTAGGAGCTAAACATTGTTCAAGGTTCTATATTAGTGAACAAAGCAGGCCACTCTCTCTGTACTTGTGAAGTGTACATTCTACAATAACAGTCAATCCATAAAAAATAAATATAATAATAAGTAAATTACCTGGTGTATTACAAGGTGATAGATGGGAAAAAGTAGAGTAAGGATGATAATAGGTACCAATATTAATTTTTAATGTTATCTTATTTTTACATTCAGAAATGCATATAGATAGTTTAACTTTTTACTTAATAATGAGTTGCTTTCATAGGTAGAAAAATATATTGTAATTTTTAAAGTGCAGCGCATATGAGACCATAAGGTGGTAACCTCTCATTTATGCTGCTTCATGGTTTGGGGGCAAGAAGCAGGGCTGACCTGTGTCACCATGAATATACAACTCATGAAAATGGTTCTGTGATCTGAGTTCAGGGCTGAGTTCTCCAATGTCTGGGCTGTCACCAAGCATTTTCCGCCCTTTGTTGCTCTGTACTTTTAGTTCTCTCTGCCTGGAGTGCTTTCCTTAGGTTAGCCCTAGTCTGGCTACATTTTACCCACAATGTTTCAAATCTAATGCCACTTTTTCAAAGAGACCTTTCCAACACACTGTTTAAATCATCCACTGCATTCTGGCATTCTCCCTCATGTTAACTATTTTATTTTCTTTATAGCACTGAAGTTAAATAATTACTGCTTTTTTCTTATTTATTGCCCTCCTTTTGCACAGTTTGACCCCCCTGAGAGCCTATCTTTTGTCTTTCTCATTCAGGGCTATAACTGCTGTCCCAACACAGGGACAGAGTAGATACTAAATGAATATTTGTCGAATGAATGATGACTTTCCCTACTTGCCCATGGTTAAAATATTCAGTCAGGTTGCATTTCTCTTTAGTTTAATATTTTCACTGTAGTTAACATAGTCCTAGAGTAAATGCAAACAGTTAAACAAATTTTACTCCTGGTTCAGGAAATAATGCATTTTAGAAAGTCTAGTTTATTCTAGTAGTTAAAATAGTGGGCTCTGTTGTTCAAATTTTAGATCTGATCTTGTCAAATTTATTTAATCTTTCTGTGATCTTAGGCCAATTAAATTTACCTTTTCATGTCTCAGTATCCCCTTCTATAAAATGAAGATAATAATAATAGTCATGAGAATGATTTTATAAGGAAAAAAATTCTTAGAATAATACATAATATAAAATAATCAGTAATTATTGTTGTTTTTAAAAAAATTCTATAGAGTGACTATAATTTCAACACTGGGGCTGTACCTTTGCATTTGATTAAAAGAGCACAAGAATATAGCAGATATGGTGAGGCTGTGGCCAAAAATATAGGTAATTGCATTTTCAACCAAGCCAGTACTTCTGTTGATAGGATAGCTGTTTTCAGAAACCCATTTAGGTTGGTGTATTGCAGAAAACGTGTAAAGATGGGCCATCTCAAAGCTGCTGAATATGTGACTTCTGAAATCTGTATTTGTTGCAAATTGTCTATAGCCTCTGCCATACATTTTCTTCTGATATTCCTTAGTCCTGTAATGTGTCTGTGGAAATATATTTTTCATTGAAATGGTTCCTCAGAGACCCATTGTCAAGAAAGAGACTTTGCTAAAATACATTCTGTAAATATACTTTCTCATTTTTATTCTAAAGTTCTGAACAAAAATGTTTTGGCCACCTGAGTAAATAATTTGAGTCAAATTTCAGCATACTTGAAGTATGATAATAACATAATAATTCTCATAGCCTAGGCATTCTCCAAAGCTTACATTAAACTGGTACTACTTTGTGAAAGAGGCATTCTTCATTGCTTCTAAATGCCTGTGTAAAATTCCTCTGGCTTCAAATGTCTCCATCAAATCCTCTCGTAAAAGTAGAGGTCAGTCTCAATGGCATCATCGAAAGAGGGAAGCCAGAAACAAACTGCCTCAAAAGACCAATATATTTCTTAAGAACTGAAAAAACAGAATGTTTCATGAGGGAGGAAATGGCCTTGGGAATTGATATTTAAGATTTTCAAATTGCAATAATATGTGTAGAAAGAATCACTTACCTCTGATATCCTGTGTTAAATTTTCTAGTCTCTTTAATAAAGCATACTTCTGAAATATGAGTTGACAAGAGGTCTGGTTTCAACAGTGAGACAGTTCATGTAGTGTAGAATTTAGAAAGAAAATACCCCCCCTACACACTTATACCTAAATTCTTATGCTGGTGATTATTCTGGAATCTTAAGCATTGCTCTAGAATTTTTTTCTCTGATTCTCCCCCCAAAAAACAAACTTAACCAAATTTTAATTAACCACAGTTTACTTTTCTAGGTAATTTATCCATTTGTTCTCAGACACATTTCTTACTTTTAAAGAGACTGCTATATTTGTAGATCAGATATCTCATAAAGCACTTGAATCCAGGATGTATAAAGAACTCTTAAAACTTAATGCTACAAAGATAATCCAGTTAAAATTGGACAAAGAATCTAAATAGATATTTCCCCAAGAAGATATACAAATAGCTAATAAGCACATGAAAAGATGCTCAACATCATTGCTCATTAGAGAAATGTGCATCAAAACAGTGAGATAATATTCATACCACTAGGATGATTGAATTTCAAGCTTTTCAAATCTCAGCATTGCCACCTAAATAACATTTGAATTCATTCAGCTGGCATTTAACATCCTGTATAATGTGTGCTCAGTCTAAATTCCCATTCCGGTGACTGCATCCCCAGTCCTGTGTTTATCACCCTATACTCCCTGAAGTACTTGCTATTTCTCCTACCAGCCCTTCCACTTGTTGTAGTTGTGAAACACCTCCATTTTTAACAAGCCCCCAAGTGGTGGTATTGTAGATGGGCTATGATGAACTGTCACCTAGCCATCCTCTTACCTATGAAATAGCTGTGAAAATGTTACCATGTCCAAGCTCATACTGCTCACCGCATGACAGGCCAATTAATCAAGACAATTTGTTGGGGCAAGGAATAGTGACTTCATTTGGAAAGTCAGCAGACCTAGAAGATGATGGACTAGTGTCCCAAAGAACCATCTTACCTGAGTTAGAATTCGGGCTTCTTTTACGTTAAAAGGGGAGGGGGTATGGTTGGTTGTTGCAGACTTCTTGGTGTCAGAATCCTTTGTTCTTGCTGCAGTCCCTGTGAGTCAGGTCATGATGTTACTGTAAACCTCCAAAAAGACAAATGCTATTCTCTGTTCTGCAATTTTTTATCTCTATGTGAATGGAAAAGTATTATACCTTTAAGGTCAGAGCCTTGAGAATGGGTTTTCCTGTATATTTCAGGCTATAAGCAACATTCTTAACTTGTAGCGAAAGCAATAGAATACAAAGGTTAAAGTAAAAGAAACAGATCTCATATGGAGTCAGATTTGTTCTTCGCTATTACAAAAACTCTTACTTGGAAAAGTGGAATGCTTCTCTCTCCAGATGCTGCAGGTAATTCTTTTGTTTCCCCTCTCAATGTTTTGTTTATAAAGAGAAAAAAAAGCCACTGTTTTTCCTTCACACAATATCTACTCAAATCACGTATACCTTGCAAGTGCAGATTCTTTCATGCTTATTTGTTTGATTTATAAAGAACAAGGGAATTGCTGTAGTACAACAACGAATAAAAAATTTGTATGGTAGCCGTGCAGGTGAAGCTGGAGTTAGTGGTTAAAATAATGGCTCACTTGAAATTTGTAGATAGAATTTATCTTTTGTTCTTTAAAATACAATACAGGGTGACTTCTTGGGATTTATAACTTTTCTCGACAAAACCATACCACACTTTGTTTGACAGGAAGCTGCAAAGAAGTTTAATGAGCATAAAATGTCATATTATTGATTCTGGAATCAAAATCTCTTTGGGGATTGAGAATTGTTTGCTAGGTTATTTTGCTGTTTTGGAGTTTTTGAAACAAATCCTGGGTATCATTCTGCAGAGTCTTACTTAGTAAGGTTGATGGCAGCTTAGTATTCCAGGCACTTAAAAAACAACAACAGCAAAACACCTCCTCAGGTTATCTATCAACCAGTTTTGGGGAACTGTCTGCAGTGTGGATCTTAGACCACTAGCTTCAAAATATCCCAGAAGTATTTTTCTGAAGCTCTGTATCCTGCACTTACTATATCAGAATCTCAAATTGTGGGAACCTAGGAATCTGTACAATAAACATATCATACTGTAGATTCATATGTATGTGTAGGAAAACAAATGTCGCAACCCCAAAATGGCTCTTTGGCACACAAATTATTTTGAGCTGAAAACAATTAAGATCCAAAAGACTCAGGAAGAAATGTTGACCTCCTCCCTTAGCTACCTAAAGAAATTAGATAGAGGACCTCTTACAGGAAGGGAACGATCACCATAGATGGCTATAGTTTGGACTAGATGTGGTTGACCAGGAGGTACCTAGCAAAGTCTAGTTGTTAAAAATCCTTCTGTGTGTACCCATTGTCTCTGCATGGCCCAGTAAAAATTTGTTTAACAAACATGTGCTTTTCCATCTTCCTGTGAATGGTATTCCTCCCCTTTGACATCTCAAGCCACTACCCCCAACATCCTCTTTTGTTTTTAGCTGAAAATGGTATTTAAGGTGAGGGTTTAAGCCATTTTGGTGAGTTACTCAGTTTTTCTGGGTCTCTCCAATGTATACAAGTTATTAAACTTTTGTTTGATTTCCTCCTCTTAATCTGTCAATTTAATTCTTAGACCACCCAGAGGAGCCTAGTAGGGTGGAGGGGTATTTTTTCATCTGCAACATGCAACATCTAGGCTGAAATACCTAAAGAACCAAAGTGTCTAAAGACAATTACAAGGGTAGTAGTTAAAGTAGAAGGAATATTCTTTCATATTTCTGTTTTGTTTTTTTTTAAATTCAAGTTGCAGAAAAGTTGAAAGAATAGTAAACACCTATATACCCTTCACCTAGATGTTTCAGTTGTGAGCAGTTTACCTTTTATTTTTCCTTTGGCTGAACCTTTTGAAAGTATTTTGCAGATATCCCAGCTTACTCCTAAATACTCTAGCCAGTATCTCCTACAGAAGGTCTTTCTCCTAAATAACCGTTACACAGTTATCACACTAAGAAATTGAACATTGATACAGTTCTACTACCTAATATGTAGCCCATATTCAAATTTCCCCAGTTGTCTCCATAATGTCTTTTGTTTTGTTTGCATCGTTTCCAATCAAGAATTACATATTGTATTTAGTTGCCTCTTTTTTTTAATTTCCTCTAATATGGAAGAATCTTTCTTTTTTTTGTCTTTTGTGACACTATTATATTTTAAGATTTCAGACAAGTTATCTTTAATGTGTGTAAGTTTTTATTTATCTTATTCTTCCTTTGAATTAGTTTTAATAAGAATTCTGTAAGGTGATATTGTGCTGTTCTCAGTCAGGTTGTACTTTTATTGGTGATACTAACTTTGATCTCTGGGTTAAGATGTTGTCATATAAAGGTAATTCTCTCTTGTCATTAATAAGTAATCTGAAGAGTGATCCCAGTGTTTTATTATCTATTTGATAACATTTGCTTGAAACTACCATTATAGGTTTTAAAATGGAGATATGCTAATAAAACCATTTCTTCTACAGTTAATGGTTGGCATTCTTTGTAAAATTTAGATTCCCCTTCTGAGTATTCCCACCCTTTGTTTCTGTTTGCTTTGTTCGTATCATCATGGACTCATAGATTCCTTTCGTTTTTTACATAATGTGTTATAATTCACTACTGTTGTTATTTATTTTGATTCTTAAAATGTCTCAGATGTGACCAGTGAGAGACCCTTCAAATTGGGCCCTGTGTATCCTTTGATATGAGCATTTTTTGAGCATTTCCATACACTCAGCCACAAATAACTGTCTCATTTTATATCTTGTCTTTCCTCTGGCAGCAACAATTTATCCATGAAGCCCTGGCTATTTCAGTAGTGAAAGGAATTTAGAAACTCAGATTGCGTATGTTTTATAGTTAGGTTGGCATTGTTATTTGGCCCATTCTGTGGACAGAGCTAGGGAATGTTTTTTTGTTGTTGTTTGTTTGCTTTTTAATTATGAGTTCATAGTGACAATTATAATTCTGATCCTAAAACACAAAGTCTTTCCTCTCCTTTTCCCATTCCATACTTGCATTTCCCCTTTCTCTTATAGGGAACTTGGTTCTCCAAAACTTTTAATAATACATCTGTACCATTTGCTTAATGCTACAATATACATTAAGTAGTTTGAGAATCACTCAGCCAATACTACTACCAAAAACCCTGCTTTTAAAATTCAAGATTTCTTTTTCTTTTTTTCTCTGTAAAATATATCCCACTGATCATATATAGTCAGTACTATGTTCAAAAGTTATCTGATTTGTTTTTCTTCTTTCTTCTCTATGCTTGGGTTATCAGTTTAAAATATATTTAGACTTATTTGTTTTTGTTCATAATCAATTATAAAGCTTTTCCATCCTTACTGATTTTTTTTAGGGGGGTGTCAAAGTCAAACTATACAACATTAAGAAAAATCACATTCCCTTCTCTGTCTTTTCCACTGTGATTCTACCTATTCCATGTGGTGATCAATTTGACTCATTTTGGTTTATCTTCCCATGTTCCTTTTTGCAAAATGTGTGTTTGTGCATATACATACATATATATAAATATACATATATGCACACACATTTTACATATATACACACAGATACATGTCTATATGTGTGTATATACATATATGTAAATGTTCATATATATGTGTGTTTATATATAGTTTTTACATAGACATACACATTCTTTTCTTTTCCCAGCTTTATTGAGAAATAAATGTATTGGCATACATTTATTGATGTATTGGCATTCATCACTGTATAAGTTTAAGACGTATAGCATGATGGTTTGATTCACATATACTGTGAACTGTTTACCGCAGTAAGTTTGGTTAATATCCATCATCTCATATAGTTACAATTAAAAGAAAAGAAAAAGAATATTATCCTTATAATGAGAACTCTTGGGATCTACTCTCCTAACAACTTTCCTATATGTGATACAGCAGTGTTAATATAGTCATCATGTTGTACACTATATCCCTAGTACTTATTTATCTTATAACTGGAAGTTTGTACCTTTCAACCACCTTCTTCCTCCCCTTCCCTCCACCTCTAGTAACTATAAATCTGATCTCTTTTTCTATGAGATTAGTGTCTTGTTTTTAGATTCTACATTTAAGTGAGATCATATAGTATCTATCTTTCTCTAACCTTATTTCACTTAGTATAATGCCCTCAAGTTCATCCATATTGTTGCAAATGGCAGGATTACTTCTGTTTTATAGCTGAATAATATTCCATTGCATGTGTATATGTGTGTGTGTGTGTGTGTGTGTGTGTGTATATATATATATATATATATATATATATATATATATATACACCAAAACTTCTTTTTTTTAATTACTTTATTTTTTGGCTGTGTTGGGTCTTCGTTGCTGCACGTGGGCTTTCTCTAGTTGTGGCAAGCAGGGGCTACTCTTTGTTGCAGTGTGCGGGCTTCTCGTTGCGGTGGCTTCTCGTTGCGGAGCATGGGGCTGTAGGCACGTGGGCTTCAGTAGTTGTGGCAGGTGGGCTCAGTAGTTGTGGCTCGTGGGCTCTAGAGTGCAGGCTCAGTAGTTGTGGCACATGGGCTTAGTTGCTCCACGGCATGTGGGATCTTCCCGGACCAGGGCTAGAACCCACGTCCCCTGCATTGGCAGGCGGATTCTTAACCACTGTGCCACCAGGGAAGCCCCAAAACTTCTTTATTCATTCTTCCATCAGTGGACACTTAGGTTGTTTCCATGCCTTGGCTATTGAAATGATGTTGCTATGAATATGGGGGAGCTGATATCTTTTTGAGTTAATGTTTTCATTTCTTTTGGATATACTTCCAGAAGTGGAAATGCTAGATCATATGGTAGTTCTGTTTTCAATGTTTTGAGGAACCACCATGCCGTTTTCCATAATGGCTGTGCCAATTTACAATCCCACCAAACAGTGCACAAGGGTTCCCTTTTCTCCACATACATACCAGCATTTGTTATCTCTTACCTTTTTTGATGATGGCCATTCTAATAGGTGTGTAGTGATATCTCATTGTGGTTTTAATTTGCATTTCCCTAATGAATAGTGATGTTGAGCATCTTCTCATGTACCTCTTGGTCATTAATGTATCTTCTTTGGAAAAATGTTCATTTTTTAAATTTGATTAGTTGAGGGTTTTGCTATCAAGTTGTATGAGTTCTTTATATATTTTGAATATTAATCCTTTATCAGATATATGGTATTGGGGCTCAGGGAGGGCTGCCCCAAAATATAACACAATGGCATATTATTTTGATTAAAGTTACTTAAGAAATGGCCAATGCAAGAGGGACTAACCCTCCTTTCTGTCTCCCTGAAAGCAGGGAATAAATCTCTCATGTGAAAGGTGCACTCCCTGCATCTGGAGGTAGAAGGACACCCTTATTGCCAGAGACAGGGCAATTCAGGTCCTGAGCCTATATATACAAATCTTGTTACTTCTTTAATTTACTACCCCAAATCCAAATTCTGCTGAGATTCTTTACAAACTGAGCACCCAAAACCTAAGTTTATTTGTCCTGTCAATTTCTCACAAATTTATTGTTTCTTTGTCTAAAAAAGAGTATAAAAGCTGCCTACTTTGACCTTTTTTTAGGTCCTGTTTCTTTGAGACCTCCATGCACATGAATAAAATTTGTTTCTTTTTCTCCTGATAATCTGTCTTGTGTCAATTTTATTATTAGTCCATCATAAGAACTCAAGAGGGGTAGAGGGGGGAATTTTCTCCTCCCTTACAATGGTTTGCAAATTTTTTTTCCCCATTCTGTAGGTTGTCTTTTCATTTTGTTGATGGTTTCTTTTGCTGTGCAAAAGATTTTATAGTTTGATGTAGGCCCACCTGTTAGTTTTTTTTTTTTAATTTGTTATTTGTGCTTTATGCAAGATTTCCAAAAAAACGATTGCCAAGAGCTATGTCAAGGAACCCGTTTTCTTCTTGGAATTCCATGGTTTTAGGTCGTACATTTAAGTCTTTAATCCATTTTGAGTTAATTTTTGTGAGTGGTGTAAATTACGGGTCAAGTTTTATACTTCTGCACATGAACATCCGATTTTCCAAGCCCCATTTGTTGTAGAAACTGTCTTTTCTCCATTGTGTATTCTTGGCTCCCACACTGATTCTATTTTTTTTAATTTTAGAATTTTATTTATTTTTTTATACAGCAGGTTCTTATTAGTTACCTATTTTATATATATTAGTGTACATATGTCAATACCAATCTCCCAATTCATCACAACACCACCACCACCCCTCTGCCACTTTCCCTCCTTGGTGTCCATACATTTGTTCTCTACATCTGTGTCTCAATTTCTGCCCTGCAAACCAGTTCATCTGTACCATTTCCTAGGTTCCACATATATGAGTTAATATACGGTATTTGTTTTTCTCTTTCTGACTTACTTCACTCTGTATGACAGTCTCTAGATGTATCCACGTCTCTACAAATGACCCAGTTTTGTTCCTTTTTATGGCTGTGTAGTATTCCATTGTATATATGTACCACTTCTTCTTTATCCATTCTTCTGTCGATGGGCATTTAGGTTGCTTCCATGACCTGGCTATTGTAAATAGTGCTGCAATGAACACTGGGGTGCATGTGTCTTTTTGAATTATGTTTTTCTCTGGGCATATGCCCAGTAGTGGGATTGCTGGGTCATATGGTAGTTCTATTTTTAGTTTTTAAAGGAACCTCCATACTGTTCTCCATAGTGGCTGTACCAATTTACATTCCCACCAACAGTGCAAGAGGGTTCCCTTTTCTCCACACCCTCTCAAGCAACTGTTGTTTGTAGATTTTCTGAGGATGCCCATTCTAACCTGTGTGAGGTGATACCTCATTGTAGTTTTGATTTGAATTTCTCTAATAATTAGTGATGTTGAGCAGCTTTTCATATGCTTCTTGGCCATCTGTATGTCATCTTTGGAGAAATGTCTATTTAGGTCTTCTGCCCATTTTTGGATTGGGTTGTTTGTTTTTTTAATATTGAGCTGCATGAGCTGTTTATATATTTTTGAGATTAATCCTTTGTCCGATGATTCATTTGCAAATATTTTCTCCCATTCTGAGGGTTGTCTTTTTGTCTTGTTTATGGTTTCCTTTGCTGTGCAAAAGCTGTTAAGTTTCATTAAGTCCCATTTGTTTATTTTTGTTTTTATTTCCATTACTCTAGGAGGGGGCTCAAAAAATATCTTGCTGGGATTTATGTCAAAGAGTGTTCTTCCTATGTTGTCCTCTCTGAGTTTTATAGTGCCTAGTCTTACATTTAGGTCTCTAATCCTTTTCAGTTTATTTTTGTATATGGTGTTAGGGAGTGTTCTAATTTCATTCCTTTACATGTAGCTGTCCAGTTTTCCCGGCACCACTTATTGAAGAGACTGTCTTTTCTCCATTGTATACCCTTGCCTCCCTTGTCATAGATTAGTTGACCATAGGTGTATGGGTTTATCTCTGGGCTTTCTATCCTGTTCCATTGATCTATATTTCTGTTTTTGTGCCAGTACGGTAATGTCTTGATTACTGTAGCTTTGTAGTATACTCTGAAGTCAGGGAGTCTGATTCCTCCAGCTCCATTTTTTTCGCTCAAGACTGCTTTGGCTATTCGGGATCTTTTGTGTCTCCATACACATTCTAAGATTTTTTGTTCTACTTCTGTAAAAAACGCCATTGGTAATTTGATAGGGATTGCATTGAATCTGTAGATTGTTTTGGGTAATATAGTCATTTTCACAATATTGATTCTTCCAATCCAAGAACATGGTATATCTCTCCATCTGTTGGTATCATCTTTAATTTCTTTCACCAGTATCTTATAGTTTTCTGCATACAGGTCTTTTGTCTCCATAAGTAGGTTTATTCCTAGGTATTTTATTCTTTTTGTTGCAGTGGTAAATGGGAGTGTTTCCTTAATTTCTCTTTTAGATTTTTCGTCATTAGTGTGTAGGAATGCAAGAGATTTCTGTGCATTAATTTTGTATCCTGCTACTTTACCAAATTCATTGATTAGCTCTAGTAGTTTTCTGTTGGCATCTTTAGGATTCTCTATGTATAGTATCATGTCATCTGCAAACAGTGACAGTTTTACTTCTTCTTTTCCAATTTGTATTCCTTTTATTTTTTTTTCATCTCTGATTGCCATGGCTAGGACTTCCAAAACTATGTTGAATAATAGTCGTAAGAGGGGACATCCTTGTCTTGTTCCTTATCTTAGAGGATATGCTTTCAGTTTTTCACCAGTGTTAATGATGTTTGCCATGGGTTTGTCGTATATGGCCTTTAATATGTTGAGGTAGGTTCCCTCTGTGCCCATTTTCTGGAGAGTTTTTTTATCATAAATGGGTGTTGAATTTTGTCAAAAACTTTTTCTGCATCTATTGAGATGATCATATGATTTTTAATCTTCAATTTGTTAATATGGTGTATCACATTGACTGATTTGTGTATATTGAAGAATCCTTGCATCCCTGGTATAAATCCCACTTGATCATGGTGTATGACCCTGTTAATGTGTTGTTGGATTCCGTTTGCTAGTATTTTGCTGGGGATTTTTGCACCTATGTTCATCAGTGATATTGGTCTGTTGTTTTCTGTCTTTGTGACATCTTTGTCTGGTTTTGGTATCAGGGTGATGGTGCCCTCGTAGAATGAGTTTGGGAGTGTTCCTCCCTCTGCTATCTTTTGGAAGAGTTTGAGAAGGATGGGTGTTAGCTCTTCTCTAAAGTTTTGATAGAATTCTGTGAAACTATCTGGTCCTGTGCTTTTGTTTGATGGAAGATTTTTAATCGCAGTCTCAATTTCAGTGCTTGTGATTGGTCTTTTTATATTTTCTATTTCTTCCTGGTTCAATCTCGGAAGGTTGTGCTTTTCTAAGAATTTGTCCATTTCTTCCAGGTTGTCCATTTTATTGGCATCTAGTTGCTTGTAGTAATCTCTCATGATCCTTTGTACTTCTGCAGTCCCACACTGATTCTTGTTTCCTTTTTTTTCTTACACAAAAGTTACCATATTTTGCAATTTGCTTTTTCCACCTAATAGTATACATTAGAAATCACCCCAAATCAGTTATAGAGATTGTCTTCATTCTTTATGGCAACTGCATAGGAATGGTAATGATTGTATGGATTTGTGGATGTATCATTATTTATTCAGATAACCTTCTATGTTTGGCAAGATCTTGTTTCCAATATTTTGTTATTAAAAACAATTCCACAGTGAGAAAATCTATACATATATTTTTTTAAAGACACCAATTGTACTTGAACATTTGTTACTTTTTTTTTTTTGATTTATTTATTTATTTTTGGCTGTGTTGGGTCTTCGTTTCTGTGCGAGGGCTTTCTCTAGTTGTGGCAAGCAGGGGCCACTCTTCATCGCTATCCACGGGCCTCTCACTATCGCGGCCTCTCTTGTTGCAGAGCACAGGCTCCAGAAGCACAGGCTCAGCAGTTGTGACTCACGGGCCTAGTTGCTCCGCGGCATGTGGGATCTTCCCAGACCAGGGCTTGAACCCGTGTCCCCTGCATTAGCAGGCAGATTCTCAACCACTGTGCCACCAGGGAAGCCCTACATTTTTTTTTTTCATACTTCTGACAATGAGACTTCAGAGTAAATTCTTAGAAGTAGGGTTGCTGAGTACATTGTAAATTGATAGGCAGTTTTGTCACATATTACCAAATTCCTCTCCAGAATGCTTGTAATCCTACCGGCAACACGTGAAAGTGCCTGTTTTCCAGGCGTTTTACTCACATGTGGTATAGGTTTGTCAAGCTTTTGTTTTTCTGCCAATATTATGTGAGAAATGACATAATGTATTTTCCATTTGCGTTACTATTATTGTGGAAGAAGAACATCTTTTTGTAAGTTTTAGGGACATTTTGCATATCTATTTGATGAGCCATAGTTATAGTATTTACTCATTTTTAACATCGTGTTTCTGATATCTTTTCCTTTCGTAGTATTAGCTCATTTTATATTGGGGGATTATCTTGTCATCACTGATATCGTTTGGAAATATTTCCTGTTTTCCTGTATCTTTTTACTTTATCTACAGTGTCTTTACACGTTATAACTGTATTTTAATGTAGTTGAATTTATTATGTACTTTTTATTGAATTTGAATTTTTAAACCATAGTTGGAAAAGTTTGGTTTTCTCATCTTCAGAATATAATTAATATATGTTTCTTTTTTCTATTACACATATGGCTTCTTTTATTTTAGCTTTAGTTTTTTGGGTTTTGTTTTTGTTTTTTGACCTCTAATCCATTTGGAGTTTACCCTTGTGTATTGTGCAAAGTGTTGTTCTTTTTTTT
Source organism: Monodon monoceros (assembly GCF_005190385.1). Classification (NCBI taxonomy): domain Eukaryota; kingdom Metazoa; phylum Chordata; class Mammalia; order Artiodactyla; family Monodontidae; genus Monodon; species Monodon monoceros. The sequence goes on along the minus strand of NW_021703784.1, from coordinate 75,958,173 downwards.
TTTTCTTTTTACCAAATTTCTATCAGGTTGCCCACAATAAGTTGTTAATAAGTTATTTTTCCTCAGTGATTTGAGATATTTTTATATCCTGGATTTCCCTCTGTACTTAAATATACTTCTGAACTTTCTCTCATGTTCTACTGATTTATCTATTCATGTGTCAGCAGCAAAAGGAGGTAGTCTTCATCAATTAGTAACTATTAGAATTACAAGTACTTTTGTTTATTTCAATCCTCAAACATCAAGATAGGGGCTGTTGGAAATTCCAGGAAATGACATTTATAGAAACAGTTTTTTCAACTCAAATTAGTTAGTCTCAGTCTTTTTAAATTACCATTGCTGTCTGTGCTATGTCAATTTTGAAGTTAGTAGAAGCTTTTTGGAAGAGCCAGTTGTTTAATTTAGTTAGAACCTGGGTAGCATGTAAGAAGAAGCATTTAAAAGTTTAATCTCCTACAAGCTGGTCTGTTTGAAGTTATATTTATTTTCTTTTCCAGTGAGAATGCTCTTATCTGTCTCCAATGTTATTTACTTTGGTTTATTCTTTGATATATATAACTCAAGTGAACAATGAAAAAATTTAGAGAATCTGCATAAAAATTGTGTCAAATGGTGTTCCAAGAGTGAAAGAAATACAATTTCATTCAAATGATCATCGCATGTACATCTTTATTAATCAATGCATGGTGCTAAATTATACTATTTATGCAGTTATTTCATCAGATACAAACATTCTGTTGGAATAGGTTGTTGTTTTTCTTAGGTTCACATTACTTTATGTTGCTCTGATAATTGTAGGAGAGTAGAAAGTCTAAGAGATTGTATTATTTTTTATTATTGTCTTTAAATTTCTGTTATTGTATTTAAAATAGCAGTAGTATTATTTCAGGGAAAATATGATATTCAAAACTATTTACATTTGCTAAGTTCTGTATAATATTCTGTAATAAGAACTGTTTATCTGGCTTTTCCACACTTTGCACTAGTATGTTGACTGCAATAGTTGGTCTTGATATTCTCTATAACAATGTCTGTATGGTTCCTTCAATATAGAATTTTCTGAAGACAACAAAAAGGCTAATGGCCAATAATTGAATTCATACTATAAAATGAGAATTACATACATTCTCCTAGGCTGTTAAATTAGAACAGAGGTCAGCAAAGTATGGCCAGCAAACCACATCTGTCCATCTGCCTATTTTTCTAAATAAAGTTTTATTGGAACACAGCCATGCCATTTGTTTACCTACACTGTGCAGTGTAGTGGCAGAGTTGAATAGGTATGACAGAGGCCATAGGACCTTCAAAACCTGAAATATTTACTGTTAGACCATTCAGAGATAATGTTTGCTGATCCCTGACTTAGAAGATACCACATAAAGTAAATTATGATAAATACAAAGCAATATTTTATCAGAATATTTGTGTCCTCCCAAAATTTATATGTTGAAATCCTAACCTCCCCCCACCTCAAGGTGATGTTATTAGGAGGTGAGGCCTTTGGGAGGTGATTAGTCCCCTTATAAAAGAGACCTGCAGGGCTTCCCTGGTGGCGCAGTGGTTGGGGGTCCGCCTGCCGATTCAGGGGGACGCGGGTTCGTGACCCGGTCCCAGAGGATCCCACATGCCGCGGAGTGGCTGGGCCCGTGGACCATGGCCGTTGGGCCTGCGTGTCCGGAGCCTGTGCTCCGTGGCGGGAGAGGCCACAGCGGTGAGAGGCCCGCGTACTGCAAAAAAAAAAAAAGAGACCTGCAGAGCTCCCTATTCCTTCTGCCACTTGAGGGTACAAGATGTGGTCAGTTTGCAACCCAGAAACTGGGCTCTCTCACCTTTGCTGGTTTCACTTGGGTCCACAAATGGAGTTGTATTTTGTTGGATAATAGCCCAAGCTGGAAGGTCCAAAGTAGCCTCACATCTCCTGACAGTTTGGTCCTGACTTTTATCCAGGAGGCTTCACCATACCTGGCTCAGTGTTTCAAGGGAATAAAGGCAGAAACCACATGAAACATTGCACTGAATATCTGTCAGTTCCATCAGGGAGAAGCCAAGCTTTATTCATCATTATATTACTACTTGGCATGGTTTTATAGAGTAGAACATCAAATAGATAAAATTATGGATTACAAAGCAGAATTTAGAGAGAATGAGCTTAACCATGACCATTGTGATCTTTGATAGCAAATCTCTGAAGTGAGTCCGTACCATTCCTTGATTTGTCCTGAGCTGCATGGAGAAGACCTCTGACAAAAACTACGTATTTGCCTATTCTGTCTTGTTAGGCATTGATCAGATTAGCATTGACCATATAGTTGTTTGGGCCAAATATAAAAATAGGTGAAAATATAAGCCTCCTATGAGTTCATATTCAATATTAACATACAGTGTTAAGAAAGTTCTACTGCAGGCTGTAAATTCATGAAGGGATTTCCAACACCTGAACTGTATTTACTCTGTGGAATTCAGCTGTCTGGTAAATAGACTTTAACGTGCCAGACCCTCGACCTTCATAAGCCTGGAACGTTTCCTTTCAGGCCAGTGATTTATGAGTGCCCATAATGTTTACTTATCAGATTAAATTGTGCACTAAAGTAACAATCATGTTTGCTCCACTTCAGTCAATTTCTTTGAGTTAGAGGACATAAATGTTTTAAAAGTAAAATATATTGCTGCACTCTCTTTATAACTGGGGCAACCTTGGATAGATAAAAGATAAATGAATGTAGAAAGGATAGAAAACAGGTCTGGAGAAACAAGCTATATATATGGACCAGGTAGCCTTTTATTTTAGAAAATGGCTAAATTCAAACAAATGACATTACCTTTTATGACTGAAACCTTCAAATTTATAATTATTTATAGCGTGTGAGTAAGTATTTAGCATATGGAGAGATTTTTAATTATCTTTATAAACATTCATTTAATTATCTTCATAAACATGAAGGTTAAGTTTAATATTGGAGGCTGGCAATACTTAGAATCCTCTCCTCAATGATGCATTTTAATATTATGCTCCTTTAAATGATTCTCCTTATGCTTTCCAAATATCTACTTGACACTGGATAGATTTTAGCATTGAAAACTCTTCATAAGGGACTCATACATAATCACTGAGCAAAACCAACATTTAACAAAAGTCCCTCAATCTAAATTTCGTACTCCCTATGTCAAATTTAAGGGTCTTGTGTCAAAAATGACACAAAGGTAAGGAAGTATTATTTAAATTTCTTTTAATCAAGATATTATATTTGCTTAATAAGGACATATTTAGTACTAAGCATTCATTGCATAGAAAACCTCTAATTCCTTTAATTATTTTGTCCTCACAATAGCAATTTTAGGTAGGCCTTAATATTCCATTGTTCAGACAAAAAGCAAGTTAAACAAAGTAAGGAACTTGCCCAGGTTAAGTGACAGAGCCAGAATTCAAATCCAGACCTTCCCTACTCCAAAGCCTATGCTATGTACAGTCCACTGTGCAGTTCTCTGTAAGCATGAGTACAGCCATGTTGTGTGTTATCCTAAATGAGGTGTTGGTCTGATACTTATGAGACAGGCTGGGACCTGTGACCCTTTGCTGCAGTGCTGCAATGCTTGCACCTGGACACATCTCTCCTCTAGCAACAAAATACAAAGAAACTGTATGGGACTAAAAATAACTGCGTGCATATGCAGTTGGGACAAATTCTGGACAAAAGATACAAAGAGACCAAAAAACCCGACTGCCACTTTTGAAGAGCCTGGAGTAAAAGCAGGGGGTGGGGAGCAAAAGCAGGGTACTGAGCATGCCCCCTGCACACAACACCACCTAAGCGGTGGGCAAAACACCTAAGCCACCCCTCTGGCCCAACCCCTGGACACACCCCTACCCTGGCCCCATGTAAGGAACAAGCTTTGCCCCCCACTCAGGGAGTGAGCCAGCAAGAGAACCTGTTGTTTGTTCTTGCTCCCCCCTCCTGCAGCAGGCACCCCAATAAAGCCTTGCCTGAATTTCTTGTCTGACCTCTGATCAATTTCTATTGATTAAGGAGGCCAAGAACCCTGGTTGGTAACAGTTAGATATTTACACATCCTTCTAAATATCATAGAATGACTAAGTGGCTAGTCAAAAATCTGCTGGGGCATTTGTGGTCCCACTAGAGTAAGCAGAGTTCTTCAGGCAGCTAAAACCTTATGTCATTCCAATATCCTGGGCATTCTTTTGTCTGGGATTGTTCCCTGGGCAATTTTATATTATTGTAGAAAGAATGTAGTTCCACTAAAAGAGAAATGAGGTTTAGGTACAGATAAGCTTGGATCCCAGCACCAGCATTTCTCAGCAATGTTATTTAGGTAGACAATTCTCTGAGCTTTGGATTCTTCATTTGTAAAATAAAGGTAATAATTGTACCTAACTCAACTAACTGAGATTTGGTGAGAAATAAAGTAGTATTATGTGTGGAATTTCGTCACTGAAGGTAAATAATCACAGTCCTTTTATTGCTTTACGCTAGACATCTTAGCAACCTACTTTAGTGTTTCTGTTCTTTCTTAAATAACACTACTTTTCCCTCGAGTCTTAACAGAAAGTATTTACAGAATGGTTTCTACATGCCAGGTACTACACTGGTATCTGGATAGAGCAGTGGACAAGAGAGGAGGAAAAGAAAGGTGCGACAGGTAACTAGATATGGGAGGGGTTAAAAGTGTCTGAGAGGTTTCAGGTCTCAGTAACTGGGAAAAAAGTTGAAAGTCTTTAAAGGAAAAAGGAGATTAGAAAGAGTAATATCTAAGGCAGAGGTGTAGTGTTTAGTCATGTTTAGGCTGATGGCATGATTCTGGGTGGGAATTATCCATACTGCACTTGGAGCATTAGGAATAGAAACTGAACAAGATATGTTGACTAAAATTTCAACTTTAAAATTTGTTAGATTGAGTGACAAAATAATAGCAACAGAGGTAACTGTATAAAAATAAAATTGAAAGGTCAGGCATAGAAACATGGAACATGCTGTCATTTAGAGGAGGGGAGGAGTCACGGGAATCTCTACATGAATTTGAGAAATATCAGACATGAGAGTAAGAAAGAATTTGCAAGAGCAGAGCATAAGAGAAGCCATTGAAATACTGTAGTGTGCTACTTACTAGCTATGTAACTTAGATGTCTGAACTTGTTTATGCTTCTATATAATAGGGACAGTAACACACACATGCAAATGATGTTATGAGAATTAAGACAGTTAAAGAAAGAGGCAGTGTAGTAGGTTGAATAAGAATGCTGATTCTGGAGGGTACAATCCTGTCTCTGCCCGTCAAAGACTGTCAACTCTAAAAAAGCTGACAACCTCGTCACCTCAGTTTCTTTTTTTTTTCAGTTTTATTGAGGTATAATTGACAAATAAAATTGTAAGGCATTTAAAGTGTACATCGTGGTGATTTGATGTACATATGCGTTGTGAGGAGACTCCTCCCATCTAGTTAATTAACACATCTATCATCTTACCACTTCTTCTCCTTCTCCTTGTTCTTATTATTTTGATGATAGCATTTAAGTTCTACTTTGTTAGCATATTTCAGTCATACGATGCAGTGTTATCAAATATAATACTGTTTTGTACATTATATCCTCAGACCATATTCATCTTATGGTTTGTACCCTGAAAATTTGTGCTGTTTCACCAACCTCTCTCTATTTCCCCTACCACTTAAGCCCTGGAAACCACTTTTCTACCCTCTATTTCTATGAGTGTGACTTTCTTTTAAAGATTCTACATTTAAGTGTTACTATGAATTATTTGTCTTACTCTGTCTAACCTACCTCACTTAGCATAATGCCCTCAAGGTCCAGCCATGTTGTCACAAATGGCAGGATTTTCTTCTTTCTTATGGTTGATTAATATTCCATTGTATGTACATTTTGAACAACATGGGGATTAGGAGCACCAATGATCCGCACAGTCAAACATCTTCATATAATTTATAGCTGGCCCCCTGTATCCTTGGTTCTTCTGGATCTGAGGTTCCACATCCATGTACTCAACCAACCTATGGTCATGTAGTACTGTATTATTTACTATTGAAAAAAATCCATGTATAAGTGGACCCTCAAAGTTGAAACCCATGTTTTTCAAGGGTCAGCTGCATATATATATATATATATATATATATATATATATATATTTATTTATTTATTTATTTATTTATTTATCATTCCATCCTCTTTAACCATTCATTCATTTGTGGACACTTAGGTTGTTTCCATATCTTACCTATCATGAATAATGGCTACAGTGAACATGGGAGTGTCAATATCTCTTTAATATCCTTTAAAAATTTCCTTTGAATATATACCCAGAAGTAGGATTGCTGGGTCATATGATAGCTCTATTTTTAATTTTTTGAGTAACTTCCATACTGTTTTCCATTGTGGCTGCACCAATTTACATTCTTACCAAAAGTGCACAGAGGTTCCCTCTTCTCCACATCCTTGCCAACACATGTTATCTCTTTTTTTTTTTTCTTTGTTGACAGCCATTCTAACAGATGTGAGGTGATGTTCCATTGTGGTTTTTATTTGCATATCCTGATAATTAGTAGTGTTGTGGACCTTTCTTTCCATGTACCTATTAGCCATTTGCATGTCTTCTTGGAAAAATGGCTATTCAGTTCCTCATTTTTCAATCAGATTCTTTTTTTTTTGCTATTGAGTTGCATGCATTCTTTATATATTTTGGACATTAACCTCTTATCATATATATGATTTGATGATTTGCAAATATTTTTCACATTCCTTAGGTTGACTTCTCATTTTGTTGATGGTTTTCTTTACTGTGAAGAAGCTTTTTAGTTTAATGTAGTCTCACTTATTTATTTTTGCTTTTTTTTGCCTTTGCTTTGGTGTCAAATCCAAAAAATCATCATCGAGTGTGATGTAAACAGCTCATTGCCTTTGTTTTCTTTTAAGAATTTTATGGTTTTAGGTCTTATGTTCAAGTCTTTAATCCATTTTGAGTTGGTTTTTGTTGTATGGCATAAGATAGGGATCCACTTTCATTCTTTTGCATGTGGCTGTCCAGTTTTCCCAACACCATTTACTGATGGTAATCCTTTCCCCAAGTATAGTCTTGGCTTTTTTGTTGTTAGTTAGTTGACCATATATGCATGGGTTTATTACTGGGCTCTCTATTTTGTTTCATTGACCTATGTGTTTGTTTTTATGCCAATATCATACTGTTTTGATTACTATAGCTTTGTAGTATAGTTTGAAATCAGAAGTGTGAGTCCTTCAGCTTTGTTCTTTCTCAAGATTTCTTTGGCATTTGGGGTCTTTTGTGGTTCCATACAACTTTTAGGATTGCTTTTACTCTTTCTGTGGAATATGTTAATTTTTTAAATTTATTTTATTTATTTATTTTTGGCTGTGTTGGGGCATCATTGCTGCATGGGCTTTCTCTAGTTGTGGTAAGCAGGGGCTGCTCTTCATTGCGGTGCATGGGTATCTCATTACAGTGGCTTCTCTTGTTGCAGAGCACGGGCTCCAGGCACATGGGCTTCGGTAGTTGTGGCGCATGGGCTTAGTAGTTGTGGCTCACAGGCTCTAGAACACAGGCTCAGTAGTTGTGGTGCATGGGCTTAGTTGCTCTGCAGCATGTGGGATCTTCCTAGACCAGGACTCAAACCCGTGTCCCCTGCACTGGCAGGTAGATTCTTAACCACTGTGCCACCAGGGCAGCCCTGGAATATGTCATTTTAATTTTGATATGTTTTAATTTTGTAATGAATCTGTACATTGCTTTGGGTAGTATGGACATTTTAACATCATTAATTCTTCCAATCCATGAGTATGGAATATTTTTTCATTTACGTATGCCTTCTTCAATTTCTTTCATCAATGTCTTACAGGTTTTCATGTACAGATCTTTCACCTCCTTGGTTAAATTTATTCCTGAGTATTTTATTGTTTTTGATGCAATTATAAGTGGAATTTTTAAATTTCCCTTTCTGATCATTTGTTTTCAGTGTATAGAAACAGCCAATTTTTGTATATTGATTTTACATCCTGAAAATTTACTAAAAATTTTTGTATTAGTTCTAACATTTTTTTGGTGGAGTGTTTAGAGTTTTCTATATATAGCATCACATCACCTGCAAACAGTGACAGTGTTACTTCTTCCTTTCCAGTTTGTATGTCTTTTATTTCTTTTTCTTGCCTAATTTCTCAAACTAGAACCTCCAATATTATGTTGAATAAAAGTAGTGAGAATGGGGATCCTTGCTTCATTTCTGATATTAGAGGAAAAGCTTTAAGATTGCCACCATTGAATATGATTTTAGCTGTGGGCTTGTCATATATGACATTTATCATGTTGAGGTTCATTCTCACTACACTCAGATTGTTGAGAGTTTTTATCATAAATTGTTGTTGAATTTTGTCAAAAGCTTTTTCTGAATCTATTGAGATATCATATAATTTATATCCTCTATTTTGTTAATGTGGTATATATCATATTGATTGATTTGTGAATCTTGAACCATCATAGCATCTCAGAGATAAACCCCACTTGGTCATAGTATATGATCCTTTTAATGTACTGTTGAATTGGATTTGCTGATGTTTTGTTGAGGATATTTGCATCTGTGTTCATCATGAATATTGCCTGTAATTGTCTTTTTAAGTAGTGTGCTTGTCTGATTTTGGCATCAGGGTAATGCTGCTTCATAAAATGAGTTTGGAAGTGTTCCTTCCTCTTGTATTTTTTGGAAAAGTTTGAGAACAGTTGGTATTAATTCTTTTTTAAATGTTTGGTAGGATTCATCAGTGAAGCCATCTGGTACTAGACTTTTGTTTGTTGAGAGATTTTTGATTACTGATCAGTCTTTTTGCTAGTAATTGGTTTGTTCAGATTTTCAATTTCATCATGATTCAGTCTTGGTATTTATGTTTCTAGGAATTTATCCATTTCTTCCAGGTTGTCCAATTAGTTGCTGTACAGTTGTTTATAGTAGACTAGTTGCCTGGAAATGGAAATACTGAGCATTAAAGACAAGAAAACAACTGAACAGCTTTTCTTAATGTAATATTTTTCATTAATTTCATTAATATATTTAAAATTATGACTTGAGCAGTGTGTGAATGGAATAACTGAAGGGTTTGTTTTATTAATTAATGCTGTTGAATTGTTTTGCTATCTTTTATATTCAGTATTATTTGATACTAGTGATAACAATAGTAATAATAATTATTCTAGAATTTTGACTAATTTGAAATTTTCCACGCATTTTTGAGTGATTCTTCCTCCAGATAATTTGTGTCATTATTATTATTGAAAATCATAATCATGATTCTAATATAGATATAAAGTATACACATGCTAAAGATTTCATTTAATTCATTAATTAAAGAGGGAACACACTATGATGCTATAATAGGTTCAAAGGAGAATTCACAGTACCACTCCACACATCTGTAGTCAAATATGAAATGTTGAAATAAATTTAAAAGTAGATACAAAAACAGGCAAAACTTGCTAGTATCTACAGACCAGTAATTAATTTTATTACACAAGACCGAATTTGATTTCTAGCAGTAAGAGTTACTTACATTCCAGCTCATTATAAAATGAATTTTGCCAACCTATTTTGATACTACAAATAGCATCAAGCACCTGTAAACTTATGGTATAAGAGATATATTGGATCTCCAACAGGACAATTCACTAAGTTAAGTGGAAACTGAGAGATCTGAAAGGTGAAAAACCAACCCATCTGTCCTTTCTTTAAGTGAGATGTGATGAACTGCTTAAAGCTATTCACAAAGCAAGAATAGCCTAGAAATCATGAGAAAAGAGCTCTATTTTCTCTCTACCCTCTGATCAAGAGCTCTGTTTTCTCTCTACCCTCTGATCTTGTTTTGTGGCCCCACTGGGCTGGGCAGTGTTTATTACTGAGGTAAGTTTAAATTTAAATTGTTCACAAAGGGTAAATTTGAGGTACTAGGAAATACAATTCAGTATTCTCCAAAATACCTAAAGCTACACTCATGATCATCTCCAGAGATGCATTTTTAATATTAATTCAATCATGCACCAAAGTCAATAAAGTGCTTTCAGAAAAATATACATATATACACATATACACATATATAACAACCTCATTGATTCTAACCCAAATATTGATGTTATTTTCATAGCTTTAATTTTTAATGTTATTATCTGTAGTGAAATTATAGAAATAAGTGATGTAGATTTATTAATATTAACATTTCTATAGAGAAGTTTGTGCTAGTATTTAAAAATGGATATTTAAAGAACTTGGCTTTGACATTCTGATGATTCAGAAATATAGTTCCCATATTCTAAAATCTACAAACTAAACAAATACCAGTAACTTCAGTTAAGAAAAAAAAGCTATCACTTATTCCAGAACCCAACTATTCAGGATTCAGCTGCTCCTCTGTGGTTACATTCAGGCTAAATACCAGCACTAGGTAGCTTAGTGGAGAAAAGCTCTGCAATCTGTGATTTGCAGCATCATGAAAAGATAATAACTTAATAACTATTTTTTCTTCTATTATAAAAATACAAAAAAATCAATATCAACTACTGAAGATTTTGAAATATTGAGTAAGGTTTTTTTTTTTTGCCTTCTATCATGATAATTCCCTTTTATGTAGTCTTCCCATGAGCAAATCTAACAATTGTACATTGAGCCAGATCTTATAGCTTGTCTCCTTTCACAGAAGTTGAGGAAAATAAGATGAGGGAAAAAAAAAAAAAAGTTATATTATTACTTTGCCCTTGAGTGGTCAGTAACTACCAGGGACACACTTCAAAACAAAGCAAAACAAAACAGTTAAATGACCCTTCTTTTTTTATTTCCTACCTACCTTACTTTACTGTGCTAGACATTTACATCTGTACAGTTAGCCCAGATAACAAGAAATTTAAAAGATTCAGTACATTGAAACAAAGAAAAAATGGGACTTCTTTTCATAGTATTAAGTGAGTAATAAGTGTCCTTGGAATCTCCAAAGACCCAAAGGAGATAATAAAATGGAAATGGGATGCTGAAGTGGGTGGGCAGTTAAAAAATGCAACTAATATATTGACCACCTATTATGTGGTCCCCAAAGTCCTAATCTTTTACCACAGCAATCCTGCAAACTAAGATTTGCCTGTCTCCATTGTACAAAGGAGTAACCTCAAGTTAATAAACATAGCTAATGGGCTTGCTTGCTTATTTATTTATTTATAACTTGTGGCAGGAGATTTGAGAAATCTTGAAGAATATACAGCTACTAATTAATGAAGCTGAATCTAAATTCCCTTTTTAATCAAACTTTTTGCTCTGTCAACTAAACCAAGCTGTAATTTCTGAGTTATATGACAATGACATTGGCAGGTAGATATTTATTAAGCTTTATCTTCCCTCCATCATAAAGGACATAAAGTGGCTAGTGAAAATGAGGCAAAGATACCAAGAGTGACATAATCTATCTTCCAAGGGTATCTGAAATGCCTGTAAGTCATTGATATGCTATTCTTAGATACAAATTTAGCCATAGTAATTTTAGAATGTTTGAGGATGATGAAGCACTTCTAGGAAAATTCTTGACTTTAAAAAATATATATATTTAACATAATAATCCACCAGTTCTTCTTTATATTTCCAGTTCTGTAGCTCAGAAATTACAAGACTCTTTTTGTTTCATTAATTTTATTGATGGATGTTTCTAGCGTGGCCTGGTTCTGTCCCCAGAGGACGTTCCACAATAAAATCTTAAAAATTCACCTTCTCTGAGGTTTTAGCTATCATACTACAAAGCTCTCGAGCATTTCAAACAAAACCATTCTCTTTAAATGTTTCTATTCCTACACTTGTTTTCCATCCCTGTAAAATCCATATGCTTTCTAAAAATTCATTGGAGGACAGGTAGCTTTTCAGGTAAAGCTACCACTTTCAACCACTGATACTGGAACAGGGTGAGGGGGAGAATGAAAACTCAAAATGGACCTTGGATTTAAACATAAAACTTTTTAAACTTTAAATGTAAAACAAAATTTTAAAAAAAATCTTCAGGAATTGGTTTGAGTGATGACTTCATAGACATGATATTAAGAACATGATAAAGTAAAATTTTGAAAAATGTTATTTCATCAAAATTAAATAAACTTATTCTGTGTAAGACCCACCAATTGAGAGGATGAAAGGAAAGGCTACAGACTAAGATAAGATATTTGCAACCTACATATGTAACAAAAGACTTGGGTTCCAGAATATATAAAGAACCCTTAAAAATCAACAGCAGTGGGGGATTGGTTCAAGATGACGGAGTAGAAGGACATGCTCTCACTCCATCTTTTGAGAACACCGGAATCACAACTAACTGCACAGCAATCATCAACAGGAAGATACTGGAACTCACCATAAAAGATAACCCACATGCAAAGACAAAGGAGAAGCCACAATGAGACAGTAGGAGGGCGCTATCACAATAAAATCAAATCCCATAACTGCTGGGTGGGTGACTCACAAACTGGAGAACACTTATACCACAGAAGTCATCCCACTGGAGTGAAGGTTCTGAGCCACACGTCAGGCTTCCCAACCTGGGATGGGAGGAGGAATTCCTAGAGAATCAGACTGTGAAGGCTAGCAGGATTTGATTGCAGGACTTCGGCAGGACTGGGGGAAACAGAGACTCCACTCTTGGAGAGCACACACAAAGTAGTGTGCACATCAAGACCCAGGGGAAGGAACAGTGACCCCATAGGAGACTGAACCAGACCTACCTGCTAATGTTGGAAGGTCTCCTGCAGAGGCAGGGGGCAGCTGTGGCTCACCAAGGGACAAGGACACTGGCAGCAGAAGTTCTGGGAAGTACTTCTTGGCATAAGCCCTCCCGGAGTCCACCATTAGCCCCACCAAAGAGCCCAGGTAGGCTCCAGTGTTGGGTCTCCTCATGTCAAACAACCAACAGGGAGGGAACCCAGCACCACCCATCAGCAGACAAGCAGATTAAAGTTTTACTGAGCTCTGGCCACCAGAGCAACAGCCAGCTCTACCCACCACCAGTCCCTCCCATCAGGAAACTTGCACAAGCCTCTTAGGTAGCCTCAACCACCAGAGGGCAGGCAGCAGAAGCAAGAAGAACTACAATTATGCAGCCTGTGGAACAAAAAACACATTCACAGAAAGGTAGACAAAATGAAAAGGCAGAGGACTCTGTACCAGATGAAGGAACAAGATAAAACCCCAGAAAAACAACTAAATGAAATGGAGATAGGCAGTCTTACAGAAAAAGAATTCAGAATAATGATAATGAAGATGATCCAGGACCTCAGAAAAAAAATGGAGGCAAAGATCAAGAAGATGCAAGAGGGCTTCCCTGGTGGCGCAGTGGTTGAGATTCTGCCTGCCAATGCAGGGGACATGGGTTCATGCCCCGGTCTGGAAAGATCCCACATGCCGCAGAGCGTCTAGGCCCATGAGCCATGGCCACTGAGCCTGCATGTCCAGAGCCTGTGCTCCGCAACAGGAGAGGCCACAACAGTGAGAGGCCCACGTACCACAAAAAAAAAAAGCAAGAAATGTTTAACAAAGATCTAGAAGAAATAAAGAACAAACAAACAGAGATGAACAGTACAATAACTGTTATGAAATATACACTAGAAGGAATCAATAGCACAATAACTGAGGCAGAAGAACAGATAAGTAACCTGGAAGACAGAATGATGGAATGCACTGCTGTGAAACAGAATAAAGAAAAAAGAATGAAAATAAATAAAGGCAGCCTAAGACACCTCTGGGACCACATTAAACGCACCAACATTGTAGGGGTCCCAGAAGGAGAACAGAGAGAGAAAGGACCCGAGAAAATATTTGAAGAGATTATAGACGAAAACTTCCCTCACATGGGAAAGAAAATAGCCACCCAAGACCAGGAAACACAGAGAGTCCCATAAAGGATAAACCCAAGGAGAAACATGCCAAGACAATAGTAATCAAATAGGCAAAAATTAAAGACAAAGAAAAATTATTGAAAGCAGCAAGGGCAAAACAACAAATAACATACAAAGGAACTCCCATAACGTTAACAGCTGATTTCTCAGCAGAAACTCTACAAGCCAGAAGGGAGTGGCATGATATACTTAAAGTGATGAAAGGGAAGAACCTACAACCAAGATTACTCTACCTGGAAAGGATCTCATTCAGATTCGAGGGAGAAATTAAAAGCCTTACAGGCAAGCAAAGAGAATTCAGCACCACCAAACCAGCTCTACAACAAATGCTAAAGGAACTTCTCTAAGTGGGAAACACAAGAGAAGAAAAGGGCCTACAAAAACAAACCCCCCCAAATTAAGAAAATGGTAATAGGAACATACATATTGATAATTACCTTAAATGTGAATGGATTAAATACTCCAACCAAAAGACACAGGCTTGCTGAATGGATACAAAAACAAGACCCATATATATGCTGTCTACAAGAGACCCACTTCAGAACTAGGGACACATACAGAATGAAACTGAGGGGATGGAAAAATATATTCCATGCAAATGGAAATCAAAAGAAAGCTGGAGGAGCAATACTCATATCAGGTAAAATAGACTTTAAAATAAAGAATGTTACAAGAGACAAGGAAGGACACCACATGATGGTCAAGGGAACAATCCAAGAAGTAGATATCACAATTATAAATATATATGCACCCAACAGAGGAGCACCTCAATACATAAGGGAACTGCTAACAGCTATAAAAGAGGAAATCAACAGTAACACAATAATAGTGGGGGAATTTAACACTTCACTTACACCAATGGACAGATCATCCAACCGAAAATTAATAAGGAAACATGAGCTTTAAATGACACAATAGATCAGATAGATTTAATTGATATTTATAGAACATTCCATCCCAAAACAGCAGATTACACTTTCTTCTCAAGTGCACATGGAACATTCTCTGGGACAGATCACATCTTGGGTCACAAATCAAGCCTCAGTAAATTTAAGAACATTGAAATCATATCAAGTATCTTTTCCGACCACAACGCTATGAGACTAGATATCAATTATGGGAAAAAGATCTGTAAAAAATACAAACACATAGAGGCAAAACATCACACTACTAAATAACAAAGAAATCACTGAAGAAATCAAAGAGGACATCAAAAAATACCTAGAGACAAATGACAATGAAAACATGATGATCTAAAACCTATAGGATGCAGCAAAAGTAGTTCTAAGAGGGAAATTTATAGCTATACAATACTACCTCAAGAAACAAGAAAACTCTCCAATAAACAATCTAACGTTACACCTAAAGGAACTAGATAAAGAAGAACAAACAAAGCCCAAAGTTTGAAAAAGGAAAGAAATCATAAAGATCAGAGCAGAAATAAATGAAATAGAAACAAAGAAAAAAATAACAGAGATCAATAACACTAAAAGCTGGTTCTTTGAGAAGATAAACAAAATTGATAACCCATTAGCCAGAATCATCAAGGAGAAGAGGGAGAGCACTCCAGGCAATGAAATTAGAAATGAAAAGGAGAAGTTACAACAGACATTGCAGAAATACAAAGCATCCTAAGAGACTACTACAAGCAACTCTATGCCAATAAAATGGACAACCTGGGAGAAATGGACAAATTCTTAGAAAGGTATAACCTTCGAAGACTGAACCAGGAAGAAATAGAAAATACGAAAAGACCAATCACAAGTAATAAAATTGAAACTAGGATTAAAAATCTTCCAACAAATGAAAGTCCAGCAACAGATGGCTTCACAGGTGAATTCTATCAAACAATTAGAGAAGAGCACGCACCCATGTTTCTCAAACTCTTCCAAAAAATTGCAGAGGAAGGAAAACTCCCAACCTCATTCTATGAGGCCACCATAACCCTGATACCAAAACCAGACAAAGATACTACAAAAGAAGAAAATTGCAGACCAATATCACTGATGAACATAGATGCAAAAATCCTCAACAAAATACTAGCAAACAGAATCCAACAATGCACTAAAAGGATGATACACCATGATAAAGTGGGATTTATCCCAGAGATACAAAGATTCTTCAGTATACGCAAATCAATCAATGTGACACACCATATTAACAAATTGAAGAATAAAAACCATATGATCATCTCAATAGATGCAGAAAAAGCTTTTGACCAAATTCAACACCCATTTATGATGAAAACTCTCCATAAAGTGGGCAAAGAGGTAACCTACTTCAACATAATAAAGTCCATATACAGCAAACCCACAGCAAACATCATTCTCAATGGTGAAAAACTGAAAGCATTTCCTTTAAGATCAGGAACAAGACAAGGATGTCCACTCTCACCACTGTTATTCAAGATAGTTTTGGAAGTCCTAGCCACAGCAATCAGAAGAAAAGAAATAACAGGAATACAAATTGGAAAAGAAGAAGTAAAACTGTCACTGTTTGCAGATGACATGATACTATACATAGAGAATCCTAAAGATGCTAACAGAAAGCTACTAGAGCTAATCAATGAATTTGGTAAAGCAGCAGGATACAAAATCAATGCACAGAAATCTCTTGCATTCCTATACACTAATGACGAAAAATCTAAAAGAGAAATTAAGGAAACACTCCCATTTACCACTGCAACAAAAAGAATAAAATACCTAGGAATAAACCTACCTATGGAGACAAAAGACCTGTATGCAGAAAACTATAAGATACTGATGAAAGAAATTAAAGATGATACCAACAGATGGAGAGATATACCATGTTCTTGGAATGGAAGAATCAATATTGTGAAAATGACTCTACTACCCAAAGCAATCTACAGGTTCAGTGCAATCCCTATCAAATTACCAATGGAATTTTTTACTGAAGTAGAACAAAATATCTTAAAATTTGTTTGGAGACACAAAAGATCCTGAATAGCCAAAGCAGTCTTGAGGGAAAAAAATGGAGCTGGAGGAATCAGACTCCCTGACTTCAGAGTATACTACAAAGCTACAGTAATCAAGACATTATGGTACTGGCACAAAAACAGAAACATAGAGCAATGGAACAGGACAGAAAGCCCAGAGATAAACCCACGCACCTGTGGTTAACTAATCTATGACAAAGGAGGCAAGGGTATACAATGGAGAAAAGACAGTCTCTTCAATAAGTGGTGCTGGGAAAACTGGACAGCTACATGTAAAAGAATGAAATTAGAACACTCCCTAACACCATATACAAAAATAAACTGAAAATGGATTAGAGACCTAAGTGTAAGACTGGGCACTGTAAAACTCTTAGAGGAAAACATAGGAAGAACACTCTTTGACATAAATCCCAGCAAGATATTTTTTGAGCCCCCTCCTAGAATAATGGAAATAAAAACAAAATAAACAAATGGGACCTAATGAAACTTAACAGCTTTTGCACAGCAAAGGAAACCATAAACAATACGAAAAGGCAACCCTCAGAATGGGAGAAAATATTTGCAAATGAATCATCGGACAAAGGATTAATCTCCAAAATATATAAACAGCTCATGCAGCTTAATATTAAAAAAACAACCCAATCCAAAAATGGACAGAAGACCTAAATAGACATTTCTCCAAAGATGACATACAGATGGCCAAGAAGCACATGAAAAGCTGCTCAACATCACTAATTATTAGAGAAATTCAAATCAAAAGTACAATGAGGTATCACCTCACACAGGTTAGAATGGGCATCCTCAGAAAATCTACAAACAACAGTTGCTTGAGAGGGTGTGGAGAAAAGGGAACCCTCTTGCACTGTTGGTGGGAATGTAAATTGGTACAGCCACTATGGAGAACAGTATGGAGGTTCCTTTAAAAACTAAAAACAGAACTACCATATGACCCAGCAACCCCACTACTGGGCATATACCCAGAGAAAAATATAATTCAAAAAGACACATGCACCCCAGTGTTCATTGCAGCACTATTTACAATAGCCAGGTCATGGAAGCAACCTATATGCCCATCAACAGAAGAATGGATAAAGAAGATGTGGTACGTATATACAATGTAATATTACTCAGCCATAAAAAGGAACAAAATTGGGTCATTTGTAGAGACGTGGATACATCTAGAGACTGTCATACAGAGTGAAGTAAGTCAGAAAGAGAAAAACAAATATCGTATATGAACTCATACATGTGGAACCTAGAAAATGGTACAGATGAAGCAGTTTGCAGAGCAGAAATTGAGACACAGATGTAGAAAACAAACGTATGGACACCAAGGTGGGAAAGCAGTGGGGGGGTGTGGATAGTGGTGTGATGAATTGGGAGATTGCGATTGACATGTATACACTGATGTGTATAAAATGGATGACTAATCAGAAAAAAATAGATAAATTAATAAACATTAAAAAAGAAATCAACAGCAGCAAACAATCATCATCATCCAAAAAAATGGGTAAACGCATGAACAGACATTCCATTGAAGAGGATATTCATATGGCATATAAATATATGAAAAGATGTTCAGCACCATTAGCCTTTGAATAATGCAAATTAAGAGCAGGTTGGTGTATCTCTACACACCTATTAAACAGCAAGAATACAAAGGGATAATACCCATGCTGGCAAGGATGCAGAGAAACTGAACCTTTCATACATTGTTTGTGGGAATGGACAATGGTATAGCCACTCTGCAGAACAGTTTTTCAATTCCATGTAAAACTAATTATGCACTTACCATACAGCCCAGAAATTACACTACTGGGCATCTATTTCAGAGAAATGAAGACTTATGGTCACAGAAAAGCCTGTACACAAATTATCAAAGAAGCTTTATTTGTAATAACCAAAAGCTGCAAACAACCCAAATGTCCTTATTGGGTGAATGGTTAAATAAACTCTGGTACATTCGTACCATGAAAAACTATCCAACAATAAAAATGAACGAACTATTGATAAACTGTGTAGGTGGATATGAAAGGAATCATGTTGAGTAGAAAGAAGTCAATATCAAAAGGTACATGTAACATTTTGAAATGACAAAATTATGTAGATGAAGAGCAGATTAGTGGTTGCCAGGAGTTAGTGATGGGGTTGGAGGGGGGAGTTATGTGGCTATTACTCTATAAATTTAGAGCTGGCAGCTGAGCATGTTACTTTTGGCTAGACTTAGCACTTTGTGCACAGGCAAGATGGATAATACGCAGCTAGACTGTTTCTCGGGTAATTAACTTTTATATCTACATCTTGTAGGGATGTATATCTGACTAGCAAAACTAACGTTATGTCTGCCCTATAGTTGCAAGAGATCTTGGGAAAGTGGGGGACAGGGTGTAGTTTGTTTGAAATTTTCCTTGGAAATATGAGATTAACACTGTGGGAACTATCAAATTTTAGAAGCAATATTCAAAAAGTTTGTGAAGTAACATGCTCTACAAGAACTTTCCTTAAGAGGTATAAGTGTTAAAAGACCTAGCTGCCCTAAGATTTCCTCATTCAGAATCCTCACAGAAGCATAGCACATGGTCCCAGACCTCTGTACAGTGTGTGAAATAAAACTCCCTTTTAGCATTAAATAGCAGAGACAAATTCTCTTCCACCAGTGCTTAAATAAATCAAGGAAACACAGAAATCTATGTCTGAAGTTGGAGAGCAAGGCTGATTTTCCTAATTTGCTGTAGTATAGAATGGAGGTTCTCAGTAGTATAAACAGTGTAAGGCTGGCTGTAGGAGGAGCACTGGACCTCCTGAAATGATAAAGAAAAAGGAAAGTTATATTTGTATATTTTTCAGGTGAGAGAACTCAGAGCTTTCATCAGATTCTCAAAGGGAGATGGCTGAAAAAATAAAAAGAACTTTATTAACCACTGATCTAGAGAGAACTCTAGTGAGTTTTAAGAAGAAAAGCAATTTTTGTCCAACTCTTGTGGCTGTAAATCTCTCTACAATAAATTATTCTATGTTCTTGTCTCATTAAATGCTTTGAAGTGAAGACGATGGGTTAGTTCATAATGTGATAGAATGCTTCAGGATCATCATTCTGAAAGTGGATTCTCATGTCTGCAGATGAAATAGGGGTAGGAGTTTGAGTCACTTATATACTGAGTCCAAGACATGACTTAGATGTTTTTGAATGATTTTATCACTGTGATTTACTTTATTTCATTTTTGCCCATCTTAAGTGGTGAATCTTGAGAAGTTCTGGGTAATTCATTGCTTTGGTTAATAACGTATATAGTATTTAAAGTTTACCTTCATGAGCTTCCCTGGTGGTGCAGTGGTTAGGAGTCCGCCTGCCAATGCAAGGCACACGGGTTTGAGCCCTGGTCCGGGAGGATCCCACATGCCACAGAGCAACAAAGCCCGTGCGCCACAACTACTGAGGCTGCAGTCTAGATCCCGCGTGCCACAACTACTGAAGCCCACAGACCTAGAGCCCATGCTCCACAACAAGAGAAGCCACCTCAATGAGAAGCCCACGCACCACAATGAACAGTAGCCCCTGCTCGCCACAACTAGAGAAAACCTGCGCACAGCAACGAAGACCCAACAGAGCCAAAAATAAATAAATAAATAAATAAAATAAAGTTTACCTTAGCACATCTCTACTTAGTGTGTATTTTAGGCAAACAACAATTTTAATGAATAGGTAAAGAGGAAACATTTGATGGAAGACTGTCTATGGAATACTCCATTAATATTTCTTATTTAACATACACATATAGTAAGGTTCATTTATCCAGACATTTAAAAAATAAATCTATACTGAATTCCTAATATTTTCTCAGCACTTTACTAGATTCTACAAAAGAATAGAAAATTATTTAATTTAAAATATACAGAATAATCCCTTTCTTAGTCAAGATTAGTATTTATGTTATATCATCCACATAATAATATACAGCATGATATAGCATTTGTAAAATGCATGTCAATTACTTCAGTATAAAACAGATTGGGATAAATATTACAATAAAATAAAATGTAATGAAATGCTGTACATGGTCAAACGAGGGCAGCATCTTATCCAGGTGTGGTAACCACTGAAGGCTTCATGAAAAAGGTGGCCTTTGGAAGGAATGACAACAGAGGAGTTTGCATCTATTACACACAACTAAGAAAGCCAAATAACACAAGGCTGATACCTCAAAAGTTCCTTTATCAACATAAAAATTATTGTTTGTGGTATTAAGACAGTTATATTTGATGGCTGTGTAACTGAATACAGTTTCAGACCAGTTTGTTTGCAAAGACTGCCCTAGCAGTCTCCATTTAATGCTATGATTATCTACTTAAGGAATTATCTGGGCAGCCTGTCCTTATTAATACAGAAAGAGTTCAGTATGCAGGAAATAAATCTAAGAATTTTCTCTATCAAATGTAACTCCATCAAAAGAGCTCTACTTTGCAAAGACAGATAACTGTTACCCATAATTACATTGGTTAATAGTAATTCTTAGTCCATGAAACATTTTCAGCATCGGTTCTGCATTGTTCTCTTTCATTTAGTTGTTTTTAATAATGCACTAAATCCCAGTTTGGGCTAGGACCCCCCAAATTCCCCTTTAGTATTCTTAGTCACCGTTTGTAAATAAGGAAATTGAAGGTTATAAAGGTTAAGTAGCTCCCCAGTATCTAACAGCTAGAAAATATTGGAGCTGGGATTTGAACCTAGGCTTCCTGCCTACAGAGTTAGAGCTCTGTTAAGTGAAAATCTTGTTTGAGCTGAAGTCACTGTATTTCCTCTTCCAGATTCTTTTACTTTAAGCCTGACTGAGGAATCAACACATTTTTCCTCTCCTTTGAACATAATTTCAATCATCGGCCAACTCTTGCCTCTATTTCTGCCTGTTCTCCCCTTTCCACTTTTTCCCTCCTGTGTATAAAACTCCCCATGCTTTCTCAGGTTAAAACACAGATTTATTTTAACTTTGAAGGAGCTTAGTGATGTTTTAAACTCTGCACTAAAGTAAAATTTCTGCCGTTTTTTAAGTAGATTGAACCATCATATAAGGTCCCTCAAAACCATATCAAGACCTTTCTGACCTATGTCTGAAAGTTAGAGAAGATAACATCACATGGAGCTTTTTAGTTCCTTAGTCAGTGAAACTTGCATTTCAAGATTCTTTAAAGTCCTGAGCAAGTAAAACAAAAACAGAAGTTATTGGGCTTCCCTCGTGGCGCAGTGGTTGAGAGTCCGCCTGCCGATGCAGGGGACACGGGTTTGTGCCCCGGTCCGGGAAGATCCCACATGTCGCGGAGCGGCTGGGCCCGTGAGCCATGGCCGCTGAGCCTGCGCATCGGAGCCTGTGTTCCGCAACGGGAGAGGCCACAACAGTGAGAGGCCCACGTACTGCAAAAAAAAAAAAAAAAAAAAAAGTTATAAAGAAGTTGCCATTTTAGGGAAAGTTCACATACCAAAGGACCTCTGGGCTTATCTAAAACCATATATTCCACACTGGATGTAGTGCCATCCCAACTCCAACACTCTTTTTTTTTTCTTCCTGAAACTGTTGTCCCCAGTACTGATTCTCAAACCTGGGAATCTTGTGAAAGTGCTGTTTTATTTCAGTAGATCCAGAGTGAGGACTCAGATTCTAAATTTCTAAAAACTTCCAAGTGATACTGATGTGGGTACAAGGCTGTTAAGGAGAGAATGCCAAATGCTAGTCAGCGGGTGGTGCTGAGTGGGTACCATCAATCATATGTATTGATATTGAGAGTACTAAAATCTTGTTAATGATTCTGCCTCAGTAGGTATACCTGACTTGGGACTTGAGAATCTGTACTTTTTAAATTTAGGTAAGAGGAACTTCATTGCATAGATAAGGGTTTCGTAGAAGTGATGGGAAGGCTGCTAGTCCGTTAACTCTGAAAGGTTGGGAAGAAGCTGCTTCTGGAGTGGTGTAGTGATGTAAAGTCTGGTATGCATATAGCTACCGTGCCTCCAACCATCTTCATTTTAATTACAAGGAAAGAACATCCTTGGTCTTGTCTATATATCATTTATTCTTTTGATATACAGATTAAAGAAGGACTGCTGATTAATTGGTCCTACCAGACTGTATCCAATGAGAAAGAGATAGTTCTGTAGTACTAGTTGGGGTGTTAGAACCGAACGCTAATGGTCAGTGGGCATGGTTCATATCTTAAAGCTGGGACTTAAATAATTTGTAGTCCTGATAAATATGACATATGGATTTTAACAGGCAAAGCCCAGATTTGGGACTCACTCTTCGTACCACAGCTAAGTGAAAAGAAACCATTCATTATTTTCTGTATAAAGAATTATCTGACACATTGAATGCTACTCTTCTTATCTTCCCATGAATTCTTTTCTAGATAAGAATGTACTTCTGTTGCAGGGTGAAGAGCTGCTACTCTGGGTTTTTCATTGAATGGCACTATACTTTTGCTCCAAACAAGATCAGACTTTTTTCTTATTGCAGTTCCATCTGGGGAATATTGATGTTTGGATATGATTTTTATAGAAATCAAACCTCTTTTGACTACAGATGTCACCTAATCCTGTTTCCAAACAGGAGTCTGTTAATTTTCAATTCTGAGAAATTGGTTCTTAATAAAATGACTGCCCTGCCCTGCTATGCATGGTAACATTTTACTAGTTAAAAAATTTGCATTGATAATTGACAAATGAAATACTTTTTCTTAAAATAATGTTTGCTTGTAAAATTATTTTTCTCAAATTAAGGCCTGTAGATATAATTTCAGGGACACAAAAGGCTCAAGGTTAAAAAAAAAAAAAAAGACAGATGTTGTATAATGTATTGCCCCAAAGAAGTAAATTATAAAGGCAGAATCCTAAAATTAGTGCTGCTTAGAATTTTGTAAGGAGTGCTCACATGTTTTCTGCCATCCCTTCCTTCCCTTGAATCCCAGACACTTGACTTTAAAATAAGGTAATGTGACAGCTAAATATATATATATATATATATATATATATATATACCTGTCCATTCTCCTGGTCTTCCATTTGGTAATAGAACATCTAAGTTTTAGCTGGGCTTATATAGCTTAACTAGAGACTACAATTATTAGCCTCCTATCCTCCATTGCAATTGGGCATTACCACATATTAAGTTTTGGCAGCTAGAATTGATCAGATATGATTGGTACAACCTCTGAGTCATACTCTTAACCGTACCATTAACAGAATGCTACTGGTCATCCATTTCCTGTCTCCCCTTGCCAATGGGTGGTGTGTAACGAGGTGATGCTGGCCGTCTTCAACTGTGCAATCAGTAGAAATACTCTAGGTGATAAAAGAGGAAAAATTGGATCCCTAGAAGGGAGGAAGGGAGGTAGGAAGGAAGGAATTTAAATTTAATAAGTAGGCTGGTGGATAAAGGTATATTAAGACTGATTTACTTAAGAGTATTAATGGTAGATCTGTAGAAGAGCCTGACATTTCATTAGGAATTTTACTGAGCTTGACAATAAGACCTGGATGGCCTTTTCTACTCACAATGTGTCATTATAATATGACTATAATAAAGGCAAAATAACTCATTTAAAACAAATATATCATTATGTTTGGTAATAAAATTGTGGCTAGGAGTCTCATTAAGTGATAGTATCTAAGTGATCAGACCTAGAGGAGACAACCTGATCCTTTTACAGATGGGAAGTCCTAGGCTTACAGGAGTAAGGCTCTTTGCACGAGCGTTTGATTTCTCCCTGTAAACACTTCATTTCAAATTGGCATTAGCTATTACCCACAGAAACTATGCTTACAGTTTCTTTTACGCATTATCCAAGTGTAGTTACTTGAGTTTACACTGTGAGTTTTGGTTCTCCAGCTAAAGTTGTGAGTTGTGATAGTGAGCACATCTTTGCATTTAACCTGTATTCACTTGGTGGGAGCATTTGTCACCCACTGACACCTGGGGAATTATTTTCTTTTCAGTCTAACCTCTCAAAAATGTTTCAGGGCTGTGAAGAGATTGTAATATTCAGCTCACTTGTGGAAACCTAAAGAAAAAGGCATATGTTTTACTAGTATACATTGTTTTAAAATGTTTATTAAGACACTTCGAGGAGTAACTTATTTTCCAAATAACAATGGTAAAACGTGTTCCCTTAGGAGCAAAACACTTAAAGAAACTTACAGAATATTATGTTCCCTTTTCTCACCATACAAATAAGTACTTAAGATATGCTGGCATATTTTACGTATTTTTTAAAATATGATTGGAGTTCCACCATAAATAGATTTGTATCTGTTCTGTCACACTTAATGTAACATAAATTTTGTCTCTAATCAAATATTCTTGGTAAACACCTGTTTTTTGTGTCATCTGAACCCTCCTCTTTAGCTTGCTAATATTTTCTATATTTTTGAGGGGGTGGGCATCACTAAAGATTTCTATTACCAACAGAATATTAAAATCAATTGATTATGTTTTCTTCCTGTGCTTAGTGATAAGAAAAATCATCTTTATCCTAGTTATCTGTTATTCACCTACATTTTCTTAGTTATTTTTTGTGACAAACTGAACTTTTACAAAGTAAACACAATATTGAAGAGGAAAAATAAGTTTTTATATTCCTTGAGAGAATTTAAATTATCAAGAAGCCATATCTGTCACTAAAACATGACTGAATTGACAGAATTGCTTATTCAATTCATTGCCAGTTAATCAGAGGTTTTGACATGAGTATCTGGGTCAATCAAATGTCCTTGTTAACATAAGTAACAGAAGCTCAGTCTACTTCCTTTCCTCCCCATCTTCCACAAACAGCTATAAGTTGTAATCTTTCTAAAACCCCAAATGTTTAATTTTCGTTAACAATGAATTCCTTGAAAATTTAAGCCTTTTGCAGGGTCTTGAGTTCATCATTTTGAAGATCAATTCTCATTAGGATAGATTCAGCTGCTACAGTTCAAGGAGACTGAGCTAAATATTGATTCTAGTAAATTCAGCACCTCAGTTTATGGGAAATTCTTTTTTTTTTTTTTTTTGGTGGTTGATACATATCTTAAATTTTTTAAAATATTTATTTATTTTAGGCAATTCTTTACATCAGTTCTTTTATCTGGAAAACGGAGATAATCATACTCTCTACCTCATGGGTTTAATATGAGGACAGAAAGGGTGTATGTGTGGAAGTGCTTAGAAAAGACCCAAGGCAAGGTCAGCATTATTCATGTTAGCTTTTTTCACAATCGTTATTTAGTTTTCTTGTTTTTATGTAATTTAAAATTGGGAAAAAGGTTACATCTTAGATGATTTTCCATGTATGGCTGTTAAAAATGAATCAGTGAGAGGTGTTAGGGTCATGCTGCTAGGGTAGGGTTCTTAATTAATGGTCCTAATTTACTTATTCCTAGTTTGTAAAGTTTTACTGGTCCTCCACATCCCTTTTTTATCCTTTCACAGGATGTTTGATTTTTAAGTGTTATCATGAGACAGGGAAGGTAAGGCTTTGCATTTGATAATTGTTCTCTACTGCTCATAAAATTAGTTCCTCCAAACAGCACACTTGATGGTGCTATCCCTGGAGCTTCAGCATAATCACTATTATCACTGCCAGTATGTGCTGTGTGTACAAACCTCAGTTCATAAGAAGATCCTGTGACTGGGAAACCCCTTCAGTGAAACAATATGCTGCATTTATTCATTCGTCTTTCTTGCTCAAGGCCACTTCCAACAATTACAAGTGAACCACCAGAATCATTGGCACTCTACCAACCTATTCCTCCCACAGAATTCCTCATCTGTGGAAGTTACTTAGACAAAACCAAACAAAGCAACAAAACAAAACTGAGCATCATTTTTGACACTTCTCTTTCTCTTATACCCTACAGTGGATCCATCAAGCAATCCTGTTTTACTTTCAACACTGCTGTGTTGGTCTAGCCACCATTCTTTCTCTGGATTGTTATGGTAACATCCTAATTGGTCTTTTGGAATCCACCTCATCCCTCCTTAACATAGGAAACAGAGGAATTTTATTGAACTTTAAGTTACATATGTCATTCTTCCCCTCAAAACTCTGTAGTGGCCTCTCATATCATTTAGAGTAAAGGTCAAAATACTTGCAAAATCTGATAAGGACCTTTGTGATTGACTCCTAGATTACAGTTCTGTGCTTATCTCACTCTGCTTTATTCTGGAAACTAAAATTGCTTTTGTGTTATAAAAATCAAACTTCCTTTGAAATTAATTTACATTTTGATTATAGCTATATATATGTACGCATCTATACATGTTTTACATGTATACATTAGGTAAATGGCATATATACATTACATATGTTATCCATAGATGATGTTTTTTTTTTTTTTTTTTGCGGTACGCGGGCCTCTCACTGTTGTGGCCTCTGCCATTGCGGAGCACAGGCTCTGGACACACAGGCTCAGCAGCCATGGCTTACAGGCCCAGCCGCTCCACACCATGTGGGATCTTCCCGGACCGTGGCACGAACCCGTGTCCCCTGCATCGGCAGGCGGACTCTCAACCACTGCGCCACCAGGGAAGCCCCATAGATGATTTCATAGATTATTTTTTATTGATTCTCAATCATGTTTTTGACTCTGGTTCCTTTGCATTCCTGAGAATTCCTGTCTTTGCTCTCCTTTGACTAATTCCAGTGCTTTAAATTTGATCTACCTGATCCCTGGTCAGTATTCCTGAGTGAAAAGCAAACTGCTCTGGCAGGAACTGTTTTGACTTTGCAATCAGAAGAACCTAAGTTTGGATCTTTACTCTGCGACATACCAGTTTTAGACAAGTTATTTCATTTTACTTTATTCCGAAGAGATTTTGTGCCCTGTTTTGATTTAAGTCCAACAGTGGCCCAGTGGAGTAGATCAGATTGTTTAGTTTCGTTTATGCCATTGTTAACATATTAATTCTTGAGACTTTACTCTCTTTTTTTTAATAGTTTGACCTTTAAATTATAGAGCTTTTCTGCTTAATAGCATCTTGCTTTATTTTATATTGATTTTCTTTATAATTTTCTGTTCTGATTTTTTGGTAAATGATTTTGAGTAAACCTGCAGGGCTGTATGTGTGCTTCTGGGCACTGCCCTCACATGGAAACATGAGCTGCAGCTACTGACCTCCTGAAAATGCCTGTGGATACCCTCTGCTCATGGATTGGTTGTGGTTGAGAAGAGTTTTATGGATAGCCCTGATGCTAACTTGATGAAAAAAAAGAAAAAAACAACTAGCAACAGCTGTTCTGACATGCTTTTACTAGCTGCCTTGATGTTATAGCTGTTTCAAACATTGTCACAGTGAGTTACATTTGCTAACATTTCTCCTTTCTTTTTTTGTGCTCAGATGATCATTAATCATGTATTGTTAGAAAGGAGAGAAACATACAGTTGTCCTAACACCGAGTTTGAGAGAAAAGTGGAATCTATTTTCATTAACCCTGGCCTTAGATTTCTCATTTCAAATAACCTGAGCTGGAAGGGATGCTTTTAAAATGTCAAGATATCCATTGGATCTTAAGGAGAAGGTTAAGAGTCTAACTCAAGAGCTTAACCCTGTTAGTGTTGTAGGGGTTCCCTTTAGCTGTCAAACCAAGAGCTTGAGAAGAAAACCCATTAAACTCAGACTCAGCAGAAGTCAAAGTGACAAGACTAGATGTTTGTGTTCCATGTGTGTACATATTTATATTCTAATCGGCCGAGTTGTGCTTTTTGAGTTTAGTTTCCAGTAGTGAGTAATGAGGGTACACTTATTCATCTTCAGAAATTCACATGATCTTGATGCTGCCCAATGGTTTCTATATTCAGAATAACTGGGATTGGGGTCCATGACAGAGAAACCAAAAGAAATTATCAGACTTAGTGAAAATCAAAAACCCCAACCTTGGACTCCTGGACATTTTGTTTACTCACTTGAACTGAATATTCACTTACATTTTGGTAGATACCATTTTGGAATGGAGAAGGACATAAAGCTCTGTAAACTATTATGGAGTCAAAACAATTTGGAATGCTGTGATTTGCACAAATAAAGTATTTAATCTGTTTGTGTTAGTTTATACCTAACTTTCTCATTTAAAAGGTGAGAATAGTATTCTCTATCCCACTTTTCTCACTGGCTTAATTTTAAGGGTCAAATAAAGTGTGGATGTGAAAGCACGTGTTGATTAAAGTAATAAAAATGTTATGTTGTTAACAGAATGGAAGAATAAATATGCCTATTATACTAACCTTGTGATTATCTAGATTCTAGAAGCAAATTCTAAATACCATAGAGGTTTGAAGGTTTAATATGTTTGGGATCATTTGACATGAATAATCATGTCATATTTTTGAGTAATTGGCAGAGAAAAATTAAACATTTTCAATGCTAACCCCAAAAGTAGTGCTAAATTTAAGTTATTTTAATTTCTAGCATAATGCACTTCCCACAGTACTCTTTTTTTATAAATGATAGCTTCTAAATTTTGATTCTGAACCACAAATCTGGTACAAACATGGTGACACATGGGTAGTATGCATAATTTTTAATGATAAAACTTTAGAAAATAGGGTGACATTATTTTTTTTAACTTTTTTACTATTAATATTTTTATCTTTTATTCTTAAATTTAATTTTTTTATTTTTTATTGAAGTATAGTTAATTTATAATATTATATTAGTTTCATATGTACTTATAATGATTCAATATTTTTATAGGTTACATTCTATTTAAAGTTATTATAAGTTAATGACTGTGTTTTTCTGTGCTATATAATATATCCTGTAGCTTATTTATTTTATATGTAGTAGTTTGTACCTCTAAATTCCCTATACCTATCTTGCCCCTCCTCCTTTCCCTCTCCCCACTAGTAACCTACAAGTTTGTTCTCTATATCTGTGAATCTGTTTCTGTTTTGTTATATTCACTAGTTTATTTTTTAGATCCCACATATAAGTAATAACATACTGTATTTTTCTTTCTCTGTCTGACTTATTTCACTAAGCATAATACCCTCTAGGTCCATCCATGTTGTTCAAATGGCAGAATTTCATTCTTTTTTATAGCTGAGTAATATTCTTTCCATTGTATATGTTTACAATATCTGTTTTATCCATTTCTCTGTTGATGGACACTTAGGTTGCTTCCATGTACTATTAATATTTTTAGTATTTTTAACCTTTTTTTTTTTTACTATTTTTACTATTAATATTATATCTCGTCACATAAAAGTAACCTCAGATCTTCAGATATGTTGGGAATATTCTTTCTCCTTTTTGTTACTGCTTTTTGTCTTATTCTGACTTCATTTTGCTGAAAATTGGTAAAAAGTTAGTAATATAATGTTTATTTTTATGCCTGGAAGTTTATTAATTAATCTCTAACAGTATCTGATATTTACAGCATAAAAAAGCATGTAATTTATGTGACTAAGAGGAAAATAAAAATAATAAATGTCAAAATTGTGTAGAGAGCTTTGCATCTCACAGATCACTTCCATGAGCTTATTTCATTTAACTCCTCTAAACCATGTGAGATATAATTTATTAACCCCTATTTTATCAATTAAAAATTTGAGACATAGAATTTAAGTGACTTAGCACAAATCTCACTACTAAGTGACAGTAACTTGAAATCACATCTTGTGACTCTGAAGCCTGAGTATTTTCTAGGAATACAGGGTGCTACTCTGTCAGTATATGATCAGGATGTCATTTCCCTCCTCTACTTGTACAGTTGCTTGTTTAATTTAGATTTAGGACTTTGAGATTAGGGAGACATGAACAAATACAGTGATGTAGACTGTATTGACATTAAAGGAACTAATTGTCAACATCTACCTGCATTATCTCCGTCAAGATGTACAGCCTCTCTGTATGTTCTGTACATGCCAGCACAACCCCAGCAGTTCCAGAGAGCATGGCATGCAGTGACTGTGGCCATGTTCTCATTATCTGTGAGAGGTTAATGATCCCCATTTTCTGCTGCTTAGAGATGCTTAGGAGGTGCATTTCCCTCCACAAACTCCAGCTTTTCCTTAAGCAAATTATTTTGAATTTTCTCAAATATGGCACAATTTTGTGTTTACAGGACTGGTCTGTTTTTGAACACACTTGCAACTGATTTGGAGTCAAGTCTGGTGAGTAAGGCTGGTGACTTAAGTAGTCACATTTCTTAAGGGTAATAGCATTTTAGTGTTGCAAAATCTTAGACAAACTATATATGTGAAGCAAGGTACATTCTTCCAAAATCACATTGATTTCTTTTTGAGCAACCTGATTCACAAGTTCCCCTTTGGCTATGTTCTCTGATACTCAAACTCTTCACTTGGTAGGGAGGTCATTGAGTATCATATTATTATTTTATTACTAACCCAATTCTCTGACACCAGCTGGTGTTCTGCAATTCATTTCAATTCAGACACTAACTACCTGGAGTTGGTGCCAAACTCCAGAGGTTTAAAAGGTCAAATCCTCCAGGAGACTACCTCATTTCACTCATCAGCCACAAAGCTCAGGGCCACCTGTACTTCTAACCAGCCAGCTATGAATTTGGGGGTTTCCGTGATCCCATCAGTCTCAATAACATCATCAAATGACTTACAGAAATCAGGAGAACACTATACTTAGAATTCCAGTTTTACTATAAAGGATACAATTCAAGAACAGCCAAGTGGAAGAGATACACGTTGCAAAATCTGAGAGGAGTCTAGATGCTGAGGTACCGTGCCAGGGTGTGTCACCCTCCTTGCACATTAATATATTCAGCATCCAAGAAGATTTTTGAGCTTTGGTTGTTCAGAGTTTTATTGAGGTATGATTATGTCACAGGCCATGTGATTGAGCTCAGTCTCCAGCTCCTGTCTCCTCTGGTGGAGGTGAAGGATGGGGTGAGGCTGAAATTTCCAGCCCTCTAATCACATACTTGGTCATTCAGGAGTAGCCAGCCACTCTCTTGAAACTTAGATTTGGCATATGCTCAATGAGTGTGGTAGGTACATTATATAATTCTAGAAACGGTATTTCAAGTTAATTATTAATTCCCTCCATTTAAAATGCGGAAGTTTAAATATTTTCTTCTAGGTCACAAAGCAAGCAAGTAGCATAACCAAAATTCAATCCTCAAGGTCTTTTCTTTTCCCAGTTAGTCAGGGAAGATGCTCCCTGTCTATTCATAGACACTTTTTTATCACATGGGAGGAAAACAGTTTTTCACTAGGGTCTTAATTTCAGATTGCCAAGCTAACAATTATTCTCAGGATTTTTCACAGAAAATCTACAAAACAAATGATATTGATCATGAGCTCTATTTATTGAGGCCTCTTAAAACATCTGCTGGCAAGATATTAAGGAGGGTTTTGGATTAAATTTTAAAATGTGCTACTGAATTATACATTTTTCCCCTTTGTTTCCTTAAAGATATTTTGAAGCCTTCACTATTTGTGAAGGGAAATCTCAAGGATGGTCTCTGAAATAGTAGTAAGACAGACACAAAGTAAAGGAGATAAAAAAGAATAAATTTTCCAAATTTGAAAAGGTATAACAATACACAGAGTATTTTTAAGTCATTTCTTAACACTGATGCTCTCTGAAACACAGAGGGGTTTCAAAATAAAACACAATTTGAAAAATCAAAGTATTTTGCTAGCTTCTTTCTTTGAAGCTCAAAGCTTATTTTAAGTTGAGAGACTTGCAAAGAGTCAGAACCAGAAGGGTGTGCTAGAGTGGATGCCTCTAAATTCTCATCACCCTGAGGGCAATACAAGGAGAACACGTAAGGGAGAATCGATTTAGAGGGTTAGGATAAAGAAACACAGCCTTCCCTCTACCCTTTTTAACAAGTTGTTCAAGTATATAAAGAACTGTTGTACCTATGCTGGGAGATGCAGAAACATCATTCTAACTCCCCTAGAAGTGAAGAGATGCTCTAGATCTAGGGAAGTGGGAGAGAGGTGGAGAAGAAGCTGCATTTCCAACTTTTGAAGTGGACCTCAGGATACATTTCCTGTGGAAACAGCACTGAAGTTGGCCATCATGGGTGGTGGAAGCATTATGACCAGTGTATGAAACGTAAATCAATAGTTAGGTTCATTTTGGCCGAGGCTAGCCTTTTCAGCATAATATAACACTTTCTAAGAATTTTTTTTAAAGCAACCCATTCTTTATCTGAGATACAACTAGCACCAAGAAGTGGAAGGTTTACCCAAGAGGAGAGGACGAAAGCAGAACATTATATCTTCTTCCTCTCCTCAGATTCCTTCTTTCTTCATGATTAACACAAATTGAGTACTTTCTACTTTCAGGCACTATTTTAAGTGCTTTCTATGAAGTAACTCAATTATCAGAGCATTCCTTTTTGATAGAAATTATTTTATCCCTTTACAGATGAGAAAACAAAAGAACAAAGAGCAGAAGCAGCTTATGCTAGTGTCTACAGCTAGTAAACTCACTCCAGGCCATCTGATATCAGGGTTCATCTCTTAATCACTGCACTGTATTGCCTTCTTGGAGTAATTTAGATCTTGGCTCTAGATTCAGTTTGAAGTGTGTTCAAATATTAGCTCTACCAAATCCCAGCTTTTTTTTTTTTTGAAACCAATTATAGTTACGTAGCCTTCTAAGCCTTAGTGTCCTCATCCATAAATGAAGTAAATAATATTTATCTTCAAGAGATGTCATGAATATTAAATAAAATATCTGGCAGTGAGACTTAGTATCCCAAAATAAAATTTTATTAAACTTTGGTTTTGTGTGTTTCGGAAAGAATTAATGAAGTATAATGCTCTCTTACAATCTAGCTTAGGCCCTGGTAAAATCTTGTTGATTGATTGCTACAATAGAGACTTTTCAATAAAACTGTTGTAAAAATAAATGGATACTGCCCAAATGAGACCAAGCAAAAATTATTTATTCAGAGTTTGCTTAACAAAGGGGTCAGCCACCATCACTTGGCAGAGACTAAAAGGCAGGGGAGTTGGGAAGCTTTGTAGTGGGGGAACAAATAGGGAAGCCTTCAGGTGTGCACTGATTGGAGGTCGTTAGCCTGGTGAAGCTGAAGACTGGCTAACTAGACGCGAGGCATCCGATGTGACTGTGTAGGGGAGCATATTTGCTCCTGAGTAAGGGCTAAGTGGAAGCGGGGGCAAAAATTAGGAAGCTGACAGTTACCAACTAAGTTTTGTCCATTTTGGGTGGATTATTACAAAGGTTGGGTGGGCTGGTTGCCACAGGTTATAGGTCAGAGTTCTGTATTTACATGTGGTCTAGAGAATGAGAAAACCATTCAACTCTTCTCCAGTCCTCTCCAGATGCATACCTGAAACTCTGAAGGTGGTAAAACTGAAAGCTTTCCCGGAAAGTGTTTGTTTGGAAATCCTTTTGAAGGAGCTTTGAGGCAGCTCCCTGTCTTACACAACAAACAGTGTTAGCATTTTCGACCTTGTGTCACACTGTATTGTACCGTGATGATGTTTGCCACACACTAACTTCAGATTCAGTTGAGTTAACAAAATCAACCCAGTCCATGACATTATATTACCCTCCGAGTCTGCTGAATAGATGAGATGTAGGACAACAATTCAGGCAGGGGGTACTGAATAGTCAGAGATAAAGTGCTTGCACGTCCAGCCTACCCATGTTACGTTCACATTCAACCCAGCAGTGACTCTACATGTATATATACACAGTCATCTCCAATTCATTGTTCATGCTGGGAGAATGAGTAGCATCTTCCAGGACTGTTCTCTGTGATTTTAGACAGATGTTCAATGCACGTAAATTTTACTAAGGGCCCAATTGGAATGTTTCCAAAGCATAAGAGAAATTTAAAAATGCACTAACTTCACAAAACAATTTTCTATTTTCAGTCAACTTTGCTTTGCTTAAAATGCCTTCCTGAATTCTCCCCTGGAAGGACAATGGATTTTTTGCTTTATTTGCACTTACTTTATGGTTATAGTGTTAGTGTCTAATGTATCATGGAAAGACTATTATGAATTGTGTCTGCATTTGCCACCAGAATGAAAATGATTTGTAGCGAAAGTGCAGAATAGATCTAACCTTAATAACACTTCTTTGTTTCATGCTACATCATGAAATCTTGTTTTCTTTCTATTTTTTTAATTTTCTTGCCTTCAACATTTACATTTGTGAAAAGGACCATTGTTTATAATACAATATTCTCTGTGGGTTATTGTCTCCAAAGGAAATGTTCCTTCTGCTGGGTCAGCATACTACCCATCACATCAAAGCTATCAGTGATAGAATTTCTAGAAGTATCTACAACAGAGTCTAAATTTTATTAAGCAAGGGTAATAGGGGAACATTATTTCCCTATTCTAGAAATAGAACTTCTTACCTTTATAGCTCATGCCCTCTGTCTTTTTAAAGACTTCTTGATGTACCATTAAACCACTTTTTATTCAGATCATTAACAATAATGGTTTCCAGTTTGGGGTGACGTATTATGCTTCAGGGATCATGTCAAGCTCTTCAGATTTGCTGTTTCATTCAAATCTAACACCAGTACCATTAAGTGGGTACTGAATTTGCTCTCCACTTTCGTTTTGTTTTTTGAGACCTAAAGAAGTTAAATAAGTCTCTTGATGTAACACAGCTAATGAAAAATGGATCTGTGACTGGGAAAACTGGGAGATCCCTTAATTGGGTATTTATTCTTCAACATCTACAAGGGCACAGATAACTGAATACCTACTGCGAAGTGTTGACAAATTGTTCTTAACTTCGTGTGCGTGTGCATAAGTATATTTGTTTTTCAGGAAAATAATATAATGAAAATACTCTGGGTTATACATGCTTAAGTTTGAAACCTGACTGTCACTTAATAGTTGGGTCATATGGGGGTAAACTATTAAATTGTCTAAGCCTGTTACTGTTCTGCAAAATAAATCTTATACTACCTCAATTTTTTATTAATGTAAAATGAAAAAATATTCTCTACAGTGCCTAGAGCAGGCTTTCAAAGCTGGCAGTGTTATTAAATTTAAATAGAGCTTTTTATTCCCAGCACTGAAGGTTTAATTTCAAGGACTTCAAGGATTGAATATTTTTTAGGTATTGTTCAAACTAAATGAGCAAGAGAATAGAGAATGGCATTGAGAGATTGAATTACTGGAGGCAAGTGCAATGTAGAAGACAAAGAGGCAGCATAAGTATTAGTCAACTGAGAAGGCAGCGTTAGTATTAGTCAACTGAGAAGGCAGCAGACAGACAACCAGGACACTCAGTTAAAGTCTAAGTTTCTGCCATGTTTCCCTCAAAATATGAAAGTTACAGAAGGTACTAACTGGCTTCTTTATTTTTTTTTTCAGATGTCTATATTAGCTCTCCAGAGCAATTAATTTATTCAGAAAACATTTACTAGATGATTCATTTAAGTCAGGCCATTAGACATATTCTTTTGAAGTATTGAGGACATTTAAAAATAGAGCTGGAGTTGGCCATTGAGACCATCAAGCCAAATATGTGTCTTAGTTTGGCTTTCGCTAGAAATATACCCTAAGAAGGCTTTGAGTGCAAATAGTGTATTTGAGAGTAGAGGAAATACCAATAAAGGAGTGAAGAAGTGAGAAAAAGAAAGGATAAAGCCAATAAGGGGTATGTTTTCTAGCAAGCAATAAAGGCAATAAATATTTATCTGGTCACTGATACACTTTCATTTGCCTAAAGAATTATGACATAATTTACTTACCAGAGCAAAATATTTGGTATCAAACAGAGATATCTTCTAAATTAACTCCCATTGCTCACCAGCTGCAATTTCTTAAAATTATTTCAAATCATTTTTGTGACAAGATATAAATATATAAAATATGTGTATTGTATGTGTAATATACATGATAGCTCAGACAAGCTTCTTACCTTTAGTTTATTCAGGGATAGAAAAACTTACCTAATAGAGTTGCTAGGGAAAAAAACTAACACTTAGCTGACCACATCACAGGAGATCAGTATGTTTCTTTTTTTTTCTTTTTTTTGGCTGCTCACCCATTTATCATTTCTTTTCCATTACCAATTCAGCATGCCATCTAGAACTGCCTCCCCAAATTACAAGGACACGCTTCTTCCTTTCTCATGCCTTATTGACTCAAGGAACTCCGAACTGATGTTCCATTTTTTTCTTATTTTTATCTTACTTGTAGATTTTTTTCTGCCCTTGTAAAAATAGATTGGATATAATGGCCACATCTTATTATTAAGGTAGATTGAAAATAAGTAATGGAGAAGATGTGTGACTATTAGCCTATTATTTTAAAGATATTTTTAATGAGTATCAAGCTCGTAATTATTGTCCACTGGAGAGTAAAAGAGCTAAATCTTTCTTATTTTCTTTTTTACCCCTATGAAAGAGACAAACTGTAGAGTTTTGTTCAATATTAAATATCTGATCTGTTCAATGGACAAGTACTTAAAAGGGAAATGTAAAGGGGAAATGAGAACTAGACTCAATGTTCAAAATCTTTAGTAGATGTATTGATTTTTTTCTTTTTATATTTCTACAATACAAGAAAAAGACATTTAATGATCACTGTTCGTGATGCTGAAAAAACTCATGGATGCCTGAGTTAAGCTTTGTACCATTAAAATATCAATGGCAGCATTTACCCTGTAGGCAATTGCAGAGGTGCAGCTGAATCACAAGTGATTGGGTTCTGAATATTTGGCAACCTATCTAATCATTAGAGTTACTGATATCCACTTAGTATGTAGATTTTAGAACTTGAGAACTATATTTGTAAGCTATCAGCAGTGAAAAGCAATCAGCATTGAGAAAAAACAAAGCACAACAACTGACTAATATTATTCATAGGCCATTTACCCAGCCTGCCATATATTTTGTAGGATCTCATTTTACATATTGGTTGAACCACATGAAATTCTATTCATATAAATCAAAAAGACTTAGAAATTCATATGGTTCAACATGACAGACAAAATGACGCAGGTCTCTTCATGGAGCTATGCCATACCATGACAGTAGCCTCTTTTTTTTTTTTTTTTTCAGGACCTAATGGACTTATGCCACTGTATTACTTGTAACACTACTATTTCTTTATCCATCCAATAATATTTATTGAGGGCCTACTATTTGGCAGACTTGGTACTGTGGACTTAGGTTACACTATCGGACAGAACAACCGATATCTTTACCCACATCAAATTTGTAATATAATAGATGACACATAAAATAAATAAGTAAAATATATGTACATTATTTTAATCAGTATTAAGGGCTAAGAACAAAAATATATAGCAGGGAAGGAAGATATTTTATGAGGGGATGGGGTTGTAATTTTAAAGTTGTTGTTCTGGAAGATTTCAAGAAAAAGTCTGGAAGGAAGTGAAGGACAAGTTGTGTTGCTGTCTGTAAAAAGCATTCCAGGCAGAGTGGAAAGCAAGCATGCACATCCTGAGACAGGAGAATGCCTGGTGTGAGGAGAGGGTCCATATGGGTAGATGAGGTAAGCCAGAGGGAAGAATAATGAATAAGAATATGAGGAGAATAATGATGGCACCAGATGAAGTAAAGCCTTTTGAATCAGAGTACGAACTTTTGCTTTTACTCTGAGATGGGAAGCCTTAGGAGGTTCTGAACAAAGAAGTAACATTATCTTATTTGTTTTCTAACAGCCTTACTCTGTCTAGTGAGTTGGTAATAGACTTAGGAGCAGCAGTAGATGCTGGAAGACAAATTAGGAGACTGATATAATCATCCCAGTGAGACATGATTTACTTGGGATAGAATGGGGTACCATGAAGAGGACAGAAACAGGTTGGATTCTAGATACATTTTAAATGTAGACTGAAAATATTTTCTGAAATGTAGAATATGAGTGTGAGTGGTACTGGGAGGTATTGGGAGTGACACCAAGACTTTTGGCTTTAATAGAAAGAAAGATCAAGTTGCTATATGTATGTTGGAGAAAATTAGAAAGAGAAATTTTGTGGTAGAGGAATGTCAGAATTTCAGTTTTGGATATATTGCATTTCAGAGGCCAAGTAGGTATTGAGTGTCAAGTAGCACATCAGTTAGGATTCAGTTAGGGAATCAGAACCAGTAAGAATGGTAGGGAAGAAGGGGAGCATTCTAGAGATTAGACTTCCAAAATTGTTGGAACTGATGAAGAATTTTTTGGAAAGCTGTAATCTTTGCATCTGGTGTGGTCCTAAAATCACTGCTCTGCAGCAGCGTTGGCAGTTGGGGAGAAAACAGACAGCAAGAGAAAGTAAACAGTACA
This sequence comes from Monodon monoceros, assembly GCF_005190385.1. Classification (NCBI taxonomy): domain Eukaryota; kingdom Metazoa; phylum Chordata; class Mammalia; order Artiodactyla; family Monodontidae; genus Monodon; species Monodon monoceros. The sequence continues at coordinate 75,919,025 of NW_021703784.1, read as the reverse complement.
AAATGAGCCCTGAAACAGCATGGAACAACCTACGATGACAAAAGAAAACCTGTGAGAACAAATCAGAACATATGTCTCTCTCTTACTCCCTCTAACCTCGATGATGAGGGTTGCCTTGCAGAAGAAGCTGGGTCACTTTGCTACAGAGATGCATGACGTGCTTGGCCTAAACCAGAGGAGTTGACAAGAGAAAATGCAATGGCAGCCAGAAAGGATTGGATAGTGTGACCTTCCTCATTAACAAGGTGAGCCAGCAGACTAGTGAAATGTGTGTGAGCTGCGGCAGCACCAGGCACATTCAGTACTTAATGTCCATGGCTTTGCTTTCAAATCTCATTTTCTTCTGTGGTCTACCCTAACTTGGAAATATACATAGTAGGGAATTATGGGAAATATTATCCCAGATTGGCCAGGTTGACCCAAGATGAAACCACCTCGTCTTGTCAGTTACATAGTATACCCAAAACGCAGGGAGGCAGGATGGATTTAAAGTGTGCATCTGGATTTATTCCTTTGAAGGTGGTACTCAAAGTAAAGCAATTGGATTATATCACCTAAGGTATGCATGTAGGCAGAAGAGAGAACAGTGTCCATGAATGAAGCCCCAGAGCATTGCAATTTTTTGATGTCAGGAATATGAGGAAGAACTTTCCAAGGACACTGAGAAAGAACAGGAAGAGTGTAAGAAGAGGGCTTCCCTGATGGCGCAGTGGTTGAGAGTCCGCCTGCCGATGCAGGGGACACGGGTTCGTGCCCCGGTCCGGGAAGATCCCACATGCCGCGGAGCGGCTGGGCCCGTGAGCCATGGCCGCTGAGCCTGCGCGTCCGGAGCCTGTGCTCCGCAACGGGAGAGGCCACAACAGTGAGAGGCCCACGTACCGCAAAAAAAAAAAAAAAAAAAAGAGTGTAAGAAGAAAATCAAGTGAGGATGGGATCCAAAAAGTCAAGCAAAGACAGAGTGATTCAAGGAAGAAAAGTGATCATTTCTCCTTTTCCCCCACCATTATCGAATTCCCTCATTAGGAATGTGGGCTTCAGGTTTTCATCCAAATTGTTTACTCTTTATTATGATAAAGAGTATAGGATAGTATCAGTCCTTTGTGTTTCATTAGATGGCAGAATAACTTGAAATACATTTTTTTCTTTTTACAAGTGAGAAAAAGGATTATTAAGAAAGCAACAATTTAGAAGTTTTCCCTTTGAATTTTATAGACTTGAGCACAATCTGAAGACAATTTTAATTTTGATTATTAACACACTGCACTGGGTGCTTCTTTTATAATGAGGAAGTTCCTGAAGTTTATGACATGCAGATATAAGTAGGTTATTAAAAATGGCAATGTTCGGTGGTAACTGTTGTAACCCGTTGGGCAGCAGTAATCATGTGTGGCTCAGCAGTTCCATGACAGCACAATTTGTGGACATAATCATCTTTCACCGTTACAGATAACCTATATTCCTAAAGGAGACCAGTGAGACAAGACTTTCCTATGTTTTCTTCAATCTAATAGATACCCCTGGATGTCTACTATGTCCTTTATGAAATCCGTCAACAGCCCATAACACTAAGTACAGTACTGTCTCGTTATCTGGAATGTTCATACTGGAAATGATTCCATCTTTATTAATTGTGTCCAAACCACATTTTTTAGTTAAAGATCAACATCTACCAACTCCAAGAAATGAAGAATTACTGCAGAAAAAATTTAATTCTTTCTCTGAAACAGCTTCCATTGCTTGGCCTATGGACTGCAGTACTTTGTCAACATAATCATTCACAGAAAAAGCATCTTTCTTCGCTTTAACACTGTAAACATTTTGCAGTTTTATATATACACACCAAAATCTGCAATCATGTAGGAAGTTATGCCTCAAACAGGCATCTTTGTTCCTCCTTGGCCACACAGTCATTGAAGGCATAAGCTGAAATCCAAAAGGATGGTGTCTATTTGCTGATATTCAAGAGCAATCATCATTAAATATATATTCAATATTGATTGGAGTCTGAGTCATATTTATTGCTGTGTTTATATTTTTAATAGCTTCTTCAAAATTCGCTTCTGGAGCCCCAATTTCATACTTTAGAACCCCTTATCTAATCACACATCTAAAGTCCTCTTTTTCTTTATACATTTTAGGTGTTCGTCCATTTGTTTCACTGTTCCACTGTGCTAAATATTTAGCGATGATTATAATCTGTGGAGTGTGGCTATGGACCTTTTCCCCCCATATGATCCAAATCATAAGACTGAAAATGTTCTCTCAGCTCAGGAAATGGTTTATCCAGTTGTAGATCTTCCAGTGCATCATTTGGGTAAAATTCCATTATCTGGATGTTCTTTTTTAATGATCCTCCTATAGCCAACTAGCCGTATAACCTCTACAGATTAAAAGAGCCATTTAAGAACTCCAGAGGACATCAGCCAAAGGTAGTAATGTACTTTCGGGGAGCCTAGCTGCAGCCATAGTAGTAAAGCTGCAGGAAAAAGAAAGGTCATTGTTCAGAAGATTTTCTAAACTCACTTCCACAAACTTTCAGACCCATTGTCATTTAATTGTTATGAGAATTCCATGACAAGTTGATCTTGGTTCTTGCTGATATCGCCTCTTTGTAAGAAAAAATGTTTTCAACATCTCTGCTTATCTGATATCCATCAATAATTGTAAATGAATCAGTACTGAGAGTACCAAGTTCTTAAGAATTGCAGTTCCTGTGGCTGTTGCATTTATTAGGCAAACATGAGCAAACACTAATTACTCCATGATTACTCCATAATCTTGCCCATGATTACTCCATAAACTCAGTAACCCTATCCCCCAGAAAAAAGCCAAGACCCTGCAAAGTGCCACAATCACCTCCTGCAGTATTTTTTTTTTTTTTCTTTTGCTGTACGCGGGTCTGTCACAGCTGCGGCCTCTCCCGTTGCGGAGCACAGGCTCCGGACGCGCAGGCTCAGCGGCCATGGCTCACGGGCCCAGCCGCTCCGCGGCATGTGGGATCCTCCCGGACCGGGGCACAAACCCGTGTCCTTTGCACCGGCAGGCGGACTCTCAACCACTGCGCCACCAGGGAAGCCCTCCTGCAGTATTTTTTTTTAATCAGAAACGCTTTTCTTTTTGTCCAGCTTTATTGAGATGTAATTGACATATAACATTGTATAAGTTTAAGGTGTACAGCATGTTGATTTGATACAGTGAAGTCCATTTTTAATATTTTAATGCAGTACAGGGTGAGATAGAAATGAAATTTCACTGTGAACATTTCTGTCCATATGTTTGGTTATTCCATTGATATTGAATGTTTCCTTGATATTCTTGTTTACTGAGCCCCACAGGTGAGAAAGAAAGGTCCCAAGGGGATAAGAATAAACTAGTTATCTTGGGGAAAACAAAAACAAAAAACCTCTTCAATTCTGATTTCATTTCAAGACCATTTTGTAATAGATAATGAAATCTCCAGTATAAACTGTGTAAACTCTCTAAACTACAAAGAATCTTCAACTTATACCTTTGTCATGTAGTCATTTGGCAGTTGGCATTAGGCTACCATAAAGCAATCATATTGCTACTTGTTCATTATCAATGCATGAATCATTATATCTGTAAAGAAATATGATTTTTTTCACATTATCTTTCCCTTTTTTATGTCTAGTGTTAGTAATATGTATAACATCTACAGTGTTTTGTATCATATAAGACAATGTTGATGTAGGTACTGACAGACAATTCATCTTGTAAACAGGCAAAGTAAACTTACAGTATAGATAAATACAGTATAGTACTATACATGTATTTTGTCTTTCTTATGATTTCCTTAACAACATTTTATTTTCTCTAGCTTACTTTGCTGTAAGAATTCATATATAACACATATAACATACAAAATATGTGTTAATTGACTGTTTATGTTATGTGGCTTCCAGTCAACAGTAGGCTATTAGTAGTTAAGTTTTGGGGGAGTCAAAAGTCCTTTTCGACTATGCAGGGGATTCATGCCCCTAACCCCCGAGTTATTCAAGGGTCAACTGTACATGCATAATTCAGAATGGAAATGTGTTCATATATCCATTATTATATTAAAACCAAATGTCCTTGTTAAAATGGTGACATTAGTGAATCTCTATTATTTTTATAATTTTATCACAAATTCAGTGCCATGAATTTAAATAAAAGGAATATGAAAAAAACATCAGTTTTTAGTTCTCATAACCAATGTCACTTTTTTTTGGTGGAAGTATTTTCTCTACTGTGTTTTGTCCATGTTCAGAGAAATTTTTAAAATCATCACAGGTAATAACCAGTTTAATCAGGAGTTCAGTTTTAGGCATTTGAAAGACAAATTGGATTTCTTAGTATTTTATTATTTGTCCTTGGTGCATAAGTTTGACAAATCATTTTATTATCATTTGTCTCAACAATATACACTGTCCAGAAAGTAGTACATGCATATGTGGTGTGTGTAAAGAACCTCTTCTTTAATGGCTTCAAGGAGATACTTGCCTTTTTTTTTTTTGATCAGTTTTGATCAGCTTTAAAAAACCGTCTTAAGTCAAGGACATATGGGCTTATTTTCAGTCTCCAGGTGCTTTAACCACCACTCTTCATAACCACCAATATATATCTTATATAATTAATCTCAATGTGCACTCTCAAAATATATTAGCAAAATATAAAGGGGGGGAGTAATACTTCAGTTTCTGTCCCAGATTGAATATCAAACAGTATCACAGGATATATATAGAGAAATTGTATGTAAATTTTGCATACCTAAGTGTTGTAATAGATGTGTTCCTTGTGTGCTACATAGGAGAAGGATATCTGTGTCCTGCAAACAGGATGGTGGGCATGTTGAGTTCTGTATTCTGGAGTGGTGTTGAATTTACACTGGTGTATCTGCCTTATCACCCCATATCTGTGTAATAATGATGAAGTAAATTTTTTAGTTTAAAGAAGTGGGTCCTGTCTAAAACTAGGGTGTGTTCTGTGGGCAAGTCAGGAATGTTATATGTGCACAATTGAAGAAGAAAAGCATGCAATAAAAATTAAACTTGGTATCTCGTCAGTTTACTCCATTCTGATTATTTTATCTTTGGTCTTCAGTAAGTGATTATTAGAGCAGCCCTGGACTAGCAGATGCCTCCCCACTCTGATTGTCTATGATGTACAGTACCCTGGTATTTCCCTTGAATGCCCTGCTCCTAGTAAATCCCATAGAGGTTTTCAGTAGAGACTTGAATTGGCCTTTCTTTCAATATGTTCCCTTTCCTGTATTGCCCCATCATGTAATATTATTTTAATTTCTTTACTACAATATTAATTTTATATTTCATTTAACTTTTTTTTTTTTGGTTATCTCTACCGTAAGAATGTAAACTCTCTGAGGGTACAGAATGCATTTGTCTTGTTTTCTTCTGTATTCCTTGAGCCAAGGATGATAATTGGCATATAATTAACACCAACTATTATTTTGGAATGATCAGACAAGTCTGTTGTATCCTAGATACTTACAATAAGTAACTGGCAGTACCAGGATTCAAATAAATACAGTTCCTCTGGAGCCAAGACCTCTTACCGGTATTCTGTAAATCATGACCTCATAACTCAAGGTTACTGACTTTCCCTTATCCTAATTCACACTCTCCAAATGCCAAATTGTCATACCAGTTTTGAACAAACCCAGCCCTGCAAGGGTGAGGAATTACTAGGAGTTTTCATGTTTAAGGTAGAGGCACATTCTCTGAGTAGATCTGAGTCTGAGCAGGGAAGGCATGTATGCTTTGAGCTTTGCTAGTTTATAACCCAGATTAGACAGTGCCAGACTCACAGAGGGGCACCCATCTCTTCACTGCCACACTAAACCGCTGTGATCCTTGAATTCTCCTGGGCTGGGCCTGAGTTCAGCTATTGGGAAATGTGACCTCGAACAAAAAGTTATTGAGCACCTTTAAAGACTTTTATGCAACTATAAGCTTAATATCAGATGTTAAAATAGTTAACACAAGAATAACTTGAATTATCAAAGGTCGTGTGTAAAATTTTTAATTCTACTGACATACTAGAGTCTGCAGATAACATCTGGAGAACTGAGTTTTTCTTTCATGCAAATGCTTATTAAGGACACACTATTTTCTAGGCAGTGCTCCAGAGAAAGGTGTACAATTGTTATTACTATACTTCACATAATGATATATCAATTACATTGACCAAACAATCATTTCCTCCTTCACGAGGCAAGAAAATAAACACATGATTTGTTTGTTTTGATTTTGCAAAGTTTCAATAGGATATTTCTGGTATACAATACATTGATTTTATTGATAATTAGTCTCACAACACTATTAGAAAAACTGCCAAGTTATTTACACTCCATTTTGTTGATTTGCAATTTCATTGATTAAGTGCAAAGAGGGACATGAATCAGATTGTTCATATCTGTTTTCTAGGTTTAGACCTTCCAGTGAAGTTACTAATACACAGTCACATTAAATAAAGTTTTCTGCTTCATAGAATGCATTAAGGCATCTGGATGACAACTTGGATGAACTCTAAGCTCTTTTTCATGTTATCCTACTTTCGAATTCATTTTCAATCTCCCCAAAATACTAATCTATTTCTAGTTTGAACTCCAGATCTCATGACCTTTCTTACTTCTGTTTTCATACCCATACCCCAGCCAGTTACCAAATATTATCAATTTTGGAAATATATTCCAATTCCTTATTTTTTCACAGTTCTCACTTCTAATGTTCCAATTTCAACTGGAGTCCTACCTTGCATCCAGGTTTGTCTCCTCCCAAAACACTCCCACAATATTTTTGAATTACCCTTTTTAGAACAGGGGTCAAAAGTTTCTTGTTGATTTATATCACCTCTAAAAAAATAAAATCAAAGCGCTTGTGCAGCAAGGCATCCAAGGACATTTGTGACCTGCTCCAACCTAACTTTGTAGTCTCATATCCTGTCCCTTTCCTGTGACTCCTTCAGTTTGTAATCCCAGCCCTGCCCCTCACACACATTCTAGGATTTCCTTAAAATAACACACATTTTCACATATTTCCTTTAATGTGACATACCATTCTTTCTATCATTCCTTTCAGACTCTACTTTATTAATCTCTACTCATACCTCAAAACCAATATCTCATTCTGGTTCTCTGCTAAACAACTTTGTATAAAACTCCATGGGAAGAAACTTCTTATTCTACTGTGTGTATTAACGTATTCAAGGTTTCCGTGCTTTTTAAAAAGGGTTTCTTTCTTTTGTTTATATCACTATGCTGAAGGCTCCTTGAGGGTATACACCAAGAATTATTCTTTTCTTGTGATTCCACGAAAACATGAGAAGGCCTAGACTATATAAAACACTAAATAAATGTGAAATGGGTGAATTAGACCCATTTTCATTCTCGTTTTCTTCAAACACCCACCATCTCTGGTGAATTAAATTTATGATTAATTTTAATTTAATACCTGTCTAGAAAGCAAAGAATATAGCTCTCATTTTCTACACCTAACATCATCTCCTCAGCTTTATTAACGTTTCAAAGAGAAAATCTTCACTGTGGGAACATTTTTACTAGAAGAAGATCTAAGTGTAAAGCAACTCTGAAACTTAACTTTGTAATAGACATAGTTGTTCATAAAAAGTTACTGTTCTGAAATAAGTCATTGCAGGGAGAAAAAAAACATCTCTTATTGAAATTTGGAAGACGAAAGGAAATCTGGCTTTTGGGAAGGTGATATGAACAAAAGAATCACATTACATGCCATAAAGGTTTTATGTGCTATAAAACGTGAAGTAATTCAAAGGTGTGAATTGACACACACAAAATTCTAAAGAAACCCAGAAAAGTTTTGAACTCTAGTCATCACTATAAATTTACATTCCACTAAGAGTTTCTATGCATATATCTCAAAAGATAGGTCCAGTGACTAAATTGGTTGGATATTCTAGGCATTTAGTGTTTGGGTATTAGAGATATGAGGCAACTACTACTCACCTATCATCCTTGATAAGAACATTTTTTTAACTCTCTCATCTAGAAATATAGTACCACTTTTCACTCACATTCGGTTAGTCATTATTTCCCCATCAACAGAAAAATATAAATTAAAATGTCTTAATGAATAAAGAAGCCTTTTCAAAAATGTATTCTCACCACTGTTGAGAAGGAGTTCTCTCCAAGACATTTCTACATTACCTTGTGACAGAGTTTGTTCCCAAGGAGGTTTGCATAGCAGACAGCTGCGGAAGCTAGAGGTAGTCTCTCCCTCTTGGTCAGAAGGCAGATATATTTCTGAACTAGGATAATAAAGATAATGCCTCCCTGCCAGGCAAAGGTTGTTCAGGTTTCTCTTTATAAAAATGGGGGTGTGGGGTTACAAAGCTTGGGTTCCTCAGTTGTATTATAGATCCACTGTGCATTGTTCACCTGGGCCTGCTTCCTATCTTCCCCATGGGACTTGGGGACAGGGGAAAAGAAACACGAAGCTCATGCTGCCTGCTGCAGAGTGAATATTAAACTGTTGAAATCCATTTGGTCCACTGCTTCTTTACTGGCACAGTATATGGAAATGTGGGAGTGATGTGGCAGCTGCCACTGTCACTGATGCTTGACCAGTAGAAAGCGTTGCTTCCCTGGATTTATTTCCTGGCACTTCTGTACCTCACAGTCTATGCTCCAGTTTGTAGATTTCCATACATTCTGGGCTTACACCCTTATTTCCTTTCTACTGCCCTTATATCTGCTTGGCCCTGATTACCTTCTTTGCAAAGTAAATTATATTGTCTTCTCCCTATGAAAATTTTCCTGACTTTTACAGGTACCAGGGTTTATATAAGTCATAGGCCCCTACTGTATCTTTTAGCACATCTACATTTTACGTATTATTATTTTATTTTTCATTATTTGCATTTATGCAAGATACATATACTGAAACAATTGAGCAACTGTTTTATGGCAATCAGTAATAGGTACTGGAGATGGGTTGATAAACAAAACAGACAGAGTTTCTAATCTCTGGAACCTTACAGAGAGTTGGGAAATGCGCACATTGTAAATTAACAATGATAATATTCATAATTGATTCATAAAGGTAGATATAGGGATATATGACAAGGGAATGAAACAATACAAGGTCCACTCTTGGAAGGCTTCTCTGTGGACAAGATTCCTCATCTGAGGCCTGAAGGGAAAGTAGAAATAACTCAGAAAAAGACCTGATAGACATTGTATAACATAGGACATAGCATCTGGCCAGTACTCAGTAAAGATTTGAGGACTGAAACAAACAAATATATTTTTTTCCATTTTTAATATGCTCTCCTCTAACTCCTATCACTTTTTGGAAGAAATTTGTTTTTAAGGCTTAAGTGTTACTTCCTACAAAGTGATCAAACTTATCCTTTTAAAACAAATATTTTCAAATCCTAAGGTCTGTGGCTGTTAGGTATACTAGTTATTAAATCTAAAGGGATATGTGATATGTGGGGACCCTAGAACTATGTCTGTTACTAAAAAATCACTTGTTACCTGTGGTGTAGAAACAAAATGGGCCTGATATTTTTTCTGCTTAATGAAGTGAATTACCTATTCTCAAAAAGGCAAAAGAAAACTTTTCATGGCACCTGCCTGACAGGAAACCACTTGTGGTGTCTGTTTACTAGACACAAAGAACCTGAACATAGTGCACCTGCAAGACAGATCATTCATCTTGTCAATGTCTGAAAGGATTTTTTGAAAAATTTCCCATTGACAGGTATCTCTATTTTGCATTCTGTTGACGGGAATGGAGCCAACGCTGTTTAAGAGAACTAAGTTGCAGCCACTTAAAGTGCTTGGGAAATTATCTAGCCTAATCTAAATGATCTGAATTATCTAGCCTAGCCTAAGATATTTTTACTTGATTACGACTTGGCCCATGTCCAACATTTTTTAAAGCACCAATAGCATGAGAGTATATCATGCTAGTAGCAAAAAGGAAAACAATGAATTTTATTATCCACATTTGCAAAAATGACCTGGAAGATGTGTTCATATTACATGAAGATATTTTGCAGTGTGTGACGAGCGGCATTTTTGAAATGTAATAAATAAAAGGATCAAGGAACTTTGATATACTTGCTAATTTCATTGCCAGCACAATGATTTTTACTGCATTTCACTCTGCAACTAGACAAAATTGTCACATAAGTACAGGAAAATTACAGTTATTGGGCTTCCCTGGTGGCGCAGTGGTTGAGAGACTGCCTGCTAATGCAGAGGACACGGGTTCGAGCCCTGGTCTGGGAAGATCCCACGTGCCGCGGAGCAACTAGGCCCGTGAGCCACAACTACTGAGCCTGCGTGTCTGGAGCCTGTGCTCCGCAAGAAGAGAGACCGCGACAGTGAGAGGCCCGTGCACCGCGATGAAGAGTGGCCCCCGCTTGCCACAACTAGAGAAAGCCCTCGCGCAGAAACGAAGACCCAACACAGCAAAAATTAATTAATTAATTCCTACTCCAAACATCTTCTTAAAAAAAAAGAATTTTTTTTTCATATTTTCCATAAAAGAAATACCAGGCTAAATTTAAATGCCTGATTCTAAACTTATGTATGTTTCTGAATTCTCCTGTTACATGTAGTCACATCTCTGCAGTCCACAAAACCTCGGTGTTTGATCTCTCCAAAATAAATGCTGAGTGCTGATTATGGGCCAGTTATCATTCTTGGCTCTGGGAAAACAGAAGAAACCAAGACAAATGCATACTGTACCCTCAAACAGTTTACATATTTGTGTGGTAGAGACAGACCAAAAAATAAATATATTTAAATGTAATATAAAATGAGACTTGTAACAGAAAAATAAGAGAGTTATATGATGCAGATTAAAGAAAGGGTTGGTAGTGATGGATAAGGTGTTGAAGAAAGACATTTTTAAGCAGATGCTTTCTGAGCTAAAAAACCAAATGGTGAGGATCCAGTCAAATAAACTATCAGTTTATATTTCCCCTTCTGTGAAGTTGGAACAATGATATCTGCTTTATAAAGTTGCTCTGAGAACTTGTAAAAAGCTAACATAGGTGAAATGAATAATAAGGCATTTGTAAGCAGGCTAACAAGGTCAGGGCAGTAGCTTGTTTGGAATTGTGACCCTATTTTCTTGAGATGACTCTGCTACTCTATAAACATAAACAGTCACTAGTTTCATAGTGAAACTGTTCCTGTACCTTTCATGACCCCAGACCTTGCTAGTCCTATTAAACAGGATTTGTGTTATAGACTTTCCCTTGTTTAGCTGGTTACTAGCTGTTTGCTCCCATGAACCTGTAACTGGTAAAAAAATAAAGTTAAAAAAAATCTTCTAATTTTCCTGTATTTTCTTCCTTGCATTGTTTGCATCAAACATTTAAGTTTGCAAAAGACAGTCTAGTAAGAAGAGAGCACACGTTTTGAGGTTACTTGAAGGTACAATAAAGGTGAATGGTTAAGAAGATGATGAGAACTATAGGTAGGATGTAAGGAGATGTAGGAGAGATCAATGTTTCCAAACCATTTTTACGGCAAGGCAAATACAGGAAACGATGGAATTATATGTAAGTCATTGTGTATGTAAAGATTCTAATGACAGGATAAACTGTTTATGAGTTAATATTAGTAGTAAAAGTAGAATATACATTTGGAGGTTAAAAGTTTGCGTGTCCATTGGTAGGTTGCTCAATCCCTATTTCCTTTCTTTCAGTGACACCCAGTTGATTCAAGAGTGTTTGTTTGTTTATCAGCTTTACTGAGTATAATTGACAAGTAGAATTGTGATATATTTAAAGCGCAGAAAGTGATGACTTGATGTACATCTGTGTTGTAAAAGGATTCTCACTACTGAGTTAATTAACACATCCATCACCTCACAGTAGAGTATTAGCTCTTAATAGTACTGTCAGAACATCCCTTTCATCCTTTCCCATTCTTTGTGATCTGTGTTGTCTTTTAGGAACTTAGGACCCAAGAGATATGTCTGATCCAACCATGTTGTCTTGTCTTCAATAATGACCACCCTCAGTGAATCGAGGGCCACTATCAGCGGTCTCAGCTGTCTATCTCACCAGCCGTTATTCCTCATTGATTGCAATTAGATCTAAGGCAGTATTCCTCCATCTTCTCTTTATTTTGCAGAAACAAAGCTTTAAGCAAAATCAAGACATTTTCAAATCCCTACATTTAGATGGAAGATTTTTGCAATAGATTTAATGATGTTTGATGTTACAACAATCATAATTATTGTTTGCCTCAAAACAAGCTTTAGTATACGTATTACAAAATCCTTGTTATCTTTTTCTTTAAGTAAGGGAAGCTTGTTAGTAAATATTCTCCATAAGTTGAAGAAGATACAGGGTCTTATTTATTTATCAAATATTTTATTGAGTGAGGTTCAGTGTGAAGCATTATTCTCAGTAGATCTGGCAATAAAGCAGTGAAGAAGATAGACACTATCCTGTAAGTCTGTGTATGAATGTTTATGTATGTGCAATCTATCTATACATTGATATAAATATATTGCATGTAATATATGCTATATAGTATATTACCCTACATATGGTACACAGAATAGTGTCCCCACAAAGATGTACATCCCCTAAACCACAGAGTTTGTGTATATGTTACCTTCCATGGCAAAAGGGACTTTGCAGATATAATCTAGCTAAGGATATTGAGGTGAGGGAATTAGCCTGGGTCATCTAGATGGACCCAATGTAATCAAAAGAGTCCTTATAAGAAGGAAGCAATAGAGGCAATGTAAGAGAGAAGGTGAAGTGATGATGGAAGAAAAGGGAAAGGTGACAAGTGAGAATGGCCTTTCAAAGGTGGATAGGAAAGGAAACAGATTCTCCCTAGAGCTTCCAGAAGGAGCCATCCTGCTGACACCTTCATTTTAGGACCTCTGATCTCTAGAAATATAGGATAGTAAATTTGTGTTGTTTAAGTCACTAAGATTGTGGTAAACAGAAAATTAATACAATATAAAAGTTACATTATATGTAGACACCATGTGTTACAATATATATTATACATAATATGTATATTAGTATATATACATGTGATATCCACCATACTGTATACTATCTATACTATGGAGACTATATAATACACATGAAGTACAAAAAGTTATGTTTACACAAAAACATACACACAAATTCTCATAGCAAATTTATTTGTAATAGTATCAAACTGGAAACAGCACATATGCCCTTCAATGGGCAAATGATTAAACAAACTGTAGTACATCCAAGCTATGAAATACTACTCAGCAATAAATAATAAACCTGCAAAAACCTGGATGAAACTCCAGGGAATTATGCTGAGTTTAAAAAGCCAACTCCGAAAGTTTACATACTGTATGATTCTATATATATAACAACTTTGAATTGACAAAAATGATAGCAATGGAGAACATGTTAGTGATTGCCAGGGGTCAGGAACGTGGTAGGAGAGGGTAGTGGATGTGCCTATGTGAAGGCAATAGGGAGGATCATGTGGTGATGGAAGGATTCTCAGTATTTTTTTTTTTTTTTGCGGTACGCGGACCTCTCACTTCCGTGGCCTCTCCGGTTGCGGAGCACAGGCTCCGGACGCGCAGGCTCAGCGGCCATGGCTCACGGGCCCAGCCGCTCCGCAGCATGTGGGATCCTCCCGGACCGGGGCGCGAACCCGTGTCCCCTGCATCGGCAGGTGGACTCTCAACCACTGCTCCACCAGGGAAGCCCGATTCTCAATCTTGAGTGTATCAAAGCTGATGTCCTGACTATGATATTGCACTGTAGTTTTGTAAGATGTTACCTTCGGGTAAAATGGTTCAAAAGTATACGAGATCTTTCTATATTATTCTTGTAACTGCATATGCATTTACAATTATGTCCTAAAAAGTTTAATTTAAACAAAAACAATATGTACATAGCAGTTCTTCAGTAAAGTTTAGTTGCCTTCCTGCAAAAAAAAATTGAAACAACTGGATATTTCCATTTATGATGTTGGAGAATATTTGGATATGTTATTATGGAAAACATGTTTTGTTAGAGAAAAATCTCTGGGGTGAAATTTAGAAAATGAAGGTTGTGACTGTTGCTGTGTCACTAATGAACAGTGATCCAAGGAATGAGTTATTTAACTCATTGTACTTCACTTTCATCATGTAAAATATGTGTGGATTTATTTAGATGATCCTAAAGTTTGCTTCAGTTGAAGATATGGCACATCAGTCTGGCAGCTGGTGGAAGTGTTAACCTATCATCCTCAGGCTTGTGGTAAAATGGGGCTACTGGTTTCTGTGAGTCTGCACGTGCCCCATGAGTGTCACTTGCCTAGGAGAACTCTCTTGACAAGCTCTGTGAGTGGGGCAATGCTTTCTTTCTCTTTCCAATCTTCCTGAGTATGATTTGTGTTTATTGTTCTGGCCAGTTTTAGGCACCCTCCCTGGTCAAGCCATAAACTTATGAATTCTGTTAATTTCAGTGATTCCACATGCAATTTAAATGGTGCATTCACTCAAAACTGGCCTTGCATAAAAGATGAATAGTAAGAAAAAAAATATGCTAGTAAATTAAAATTTTAATTTTTCTTTACTTGGAACATTAAATAGTCAATAAAAACACATGGGGGCTTCCCTGGCGGCGCAGTGGTTGAGAGTCCGCCTGCCGATGCAGGGGACACGGGTTCGTGCCCCGGTCCGGGAAGATCCCACATGCCGCGGAGCAGCTGGGCCCGTGAGCCATGGCCACTGAGCCTGTGCGTCCAGAGCCTGTGCTCCGCAACGGGAGAGGCCACAACAGTGAGAGGCCCGCGTGGTCCACTAATGGCATTTTCCCACTCCTAGTTTTTAAACAAGGGGTTCTACATTTTCTTTTTGTACTGGGTCCTGCAAATTATGTATCCAGCCTTGGAGGAGTCCAGGATTTTGCTGTAGATATTGCCCATTCTCTGTATCCTAATAAAAATGTCCTACCTGTGAAATTCTTGAATGCTAAAATGTATCCTAAGAGAGTTAAAGAATATACTTTCTGAGCAAGTGACCCTGTTTAATAGTTAATTAGAAATAGAGGAATTAAATATTGCTTAGGGCAGAATAAAATACTGCTTAAGAGAGCTGACATATTGTCTCATTCTGGCACACCTATGATGCTTATATGAGGAGCCCAGAAGATGTCCCACAGTATCATTAAAGTCACGTTGGCATGAACGTGTCAAAGCATGTGGGACCTCCTATTAAAAACTACAATTTCTTTGATTTTAAAATAAAACAAGAAGACTGAGAAAATATCCAATATGAAATGTATTGCATAGAGGACTTCCCTGGTGGTTCAGTGGTTAAGGATCCGCCTGCCAATGCAGGGGACACGGGTTCGAGCCCTGGTCCAGGAAGATCCCAAATACCGCGGAGCAACTAAGTCCATGCGCCACAACTACTGAGCCTGTGCTGTAGAACTGACAAGCCACAACTACTGAGTCTGCGTGCCACAACTAGTGAAGCCCATGTGCTTAGAGCCTGTGCTCTGCAACAAGAGAAGCCACTGCAATGAGAAGCCCGCGCACCGCAACCCCCACTTGCTGCAACCAGAGGAAGACCAGGCGCAGCAACAAAGACCCAACACAGCCAAAAAGAAATAAAGAAAGAAAGCGCTTCTCTAAAAATATAAATATATATGCATTACATAAAAGGGTATATAGTCTTGATGAACTTGAGCCCACAAACGATATGGAATGATGGATGACTGATTTCCAAATTTATGTGGTGTGGCTTATCAGTCAGACACCTTGGACTTGTGTTGTTAATTTTCTGTGACTCCTAATTTGCTCAGGAAATAGAATTATTTCCTGAAAAAGAGTCTTGAGTTTTTCCTTATAGGTTCTTAGAGGAGCAAGATAGGTTAGTGCTTTCTTAATTCATTATTTCTCAAGGTCTTATTTATAGGCCACTTTCAGAGAATCATCAAAAAAACCTTGATAAAAAACATGTGCTGAACATATACTGAACAGTTACTGTGTGCTAAGCTCTGTCATGGGCACTGGTGATAACGTGGAAAAGGTAAACTTCTTGCTCACATGGAGCTTATATCCTGAAAGAGGAGTCAGACATCAGTTAAGTAATTAGATAAACACACATAAAATTACTACTGAGAGGAAGCTATACAGTGTGAGAGGGAACTTATAATTAAGGTATCTGATTGAGCCTAGAAAGTCAGAGAATACTTCCCTGTAGAAGGGAAAGTTTTAACTAACATCTAAAATAGAACTAGGAATTTACTAAGTGAAGCAAGAAGGAAAAGGTGTTTCATGTGCAAAGAATAGTATGTGACAAGGACTTTTGGCAGGAGGAAACATTGCAGGCAAAAAGGAAGGGCTGGAGCTGAAAGACAAAATGGGAACCTGGTGCAAGTTGAGGTGGAAGGGATGGGCAGGGACTCAATTGTGCAAGGTCTCGTGGGTAATGGCATGGACTCTGTTTCACAATCAACAATTTTTGAGGATGGGGTCTGGGACTCTGCATTTATAACAAACATTCCAGTGGTCCTTATCTATATTAATTAAAATTTAAGAGTTCTGGTCTGTGAAAAATTCTTGGTGACTGCCATTAGAAACTCAGACATGGTGGCTAACCCATTAATGTTAAGGGCAACCGAGAAGGAATACCCCTGGGTTATGGTGGCCATTCTCCAGGCCATAGGAAATTTCCTAGTATGATGTATCTCTTAGAATTTAGCTGGATTCCAAAGCCTGAGTCCACAGCAAGGCTCTTTCCTTTTCTGCTCTCTTGTTGGAGGTCACATGTGCCCCATATCTCCCATAATGATGGCAGCATTTGGGTCATGGTGAATACAAACTATTGGAATTATTGATGTGCTTTTCATGGTTAAACACTTTATGCACTTAGATCCTGTTGCAGGTAGCTTAAGATTATTTTTTAAATTGCTTTCGTATACATCCACTATTTTTACTGTTTTATTGACATGATAAAAATTCTTATGTACAAGTTTTTGGAGCGCAAAAAAATGCTCATGATAAAACACCTACTTAATATCTGAGCAAAAATAATTCTTGGTATCCCTGTTTTTTATCCCCTGCTCAGCAGGTGCTTTTCATAGTTATCATCCCTGTAGCAGAAAAATGTGTCCCTTACTATTGCCTGTCTTGCTTGGTAAACTGGTGAATTTTTATCAGCGTCTGAGTGGTGTGTCATAACCCAGATGAACAACAGAACAAAAAAATTCAAAATTATGATGTCTCAGTGTCAGTCTAGCATTTATTTTCCATAAGCCAGATGTAGAGGGAAGGCAGCTACCCAGAGACCTTCAAGTGATGCTGGAAAACCCATACGTGGGAATAAGGGTCAAGAGAGCCAGAGAGAAAAGTCAGTTTGATCTTTCCTTATTGTTAGTTTAATGTGTTCATTTTTAAAAAAGTTGAGATTAATACAAAGTCAACAGTAAGAGTGAAATGGAACGCTAAAGATCACTGTAGGTAAGAGGACAGTGAGTGGCTCTGGCTTTCAACTTCACATCAAAGGGAGTATCAAGAAAATCAATGTGCCCTTCTGTGCCTTTTTAAAGAGAGCGCCTGACATGATAAATCTCCATTAATTTCCTTCAGAAAAAAAGCTGACTGCTGAGAAAGAAAAGTTCCATTACTAACTCTTGCATTCCCTATGAAAAGAAGAGAAGAGGGAGACAGATATGCTTGGGAGGTCTGCTCCAGAGGGCAAACAAATAAGAGGTGATGAAGGAATGGCAATCTGAAAAGGAAATTCGAATTGAGAAAAGGTGCTGGGTAGAGAGAATGCTTAGCAAAGCTTTAGTAGAAGTAAAGGAGTGGGAGGGTGATCACCGGATGAAAGGTGATGGTGTGTCAGTCAATCCTGAGGAACAAGTGAAGGGGTCCAGAATACATGTGGCAAAAAAATTATTTTGAGCAGAAGGCATTTGAGCTCCTGAAGTCTCTCATCTGCCTAAAAGCAGAGCCTCCCAAAAGAACTCAAAACCCTCCATTGCCACAGATGCCTTCCCCAGGAGCAACCAGAGAAGATGGTTGACTCTTATCACTGGCGATGAGAAGCCTCCACACCCCACTAAACAGCCATTGTCACAAACTTATCATCTCCCATCTATCCTGCTAAAGGTCCGTATCTTTCCAAAAAGTCATTTGTTTGCCCTTTAGTGCCCTTCTTGTCCTCCTCAAATTCTACCCACATCTTTGAGTCACATTTTTTCTGTGAACTCTCATGTGTAAATGACCAAATTTGTCTTTTCTCTTGAAAATCTGGTTTTTGTCATTTTTTTAAATATAAATTTATTTATTTATGTATTTATTTATTTTTGGCTCTGTTGGGTCTTCATCGCTGCACGGGCTTTCTCTAGTTGCAGCAAGCGGGGACTACTCTTTGTTGCAGTGTGCATGCTTCTCATTGCGGCGGCTTCTCTTGTTGTGGAGCATGGGCTCTAGGCGCATGGGCTTCAGTAGTTGTGGCACGCAGGCTCAGTAGTTGTGGCTCATGGGCTCTAGAGTGCAGGCTCATTAGTTGTGGCTCATTGTCTTAGTTGCTCCGCGGCATGTGAGATCTTCCCAGACCAGGGCTCGAACCCATGTGCCCTGCATTGGCGAATGGATTCTTAACCACTGCACCACCAAGAAAGTCTGGTTTTTGTCAGTTTAATTCTCAGTTCCCAAGTGTGAATCCAACAGGATATAGGAAAAGCTTTTTCTCCCCAACAGAAGCAAATGGAAAACTCCAGATTGGGAAGAAGAAATCACAGAAATAGCACAAGAAACTTAGGCGTCTTTTTACCAAGAAAAGGAATTTAAGTTAAAAAGTCAGCAGGTCAAAATGCTTGATTCATAGGTATATATAAGTATTCACAGATAACGGGAAACAGGTTATTTTTTAAATGTCTCTCTGCCCTACACAAGGAGCAAAGCTGGAAATAAAGCATTCACCCTTTGAGACAATTACTGTGACAAACTCACACCCAGGACAGCTGGACACTGCAATGGAATTGAGATGAATCTCTGCAAAATGAAATGTTTACAGATGCATGCATAAATGAATGAATAATTAATATTTGTATAATGTGCGTTATATGCCACATATAAGATCTTTGCACCTATTGCATGTTGTAATCTTTACAATAATCCTAGGAGTTAGGTAATATTTTTTTACCCTTTGTAGGGATGAAGAAGCTGGGGTTTAGTAATATGCCCCGAATCCCATGGCTACTATAAAAAAGCAGAACTGGAAATCAGGCCTGAAAGGTATGTTTCAAGACCTGCTAACTGTTATGCTCTACTGTTTCTCTAATGAATGAATGAAGAAATTAAAGACTGATATTTATAACTACTATGGTATATTGAAGTTATTTGTTATCTATCATCTGGACAAATAAAAACTCCTTGAGAAAAATACAATGTCCTACTCATCTCTGTTGTCCCAGTGTAGCACAATCTCTGGAACAGAGTTTGAGCTCCAATAAGAGAAAAAATTATTTAACTTTAGTCATTATCCAGAGAGGTTGGACCTAAATGGGCAGGAAATTCATGTGAACAGTGTATTTTTAGGCATCATGGATGAAAATAAATGGACTCTTAACTGCAGACGAAACTTTGGAATATCCCTCAGATACCTGCTTGAAAAAAAATCACTAAACAAGATGGAAGAAAGAAGAAATGTATGAGAGGAATAGCATATATCTTCACCCAAGAAATGTTACTGACATATACTATGTAAGATCTTAATTATTCCAGATGTTTTCTGAGTAACCCAATGACTTATCATTAAGATTAAAAAGGAATAGCAGGTAAGCCTATAAACAAAGAGATCATTTCGTTCTACAGAATTAAAGGAGAAACTGAATTTCTTATTGCTTGTAGTTTATTACATATCCTTTCAAAAGCCCCATAGGAAGAACCAGAAATCATCCTCTCTCTCTTTTTCTCTTTTGTATAACACTCATGAGGTTTGTTTATTTATTTATTCATTTATTTAAATTGAAGTATAGTTGATTTACAATGTTGTGTTAGTTTCAGATGTACAGCAAAGTAATTCAGTATATATATATATATATATATTATTTTCCATTATGGTTTATTACAGGATATCGAATATAGTTCCTTGTGCTATACAGTGTGACCTTGTTGTTTATCTATTTTATATATAGCAATTTGTATCTGCTAATCTCAAACTCCTAATTTATCCCTCCCCCACCCCCTTTCCCCTTTGGTAACTATGTTTGTTTTCTATGTCAGTGAGTCTGTTTCTGCTTCATAAATAAGTTCATTTGTGTCATATTTTAATTCCACATATAAGTGATATGATATCTGTCTTTCTCTTTCTGACTTACTTCACTTACTATAATAATCTCTAGGTCCATCCATGTGTTTATTTTTTTTATCATGGTAAAACATGAATAACTTAAAACTTACAACCATTTTTAAGTGCAGCGTTCAGTGACATTAAATGCATTCACATGGTTGTGCAACCAACACATGAGATTTATTTTAAGTTTAATTGTATCACATTTTCAGAAATTTTAAAAGAATGTTTAAGTACATATAGAAAAGTGCACATGTAAGTATCCAGCTTGAGTATTGTTCACCACCTGAGCACAACCATGCAACCAGGACCCATATCAAGTAATACATTACAAGCACTCCAAATACTGTACTCACAGGTACGCTAAATAAATATTTGTTGAACAAATAAGTAAATGAATGAGTAAAATAAGGATGTCTCTGCCCTGGAGGAGATTTAACTTCAGTATCTATAAATATTCAAAGCAAAAAGAAATCAAACCCCCTCTGTCAGGTGAATGTCCTTACTCATAGGAAATCCACAGTAAAGTCTTACTTTACTTATTACTTAGGGGTGATAAGGCAGAACACTGTATACTCAAATAGTCCAGGATAAAGCAAAACATTTTCTTTGTACTACTATATGTTTGAGATTGTTAGAAAAAGGAGAAGGAGGAGGAAGGGTGGGGGGAGGAAGAAGAAGCAGCAGAAGGAAAAGAGGACGTCCTTAAAAGCATTTAATATTTTTAAGGATGGTGGGCAGAATTTAAATTCCTGAGTGTTTTAAGTTACCCTTCCTTCTACCTGTATTATATCTGTTTCCTACCCTTCTCTACCTTGACTCCTACCTTTTCTGAAGTATAATAGGGATTCTTGGTAGCTTTGCACCAAATTTTAATCTTTTTAATGTGTGTGTGTGCTCTCAGCAAGCATACAACATATAAATTTCCAGATGATTATGTATTAAGTAATATTTTTAAAAGATTTATGTTCAACAGCACAAACTAACAACATTCTAGGCTTGCTTGCCCAAGCAGTGATTACTCAGGATGCATTAGGATCTTGTTTAAAGCCTCTGAATAAATGGGACACAGTGTACACCTTTAACTTGTATTCATGGATTGTCTGAACATTAAGACAGGTGTTAAAAGA
Source organism: Monodon monoceros (assembly GCF_005190385.1). NCBI lineage: Eukaryota > Metazoa > Chordata > Mammalia > Artiodactyla > Monodontidae > Monodon > Monodon monoceros. The sequence continues at coordinate 75,897,565 of NW_021703784.1, read as the reverse complement.
AGTCCATCAATAATGGATGACATCTGGGATGAGGACAAAAGAAATAGTCATCAGGGTTATGAATAAAAAGTATCAGGATGACAACTGCTCTACATCCTTTAAAGGACATATGAGGAAAGACTCATACTGGAAAGTTTATCCAGCTAGAAACATACAGCAGCTTAGTCCACAATAAATGGATTCAAGCCTTGAAGAGAGAGGCATCAAATTTTGGATTCCAGATTTGCCACCTACAAACTCTTGTTACTTTGGCAGCTTGTTCCAACTTTCAGTCTCTCAATTCTCTCATCTATGAAGTGGGTGTATTTTGAGAGTTGTCATGAGGCTAAATGGCTTTGTGTGATATTATCATATACTAAGAAATGTATATTTGTCTTTGTCCCTGGTTCCTGGTGCAGAGTTCCTAAAACCCTTGTAATTTCCTGTGTGATAGGAGTGCTAGAAGCATTTTTATAATAATATCTGGTGTTAGTCTCTAGGTTCTGACAAAAGAGCTTCTAAGACCCCTGGAATCTCCAGAATGATAATAGTATCATTTGTATGATAATGAGATGATTGGTGGCTGGGGTCCCCTAGATAGTTTCAGGACCGATGCTGGTCCCCAGGAAAACCAAGGCAAGATGAGAGAGTTGGAACTTTCAGCCCCACCCCCATCCAACCTTTGAGAAGAGGAGAGGGGCTGGAGATTAAGTTCATCACCAATGGCCAATGACTTAATGAATCATGCCTATGTAATGAAACCTCTATGAAAAACCTTAAGTGATAGGATTTGGATAACTTCTGAGTTGGTGAACACATCAAGGTTCTGAGAGAGTAACACACCTAGGGAAGGCATGGAAGTTCTGTGCTTCTTCTCCTGTTCCTTGACCTATGTATGCATCTCTTCCATTTGTCTATTCCTGAATTGCATCTTCAATAATAAACCAGTGATAGGGAGTAACCTGTTTCCCTGAGTTCTGTGACTGTTTCTAGCAAACTGTCAAGCCAAAGCAGGGGAGAATGTCAACCCCTAATTTATAGCTCGCCAGTCCGAATTATGAGAAGCCCAGGACTTGTGAACTGACATCTGAAGTGAGGGCAGTCTTGTGGGACTGGGTCTTTAACTTGTGGGAATCTGATGCCAAATCCAGCTGAATTAAGTTAAGCTGGAACATCTAGCTGGTGTCTGGAGAGTTTAAAAATTGTCAGTGTGAGGAAAAACCTCACACATTTGTTGTCAAAAGTGTTCTGTGGATAAAATATATCTCAGTAAGTATGTAATGATTTACTTTGGATTTTTATTACCCAATGCAGCCCAAAAATAAATAAAGAAAAATTAAGAAAAAAATTAGTAATCACATTCTATTTAAAAAAAAAAAAAGAGTGAGGAAGGGGAGTTGTGGAATGTGTGATTAGCTTGTGAACATTCTTCTGATGGGTTGGTGGTGAGGTAATTGGGAGTCAACATCATCAACCTTCTGGTTCCAACCAGTCTGGGGTCTATGTGCTTGTGGGCAGCATGCAGTTAACTTCTTCCACCTGGTGGGGGTTTCAGTATCTGCAAAACAGCTCAAAGGACATGGCTCAGAATATTATCTGTAGCCCTTGAGGAGGAACTAAATGTCCTTGATTTTGTTTAATGGCTAACCTGTTATCACGTCTTCTTGCTTGACTCTTTTATTTCTGCATTTTCCTCGCTTCTGTGATTAAATGTATTCTTTGGAACTCTGGGAAGGCCTAGGAGGCTAAAATTTTTCTATAGACAAGGGGAAGGTGGAGGACATGGGGTGGGAGTAGGTTCTGTCCTGGGAAGGCCACATAGAGAGTCCTGCTTGGTTATTGTTGGAATAAAAAAATCTGTGCATTCACTTTGAAAAAGCTTGCACAGTCCCTTGAAAAGTTAAACATATAGTTACCATATGACCCAGTATTTTCATTTCTCTGAATATTCTTGAGATCAGTGAAAACATATGTCCACACAAAAACGTTTATGAATAGACATAGCAGTATTATTCATAATAGGCCCAAGGTGGAAACAACACAAATCTTACCATGAATGATGAATGAATAAACAAAATATAGTATATCTATATAATGGGTTATTATTTGACAATAAAAATCAATGAGTTGCTGACACATGATACAACACAGTTAAATCTTGAAAACATGCTAATTGAAAGAAATCAGTCATAAAGACAATATTATATGACTCTATTTACATGAGATGTTCAGGGTAGGCGAATCTATAATACAGAAACCACTTTCCTGATTGCTTAAGTGTTGGGAGCAGTTGGGGAGGGAGAATGGGGAGTGACTGCTAATGTCTATGAAGTTTCTTTTAAGAGTGATGAAAATGTTTTAAAACGGATTGTGGTGATGATTGTCCAGCTCAGAATATTCTAAAAAACATATAATTGCACACATTAAACGTGTGATTGTAGGGCATATGAATTATATCTCAGTAAATTGTTATTTACAAATTCTGTGGGATACAGATATCGTGAAAATATGTTTACAGGGAAGCATAATGTCTGCAACAAAGCAAAATGCACTTAACAAGAATAATATTGAATTGTGAGGGGATTGCAGGAGTTTATGTCAAATTTTTAGAGACCAAGTAGGGTAAATACAATCCATTGTATAATTTGTACTTACTGAAGTTGAGTAGATGTATAAAAAGTCACTAACATTCTCTTTATTCAGTGTACTATTTTTATTATGTTTATTTTAGTAAACTAATTTTTCCACAATCCATTTCTTCAATAACTTCTTCATTAATCCATTTCTTTGAGAATTTTCAGAGACCTACCTCTTGCTGCTTAAGAAACCACGCAAATAAAAGTGGCTTAATTATAACTGATTATAATTCTGATTTTTTTATGTTAACCACAGGATTACATATGAATTTTATATGTGAGATCAATACTATCTTTTTCATATTCAAAGTGAGATGCTGGAGATCAGTTATCTCACCTTATTCTTTGTATACTTGATACATGGTTCACAGATGCAGTCAATGAATCTTTGAGCAATGAATAAAAATGAATGATTCTATGAACAAAAATCATAGTTATAAATCAGAACACTGAATTTTTTTTTTTTTTTTTTTGTGGTACGCGGGCCTCTCACTGTTGTGGCCTCTCCCGTTGCGGAGCACAGTCTCCGGACGCTCAGGCTCAGCAGCCATGGCTCACGGGCCCAGCCGCTCCGCGGCATGTGGGATCTTCCCGGACTGGGGCACGAACCTGTGTCCCCCGTATCGGCAGGCAGACTCTCAACCACTGCGCCACCAGGGAAGCCCAGAACACTGAATTTTTTAGGACTTTATTTTTCACAGCAGTTTTAGGTTTACAACAAAATTGAGAGGAAAGTACAGGTGTAATGGAGAGGTCATAAAAGGCTTCATCAAAGAAGTAGAATTTGGTCTCGTCCTTAAAGAGTTAGTTATATTCAGTGTTGCAAGGGAATGACCATTTCATGAAAGAAGAATAAAAGTCTGGGTCACAAAATGCCAGGTTAATGTAGGGTTGTTCCTACTTTCCTTGGTCATATCTATTCATTTCTTCTCCCAAATTTCTATTTTTCCTGGGTGTTAGATGGGAGGCCGTGTAGGACAGTGGTTAAGATAAAAGACCGCAGAGCCATAGTGCCTGCTTTGAAATCACAGCTCTCTTATGAATGCTGTTATGCAAATCCCATAACCTCTTCATGATTCACTATAACTGTAGATAATAATAGAACCTACTTCGAAGAGTTCATTGAAGAGTTAGATGACTTAATAAATGAAAAGCACTTAGAACAGTGCCTGACACATGGAAAACACTCAGCATACTTAGTAGTTATTAGAGAACAAGATCACAGAGGCTGCCTGTATGTGATAGCAATTCCCTCCTTTACATTTGGAGCTTGTTGCTCAGTTTGGTACCGTGAAATGTAAAAGCATTTCACTTAACTACTGGCTAATTCCAACAGAGCTCAATATGATAAATCTGATGCCCGTAAACTTCAGCCTTAAATTCATGGGAAATGCTGGGCTGACTTCAAAATGCATGGGAACTATAGTTCAATGCAATAACTATTCATGTTTCTCCATCTTCCTTATATGAGGTTTTTACTTTCTTAGGTTATTTGTCATCTAAGAATGATATGTCCAAGCTCAAATATTCTTAAATACCTCATAAATAATACAAAAGCTGCATCTTCATTTACCAGCTTGTTTCTTTACATGTACATTATGCAGAAAGCTTCAGTTAACAGTTCTAATAAAAACAATAATAACAAAATCTAAGAAACAACATTGAGTTTACAGCACAATCAATTATTAAGTAGGTGACATCTTATAAATTACAGTTAATTGTCACTGTAGCAACATAAAAACATATGCCATAAAAACTTCGATTAACCCAGAGGTCACCAAAGGAATAATTATCCATTATATTTGTTTGGAACTTTTTACATTTAAAAAAATCGCATCATACCTCAACCTCAACACTTGTCAGAAAAGGTGTGGGTTATTACATCCATTTCAAAAATGAAGAGTTGAAGATATAAAGAACTGAGGTGACACACACAGACTCTAAGGGGTATAAAATTAAATAATTAGATCTATTTCTGCCACAGTGAAATACCCAGCCCTGTGACTACCCTATAGTAGGAACATAATAAATATTTATTGAATAGAGGGATTAAAGAACATGTGTGTGAATGAATGAGTGAATTTATTTACTTACCTGCTTATCTATCTTTTTTTATTGTAATATCCAGAGAAAATTAATACTTGTAGGATTTACATAAAAATTTTAGCTGAAATCTGGTCCAGTGAACTTCAGAGTGGATAGTGTTCAGTTGGTTCAAAATAGAATGTATCAAGCTGTAAAAATGGAAACATAACCGTGTTGTATTGTATAAAGATTGTTCAAGGAAGGCCTGTTCATAGGACTGAGTTGAAGCCAAGACTAAATAGTGTTCATAACTGTTTCTATTAAATTACAGGGACATGGTGTGGGTTTAATTGGGAGGAGAGCTGGCTGGGCCAGGACAAAGTATAATAAGGATAACCTGAGGCTGCTTGAGATGGAGGATGGGAGGGAGAGTGGAGGATTGGTAGGGAGTGTGTGGGAATGAGGAGCTTGGAGATCTACAGTGTAATCCAGGAACGGAGCCAAAGTCAGAAACAGAGGTGCTAAAGCTCAGGTCTGTGGTGCAAAGGGCAATTAACTCAGAGCCAAAGACTAAGAGCAGGCTGAAATAGAGGAATGAAAGTGGTCATGAAAGGTGAGAGGACACTGTTTCTTGCTGACTTCATGGCTTTGGGTAAATTGGCAATATCTGCTGCCTTGTGGGATAAGACAATTACGTCAATGTTCAGACCATTAGAAATTAGAAATTTTGCCTTGCCTGTGTAGCATCTGCTAAACAAAAAGCTTAAAACCATTAATACAAGTGCAGAGATCCATTTTTAGCATCTAACATCTATTTTTAAGAAATGTGCTTTATTGAGATAGGGCAGTCAAGTCAGGATGTACCTTTAATCTCTATAGACACAATGTTTTGTTTTGCTATGCATTATAGTAAGAGGAGCCAGCATATGAATATAGAGATGTGGTCTTTGGCTCAAGAGATAATAACCATCCTTGCTTCCTGCCCAATCTGAGCATTTCAGGTCTGTGTTTCAAAGCGAGATAGGCTTTGCTTCTGGGCTAAGACACTCCAAACCCTGTCACATTGGCTCTCTTCTCATTGTCACACTGTCATATACAAAAGAGGATCATGCTTAAATTTTTCAGTGCCAACTGGCTGATTCCACTCCTGATACAACATTCAATGCCATGACCTCCTATTCTATGGTGACAGAGAAGTGAAGAGTCAGCCAAGATGATTGCAAATAACCCATAGAAAGAGCCATTTTGTCTATATTCTTGTTTTTAAATCAAATTACTTATAACTTTTTTCATTGCTATCCTAGGAAAGTTTTCCTATTGTATTAGTTAAGTTCATGTATTAAAAATTATCACTTGAATGTCATCTCTGTGTTGGTAACTATGCTAAGCACTGTGTATAAAGTGTGCATTGATATATGAATGTATTAAAATTAAAATCACTAATAGATTATATGAAGAAAACTATCAACGTGGTGATAGGGAATAATGGGGTGATGAAGGTGAGGGAACCAAGGACACTGGCAAGCAAATCCAGAGTGATAAATATGAAAACAAATTGTGTATGTGTACATATTTCCTATGTTTTATGTATTCAGTACCCTTCTCCCCATATTCCACCACCCCTTTATCCTAGTTCTTTTAGATTTTTATCCTGTGTTAGACAACTTGACAAGGTGAGGTCAATGCAAAGAAATTGCAAGTTTGTCTTATTTCTGACAGATCCGTAGAAACCATAGTAGCTGTTTCCATTACAGATGTTTTTACTTCTTATAAATATCACAAAATGTGAGATTGCTTAAACAGCCATTATAGCAATATATAATTTTGTCTTAATGATAAGTATTAGCTCTGTCACACATGAGCAGAAAGCATACTACAAGGTACTCTGAAGGACCTAGTTATGGTCCTTACCCTCAAAATTCTGACCATTTACTGGAAAGCTTTATAAACAGGAAAAAAATGAAGAATGATTTAAAAAAATGTATTTCTGACTTCTGGTTTCTGATTCCCATCGAGAAGTTTGGAAATTGCTGTGCTGTCTAAACGACAAGTACAAAGCTGAACAGACTGAAAAAATCAACTCTTCTTGGATGCATAAGAGGTGAAGATACAGGTCAAACCATTGCCCCCAAAATTGGAGGGACAGGTGAACACAGGGAATCACAGCATACTAGAGCAGACTCACAAGGGAAAAAACTGTGGGAACCAGTACCAGGGCGGAAAAACCTGAAATGAAATTGACTAATTGCTGGAAGATCAGTGTGGACAAGTCTGAGAGTTAAAAACCCTGGAGGACTTAATCATAGGGGTACACCACACTTTTGTGAGTTTTACCTGTAGGAACTTGACCAGGTTTTCACAATAAATGTCAGAGAAAAATTCCCTCATGCTTCTAGCAAAGAGAAAGGGAAATGAACCATTTTGAAACATGCCATAGCACTCTACTCTTCTTAACAAGGCCTGCACTCCAGGAGTTAACTGTAGCCTAAACTACTGGAGTATTACCAGAGACTGGGAGAAGGGGAATATTCAACTCCAGCTCCCTCTAACCATTCTATTCCACCTAAGAAAAAAAAAAAAAAAAACACTCTGAGAAACACTTGGAAAGTTCAGAGTCCAGAGGCATAAGCTCACTAAAAGACTGAGAGTTAATCATAGAACAACAAAACACTCCCCTCCCCCAACACCTTGCCACCATGTTACTAAAGGCCTATTTACAGCAGTTCCTTTAACCTGGTACGTCATGCCTGGTTATGAAGAAAAACATGCTAGGCACACTAAAAGACACACACACACACACACAAAGGAATAGAGCAAGCACCAGAACCACATGGCAGTGATGTTGGAATTATCAGACTGTGAACTTAAAACAATTAACATGTTAAGGACTTTAATGGATAAGTAGAAGCACTCAAGGATAGATAGGCAATGTCAGCAGAGAGACGGAAGTTCTAAGAAATAACCAAAAAGAGATGTTAGACATGAAAATCACTGTAACCAAAATTAAGAATGCCTTTGTTGGGCTTATGAATAGACTGGACATGGCTGAGGAAAGAATCTCCAAGCTAGAGGGTATGTTAATAGAATCCTTGAAACTAAAAAGAAAAGAGAACAAAATCTGGAAAAAACAACAAAAAAAAGGAACATCAAAGGACTGTGGTTCAGCCACAAAGGGCACAACATACATGTAATGGGAATACCAGAAAAAGAAGAAAGAAAGGAACACTAAGTATTTGAAACAAAAACAACTGAGAATTTTTCCAAATTACTGTCATACACAAAACCACAGATCTAGGAAGCTCAGAGAACACGAAGCATGATGCATGCCAAAAGCTACACCAAGGCATATTATTTTCAAACTACAGAAAATTAAAAGTAAGGGGAAAATCTTGAAAGAAGCCAGAGGGGAAAAAACACCTTACCTGTGAAGAGCAGAAATAAGAATTACGTCCAACTTCTCAGAAGCCATGCAAGCAGGAAGAGAGTGTAATGACATATTTAAAGTGTTGAGAGAAAAAAAAAAAACTAACCTAAAATCCTGTACCATGAAATTGATCCTTCAAAAGTGAAGGAAAAATAGACATTCTCAGAAAAACAAAATTTGAGGAATTTGTTGCCAGTAGACCTGCCTCACAAAAAATGTTAAAAGAAGTTCTTTAGAGGGAGGAAAATATTATAGCTCAGAAAGTCTGATCTACGTAAAGAAGAGCATCAAAGAAAGAATAAGCAAAGGTAAAATAAAAACATCTTATTTTTCTTATCCATGGTTGATCTAATAGATAGCACTTTGTCTAAAATAATAATACTAACAATGTATTCAATTTCATATATGCTTATATATAAATGAAATTAATGATAGCAATGGTACAAGGAATGGGAGTTAGGATTATTTTGTTATTTTAGGGTGTTCACACTAGCTATGAAGCAGTATAGTGTTATTTGAAAGTGCACTTTGGTCAACTGTAAATGTGCAAACTCTATGGCAACCATTAAAAAAAAAGTAAAAAAGAAAAAAATTTTAACTGATACGAAAAGATAGAAAATGGAATCATATAAAATGCTCACTTAAAATCACAAAAAGCAGCCATCAAGCTCATGGAGGGCAAGTATACCCTTGACCATCCTGCAAAGGCTACAGGAAGTCCACTTGCTGGTGGGCATGAATTCCAACTTCACACACGACCAGTCTCACCATCAGCATCTTGTGGAGACTCACCATCCATTTACAGGGTTCGTGCCATGCACTAACATGTAATACAAATAGTGATGGAGATAATACTGTTGCCAGAAAAATGGGTGCACGAAGATGGTCATGTCGCAGGTCTCAAGTGAGTCCCTGGGACTGGCCATCAAGTAAGGGTCCTTGGCTTCATGCAGGAAAGAATTCAGCAGTGAGCCATAGTAAAGTGCAAACAGGTTTGTTTAGAGAGATACACACTCCATATACTGAGCCATAGTAAAGTGCAAGCAGGTTTGTTAAGAGAGATACACACTCCATGTATTGAGTATGGGCCATCTCAGAAGGCGAGAGGCAGTGCTGAAATATAGGGTGGTTAGTTTTATAGGCTGGTTAATTTCATAGGCTAATGAGTGGAAGGAATATTATAACTATCTTCAAGAAGGGTTGGGGATTTCTCGAAATTGGGGCATCATCATCTTTTTGGCCTTTTTGGTCATCCTTAGAACTGTCATGGTGCCTGTGCTGTGTCATATAACGTGCTGACGTATTACAGTGAATGTGCAGTGAGGCTCAAGGTCCACTGGAAGTCGAATCTTCCTCCTTCTTGGGCCTAGTTGGTTCTAACCAGTTTTTGTTGTATCCTGTTCTTAATGGTTGTATCATTATTTAATGGTTGTGCCCTGCCCCCCTCTTTCCTGTCTCAATACTAGCTGTGGAAAGACTTTATAATGTAATGTAACAAATATACTCCAAGCATTGAGTATCGTTGTACTTCTACCATTGGAAATGGCAGAAAAATGGGAAAGGAGAAAGTACCTCTATTTTTAATATTTATCCATATTTTCTTTTTTTTAAAACATCTTTATTGGTTAAAAATTGCTTTACAATGGTGTGTTAGTTTCTGCTTTATAACAAAGTGAATCAGTTATACATATACAAATGTTCCCATATCTCTTCCCTCTTGCATCTCCCTCCCTCCCACCCTCCCTATCCCACCCCTCCAGGCGGTCACAAAGCACCGAGCTGATCTCCCTGTGCTATGTGGCTGCTTCCCACTAGCTATCTACCTTACGTTTGGTAGTGTATATATGTCCATGCCTCTCTCTCGCTTTGTCACAGCTCACCCTTCCCCCTCCCCATATCCTAAAGTCCATTCTCTAGTAGGTTTGTGTCTTTATTCCTGTCTTACCCCTAGGTTCTTCATGACATTTTTTTTTTCTTAAATTCCATATATATATATATGTGTGTTAGTATACGGCATTTGTCTTTCTCTTTCTGACTTGCTTCACTCTGTGGCAGACTCTAGGTCTATCCATCTCATTAAAATAGCTCAATTTCATTTCTTTTTATGGCTGAGTAATATTCCGTGGTATATATGTGCCACATCTTCTTTATCCATTCATCCGATGATGGGCACTTAGGTTGTTTCCATCTCTGGGCTATTGTAAATAGAGCTGCAATGAACATTTTGGTACATGACTCTTCTTGAATTATGGTTTTCTCAGGGTATATGCCCAGTAGTGGGATTGCTGGGTCATATGGTAGTTCTATTTGTAGTTTTTTAAGGAACCTCCATACTGTTCTCCATAGTGGCTGTACCAATTCACATTCCCACCAGCAGTGCAAGAGTGTTCCTTTCCTCCACACCCTCTCCAGCATTTATTGTTTCTAGATTTTTTGATGATGGCCATTCTGACTAGTGTGAGATGATATCTCATTGTAGTTTTGATTTGCATTTCTCTAGTGATTAATGATGTTGAGCATTCTTTCATGTGTTTGTTGGCAGTCTGTATATCTTCTTTGGAGAAATGTCTATTTAGGTCTGCCCATTTTGTTTTTTTGTTATTGAGCTGCATGAGCTGCTTGTAAATTTTGGAAATTAATCCTTTGTCAGTTGTTTCATTTGCAAATATTTCCTCCCATTCTGAGGGTTGTCTTTTGGTCTTGTTTATGGTTTCCTTTGCTGTGCAAAAGCTTTGAAGTTTCATTAGGTCCCATTTGTTTATTTTTGTTTTTATTTCCATTACTCTAGGAGGTGGGTCAAAAAGGATCATGCTATGATTTATGTCATAGAGTGTTCTGCCTATGTTTTCCTCTAAGAGTTTGATAGTTTCTGGCCTTACATTTAGGTCTTTAATCCATTTTGAGTTTATTTTTGTGTACGGTGTTAGGGAGTGGTCTTATCTCATACTTTTACATGTACCTGTCCAGTTTTCCCAGAACCACTTATTGAAGAGGCTGTCCTTTCTCCACTGTACATTCCTGCCTCCTTTGTCAAAGATAAGGTGACCATATGTGCATGGGTTTATCTCTGGGCTTTCTATCCTGTTCCATTAATCTATATATCTGTTTTTGTGCCAGTACCATACTGTCTTGATTACTGTAGCTTTGTAGTATAGTCTGAAGTCAGGGAGCCTGATTCCTCCAGCTCCGTTTTTCATTCTCAAGATTGCTTTGGCTATTCGGGGTCTTTTGTGTTTCCATACAAATTGTGAAATTTTTTGCTCTAGTTCTGTGAAAAATGCCAGTGGTAGTTTGATAGGGATTGCATTGAATCTGTAGATTGCTTTGGGTAGTAGAGTCATTTTCACAATGTTGATTCTTCCAATCCAAGAAGGTGGTATATCTCTCCATCTATTTGTATCATCTTTAATTTCTTTTATCAGTGTCTTATAATTTTCTGCATACAGGTCTTTTGTCTCCTTAGGTAGGTTTATTCCTAGATATTTTATTCTTGGGGAGTGTTTTCTTGATTTCACTTTCAGATTTTTCATCATCAGTGTATAGGAATGCCAGAGATTTCTGTGCATTAATTTTGTATCCTGCAACTTTACCAAATTCATTGATTAGCTCTAGTAGTTTTCTGGTAGCATATTTAGGATTCTCTATGTATAGTATCATGTCATCTGCAAACAGTGACAGCTTTACTTCTTCTTTTCCGATTTGGATTCCTTTTATTTCCTTTTCTTCTCTGATTGCTGTGGCTAAAAATTCCAAAACTATGTTGAATAAGAACAGTGAGAGTGGGCAACCTTGTCTTGTTCCTGATCTTAGTGGAAATGCTTTCAGTTTTTCACCATTAAGGATGATGTTGGCTGTGGGTTTGTCATATATGGCCTTTATTATGTTGAGGAAAGTTCCCTCTATGCCTACTTTCTGCAGGGTTTTTATCAAAAATCGGTGTTGAATTTTGTCAAAAGCTTTTTCTGCATCTATTGAGATGATCATATGGTTTTTCTCCTTCAATTTGTTAATATGGTTTATCACATTGATTGATTTGCGTATATTGAAGAATCCTTGCATTCCTGGAATAAACCCCACTTGATCATGGCTTATGATCCTTTTAATGTGCTGTTGGATTCTCTTTGCTGGTATTTTGTTGAGGATTTTTGCATCTATGTTCATCAGTGATATTGGCCTGTAGTTTCCTTTCTTTGTGACATCCTTGTCTGGTTTTGGTATCAAGGTGATGGTGACCTCGTAGAATGAATTTAGGAGTGTTCCTCCCTCTGCTATATTTTGGAAGAGTTTGAGAAGGATAGGTATTAGGTCTTCTCTAAATGTTTTATAGAATTCGCCTGTGAAGCCATCTGGTCCTGGGCTTTTGCTTGTTGGAAGATTTTTAATCACAGTTTCAATTTCAGTGCTTGTGATTGATCTGTTCGTATTTTCTATTTCTTCCTGATTCAGTCTTGGCAGGTTGTGCATTTCTAAGAATTTGTCCATTTCTTCCAGGTTGTCCATTTTATTGGCATAGAGTTGCTTGTAGTAATCTCTCATGATCTTTTGTATTTCTGCAGTGTCAGTTGTTACTTCTCCTTTTTCATTTCTAATTCTATTGATTTGAGTTTTCTCCCTTTTTTTCTTGGTGAGTCTGGCTAATGGTTCATCTATTTTGTTTATCTTCTCAAAGAACCAGCTTTTCGTTTTATTGATCTTTGCTATCATTTCCTTCATTTCTTTTTCATTTATTTCTGATCTGATCTTTATGATTTCTTTCCTTCTGCTAACTTTGGGGTTTTTTTGTTCTTCTTTCTCTAATTGCTTTAGGTGTTAGGTTAGGTTGTTTATTCGAGATGTTTCCTGTTTCTTAAGGTGGGCTTGTATTGCTATAAACTTCCCTCTTAGAACTGCTTTTGCTGCATCCCATAGGTTTTGGGTCATCGTGTCTCCATTTTCATTTGTTTCTAGGTATTTTTAAATTTCCTCTTTGATTTCTTCAGTGATCACTTCGTTATTAAGTAGTGTATTGTTTAGCCTCCATGTGTTTGTATTTTTTACAGATCTTTCCCTATAATTGATATCTAGTCTCATAGCATTGTGGTCGGAAAAGATACTTGATACAATTTCAATTTTCTTAAATTTACCAACACTTGATTTGTGACCCAAGATATGATCTATCCTGGAGAATGTTCCATGAGCTCTTGAGAAGAATGCGTATTCTGTTGTTTTTGGATGGAGTGTCCTATAAATATCAATTAAGTCCATCTTGTTTAATGTATCATTTAAAGCTTGTGTTTCCTTATTTATTTTCATTTTGGATGATCTGTCCATTGGTGAAAGTGGGGTGTTAAAGTCCCCTACTATGATTGTGTTACTGTCAATTTCCCCTTTTATGACTGTTAGCGTTTGCCTTACGTATTGAGGTGCTCCTATGTGGGGTGCATAAATATTTAAAATTATTATATTTTCTTCCTGGATTGACCCCTTGATCGTTATGTAGTGTTCTTCTTTGTCTCTTGTAATAGTCTTTATTTTAAAGTCTATTTTGTCTGATATGAGAATTGCTACTACTACAGCTTTCTTTTGATTCCCATTTGCATGGAATATCTTTTTCCATCCCATCATTTCAGTCTGTATGTGTCCGTAGGTCTGAAATGTGTCTCTTGTAGACAGCATATATTTGGGTCTTGTTTTCATGTCCATCAGCCAGTCTATGTCTTTTGATGGGAGCATTTAATCCATTTACATTTAAGGTAATTATCGATATGTATGTTCCTATTACCATTTTCTTAATTGTTTGGGGTTTATTGTTGTAGGTCTTTTCCTTCTCTTGTGTTTCCTGCCTAGAGGAGTTCCTTTATCATTTGTTGTAAAGCTGGTTTGGTGGTGCTGAACTCTCTCAATTTTTGCTTGTCTGTAAAGGTTTTAATTTCTCCATCAAATCTGAATGAGCTCCTTGCTGGGTAGAGTAATCTTGGTTGCAGGTTTTTCTCCTTCATCACTTTAAATATGTCCTGCCACTCCCTTCTGGCTTGCAGAGTTTTTGTTAAAAGATCAGCTGTTAACCTTATGGGGATTCCTTTGTGTGTTATTTGTTGTTTTTCCCTTGCTGCTTTTAATATGCTTTCTTTGTATTTAATTTTTGACAGTTTGATTAATATGTGTCTTGGCATATTTCTCCTTGGATTTATCCTGTATGGGACTCTCTGTGCTTCCTGGACTTGATTAACTATTTCCTTTCCCATTTTAGGGAAGTTTTCAACTATAATCTCTTCAAATATTTTCTCAGTCCCTTTCTTTTTCTCTTCTTCTTCTGGAATCCCTATAATTGGAATGTTGGTGCATTTAATGTTGTGCCAGAGGTCTCTGAGACTGTCCTCAGTTCTTTTCATTCTTTTTTCTTTATTCTGCTCTGCAGTAGTTATTTCCACTATTTTATCTTCCAGGTCACTTATCCGTTCTTCTGTCTTAGTTATTCTGCTATTGATCCCATCTAGACTATTTTTCATTTCATTTATTGTGTTGTTCATCGTTGTTTGTTTCATCTTTAGTTCTTCTAGGTCCTTGTTAAATGTTTCTTGCATTTTGTCTATTCTATTTCCAAGATTTCGGATCATCTTTACTATCATTATTCTGAATTCTTTTTCAGGTAGACTGCCTATTTCCTCTTCATTTGTTTGGTCTGGTGGGTTTTTATCTTGCTCCTTCATCTGCTGTGTGTTTTTCTGTCTTCTTATTTTGCTTATCTTACTGTGTTTGGGTTCTCCTTTTTGCAGGCTGTAGGTTCAAAGTTCCCGTTGTTTTTGGTGTCTGTCCCCAGTGGCTAAGGTTGGTTCATTGGTTGTGTAGGCTTCCTGGTGAAGGGGTCTAGTCCCTGTGTTCTGGTGAATGAGGCTGGATCTTGTCTCTCTGGTGGGCAGGTCCACATCTGGTGGTGTGTTTTGAGGTGTCTCTGGACTTATTATGATTTTAGACAGCCTCTCTGCTAATGGGTGGGGTTATGGTCCTGTTTTGCTAGTTGTTTGGCATAGGGTGTCCAGCACTGTAGCTTGCTGATCGTTGAGTTAAGTTGGGTGCTGGCATTGAGATGGAGATCTCTGGGAGATTTTCGCCATTTTATATTATGTGGA
The DNA here is from genome assembly GCF_005190385.1 of Monodon monoceros. Taxonomy (NCBI): domain Eukaryota; kingdom Metazoa; phylum Chordata; class Mammalia; order Artiodactyla; family Monodontidae; genus Monodon; species Monodon monoceros. Next base: position 75,882,392 of record NW_021703784.1, on the reverse strand, counting down.
GCTGGGAGGTCTCTTGTTGAGCGGTGTCCTGAAGTTGGCTCTCCCACCTCAGAGGCACAGCTCTGACTCCTAGTTGCAGCACCAAGAGCCTTTCATCCACAAGGCTCAGAATAAAAGGGAGAAAATGTAGAGAGAAAGAATTAGTTGAAGTAGGAAGCAAGAAAGAAAGGAAGGAAGGAAGGAAGGAAGGAAGAAAGAAAGAAAGAAGAAAAGAAGGAAAGAAGGAAAGAAAGAAAGGAAGGAAGGAGGGAGGGAGGGAGGGACGGTGAGAGGAAGGAAGGAAGGAAGGAGGGAAGGAAGGAAAAAAGAAAGAAGATAAAGTAAAATAAAATAGAGTAAAATATGTTATTAAATTAAAAAATAATTATTAAGAAAAAAATTTAAAAAAACAAAAAAAGGATGGATACAACCTTAGGACTAATGGTGGAAGCAAAGTTATACAGAGAAAATCTCATACAGAAGCATACACATACACACCCACAAAAAGAGGAAAAGGGGAAAAAATCATAAATCTTGCTCTCAAAGTCCACCTCCTCAATTTGGGATGATTTGTTGTCTAAAGGAGGGAAGGAAGGAAAGACAGAAAGAAAGAAATAAAGAAAGAAGATAAAGTAAAATAAAATAGTTATTAAAATTAATTATTAAGAAAGAAAAAAAATTTTAAAACAAACAAACAATCAAGAAAACGGACGTATAGAACCCTAGGACAAATGGTGGAAGCAAAGCTATACAGACAAAATCTCACACAGGAGCATACACATGCACACTCACAAAAAGAGGAAAAGGGGAAAAAATCATAAATCTTGCTCTCAAAGTCCACCTCCTCAATTTGGGATGACTTGTTGTCTATTCATGTATTCCACAGATGCAGGGTACATCAAGTTGATCGTGGAGCTTTAATCCGCTGCTTCTGAGGCTGCTGGGAGAGATTTCCCTTTCTCTTCTTTGTTCTCACGGCTCCCGGGGCTCTGCTTTGGATTTGGCCCCGCCTCTGCATTTAGGTCGCCAGAGGGCGTCTGTTCTTCACTCAGACAGGACAGGGTTAAAGGAGCCGCTGATTCGGGGGCTCTGGCGCATTCAGGCCGGGGAGAGGGAGGGGCACGGAGTGCGGGGCGAGCCTGCGGCGGCAGAGGCCGGTGTGACGTTGCAGCAGCCTGAGGCTCGCCGTGCGTTTTCCCAGGGGAGTTGTCCCTAGATCATGGGACCCTGGCAGTGGCGGGCTGCACAGGCTCCCCGGAAGGGGGGTGTGGATAGTGACCTGTGCTCGCACACAGGCTTCTTGGTGGCGGCAGCAGCAGCCTTAGCGTCTCATGCCTGTCTCTTGGGGTCCGTGCTTTTAGCCGCGGCTCGCGCCCATCTCTGGAGCTCCTTTTAGCGGCGCTGTTAATCCCCTTTCCTCGCGCACCAGGAAACAAAGAGGTAAGAAAAAGTCTCTTGCCTCTTCGGCAGGTCCAGACTTTTCCCCGGAATCCCTCCCGGCTAGCCGTGGCGCACTAACCCCCTGCAGGCTGTGTTCAGCCGCCAACCCCAGTCCTATCCCTGCACTCCGACCGAAGCCCGAGCCTCAGCTCGCAGCCCCACCCGCCCCGGCGGGTGAGCAGACAAGCCTCTTGGGCTAGTGAGTGCCGGTCGGCACCGATCCTCTGCGCGGGAATCTCCCCACTTTGCCCTCCCCACTTTGCCCTCCGCACCCCTGTTGCTGTTGTCTCCTCCGCGGCACCGAAGCTCCCCACCTCCGCCACCTGCAGTCTCCGCCCGTGAAGGGGCTTCTAGTGAGTGGAAACCTTTCCTCCTTCACAGCTCCCTCCCACTGGTGCAGGTCCCATCCCTATTCTTTTGTCTCTGTTTTTTCTTTTTTACTTTTGCCCTACCCAGGTACGTGTGGAGTTTTTTGCCTTTTGGGAGGTCTGAGGTCTTCTGCCAGCATTCAGTAGGTGTTCTGTAGCAGTTGTTCCACGTGTAGATGTATTTCTGGTGTATCTGTGGGGAGGAAGGTGATCTCCGCGTCTTACTCTTCTGCCATCTTCCCCTCGTCCTCCCATATTTCAAAAAAATCTGCCTCCTCTCTGTAAAACACTAAATCTGGAGTGTTTTGGCGTAGTGAAACTCAAACAGAAGTGTGGCATAATAACCGCATTTTCAGTTTGTAAAAATAATGGTTTGGTGCTATGATCAAAGCCACCTACCCAACTCCTCACAGATGGAGAGGAGGTACATCCTGACTCCAAGTAGTTAGTTGACTTAAAAGGAGGAACAAAGTTTTGATTTAATTTGATCTGATAATTTTGAGTGAAGCAGCTTTGGTACTGAGTCCAAGCTCGCTCTGCTCGCCACAGGACAGGCCAATAAATCAGGAGACGAGGTATTGAGGCAAGGAATATGACTTTATTTGGAAAGCTGGCAGACTGAGAAGATGACAGACCAAGGTCCCCAAAAAACCATCTCATCTGGGTCTGGATGTCGGTTTCTTTTATAGAATCGGAGAGGGAGAGGCAGTGAGGAACTGAAGTAAAAAGGCCATTTATCTTGCTAAACATCTCCTGGCATGGCCTTCACTGGGGAGGGAATGTGTGAATTTCTTCCTTTCTGTAGCCATTCACAGGTGGGTAGGGTCAGATTGTCTCCCTGTGAGCTGAACAAAGGCAGTTTAGTTTAACATTCAGGCACAGGGGCAGGGTTCCCTGAGGCAGGCCACTTTGTATGATTATGATAACAAAAACAATGAGAAGCAAAGGTTAAAGTCAAAGAAACAGATCCAACATGGAGTCAAAATTGGCTCTTCCCTGTTACAGCTTTATAATCTTATGGGTATGTTACATTTGTCTCCAACTCAAAATTTGTTTGCTGAAGTCTATCATTACATTAACATATATATATATATAATTTTAATGAACCTGAATGTGTGGGAATTTTCTGATTTCTAGGCTTGAGTGATTTACTATAAGTGTAGCATTTGTTGAAATGAAAATAGTGTTTATTATTTCAGTTGGCATATCACAGAAAAATGTAGGAAGTGTTCAGATGGGTTTGCTTACGGGATTACTCATTTCTCAAAAATGATATCAGAAAAATACAATTGTTTCAGAGAAAAGTCCAATCAATGTTAGTTAATATGTTCTAGAAAATTCTCTTTATATATTTGCATCAAAAGCTTGCTTGGATTTATGTTGTGTGCTTATTTTTAACTCTTTCAGTACTAGCAAAAATATTTATAAATTTTAGCCTTAATCCCTATGCAGTCATCTCACACATAATATTAGAAATAACCTGAATAGTGTAAATGAATGAGTATAGAGCCACCAGACAGATTAATTAATTTTTCTTTACATACAAAAAGGTAACTGCTTTAAATAAGAAGTTCTAGCTAGGAAGTCCTCAGAGTTGGATAATTATAACAGTGATATAGTGTGCTTAATTGACTGAGGTCTGTGACAAAGTCACATCCTTAATCTGTCTGTTCTTCAGTTTTCTTAGTCATGTTTTCATGGTGTTGTTATGAACATTAAATAAAAATAATAAAAGTAAATGCAGAAATAGAACAGGTGAAGTCTCAAGGAACCAAACCCCATCACAAGATAACTGGAAAATCTAGTGTGCAGAGACTCTGTTACTCCTCCACCTTCAGCCAACAATTTTTTTTTTCTCATAGTTGATCATCCACGTTAGAAAATACATGCGTTTGCATGACAGAAATGGGGACATTTAAAATGCAGTAAATAACATTTCAGTGGTTAATTTCTAAATGGTTGTCATAGTGCTTAGAATTTTGAGGATAATTCCTTCCTGCTTGCTTCCCTCCCTCCCTCCCTCCCTCCCTCCCTCCCATCCTTCCTTCCTTCCTTCCTTCCTTCTCTCCGTCCCTCCCTCCCTCACATATTTAATAGATTATATGGAGCTCTGCTAGAGTCCTTCCAAAACCATAAGGCTAAAGAAACATTTTATGAATTATCTAGTCCTATTGTAAGGCCAACTGGCCCGAGGCAGGGGAACGCAATCAGATTCACAGGTTGCATCAGACCGAAACTTTCCGGACCACCCAGTTCCAGAAACTGACCTGGAGACTTTCCAGACCACCCAGTTCCAGGAACTGACCTGGGGACTTTCCACCTGGCCCAGCCTTCCCGCCTTTTGAGGGGCGGGACTAACGGTCCCAAGACTGATGCACCCGGCACCAGATATTGCCATGATACCCGAAAAGACAACCAAATAAGGAATACCCTGTGCCCTCCCAGATTCACCACACCCCTTTCCCTTCTTCCCCTATAAATTCTGCCCAAACCCTCGTCCAGGCGCGACTTCTCTGGCCCCTTTCTTTCGGACTAGTGAACCTCGCCCAGGAGCGTTCCCAAATAAAGCTTGCTTAAGCTTTCCTCTGTTTCTTGGTACCGTTCCTTACACCTATACCTTCACTTGACCTATAAGTTGTCTGTGGGTCAATGCAATTGCCCATGGTTACACTGTCACTTTGTGGCTGAGGTTGAGAATAAATTTATTCACTTCTAGTTCATTTCTCACTTGGAAGGTTGGTTTTTCTCTGCATCAGGAGGAATAAGATCTCTTCCAAGATTCAAAATCCAAATTATAAACACATTCTAAAATTACAGCCACCTCCTATCCCCTTACACACTCAAGTTAAGATGAAAACACAAATGAACGGTTTGGCTTACCATACCATACATTGAGAAAGTGAGATCTTTTATATTGAGAAAATGGGTTGCTTGCCTTACATGATCTTACATTTTCAACTTTGTTCATATCATCACTTTATGTCCTAATGCACTTTCTTAGACATCCTTAACTAGTTTCAATTTACACTTATTCAAACTAAGGGAAATAAAAGATGAACCAATTTGTCAAAATCTTGTAGCCAAACATTCTTTCTCTCGTAAAACTTCAGTCTTGCAAATATTAAACATTTAGGGCTAATATGCCCTAAAACTTCTACATCGTGTATAATTGTACTGGAAACAAATCTAATATATAAATTTAATTATATTTCTATATCTTGATTCATCAAGAATCTCTGGTAATATATATAAACTTTAAGGGCTCTCTGACATGCTAACCACCCACAGTTTATTCATATGTCTAGTGTTTCTCTGTTTTTTTCTGTGAAAATCAATTGTAGTAACCTCAGGGAGAGTTGCCTGGTTTAGCAAATAAAATTACAGAAAACCCAGTTAAGTTTGAATTTCAGATAAACAATAAATAATTTGGGGTCATACTTAAACTAAAATATTACTCTTTATCTGATATTCAGATTTAATTAGGCACCCTATATTTTACCTGAAAACCCATTTCCTATGGGCCCCTAAAAAGTAAGTCTGTAGTAAACTTGACTCATGTTGCAAATATGACCTTCTTAAGACATGGAATCTGGGTAATAATTGGGATGCCCCAAGTTACCTACTCAAGAGACTTTTTCAAAGAGGGATTTTGGGAGTTCCTGCCCAAACATACATATAGGATCAAAGAATCTACATAGAAGATGATCTGAATATTTTAGAAGTGAAAGGGCTGACTTGTTATTCCCTTGAATGTATTATTAATTTAAAGTGGAGAGGGGTATGGCTTGATCAGAGATACAGATCCTCTTTTCAATTCTAGAGGGAAGCTTAAAGATGGAATAAAGAAACATACACAGATTTTTTTTTTCCTGATAAAATGTTTGTATAGAATATTACAATTATTCCAGGCAAAAACAACTTCAAGTTTATTTTTCAGCTTCAGCATAAACTTCATATAATACACATATAGTATAATTTTAGACTTTTAACATGTGTATATGTGAAATTTTCACATAAGAAGGTAAAGAACATATTTACCATCTCCATAATTTTCTCCATGTTCCCTCCAACCCTCTTGCTTCCCACAGAGCTGATCTCTTTTTATCACTAAGGATTAGTTTATAATTTGCTAGAATTGTGTATAAATGGAATGATAGAGCAATGCATTCTCTCTCTCTCTCTCTCTCTTTCTCTTTTTGGTCTCTCTTTTCTTACACAGTATTATACTTATGTTCATACTGGTATCAATAGTTCACTTATTTGTATTGCTGAATAGTGTTCCATTATATGGATATACCACAAATTTGTGTATCTGTTCAACTGTTGATGTTGCAAGTTAAGCTATAGATATTCATGTACAAGTATTTATGTAAACATTGCTTTCATTTATTTTGAGTAAATATTTAGGTGTGGAATGGCGAGTCATTTGCTAGGTATACATTTAATTTTCTTAAGAAATTGCCAAGATATTTTCCAAAGTGGTTGCACCATTTAATATTACTGGCAGCAAGTTTTAGTGTTTCTGGTGCTCTACTGGATATACAGGTAGGTGAAAAAACAATGTTTAATTATCTGAGCCAAGACTCCTCTACATATGAACACAAAACACTTTGCACATTTTAATATACACTAAATTTTTTAGGAATGAGACTGTCATGTAAGTCAGCAGAAGTTATTATATTTGTTTGTAACTTTACTAAGAGTTGTCCATCATTTTAGAAAATCTTGTTTTGAATTGCTAGTACAATATGTCAATATCAATGTGACAATATCAACACATTACTATGTTACAGCATTATTTCTGTGACATTCGTGGTACGTATACATTTCAGTAGATACCTGACTGCATCATTACGTTTTTCGTGCAACTGTGCCCAACATCTGTGTACTCAAATGCATGTTATTTTATCATAAATCATGTTCCTTTTATCTCTCATATACTGCAGTTAGGAAATTTTATATATTTAAAAATTATGAGCAAAAATAAATTTTATTTTATATTTTATTTCACAATAGCTGTGTTAAGCTGAATAATGGCCTTCCCAAAACGTTCAAGTACTAAACACAGAACTTGTGACTATGTTATCTTACATGGCAAAAGGGACTTTGCAAATTTAATTAAGTTAAGGGTCTTAAAATTGGAATATTATTTTAGATTATCTGGGTTTGCCCAGTGAAATCACAGGGGTCCTTGTAAGAGGGAGGCAGGAGGATCAGTCACTATTAGGAGATTTAACAATACGCGTGTGAAGTTGGAGTGATGTGAGGAAAGGACCATGAGCCAAAGAATGCAGGTGACTCCAAGAAACTGGAAGAGGCACTGGAATGGATTCTCCACAAGGAGTCAGCCTTGTCAGTACTTTAGCTCAGTGTGACTAGTTTTGGACTTCTAATCTCCCGAACTTGAAAATAATAAATTTGTATTATTTTAAGCCACTAACTTTGTAGAAATTTGTTACAGTAGAATAGAAATATAATGAAGGGATCATTTAAAACTGTGGAAAAACTACATCCTCAGTGAGTTAAGAATTATTGCTTTAGGTTTACTGTGGAGACTTATTGTGGCATATAAAATATGTAAGAAGTGTGTTGTAGAGAGAGATCAAACTGGCAGGCTTGTCAATGTTGAATTGGAAGGTGAGGGTAAGACCAGACGTAGGGACCACTTGGGAACATGATGGAATGACGCAGAGGAGAGATATTAGAGCTTGAAAGAGAATGACAGCTGTGGGAATGGAGAGCAGGGGATAGATCCCTATTGTATTTAGTAGGTAGAATTGAGAGGCTTAGTGATTTACTAGACAACTTTAGAGCTCAAGTTTAAGAAGGCAAATAATAAGGGAAAAGAAGCTAAATGGGGGCCAGCAAGAGTCCCTCTAATCCTTTCATGATTCTAGACTTTTCCAAGTAACTACAATATTTTGACTTCTGTTTCCATATAATTAATGAATTTCTAGTCAAGCTTTATGGATTCACTACATATTTCACCTTTTCTTTGGCTACATTTTTGAGTCTCTAATACAATTAAGAATTTATTCTGCCCCTAATGAACAAGTTCATTCTGGGACTACCTATAGTGCACACTGTAATTGTTCCTTACGTTTATGACCTTTTTGATTGAACTGGGAGCATATCAAGGGCAGGAGTCTTGGAGTGTTTGCCTTTGTTTCACCTACTCCAAATTATAGCTAGCATATAGCTAATTCACGGATAGACTTGACTTACTTAAGCTTACTGCTAAAGGTATTGATCCTGCCCAGTGCCCAGAATGAAATATTTTTTTGTTTATTAATTCTGAAATATTTACCTTAGTATGTTTTTAAAAGACATGATTCACTATCTCAACATGTTTACTTGAAGTTTAAACATGATGTCAGAAACCATATTGTGATGAACTGTATTAATTTACTTATAACCAAACTGAAATTCCACAAGGTCAGGATCTTTATCTCCTTCGTTCATTGATGATTCCCAAACATCCAGAACAAGATCCGTTGGACACACAGAAGGCACTTAATAAATATTAGTTGAAGGGATAAATTATAAGGGAATCTGAGGAATGCCTCTGTATCTTGTCATTTATAGTACCTGAAACTTTTTCTGTTACTGTGCATTTCTTTTTCTGGATACACATTCACTATATTTGATTTAAACTATGTCATTGCTTCTAGCATTGAGGTGTCTAACTAGATCAATTTATCTGAAGACTACTCTTGAAATTTCTACATTTTGTGTCAATTTCTTTTTCCTAAAGCAAAAATGTGTTTTTATAAATTATACTTTCTGTAAATTTTTTGCATAATTATGCCTATTTGGGCTAATCTTCCCTTTCTTTGGACATCTCTTTATAACTCACATTTGAAATTTATCTTAATATTTATGAGTGCCAACTAGGTTTCAAGCATAAATATTTCATTTAATTTTCAAACAATCTTAGGGGCTAAATTTTACATTGTATCAATAAAGAGTCTGAGATATTACCTTTTTTTTTTTTTTTGCGGTATGCGGGCCCCTCCCTGTTGTGGCCTCTCCCATTGCGGAGCACAGGCTCCGGACGCGCAGGCTCAGCGGCCATGGCTCACGGGCCCAGCCGCTCCGCGGCATGTGGGATCTTCCCAGACCGGGGCACGAACCTGTGTCCCCTGCATCGGCAGGCGGACTCTCAACCACTGAGCCACCAGGGAAGCCCGATATTACCTTTCTTGACAGAAATTATACAAATAGTAAATGGCACAATTGAGATTTGAACTTGGTTGTCTATGTCTACAAAATGCAAGTTCTTTTCTCCATACCCCAGTGTCTTCCTCCTCCTTCTATTCATGCTTGGTATTAAATCTTTTATGTTCCAGAAGAATAAAATAGAAGGAAATGGGCTTAAGTTGCAGAAATAATGATCTAGGTTAAACAGAGAGTCAAGTATTTTGATGAGAAAGGTAAATAAATAAGGAAATATAATATTGAAGAGAGTGTATAATCTTATTTCCTCAAGATGTCATAGAGCCCCATTACATAAGCATCCTTAGGAAAGAATTTAACAACAAATAATATGTCATCTTTCCTTTGTGCCCAATACTTCCTCATTCTGAATAGATAAAACCCATATCATAACTTATCTCCAACAAACTTTATTTTGTACCTGCTAGACGTCAGTTCCTGTGAAATATACAGGTGTGATTCCTTGCCTAATTACAGTCAAATCCAGCAGAAAATGTTTTATATATAGTGTGATTTAAAACAAAAAAAGAAACATTTGCAGATAGAATATTTGTATCCATGTGAAGAAGTGGTGACTCTCTAGAGGGAGGGGCTAAGGAAAAGTCTGACTAGAGAGATATCTCTGTTTAAATCCTTTTAGGATTCTCTTTGTCATTGCCCACTAATCCTCCTGTGTCCTACAGGGTTGCTCTTCCTAAACAGGCTTAGATGCATCACAAACAAAATCTTCTCAGCCTATTATAAGTCATCAATGAGTCTTGTGGGCTATAATTCTTAGTCTTCATTTTTTCCTTTTCTGCCTCCCAGTTTTAGAAGTGTGTATATCAGCATTTGGCTTAAATAGTTGCCATGCAGTCCTCAATAGAAGTAGAGAGGTGTGAATAATGTTTCTTTAACATCTTTTTATCTTTTTATTTCAGTTCTTTATATCCACCATTCTGGAAAAGATTCAATATAAAAATATCCAGCTGTAACATTTTTAATATTCATTCTTCTCCTAAGGAAAATGAGATTTCATTATGCTTTTAGTTACTGCCATTGTATTCCCCAGGTTATTTCTAGACAATATCTTTTTACCATTCCTAGCCTGATTTGGAAAATACAATTTATTTCCCAAAAGATGTTTAAAAAAAGTTTTGGATGTACCTTCTTTGGTACAATTAATAATACTCAAGAGTATTGGGAAAATGGAGAATGCCTCTTTCCTTACAATTCTTTTTGCCCATCTCTCCCTCCTTTATCTATAGACCTTCAATTAGGCTTTTGAGAAGGCAGTGGTGTGTTGCCCACTAGCTCCACTGTAGACACAGGAAGACACAGGTAGATGTAGGCAGTGCAGCGAAAGCAGGCAAAAGAAGAGCTGGTCTTTCCTGTTCAAAAACCAGAAGCAACATCTCTGTAAACTTTTAGAAATGCAATGTCAAATTCCTCCTAGGTGACAAATTGTGCAAAGTGTGCTGAGAAACCGACTCATGCTAGTTATTTATCATTATTTATTCACACGATAAAGAAGGAAGCTCTAGGTTAAAGAGCCAGTATCTCCAAAAATAATTTTTTTTTTTTCTGTTTTCCTGGGGAAAACGATCCTCAAACCCAAAGTCACCAGCTCGTCAGCTGAGTTTTCCATTCCAAAGCGAGGTCTCTTCCACGATACTTAAGCCCAGGGAAGGGGATTTCTCTATCAGCCTCAGCTACCAGGACAGTTTTTAGAATAGGGAGAGAGGGAGAAATAAACAATAAACATATTTAAATTCAACAGTGTCCGTCCAGCCATACTTTAGAAAAATGCCTTCTCAGCTTTGATTAAAAGCAACTTCCTAAGCACTCTCATTTTGAAGCTCTAGAATTCATTATTAAAGAATTCTAAGAATTTCACTTTTTTTCCTACTGAATTCATAATTTCCTGAAAGATTAAAACTCCCCTGAGATTAAAAATAACGAGCACCCATAATCCAGGAATGAGAACATTGTCAATTTCCCATTGTCATGAACAGATTTAAGAAGCTTTCTTCTTATATTAAAATAAAAATGCCTTTATAATCCAAGGACATTATACAAGGTTTTTTGTGTTTATTCTTGCCTTCCATTGTAATCACCTCAGCTCTGTTCTAATCACCTCAGCTCTGTTCTGGTTCAGATCATCAATTACATGGTTTATTGCCCTGACTCCCACCTGTCCCCTTTGCTTCTGATTGCTTGTCTTACTTCCATCTCACTGCCATACTGTTTGTGTTCTTTTAAAAGTAACCATGTGTATTACTCGGGGTTCTCCAGAGAAATAGAATAGATAGGATATATGTATGATTATATATTGCATATATAATGTAGAAAATAAGCACATTTATTTTCTTATAAAAATTCCTTATAATCTCTCTCTATATGATTATATATCATATATATTACATATGCAATATATAAAATAAAAATACAGTTTCATATAAAGAGATTTATTATAAGGAATTGACTCACACAATTATGGCAAGTTCAAAATCTGCAGAGCTGATGGTCCAAAGGCCAGCAGGCTGCTGTAGAACCAGGAAGAACTGATGTGGTGTTTCAAAGGCCATTAGGCAGGAGAATTTTCTCTTACTCAGGAGAGGGTTCTTTTGTTCTGTTGAGGCTTTTAACTGATTGAATGAGGCCCACCCATTTTATAGCAAGCAATGTACTTCTCTCAGCCTACTGATTTAAATGTTAAGCTCATCCCAAAACACCCTTGCAGCAACACCCAGAATAATGTTAGGTCAAATATCTGGACACTCCGTGGCCCAGTCAAGTTGACATATAAAATTAACATCACACCATATAATTCAGCTATCAGCAAACTTCTTGTAAAGAGCCAAATAGTAAATATTTTAGGCTTTGCAGGTGATAATATCTCTCATACAACTATTCCACTCTGCTCTTGAAAGCAGCCATATACGGTATCTTAAACAAATAGACATGACTATGTTCCAATAAAACTTTATTTATAAAAGTAAGAGCAGACCAGATTTATCCACAGGTCATTAGTTCACTGACCTCTAATATAATTTATGTACTAACTACACTGTAATCTCTCAACTTGGAAACTATGGCTAACTCCTCAGTAACTGTAGTACCAAGTCCTTTATAATTTGGTCCCAACCAACCCTCCTAAAATAAACTTTAATATCTTATGTTCAGTCCATATACTTTGTACCCCATTCATACCTCTCTTAATTTATGACTTACAGGCCTAATGTTCTAAATTCATTTTGTTCTCTGTTTCAAATATCCAGTAAACAGTGAATTATTTTTCCAGAAGAAATCGTTTCTGAAGCAGATAGTTAAAATTCTGTTTAGGTAGAAAATGTTTTTCTTAATCACCAAGTTGAGTTGTTTAAGAAGAGTTACTCTCCCATCTTGGTTGAGGAAGAGTGTCCTTAAATTTTAGATTATATAGTCTGTATTTATTTTTTAATGTTTGCAACCAACACTTATAGACTTGACATTTAATGCCTTTTTATATTGTCAGTCCGCATGTTTAGTTATTTGCTATGTATTTATCTTTTTAAAAAAAATGTAAATAGATCCCTTGTAATTGCTGTGTAAGTGGTTGATTCACAAGCTTGCTTCAGAAAGCTATCTTCTGGGACTTCCCTGATGGTGCAGTGGTTAACAGTCTGCCTGCCAACGCAGGGGACACGAGTTCGAGCCCTGGTCTGGGAAGATCCCACATGCCGCGGAGCAACTAAACCCGTGCACCACAACTGCTGAGCCCTCATGCCACAACCATATTCTATAAACTAAACCATCTTCTTTATGGTTTCCTTTGCTGTGCAAAAGCTTTTAAGCTTCATTAGGTCCCATTTGTTTATTTTTGGTTTTATTTCCGTTTCTCTAGGAGCTGGGTCAAAAAGAATCTTTCTGTGATTTATGTCATACAGTGTTCTGCCCATGTTTTCCTCTAAGAGTTTTATAGTGTCTGGCCTTACATTTAGGTCTTTAACCCATTTTGAGTTTATTTTTGTGTATGGTGTTAGGGAGTGTTCTAATTTCATTCTTTTATGTGTAGCTGTCCAGTTTTTCCAGCACCACTTATTGAAGAGGCTGTCTTTCTCCATTGTATATTCTTGCCTTCTTTATCAAATATAAGGTGACCATATTTGTGTGGGTTTATCTCTGGGCTTTCTACCCTGTTCCATTGATCTATATTTCTGTTTATGTGCCAGTACCATATTGTCTTGATTACTGTAGCTTTGTAGCATAGACTGAAATCCGGGAGCCTGATTCCTCCAGCTCTGTTTTTCTTTCTCAAGATTGCTTTGGCTATTCGGGGTCTTTGGTGTTTCCATACAAATTGTGAAATGTTTTTCTTCTAGTTCTGTGAAAAATGCCCTTGGTAGTTTGATAGGAATTGCGCTGAATCTGTACATTGCTTTGGGTAGTATACTCATTTCCACAATGTTGATTCCTCCAATCCAAGAACATGGTATATCTCTCCATCTGCTTGCATCATCTTTAATTTCTTTCATCAGCCTCTTACAGTTTTCTGCATAAAGGTCTTTTGTCTTCTTAGGTAGGTTTATTCCTAGGTATTTTTTTTCTTTTTGTTGCAATGGTAAATGGGAGCATTTCCTTAACTTCTCTTTCAGATGTTTCATTATTAGTGTATAGGAATGCAAGAGATTTCTGTGCATTAATTTTGTATCCTGCTACTTTACCAAATTCATTGATTAGCTCTAGTAGTTTTCTGGTAGCACCTTTAGGATTCTCTATGTATAGTATCATGTCATCTGCAAACGGTGACGGCTTTACTTCTTCTTTTCCAATTTGGATTCCTTTTATTTCTTTTTCTTCTCTAATTGCTGTGCCTAAAACTTCCAAAACTATGTTGAATAATAGTGGTGAGAGAGGAAAACCTTGTCTTCTTCCTGATCTTAGAGAAAATGGTTTCAGTTTTTCACCCTTGAGAACGATATTGGCTGTGGGTGTCATATATGGCCTTTATGATGTTGAGGTAAGTTCCCTCTACGCCTACATTCTGGAGGGTTTTTATCATAAATGGGTGTTGAATTTTGTCAAAAGCTTTTTCTGCATCTGTTGAGATGATCATATGGTTTTTATCCTTCAATTTGTTAATATGGTTTATCACATTGATTGATTTGCATACATTGAAGAATCCTTGCATTCCTGGGATAAACCCCACTTAATCATGGTTTATGACCCTGTTAATGTGCTGTTGGATTCTGTTCTCTAGTATTTTGTTGAGGATTTTTGCATCTGTGTTCACCAGAGATATTCTTTCTTTGTGACATCTTTGTCTGGTTTTGGTATCAGGGTGATGGTGGCCTTGTAGAATGAGTTTGGGAGTGTTCCTCTCTCTGCTTTATTTTGGAAGAGTTTCAGAAGGATAGGTGTTGGCTCTTCTCTAAGTGTTTGATAGAATTCACCTGTGAAGCCATATGGCCCTGGGCTTTTGTTTGTTGGAAGATTTTTCATCATAGTCTCAATTTCAGTGCTTGTGATTGGTCTGTTTACATTTTCTATTTCTTCCTGGTTCAGTCTTGGAAGGTTGTGCTTTTCTAAGAATTTGTCCTTTCAAGTTCTCCATTTTATTGGCATAGAGTTGCTTGTAGTAATCTCTCAAGATCCTTTGTATTTCTGCAGTGTCATTTGTTATTTCTCCTTTTTCATTTCTAATTTGTTGATTTGAGTCTTCTCCCTTTTTTTCTTGATGAGTCTGGCTAAAGGTTTATCAATTTTGTTTATCTTCTCAAAGAACCAGCTTTTAGTTTTATTGATCTAAGCTATTGTTTCCTTCATTTCTTTTTCATTTTTTTATGATTTCTTTCCTTCTGGTAACTTTGGGTTTTTTTTGTTCTTCTTTCTCTAATTGCTTTAGGTGTAAGGTTAGGTTGTTTGAGATGTTTCTTGTTTCTTGAGGTAAGATTGTATTGCTATAAACTTCCCTCTTAGAACTGCTTTTGATGCATCCCGTAGATTGTGGGTCGTTGTGTTTTAATTGTCATTTGTTTCTAGGTATTTTTTGATTGCCTCTTTGATTTCTTCAGTGATCTCTTGGTTATTTAGTAACGTATTGTTTAGCCTCCATGTGTTTGTATTTTTTACAGATTTTTTTTCCTGTAATTGATATCTAGTCTCATAGAATTGTGGTTGGAAAAGATACTTGATATGATTTCAATTTTCTTAAATTTACCAAGGCTTGATTTGTGACCCAAGATATGATCTATCCTGGAGAATATTCCTTGAGCACTTGAGAAGAAAGTGTATTCTGTTGTTTTGGGTGGAATGTCCTATAAATATCAATTAAGTCCATCTTGTTTAATGTATCATTTAAAGCTTGTGTTTCCTTATTTATTTTCATTTTGGAAGATCTGTCCATTGGTGAAAGTGCGGTGTTAAAAGTCCCCTACTATGATTGTGTTACTATCGATTTCCCCTTTTATGACTGTTAGCATTTGCCTTATGTATTGACATGCTCCTATGTTAGGTGCATAAATATTTACAATTGTTATATGTTCTTCTTGGATTGATCCCTTCATCATTATGTAGTGTCCTTCTTTGTCTCTTATAATAGTCTTTGTTTTAAAGTCTATTTTGTCCTAATATGAGAATTGCTACTCCAGCTTTCTTTTGATTTCTATTTGCATGGAATATCTTTTTGCATCCCCTAACTTTCAGTTTGTATGTGTCCCTAGGTCTGAAATGGGACTTTTGTAGACAGCGTATATATGGGTCTTGTTTTTGTATCCAATCAGCCAGTCTATGTCTTTTGGTTGGAGAATTTAACCCATTTACATTTAAGGTAATTACCGATATGTATGTTCCTGTTACCATTTTCTTAATTGTTTTGGGTTTGTAATTGTAGATCTTTTCCTTCTCTTGTGTTTCCTGCCTAGAGAAGTTCCTTTAACATTTGTTGTAAAGCTGGTTTGGTGGTGCTGAATTCTCTTAGGTTTTGCTTGTCTGTAAAGGTTTTAATTTCTCCATCGAATCTGAATGAGATCCTTGCTGGGTACAGTAATCTTGGTTGTAGGTTTTTCCCTTTCATCACTTTAAATTATCCTGGCACTCCCTTCTGGCTTGCAGAGTTTTCTGCTGAAAGATCAGCTGTTAATCTTATGGGGATTCCCTTGCATGTTATTTGTTGTTTTTCCCTTGCTCATTTTAATATTTTTTCTTGGTATTTAATTTTTGATAGTCTGAATTATATGTGTCTTTGCATGTTTCTCCTTGGATTTATCCTGTATGGTACTCTGTGCTTCCTGGGCTAGATTGACTATTTCCTTTCCCATATTAAGCAAGTTTTCAACTATTATCTCTTCAAATATTTTCTCAGTCCCTTCCTTTTTCTCTTCTTCTTCTGGGACCCCTATAATTTGAATGTTGGTGCATTTAATTTTGTCCCAGAGGTCTCTGAGACTGTCTTCAATTCTTTTCATTCTTTTTTCTTTATTCTACTCTGCAGTAGTTATTTCCACTATTTTATCTTCCAGGTCACTTATCCATTCTTCTGCCTTAGTCATTCTGCTATTGATTCCTTCTAGAGAATTTTTTTTTTTTTTTTTTTTGCGGTATGTGGGCCTCTCACTGTTGTGGCCTCTCCTATTGCGGAGCACAGTTTCCAGATGTGCAGGCTCAGCGGCCATGCCTCACGGGCCCAGCCGCTCCGCGGCATGTGTGATCTTCCCAGACTGGGGCACGAACCCGTGTCCCCTGCATCGGCAGGCGGACTCTCAACCACTGTGCCACCAGGGAAGCCCCACATGTGTATTTTTAAATATACATGTGTCTATGTACATACATGCATATACCTAAAACATACACATAGTTTTAAATATATGTGTGTGTGTGTATATATAGATGTGAGTGTGTATGTGTGTGTGTGTGTGTGTGTGTGTGTGTGTGTATGGTATATATATGATTAGCAAATATTTTTATATAGGTCAACATTCATTCATCTTGGTGAGTTTCTCAGCTGGGTGAGTTATCCTTCTTGTTGGTTTCCTGTATAATTCTTTTATAAATTAATTAATTTTTTATTGAGATATAGTTGATTTACAATATTGTATTAATTTCAGGTGTACAACATAATGATTCAAAATTTTTATAGATTATATTCCATTTATAGTTATTAGAAAATATTGGCTATATATTCTGTGCTGTACAATAAATATATCTACAGTGTATCTTTGTAGCTTACCTGTTTTATACATAGAAGTTTGTACTTCTTAATCTTCTACCCCTGTCTTGTCCCTCCCCCTGTTCTCTCTCCCCACTAGGTGGGGAGACTAGTAACTCTTTATTCCACCATTTGTATTAATTTCTCAGGTTTCAGGTAGACTCTCTGGTTAGAAACAACAAACACTGACTTGGCCAACTTAAACACAGGTAGCATATTGCCAGAACTTTGGGAGTTCACAGTACCAAAGAGACAGTGAGAGAAAAAAGGTCTGAGAATTGACTAGAAAGAGCCACCCCACAAGGCCAGGGATCCTGTGGGTAAGAGTAGTTTTGTAGCAGAGAACCCTACTTTAGTGAATATACCCAGCCATTTTTAATCACTTAATCCTCAGTTCAAGATTCAAATTCTAGGGAGGGAGACTCTCATATCTTGAGTCCACCTTTTGTGTAGGGCTTGGCATGTGATGCACCAAACTGTGTGGGATGCTCCACTTTATGTATCCTGGGGAAGAGGATACTCTCCAGAAGGAAATTAGTTGCTGGTTGGAAGGGAGAAGGAACAATGAGAAGAGATGTCTGTTTATTGTTTTCGTGAGTTCCTTGAGCTCTGTAATCATGTTTGTTCTTGTCTTTGTTTCTAGGTTCCTAACATTATGCTGTCACAGACTGGAAGCTTAATAAATATTTTCTGACTCCTAGTGCCCAAGTAAGTAAAATTGACACATTTTTATAACATAATTGTAAACATTAAAAATCCACTTTCCTAAGCAACTAGTTTCCATTCTCCTCTTTATCCTAATAGTGTATCTTAAAATATGATCGAAGAAGAAAAGCAATTTATTGAAAAAATATTAAGGTCAGAATATACACTAGATTCAGCACTCACAATAGTAAAAACAAACAAACAAAAAGGCAAAACGTCTTCACTGTAGGGCCTCCCAGCTTATCCAGAGAGTGAGTCATGTAGACCAATGACCCGTGACACTCGTTATCGTAGACACTGGTGCCAAGAAGACTGATACTCATCACAACATTAGCTAAAACAAACCCAAACTGAAAACAGCCCAAATTTCCCATCACAGAGAAATAATTTTATAAATTTTCTTAAGTGTACTCAATGGAGTATTATTCAGGCACTAAGTATAAATATGAAGCTTATATGGCAACCTGGAAACATTAAAAACCAAATATAAAGTAGTATGGGTGATATATAATTGTGACTGTGAAAATATGAATGTATATGATGTATAAAAAACTTGGAGGCAGCACAGAGAAATGAAAACTGTTATTGCTAGAAAAATAGATGAGTTTTAGTTTTTCAGTTTCCTTTAGGCTGTTATAATATGGTTATATAATAAATAAATATGGTTACATAGGGAAAAGTTAGGACTATTTATTCAGTTTTCTCACTATTCAACAACAGCAAAATACTCTAAAATTGCTCCCTTACCTGATAATGGGATTTAATTCTATTCTCTAACTATAGCTGTGATTTCTGCTCTGAATGCTTGGGGAGACTGTCAGTCTGTATTAGTCTTTATTTATTCTTCATGAATTCTTGTTGGCTTTGCTTCCTGGGAGCAACTGTACTTTAGGGGCTATGGAAAGAAATATGTCAGTGACTCAGTAGATTTTAGTTAGAATAAATGGATGCTTTTGACCCTTGCTAATATGTTTTTTTAATTATTATTTTTATTACTCTCCAATAGCACATCTCTATGTAGGAGTCCCAAGTGTTTTAAACTCACTTTATCCAAACTGAAAACCTCATCCTCACTCAAATTCTTCTCTTTCCCCTGGGTACTCTATTTGTGTAGAATTCTCCAAAGTGTACAGGTTCTAACATTTGCTCCAAACGTAAGATCAGTGACCAGTTTCTGTAGATTTTGACATCGCCACTGTAGGCATATTAGTTCAGCCCTTTATTAACAGCTAACTTGTCTTTTTAACAGTGCCTGTTTTGCTCAACCTATTTTTTCTGTTCTAATTCTGCTTACACACCACTGCTACATCCTTCTGAAAGGGACCAAATAAAATCACATCTCTGCTTTAAAACCTCTGAAAGGCTTCCCATGCCTTACTTATATAAGTACAAATTCTATAGCTCAAACTCCTGCCCACTTTTGTAGCATTATCTTTCATGACTATCCTTCTCCTACCCTGTAAACTAACCAAACTAGCTGACTTCCTATTCCTGGATCCCATAACTGACTCCACTGTCTCTGTATCTTTGTTCGTGTTTGGTTTTTTTCCCCCTTTACTTGGAATGCCCTCCCATACTGGCCCTAATCCAATTACTACCTATCATTAAAAAAAAAAAAATTAACAATTACCCGTTTTATAATTTTTTGTTACTATTTCAGGTAAATGTGATCTTTCTTTCAGTCCAAGTTGAACTCTGCTGTGTCACTTTTTATAGTACTTAATCTGCTTTACTATAATCTAGATAGTGATTAGACTGTGCACGCTCTGAGCACAAATACAGCACCTTTTTCATCCTTGTGTCCATCTGCAACAACTAGCACAGAGCCATGGCTTGGTTTTTATCTCGAATTAGAGGAGGACACCAAAATTGTTGACAATAATTCATAGGATTAGAGGATATAAATTTTTATTTCCAGTTTAACTACTTTTTTTTGTTTGTTTCACAGAAAAGATACCAATGGGTCATACATAAGGAAGAAAAGGAAAGAAAGATGAATGAGAGAGGGTACATCCTTCTAAAATGTAAGTTAAACTTTAATAAGTTTAGAAAAAGAGTCATAGCTTTCCCTGTGTGTGTGCGCGTGCGTGCATGCTCTGAACCAAGCAGTCTGGATATGTCACTTGAAGAAATATATTAGTGAAATATGGTGCTTTATTTTCTCTTCTGTCTCTGAATATTTTGACCAATTCATTTTTAATGATTTTCTTAAGAGACCTTACTTTTTATTTTATTACAGACATCAATTTTATAGCCAGTACCCCTGCTAAGGTATGTAGTTGCTTGTAAAAACTGTCAGTTTTGCATGGAAAGCAGCACAGTTGAACAAGCCTGGGTAGATTTTCATGTCAGTGGGCCTGATTCACATTCTGATTCCACCCTCTAATGTCCACTTCAAACAAAATTTTAGACACAAGCATATTAGCATTCACTGAATTGATTTTTCTTTAGGCTTCAGTAACTTTACTCACTGATGAGAGTGAAGTTGTAATTAAACCAGCTGTGCTCAAGGAGCAGAAGCACTAAACTGAGTAGCCATTCTTTCTCATTAGCTCTAAACTCTTTCTCTCACCAATGCAAAGTTTTTTCTCCTTATATCTCCAGGGTTGAGCTTCACCCAAGGTCAAATCCTTCCTATGTTCAGTACAGTCATCTCTTTTTATCTTAACCTAGACAACAAAATATTTCTTTCGAAGTATTTTAATTCTAGACTGTAATATACCTGTCCTTTCTGCAGAATCAATTGCAGGCTCCCTTCTGTTCACTTGCCATCTCGTTTTTACGTTTTTACAGCCTAATACGGATTATCTCCCCCTGATTCTTGGACATGTTTCTCCTACTTACTGCTGGGTGCAAAAAAAAAAAAATGATCAGATGACTTTTTTGCATAGCAGTTAAAATTCATTTTTAATAATATTAAAAGCTAAGATTGACTAAGCATCTAATATGCCAGATTCTGGCATATTTTACTATTCCTGTATTGTGTCTTCACAGTTAACCTAGAAGGTAGGTACTACCCTAACTTTAAGAAGGAGAAAATTGGGAGAGGTTAAGAAAGTTGCCTGAGGAGACCAAGCCAATAGGTCCCAGAACCAGGATGCATATACCAGAAGCCTATTGTAAAACCTGAGCTCTTAGTCATCACAAGCTTTTTGCATTCTATTTTGTTTGGGAATTCTAAGTCACTCAGAATGGGTGGGGTGGGCTTGGCAAGATGTGCGGTCCCTTTAACACTTAGGATGTGATGAGATTTGTAATTCTCATCTATGAAAGGGATGTTTCTCCCCCACTTTTTTCTATTAAGGTTAAACAAGATCATCAGGGAAAATATTTTGAAACTTTACAGATGTTAATAATTTGTATTTCAGCTTTGTAATCTCAAATCAGGATTACGTCCATCTTCAGCCATCTTCCTGGGGCACCAGAGGGAAACTGTGCACAAACAAATCCTCTTTTCCAGCAGCCAGATCTTCATAGGTGCCAATAATAAGGAAGAATCATCTACATTTATCTTTTCCTAGACCCCTCAATTTCATGTTCTCATCCCTACTGCCACTTGCCTTTGAGATATTTCACTCTACATAAGGGGAGGAGAGATCTTACAGACAAAAGCCACATCAGTACATTATGTAGTCACAGACTTTTAGATCAGGGGAAAACCTAAAATAGGACTACTTAACCTCTGTAATGCTTAAGAGAAACTTAGACTGTTTTATAAATAAAGATCCGGAGAATTGGCAGGGTTAGTGGATTGACTGAGGGCACACAGTAGATTATTGGCAGTACCAATCTTAAAACCCAGGGGTTTGAGCCCCAAACCAGTGCCTGCTGGACTTTGTCATGAGCTGTTCCTGAATAAAGCTCCAGCAAAGTGCAAGCTAAAAAAGAAATTTGGTAGCAATTAGTTGAACAGAGTCCAACTATGTTCTCCTGTTTCTTTCTCATGAAAGAATGTGGTTGTAATGTAATGTGGTTGTGAAATGCATCAAAAAGCTGACAGGGTATACCATTCATTTATACCTTTACCATAAGAATCATTGATCAATAGTCTAGTGACATGAGAAACAAAATGCAGTTTGGAATGAGGGTGGTACTTTCAACACAGGAGTCACAGTTGTCCTTCTTGTTTTATATAATGCCCAGCATAGCACTATAGTCATATGGTCATTAATTTAATAATAACCACATTTAGAAAGAGAAGTCACAAGGCGTTTGGGGCAGGGGAAGAATTATTTATTTATCATGTGTCTGCATATTACTGGGCATTTTGCTGCTCAAGTTACATAGGTCCCTTTATGTCAATGATAACCTTTAAAATTTTTATTATTTTAATTTTAGATGCAAGGAAAATCATGCTCAGAGAAGTTGAGCAACGTGCCCAAGGTCATCTGTTTGGTGTTAGTTATCTATTCATACATAACACTTTCCTTCAAAAATAGAAGCTTAAAAAATCATTTCTAGGCTTCTGGGGTGGGGGTGGGGGGGCGCAGGAATCTGGGAACAGCTGCAGCTTATTTGCATGGTTCTGGCTCTGAGTTTTTCCCAAAGCTGCAATCAAGGTGTCAACTAATTTGCCATCATTTTAAGCTTGACTGGGTCTGGAGGATCCACTTCCCAGCTCACATCATGGCTGTTGGCAGGAGATTTAATTTCCTTGGCACGTGGTTCTGATGAAATGGCTTTTCCTGGAGTGTGAGATGCAAGGAAGAGAGAGCAAACCCAAGATAAAATTCACAGTTTTTTATAACCAAATCTTAGGAGGAACATAACATCTTTTCTTCCATATTCTATTCAATGGAAGAGAGTTTTATCTACATTCAAGAGGAGGGAATTTAAAGGTTCACCTCTTAAGGAGAAGAATATCAAAGAATGTATGGACGTATGTCAAAAATATTAAATTATTAACAGAAAGAGCTAACATAACTTAATATTATTTTATGCATTGGGAGTGGGTTGTCAAAAAAAAGTCCATTGTTCCTTGTAAAATAACATCAGAATGATAAAAAAAATCTAAAAATGTTCTATTTAGGTAATAGAAGCATTTCATGTGTTACTAATTGGAGGCAGACACAATTCATTTGTTCAGCATAATTGGTTGGCACTGTATCGTTAATAGTATTGAGTTCTGGGGATACAGTGTAGTAGAGGAGACTAATGTAATATGAAGTGAAGTAGGTAATAGTAATGTTATGACAGGAAAGATCAAAGCACATGTGGGGGCACAGGAGAACTGGCCAATATTATGGGATGGGGAGGATTGGGGGAGGGACTAGGAAAGTCATTCAAGTGGAACTCATCCTTAAAAGAAGTAATAAATTAGGAGAAATTGTATGCAGAATGTACTTTAGTGCAAATGCACTCGCAAGAAAGAAGGAGAAGCTTCCAAACAAGGGAATAGCTTTCATGGGAGAGGATTCAGCTTGGGCAGAAAACCCAGAGAATCGGGGATAAATAAAATGGTCTGCCAGGTCCAGGGAACTCCTGGAGATGTGTTAAGGTTGTAGATGGCAGGGCACAGGTAATGAGGTCCTAAAAAAGATAAGACCAGAAGTTAGGGAAATGCATGGAATACCTTGCTTCCCAGTGAGGAGTTTGGCTTTTATTCTAGACTAGTGTTTTCAATTTTAGTAAGGTATGTCCCACCACCACAATTTTTGCCAAGTCTTTGTATTATCTGTACTATTATTTGTGCAGTGTTTTAAACAACAGTCTAAAATCTTACCTCAATATATTTACTTTACAATAGAACATTTTGAATTGTATATACAAATTTTATTTATGTTTTTATATTGCACATTAAATACAAAAATTATGGGCTTCCCTGGTGGCCCAGTGGTTGAGAGTCCGCCTGCCGATGCAGGGGACACGGGTTCGTGCCCCAGTTTGGGAAGATCCCACGTGCCGCGGAGCGGCTGGGCCCGTGAGCCATGGCTGCTGAGCCTGCGCGTCTGGAGCCTGTGCTCCGCAACGGGAGAGGCCACAACAGTGAGAGGCCCACGTACCGCAAAAAAAAAAAAAAAAAAAATATATATATATATATATAAATTATATTGACGAGTAGGATAGAGAAGGGGCTTTGGAAACTTTTAAGCAAATAAGCAGTATGATAAGATTTGTGTTTCATAGAAATCACTCTGAGAGCTGTGTGGAAGGTGTATAGGAGGGGTACACATAGGACACAGCTTTCCAGTTGCATGTACCTTGAAGTGTGCTGGCCCATGACTGTTTTCTTGAGGCAGAGTCCTGCTTAAACAAATCTCCTCCTTCTGCCTGAGGATCATAAGAGTCTCAAGCTAAGCAGCACAGAGTATAAGTAAATCTTGAACCGGAGAGCCCTGCTGTGTTCCCTTCTATGAATTCCCAGTAGAAATAAGCTAATTCCACCATCTTCTTCTAGCCCATAAGAAGAAAGTGGAAACCTTGTTTGGAGTTACGGAAACTGTTTCTTCTTGGTTTGTCTCAATTTATCCAGAATACTCTGATTAGTGATAAACACTGGCAAGTGTATCGGCTTCTCTCAAACAGAGTGAAGTAAGCCAGAAAGAGAAAACAAATATTGTATATTAACACATATAAGTGGAATCTAGAAAAATGGTACAGATGAACCTATTTGCAGGGCAGGAATAGAGACGTAGACGTAGAGAACGGACATGTGGACCCAGGTGGGGGGAAGGGGAGGGTGGGGCAAATTGGGAGATTAGGTTTGACATAAATACACTACCATGTGTAAAATAGATAGCTAGTGCGAACCTGTTGTATAGCACAGGGAGCTCAGCTCGGGGCTCTGTGATGACCTAGATGAGTCGGGGCGGGGAGGGAGGTCCAAGAGGGAGGGGATATAGGTATACATACAGCTGATTCACTTCACTGTACAGCAGAAACTAACAACATTGTCAAGCAACTCCAAATAAAAAGAAAAAAGAAAAATATCCATTATGGCTGTTATTAGTTATTAACTTCATCTCAAAAAAGCTTGCTTAGCAATATTAATATTTAAGATACCTGAGCCATGGTGAAAGTTCCTAGGTTGCTATTAAAGACATGCTTAGTCTTAGATGTATTCATGGGTTCCTATAACTTCTGGAAGCCTGGCAGAGCCATTCAGAAAATGTCTTACCTGTGGTTCTCTTTAATAGTTAGAGAAAACTTGAAATGGATCAACAAAGGCTTAAGGGAATGTCAGATTTTCAGTTTGGGATATGTTGAAATTACTTTAAAACGGATGGATAGTCTCAGCGATATTGCTTAAATGACAGCACTGAAGTGGCACAGAGAAAGAAAAGGATGTAACTGCTCCAACCCATTCTCCTTCAGCTTGTGAATGTGCCTCATATTGTTTAATAGTGTAGCAAGAATTAAAGAAATTATGCAGTCCTTTTTTAACTTAGGGATTGAGCTTTAATGCTTGATTTAAATGGGTTTTGCAATGTTTCCAACTCTTAGAGGTAAAAACATTTCTCACTTTTTTTTTTTTTTTTTTTGATATACTGAGGAAATGAAAAACAACAATGGCTTTTAATTAGACCTGGGGCCTCATGCACAGTTTCCTATGTTACACTTGCTGACACATTTCTGACCACGGGGAGTTTATTTAACAGCATGGTATTATCTAGGAACAATGGGAGGAGAGGGTGTGTAGAAAATAAGTCCTAGAGCAGAGCAGAGAAACTTCTTTCAGCTTTTTTAAAATTAAAACTGAATTTGGCAATAATTTGTGAAATCCCTGTTTGCTGTTACTCCATGTTTGTTGTGTGGCATTTGCAGGCTTAGATGAATTGTTGACAGATATTTGATTTTTAGAAAGTCTCTTAGCGATTCATTTCCTGCTATATTGATCACAGACACCACATACCACTGTCACTCTGGCTAAAATGCATCAATGCATCGAGCCATCTGGGAAGACAGGCTTCTTACACAGCATTCTACTTACATGGTATTTTTCAAGCCTTGTCTCCAGATATTGCAGACATGATGGATAGTTTTGAGGTCTCTGGACCAACTGGCTGCTGTTTTCCATCAAGTATCAATCTTCACATCTACCCTCCTGTAACATATGGTTTAGAGAATGCAGTGATGTGATTGCATTCTTATGATCTTATGGATATCTTAAAAATAGTACTCACATTCATTTGGGGGAATAAAAGCAAAGCAAAATATAGGCAACATTCTAAGGTAATTGTGAAAAGTGCAAATTGTGAAAAGTAAAAACTCATAGATTAATCTGATCCATTATTCTTTGACTCATTCAACCAAGATACACATCGGCTTCTTCCTCTCTGCCGCGAATGGTACTTAGTTTATTCAGATATTATAGCTGATGTCATCATCTACTTTATGTACTTGTATAAGGCTTTATTTGCTCAACTACCTATATAAGGTTTCTCTACTTGAAATAGATTAAAGAAATTTGAAAACATGAGCTATAGGAATCTGTGTATTCACTTCAGCACCTACCAATAAATGTCCTTGCCCTTGTAGACACTCAGTAATATTTGTTGAATGAAATTGCATCATTTTCAGCCTAGAGAGATGAGAGATTTCAACAAATGGAGCACTTTCACTTTACGAATGAGGAAATTAAAGTTCAGAGGAGTGTGACCTTTCTGGAATCACCTGGACAGTCAGTGAATAATCCTTATTAGAACCCACATGAACTGCTACCCCCCAGTCTAACACACAGTTGTCTCTCAGCTGGATTCAAAGTCATTGCTATGATTTAGCATCTTATTCTCCATCCTGAACCTTCCGTCCTCCTCACTATTATCTTTCAATTTCTGACTTTTGTTAATAATTATACAGTCTTAAAGCAGTAGTTTTTAATGCATGTATAAAAGATAGTATTGTTAAATACTGCTTTAATTTGCAGAAGTACTCTAAGCAGTAGAAGACTTAATTCCAGTTTTTCCTTTGAAATAAATTGTGCTTGTTTTCAACTGCTGATCCTTTCCATCTCGAATGAACTGATAGAACTGGAGAATTTTTTGTCTTGTTTTGTTTTTTATCATGTCAGAGATAGTTCCTGCTGCTAGAATTTCTGATTGCCCAATTATGCATTTGAGTTAATTATGCTGAGTTTTAAAAATTTACTAGGACAAGGTCATAGTATTTCTAACTGGTCTCTTTTGCAATGTGTAACAAAGTGATTAACACCAATAGTGGGGTTAGGGCAACAGCAGGAAGCACAGCATGGAACCTCAAGTGGTACCAAGAATAACTGTAAACCACTCCACTTTATTTTAGAAAACTATTAATTCAGTTACAGGGCCCTTTGACATAGGCCCTTCTAATTACAAATGTTATTTTGTTTTAAAAAATTCTGTTAAAGACAAAATGCACCAGGCAATTGAGTTGATTTTATTCAGACTGTTGCAATAGGGAGAACCTGCTAACCCAAGATGGGAGTGTCTCAGCTGGGTGGTTTGCCTTCAACTTTCATGGGGACAGGTAACAAATTGCAGGTGCAGTGATTAAAGCTGTGATTGTTTTACAATCAGAGCACATCTCATTCAGTTAGCTAAATAGGACATGCTTATCTCCGTGTTAGCTAGCGCCAGGGGGACAGAGTTCTCATTGTAATTGCTCATGAGACAAAGAGTGGGAAGGTAGCTGGGGATGAAAGCAGAAGGGTCTGTGTCTGGCCTTGTTCGGAAGTTCAGGCAAAAGGGGAAAGGTCTGTGTTCATCCTTGTCATTTCTAAATGGGATGTTTATGTTGAAGACAAAGATGTGTATGAATAGAAACAGAAACCTTCCAGCCTTCATGGGGAAAGTTTACCTTGAGGAAGATTTATTATTCTTCCACTCTGCTCCCCGTCTCCTTAAGACATTAATATCAGATTAGTCCACTCAGTCATTTTAACAAATCTGTATTAGTTTCTTGTGGTTGTTATAACAAATAACTACAGATTTGGTGGCTTAAAACAACAAAAATTTATTCTTTCACAATTCTGGAAGCCAGTGTCTGAAATCAATATCACTGGGCCAAAATCAAGGTGTTAGAGGTCGGCCCTCCCTCTGGAGGCTCTGGGGGAGACTCTGTTCCTTGCCTTTTCCAGCTCCCGGTGGCTTTTTCCATTCCTTGGCTTGTGGCCTCATCCCTTCAGTCTCTAAGGCCAACATCTTGAAATCTCTCTCTGCTTCATCTTCCCGTTGCCTTCTTTGTGTGTGTGCATGTGCACGCGCCAGATCCCCTTTTGCCTGCTGCTTGGTGGTTGCCAGAGGCAGTAGAGGTAGGGGCGTGAGCAGGAGGGTGAAGATTGGGTGAAGGTGGTCAGAAGGTACCAGTTATAAGATATATAAGTTCTGAGAATGTAATGTACAACGTGCAACATAATGACCGTAGTTAACAATACCATTTTGTATATTGGAAAGTTGCTAAAATAATAGATCCTAAAAGTTCTCATCACAAGGGGAAAAAAATTTATAACAGTGTGAGGTGAAGGATATTAATTAAGCTTACTGTGGTAATCATTTTGCAATATACACATATATCAAATACTTATGTTGTACACCTTAAATTTATACAACGTTGTATGTCAGTAATACCTCAATAAAACTGGGAGAAATTTTTTTTTTTTCGGTACGCGGGCCTCTCACTGTTGTGGCCTCTCCCGTTACGGAGCACAGGCTCCGGACGCTCAGGCTCAGCGGCCATGGCTCACGGGCCCAGCCGCTCCGTGGCATGTGGGATCCTCCTGGACCGGGACATGAACCCGTGTCCCCTGCATCGGCAGGCGGACTCTCAACCACCGCACCACCAGGGAAGCCCTGGGTGAAATTTTTAAAAACATACTTATGATTATATTTTGAGCCTACTTGGATAATCCAGGCTTATCTCCATATTTCAAGCTCCTTAATCACATCTGCAGAGACTATTTTTCCATAAAAAGATAACATTTATAAATTCCAAGGATTAGGGCTTCATACCTTTGGGGTCCATCATTTAGCCTATTACAGACTCATATATTTATTTCTCCAAATTTATAAAGCTAATAAGTGGTAAATGAATTCTAACCTGGGATGGGCACTTTGCTCTTTGCCTTACTGTTAATTCAAGAAAGAATCCAAGAGATTCATTTACACTTTTGAGCATGAACTATAAATTTTTCCAGAGTTTTGTTATATCCATTATTTCATTTTACTTTTGTATCAGCATTTAGAGAATGATTAGTAGTAATCTTATTTTACAAATGAATAATAAAATACAAATCAGTTTTGCCTGTGCTTTCCAAGCACTGGTGCACAGATCACTGACTCACAGATAAATGTAATGATGTTCTCAATTGTCCAGAGATGTAAAAAATGACCTGGAAAGTGAAACAAATAATACACATTAGTGACATTCCCATGAATCAGTCTCTTTCTCTCCTCCCTCCACCACCACGACTTTAACTTAAAGAATGATTATTTATTTTGAAATTGGATCCTTTCAGTACTTTGGTTGTTAAAATGCCTTTTCTTTTCTAAAATAGTGTTGAAATATTCTTTGTTGGTTTGTTTTAATGTCAACACTTTATGTTGGCAATTTACATTTTGTTAATATGACTTAATTTTATTCTTCCATTAAATATCACAATCCAGGAAACCCTATGTCCATTAACTTACCACATTATCACAGCTAGTGGTACAGCTAGTATATAGTGGCATTATGATTCAGATTCATTTACATGGCTCCAAAGCCTGTTTGCTCCCACTGCAAAGGAGTCCTGCTGATTACTGGGGACAAGGAAGTGTGACATCTCCATTCCCCACCACATGCTATTGTGTGTTGTTTTCAAGGAAAGAGGTAAGTAATTAACAAACAGGGTCTGACTAATCTACAGTTTTGTTGTTTCCTTGCCTATGTCGTGTTATGTTATCACATTTTGGCAGATTGCAGTTCATTGTCAAAAAGAACAGAAATAAACTGATTATTTTGGTGGTGTTCGTGAAGATATGTATGTAAGAAAGAGGGAGTGTAGTCATTTTAATAAAGATGTTCATGGCTCATCCCATTTCATAATTTACAGGCTCAGCGGTGCCCTTCCCTAGGTCTCCTGTATAACTGAATGGGCGAGCTACATATTGAAGCAGCTGAATTAGTGCATGATTTCCTAATCAAGCTGCATATTTCATTACTTGAATTTCCAGACGTAGATTGTTAATGAAGTTGAATTTTTGAATAATTGAGTTGATAGAAGTAGTTTGAAGAAATGTGCGTACTCTTTGTACTATTTTGTGTGATTCTCGAGCTTAAGTATTTTAATATTTTGCTTTTTTTAATACAGAAAGTAGTTCCTTTGTATAACCCATCACCTCATATACCTCATTACATCTATGTCCATGCTTCATAAAGTCAAATCATATTGTTCATCCTATAATAACAAAGAATAGTGGGATCTGAAAATCTCCTTTTCTTTAAGAAGTTACTTGGGAGTTCAGTTTGACAAAAGATATAGGAGGACACTGTTTCCATGCATTATTCCAGTTGAAAAATTATATTTAGGAAAATGTATGAACCTGGGCATTGCCCTTTAGGCCAACTCTATAAAAACAAGTAATTGTATTATACCTGGCCATACAAGGAGGTTATAGATCAACCATGCTTCCATTTAAAAAAGCAAGAAATAGATAGAGTGATATGTAAGAAGGCATTTATGTTATTTCAAGCCCTTGAAATGTCAAAACAAATTGGAAGAAAGAAGGAGAAGAAGAAGAAGAGAGAGAGAGAGAGATGGGGGATGGGAGGTGGAAAAGGAGGCTGAACTTCAATACTATCAAATATCTAATACTATAAACATCTTTGCTTATATCACTTAAAACAATAAAAGTTATATATTTTTATTCTGATTTTTACTCATTATAAAAACTGAAATCCAAAGCAGTTAATTGTCTAAGGTCATGCAGCAAGAAAGCAGCAGGTCTGAAATTTGAACCCTGATCTAGCTGATGCCCATATTTTGCCCTCACACCTACCTCACCTTGTGCTGTATTTTTCCCAAGATACTGCAAAAGTAGGCACTTTTCAGGAGGGAATGGCACTGTCTTTGGAATCAGATAGCATCATTCAGATCATTATTAGGTAACAGTATGGTACAACCAGTGCAAACATTCTTAAACAGTTTAAGCCAGTTAAACATTCTAGTTTCCTTTTCTGCTCAGTGGGGAGGAAAAGAGCAGAGTTAGATAGCAGGGCAAGATGAGTATAAGGTCTGCTAATTTGAGAAAAAATAACTATAATGGTGTTATGGGCAGAGTGTAGGGTGTTGATGTTCCCTCAAAATTCATATGTTGAAGTCCCAACTCTCAGAATATGACTGTATTGGAGATAGGGTCTTTAAAGAGGTATTTAAGGTTAAGTGAGGTTATTAGGGTGGCCCCTAGTCCTTAAAGAGAAATTAGGACACAGACATGCACAAAAGACCATCTGAAGACTGAGCCAATGGGAGAGGCTTTAAAAGAAATAAACCTGTCTTGACCTTGGATGACCAGACTCTAGAACTGTGACAAAACAAATTTCTGTTGTTTAAGCCACCAAGTCTGGTACTTTGTTATGGTAGCCCTAAAAATTAATACAAATTGTTTAACTTTAATCAAGTGACAATTCGGACACATCAGTTTCTTTTTCTTTTTTTTTCAGCTTTACTACGATATAATTGACAAAATTGTAAAATATTTAAAGTATACAGTGTGATGATTTGATATACATATATATTGTGAAAGGATTTCACCCCCATTGAGTTAATTAACACACCCCTTACCTCACGTATTTTTTTCTTTTTTCTTTTTTTTTGGTGAGAACATTTAAGTTCTATTCTCTTAGCAAATTTCAATTATATAATACCTGTTATCAACTATAGTCACCAGGTTAGACATTATATCCTCAGACCTTATTCATCTTATAAAAAGTCTTGCATTTGAAGTTAGTCCTCCTTTTTTCCATTGTAAGGGTGGAAATGACTCTCCTTCTAACTCTCGATATATATCACTGGGCAGATGCCAGCCTTTTCCATAATGGATTTTTATAAGGTGTTTTCCAAAACTCTGGAACAGGGAGGCAGAGGGGAGAGGCTCTGGGGTTAGATTAAGAAGAGATTAATAATGTCATGGAATGAATCACATTCAAACTATACTTGCAGAGAATTCTTCATATCAAAAGAGAAATTACCTCAAGGTCCAATGAGAAATTTTGAGTTCTAGTGCTTTTTCCCAGCTCAGGCTTGTTTTTGTTTCTTATTTAAATATTGTGAATATAAGTAATGATTATAGCTATTTTAAGTTGTTGTGTGAATCATACTATGAAAAGTAAAAATAGAAACAAAAAATGGTATTTTCTTCTCATTTTCTATTCTTATGCCACAGAAAATCCAGAATTCTGGATGTTAAGAACATAATAAGAGTAGTACCTGCCAAAATTATAACCTGACTACAGTCAAACAGCCTCCAATAAACTAAACAGATAGGAGTACTGACCTTACAGATGGATCCTGCTTATAGTGTGAAAGTAGACCAAAGGGCGATTGGCAGAAAGGAGTGTGTGTATGTGTGTCTGTTAGCATGATGGTGGGGGGAGGTCGACAGTAGAGAGCTAATGTATAAATATCTAGGGTAGAAAAACATGTCTTTGCTTTCTTCTGTAAAGAAGACAGTCATCTTTCCTCCTAGGAGCCTTCCTCTGTTTGGAACCCTGGAGGCTGCCATTACTAAGGATATTGGAGATGGTTGAAATCTTATGTTATTAGAAGGTGTTTCTGGGAAGCACTTGTATAATTGAAGTATTGCTTGCATCTTCCAGAGTCTTAGGACAAATCTCAACACTATAGAAATTCTATGATTTAGAACTTATTAATAATCTGTAATTAACTTTTGTCTCTATAAATTTGTGAGTGAATATATTAGTCTAGAAGAGTTGTAAAACCATATGGTTTGAGGATATATCCACTCGTATATAGAGATTATTTATTCTTCAAAATTCCCTCTCAGTAAGCATTCCAAATAATGTGGGACACAGATTTTTTTTGCGTATCATTTTGCAGTTTATACTATTAGCATAAAGCACTCTAATGTAGTTCTTGATCCATCAGAATAAAATGGCTAGTCTTCTTTTTGCTATTTTTATGTCTTTTCCAATAACTCACTTAATATAGCCCCAATTCATAAGTGTGTCTATTCAAAGTTGAAATAATTGTTCCTTTCAGTACACAAGTAAATAACAGATTCTTGATTCTTGAAATGGCCATTAAAATAAAATTAAATCATGCATTGAAGCCACTTAAAAAAAATCTATACCTATCTCAAACTTGAGGAAAGTATACGATTTTTTTTTTTTTTTTTTTTAGCGGTACGCGGGCCTCTCACTGTTGTGGCCTCTCCCGTTGCCGTTGCGGAGCACAGGCTCCGGACGCATAGGCTCAGCGGCCATGGCTCACGGGCCTAGCCGCTCCGCGGCATGTGGGATTTTTGGTGTTGAAAATCTTAACGCTCTTTTAACAGAAGTTAAAGTGATGAAAATATTAGATATATTCTCAAGCTGTCAGCATTCTCACATTCAGATTTACCCCCTCCTTCCCATGGTAGCTTTCTAATTCCTCTCCTTCCTTTCCCTGTCTGATGGGAATTTTCCTTCTACCAACTTCTACCGTCTTCTCTACACTATTCTTTATAGTAAAATTCTATCATTTAAACGCTCTTGATAAAGAACTTTTGAAATTTAGGAAATAACTTGACTCATTCAATAATACTGTAATTTCAGGACTATCATATTTTTATTGATCTTTTTCATCTTGAAAGTAACTTTTTAAACTTAAATTCCTTATTTATTCATGCAATGTTGCATTAATAATTTGCAACCAAAGGCTATGTAGCATTTTGTCTGAAACGAGGATGATCCTATAGAATGAAGAATCAAAAATGAAAACGATATTAATATATTTTCAAAAGTGTTTTAAAATTAACCATTTCATGACTTGTGTATGCTCTTTGCCCAGCAGATAGTCACCTGTCATTTCTTTATTTATCAATACCTACTGAAAAACTTCCATAAGCCAAACCTTATTCACCTGGATTTAAAATGCCTTATGGGTAAACATGATAGTTACAGGCAACTCTTATATATATATTTATATATATATGTATATATATATTATATATTTAATCTTAAATCATAGAATATTATTCTTATATTTCTTCTTTTTTAAAAAATTTTATTTTATTTATTTTATTATAGAGCAGGTTCTCATTAGTTACCCATTTTATACATATTAGTGTATACATGTCAATCCCAATCTCCCAATTCATCCCACCACCACCACCCACCACCGCTTTCCCCACTAAGTGTCTATACATTTGTTCTCTACATCTGTGTCTCAATTTCTGCCCTGCAAACCAGTTAGTTGATCTGTACCATTTTTCTAGGTTCCACATATATGTGTTAATATAGGATATTTGTTTTTCTCTCTGACTTACTTCACTCTGTATGACAGTCTCTAGATCCATCCATGTCTCTACAAATGACCCAATTTCATTCCTTTTTATGGCTGAGTAATATTCCATTGTATATATGTGCCACATCTTCTTTACCCATTCTTCTGTCAATGGGCATTTAGGTTGCTTCCATGTCCTGGCTATTGTAAATGATGCTGCAATGAACATTGGGGTGCATGTGTCTTTTTAAATTAGGGTTTTCTCTGGCCATAGGCCCATTAGTGGGATTGCTGGGTCATATGGTAATTCTATTTTTAGTTTTTCTAAGGAACCTCCATACTGTTCTCCATAGTGGCTGTATCAATTTACATTCCCACCAACAGTGCAAGAGGGTTCCCTTTTCTCCACACCCTCTCCAGCATTTGTTGTTTGTAGATTTTCTGAGGATGCCCATTCTAACTGTTGTGAGGTGATACCTCATTGTAGGTTGGATTTGCATTTCTCTAATAATTAGTGATGTTGAGCAGCTTTTTATGTGCTTCTTGGCCATCAGTATATCTTCTTTGGAGAAATGTCTATTTAGGTCTTCTGCCCATTTTTGGATTGGGTTGTTTGTTTTTTTTAATATTGTGCTGCATGAGCTGTTTATATATTTTGGAGATTAATCCTTTGTTTGTTGATTCATTTGCAAATATTTTCAACCATTCTTTTTTTATTTTTTTTTTTTTTTCTGTGGTATGCGGGCCTCTCACTGTTGTGGCCTCTCCCATTGTGGAGCACAGGCTCCGGACGTGCAGGCTCAGCAGCCATGGCTCACAGGCCCAGCCGCTCCACGGCATGTGGGATCTTCCCAGACCGGGGCATGAACCTGTGTCCCCTTCATCGGCAGCCGGACCCTCAACCACTGTGCCACCAGGGAAACCCCTCCCATTCTGAGGGTTGTCTTTTCGTCTTGTTTGTAGTTTCCTTTGCTGTGCAAAAGCTTTTAAGTTTCATAAGGTCCCATTTGTTTATTTTTGTTTTTATTTCCATTACTCTAGGAGGTGGATCAAAAAAGATCTTGCTGTGATATATGTCAAAGAGTGTTCTTCCTATGTTTTCCTCTAAGAGTTTTATAGTGTCCGGTCTTACATTTAGATCTCAAATCCATTTTGAGTTTATTTTTATGTATGGTGTTAGGGAGTGTTCTAAATTCATATTTTTGTATGTAGCTGTCCAGTTTTCCCAGCACCACTTATTGAAGAGACTGTCTTTTCTCCATTTAATATCCTTGCCTTTGTCATAGATTAGTTGACCATAGGTACGTGGGTTTATCTCTGGGCTTTCTGTCCTGTTCCATTGCTCTATGTTTCTGTTTTTGTGCCAGTACCATATTGTCTTGATTACTGTAGCTTTGTAGTATAGTCTGAAGTCAGGGAGGGTGATTCCTCCAGCTCCGTTTTTTTCCCTCAAGACTGCTTTTGCTTTTTGGGGTCTTTTGTGTCTCCATACAAATTTTAAGATTTTTTGTTCTAGTTCCGTAAAAAATGCCATTGGTAATTTGATAGGGATTGCATTGAATCTGTAGATTGCTTTGGGTAGTATAGTCATTTTCAAAATATTCAGTCTTCAAATCCAAGAACATGGTGTATCTCTCCATCTGTTTGTACCATCTTTAATGTCTTTCATCAGTGTCTTATAGTTTCCGCGTACAGGTCTTTTGTCTCCCTAGGTAGGTTTATTCCTACGTATTTTATTCTTTTCGTTGCAATAGTGAAAGGGATTGTATCCTTAATTTCTCTTTCAGAGTTTTCATCATTACTGTATAGTAATGCAAGAGATTTCTGTGCATTACTTTTGTATCCTGCAACTTAGCAAATTCATTGATTATCTCTGGTAGTTTTCTGGTGGCATCTTTAGGATTCTCTATGTATAGTATCATGTCATCTGCAGACAGTGACAGTTTTACTTCTTCTTTTCCAATTTGTATTCCTTTTATTTTTTTTTCTTCTCTATTGGCATGGGTAGGACTTCCAAAACTATGTTGAATAATAGTGGTGAGAGTGGACATCCTTGTCTTTTTTCTGATCTTAGAGGATATGCTTTCAGTTTTTCACTACTGAGAATGATGTTTGCTGTGGGTTTGTTGTATATGGTCTTTATTATGTTCAGGTAGGTTCCCTCTATGCCCACTTTCTGGAGAGTTTTTATAATAAATGGGTGTTGAATTTAGTCAAAAGCTTTTTCTGCATCTATTGAGATGATCATATGGTTTTTCTTCTTCAATTTGTTAATATGGTGTATCACATTTATTGACTTGCATATATTGAAGAATCCCTGCATCCCTGGGATAAATCCCACTTGATCATGGTGTATGATCCTTTTAATGTGTTGTTGGATTCTGTTTGCTAGTATTTTGCTGGGGATTTTTGCATCTATATTCATCAGTGATATTGGTCTGTCATTTTCTTTTTTTGTAGTATCTTTGTCTGGTTTTGGTATCAGGGTGAAGGTGGCCTTGTAAAATGATTTTGGGAGTGTTCCTTCCTCTGCAATTTTTTGGAAGAGTTTGAGAAGGATGGGTGTTAGCTCTTCTCTAAATGTATGATAGAATTCACCTGTGAAGCCATTTGCTCCTGGACTTCTGTTTGTTGGAAGATTTTTAATCACATGGTTCAGCCTTGGAAGGCTATACCTTTCTAAGGATTTGTCCATTTCTTCCAGGTTGTCCATTTTATTGGCATAGAGTTGCTTGTAGTAGTCTGTTAGGATGCTTTATATTTCTGTGGTGTCTGTTGTAACTTCTTTTTCATTTCTCATTTTATTGATTTGAGTCCTCTCCCTCATTTTCTTGATGAGTCTGGCTAATGGTTTATCAGTTTTGTTTATCTTCTCAAAGAACCAGCTTTTAGTTTTATTGATCTTTGTTATTGCTTTCTTTGTTTCTATTTCATTTATTTCTGCTCTGATCTTTTTGATTTCTTTCCTTTTGCTAACGTTGGGTTTTGTTTGTTCTTCTTTCTCTAGTTCCTTTAGGTGTAGGGTTAGATTTTTTATTTGAGATGTTTGCTGTTTCTTGAGGTAGGATTGTATTGCTATAAACTTCCCTCTTAGAACTGCTTTTGCTGCATCCCATAGATTTTGGATCATCATGTTTTCATTGTCATTTGTCTCTAGGTATTTTTTGATTTCCTCAGTGATCTCTTGGTTATTTAGCAAGTATTGTTTAGCCTCCATGTGTTTGTGTTTCTTATGTTTTTTTCCCTGTAATTGATTTCTAATCTCATAGCATTGCAGTCATAAAAGTTGCTTGATATGATTTCAGTTTTCTCAAATTTACTGAGGCTTAATTTATGACCCAAGATGTGATCTATCCTGGAGAATGTTCTATGTGCACTTGAGAAGAAAGTGTAATCTGCTGTTTTTGGATGGAATGTCCTATAAATATCAATTAAATCTATCAAGACTATTGTGTCATTTAAAGTTTGTGTTTCTGTATTAATTTTCTGTTTGGATGATCTGTCCATTGGTGTAAGTGAGGTGTTATATCCCCCACTATTATTGTGTTACCATCGATTTCCTCTTTTATAGCTGTTAGCAGTTGCCTTATGTATTGAGGTGCTCCTATGTTGGGTGCATATATATTTACAATTGTTGTATGTTCTTCTTAGATTGATCCCTTTATCATTATGTAGTGTCCTTCCTTGTCTTTTGTAGCATTCTTTATTTTAAAGTCTATTTTATCTGATATGAGTATTGCTACTCCAGCTTTCTTTTGATTTCCATTTGCATGGAATATCTTTTTCCATCCCCTCACTTTCATTCTGTATGTGTCCCTAGGTTTGAAGTGGGTCTCTTGTAGGCAGCATATATATGGGTCTTGTGTTTGTATCCATTCAGCGAGCTTGTGTCTTTTGGTTGGAGCATTTAATCCATTCACATTTAAGGTAATTATCTATATGTATGTTCCTATGACCATTTTTTTAATTGTTTTGGGTTTGTTTTTGTAGGTTCTTTTCTTCTCTTGTGTTTCCCACTTAGAGAAGTTCCTTTAGCATTTGTCATAGAGCTGGTTTGGTGGTGCTGAATTCTCTTAGCTTTCGCTTGTTTGTAAAGCTTTTGATTTCTCCATGGAATCTGAATGAGATCCTTGCCAGGTAGAGTGATCTTTGTTGTAGGGTCTTTCCTTTCATCACTTTAAATATGTCATGCCACTCCCTTCTGGCTTGTAGAGTTTCTGCCGAGAAATCAGCTGTTAACCTTATGGGAGTTCCCTTGTATGTTATTTGTCGTTTTTCCCTTGCTGCTTTCAATAATTTTTCTTTGTCTTTAATTTTTGCCAATTTGATTACTTTGTGTCTTGGCATGTTTCTCCTTGGGTTTGTCCTATATGGGACTCTCTGCGCTTCTTGGACTTGGGTGGCTATTTTCTTTCCCGTTTAGGGAAGTTTTCGACTATAATCCCTTCAGATATTTTCTTGAGTACTTTCTTTCTCTCTTCTCCTTCTGGGACCCCTATAATGTGAATGTTGTTGCGTTTAATGTTGTCTCAGAGGTCTCATAGGCTGTCTTCATTTCTTTTCTTTTTTTTTTTCTTTATTCTGTTCCACAGCAGTGAATTCCACCATTTTGTCTTCCAGGTCACTTATCCATTCTTCTGCCTCAGTTATTCTGCTATTGATTCCTTCTAGTATATTTTTCATTTCAGCTATTGTATTGTTCATCTCTGTTTGTTTGTTCTTTAATTCTTCTAGGTCTTTGTTAAACATTTCTTGCACCTTCTCGATCTTTGCCTCCATTCATTTTCTGAGGTCCTGGATAATTTCACTATCATTATTCTGAATTCTTTTTCTGGAAGGTTGCCTGTCTCCACTTCATTTAGTTGTTTGTCTGGGGTTTTATATTGTTCCTTCATCTGGTATGTAGTCCTCTGCCTTTTCATCTCATCTATCTTTCTGTGAATGTGGTTTTAGTTCCACAGGCTGCAGGATTGTAGTTCTTCTTGCTTCTGCTGTCTGCCCACTGGTGGATGAGGCTATCTAATAGGCTTGTGCATGTTTCCTGATGGGAGGGACTGGTGGTGGGTAGAGCTGGCTGTTGCTCTGGTGGGCAGAGTTCAGTAAAACTTTAATCTGCTTCTCTGCTAATGGGTGGGGCTGGGTTCCCTCCCTGTTGGTTGTTTGGCCTGAGGCGACCCAACACTGGAGCCTGTGCAGGCTCTTTGGTGGGGCTAATGGCAGACTCTGGGAGGGCTTATGCCAAGGAGTGCTTCACAGAACTTCTGCTGCCAGTGTCCTTGTCCTCACGGTGAAACACAGCCACTGCTGCCTCTGCAGGAGACCCTCCAACACTAGCAGGTAGGTCTGTTTCAGTCTCCTATGGGATCACTGCTCCTTCCCCAGGGTCCCGATGCACACACTACTTTGTGTGTGCCCTCCAAGAGTGGAGTCTCTGTTTCTCCTAGTCCTGTCAAAGTCGTGCAATCAAATCCCGCTAGCCTTCAATGTCTGATTGTCTAGGGATTCCTCCTCCCATTGCCAGAGCCCCAGGTTGGGAAGCCTGACGTGGTGCTCAGAACCTTCACTCCAGTGGGTTGGCTTCTGTGGTATAAGTGTTCTCTGGTTTGTGAGTCACCCACCCAGCAGTTACGGGATTTTATTTTATTGTGATTGCGCCCCTCCTACCCTCTCATTGTGGCTTCTCCTTTGTCTTTGGATATCGGGTATCTTTTTTGGTGAGTTCCAGTGTCTTCCTGTCGATGATTGTTCAGCAGTTAGTTGTGATTATAGCTCTCTCACAAGAGGGAGTGAGGGCATGTCCTTCTACTCCACCGCCTTCCCCATATCTTCAAATATATCTTACCAAATTGTTTTAATAACCCCATAATGTTACTGATTCTGTTTTGTCCTGAAACTGTACTCCACAGATCAGCCAGAGGAAACATTAATATTTGTACAACTTATCATTTTTTTTCTTACAAACCTTCAACAGTTTTCATTACAAATATAATTGTCTGACATTTCTACCATGGCCTAAAAGATCCAACATGCACCAGGTCTGATTTATATCTATATTTTAATTTGAGTGATCAATACATAACACCACTTTTTTTCTTCAGCTGAGATTCAAAACAATTTGGAGAGAGACTAGGTAAATACAAAAGAAATTACAGTATCACCTTTATTATTGCTAATGCCTAGATTTTCATGGATGGCTTGGATCTGTTAGCCAAGTGAGTTTACAAATATTTTTATTCCAAAATTAGGCTTAACCACTTCATAATGTGCTGTTATATCATGGCAGGTCAAACACATTGAAAGCTGTCTTGTGAAATTTGTAGCATGGAGGAGCATAGGAAATGGTGCACTTCTTCAGAACAATCTTCAGAGACAAAGAGAAAGGAAGGAGTTGGTTCACATCTGTTCCTTTGTCCTTTTGCAATGCAAGAGTATAATTATTCCATAATTCCACTATTATTCCACTATATGACTGTCTACTTTCTTTACTGCTCCAATGACCTTCTTTAAATTCCTTGAACACATCCTTTTCCTTTCTAGACCATGACTCAACAGGCTGTTCTCTCTGCCTTCTTCATCTAGTCATCTCCTATTCATCCTTCATATCTCAACAGGCCTCCCATTCATGTCATGTTTATGCCATGAATGCCATATACTTTCTTAACACACTGTATCTTTTCCTTCTGTAACTTATCATAGTTTGAATTTTTGTACTTGCATAGCTATTTAATTACAATATGTGTATTTTCCAATACATTCTAGGTTTTTTATGATCAAGGATAGTGACATTTGCTGTATATTTTACTGCAGAACCTATCAGAGCTTGGCAAAGAGTAACTAGACCAAGTGTTCAATAAATATTTGTTGAATAGAGTAATAACTAAATTAATACTCATGTGTTAATTTGCATTTGTTTAACTACTTGCAAAGTTTTCGGATTGATATTATACTAAACACTCTGGAAATATTAACTGGTTTCTTATAAGTAGATTTTTGATTTAGATATGCTAATAATAAATGAGACTAGTGTCTTTCAGACCCTTTGATCTCCGGGGCATATGGTTGGAGTGTATTGTAATTGCAAGCTAGCTACTTCAAGGTTCAATAACTCAATCAATGCTGTTATTTCTTCACATTTACAAAGCTCCAAGAGTGTCCTTTCAGATTTTCTGTCCCCATTTACTATCCTCTCCAACATATCTTTTAACTCATTCTCAGATTAATTATAAGGGTCTTTTAAAAAATTTTTATTTTATATTGGTCTGTAATTGATTTATAATGTTGTGTTAGTTTCAGGTGTACAGCAAAGGGATTCAGTTATACATATACATATCTCTTCTTTTACAAGTTCTTTTCATGTTTAGGTTATTACAGAATATT
Source organism: Monodon monoceros (assembly GCF_005190385.1). Taxonomy (NCBI): domain Eukaryota; kingdom Metazoa; phylum Chordata; class Mammalia; order Artiodactyla; family Monodontidae; genus Monodon; species Monodon monoceros. Next base: position 75,840,742 of record NW_021703784.1, on the reverse strand, counting down.
GAGCAGAGTTCCCTGTGCTGTACAGTAAGTCTCTGTTTGTTATATGTTTTAACTATAGTCGTGTGTATATGTCAATCCCAAACTCCAATTTATTCCTACTCCCCCCCCCGCCAACTTTTCTTCTTTGGTAAACATAAGTTTGTTTTCTAAGCCTGTGAGTCTGTTTCTGTTTTGTAAATAAGTTCATTTGTATCATTTTTTTTGAGATTCTGCATATAAGCAATATCATATCAGATTTGTCTTTCTCTGTCTGACTTACTTCACTTAGTATGATAATCTTTAATCACTTCCATGTTGCTGCAAATGAGATTGTTTCATTCTTTTTAATGGCTGAGTAATATTGCATTGTGTATATGTACATCTTCTTTATCCATTCCTCTGTCGATGGACATTTATGTTTCTTCCATGTTCTGGCTATTGTAAACAGTGTTGCAATGAACATTGGGATGAATGTATCCTTTCAAACCATGTTTTTCTCTGGATCCCCAGGAATGGGATTGCTGGATCATATGGTAGCTCTATTTTTAGTTTTTTAAGGAACCTCCATGCTGTTCTTCATAGTGGCTGTATCAATTTACATTCCCACCTACAGTGCAGGAATGTTGCCTTCTCTCCATACCCTCTCCAGCATTTATTGTTTGTAGACTTTTTGGTGATGGACATTCTGACTGGTGTGAGGTGATATCTCATTGTAGGTTTGATTTGCATTTCTCTAATAATTAGTGATGTTGAGCAGTTTTTCATGTGCCTCTTGGCCATCTGTATGTCTTCTTTGTAGAAATGTCTGTTTAGGTCTTCTGCCCAGTTTTTGATTGGGTTGTTGTTGTTTTTTTTTTCTTTTTAATTAAGCTACATGAGCTATTTGTAAATTTTGGAGATTAATCCCTTGTCAGTCATATCGTTTGCAAATATTTTCTCCCATTCTGTGGGTTGTCTTTTTTTTTTTTGCGGTACACAGGCCTCTTACTGTTGTGCCCTCTCCCGTTGCGGAGCACAGGCTCTGGATGCACAGGCTCAGCGGCCATGGCTCACAGGTCCAGCTGCTCCGCGGCATGTAGGATCTTCCCGGACCGGGGCAGGAACCTGTGTCCCCTGCATCGGCAGGCAGACTCTCAACCACTGTGCCACCAGGGAAGCCCTGTGGGTTGTCTTTTAATAACAGCATTGACAGCACCAAAAGATAATAACAATGCTATAAACATGTTGAAAGCCTATATATTAGTTTTAAAAAATACTTTCAAATCCTGAATTTTATTTCATCCTCACCGAAATCATAGGAGGTAAGTAATATACCTGGCTTAATGTAGAGTTAAGAAAAATAAGATTTCAGAAAGTTAAGTGATTAAATGAAGATGATACAGCTAATAAGTGATGGCTCTGTGTTTCAGGTTCATACCTATCATATTAAAATTAATTGATATTTCCACAATGGTAATGGACAGATTGAATATCCACTCAGAAATTAGCCTGTAGTCCCAAACTGAATTGTGAATGATCTTCTTTGAAGCATTCAATGACCATCTCATTTCAGTCCACCACAACACACCCGACTACAGCCACATATTTTGGCCTCAGTCTATTTTGTCAACATCATCAGCACCCATTTTTAAACTTTATCATGAATATATTTATTTCTCTTTCCTTAAACTGTCCCCTGCAGTACTGATTGTTTTTCTCTGTCATAACATCCATTTAGCCAGGGAGGATAATTCAACAGTTGCTGTATCCCACTGCCTGCCTTTAGCTCTCTCTCTCTCAGATACACGGGTGGATGCACATGCACTTGCAAATTTCTTGACTTAAACGAAGAGCAACTTTTATATTCATTTGAAGCCTCTTCTCCTAGTGACTTCTCAGACTTTTACTTGTTTATATTATTTTTTCTATATTCATCACATGTAACAATATAAAAATCCAGTTCCTGCTATCAAAGGTGTTATACTTTTGTTGAAGAGAAAAGACAGGCAGGTACAGAGAATTAAACAATGCAAGGAATAACCAAAGAGTGGTAGAAATAATATGAGATAGAGTTAGAATTTAAGAATAGTGATAGTGATAATAATAATGGTGACCCCTAAGATATATTGAGCAGTTAGTAAACAGGATACACACTGTCCTATATGCTTTGCATAAAAGTCTCATAAAACCTTATCAGAAAGCTTCTGAGGGTCAACATTTCAGGTGAGACAAGAGAAGTTGAGTAACTTGCTCACATCACACAGCTAGTGATAAATGAAGTCAAGATTTCAGTACAGATCTGTCTGACTCCTGAGGTTAATTGCATGACTTAGAACAAAGGAAACTCTGAGCCAATTTTTTTTTTTTTTTTTTTTTGCGGTACGCGGGCCTCTCACTGTTGTGGCCTCTCCCGTTGCGGAGCCCAGGCTCCGGATGCGCAGGCTCGGTGGCCATGGCTCACGGGCGCAGCCGCTCCGCGGCATGTGGGATCTTCCCAGACCGGAGCACGAACCCGTGTCCCTTGCATCGGCAGGCGGACTCTCAACCACTGCGCCACCAGGGAAGCCCTCTGAGCCAATTTTTAAATCACATTGTTTCTGCTGGAAACTACCCTGCAGGAGGTAGAACCTGAGATGACCCTGGAAGTCATTTAAATTTTAGATTGATGGAGAGAAAAAGGGAGAGAAAAAAGAAATAAATCTAATGCAGCATTAGGGAAGGAAATATATTACCTCTGTATCTTAGTAGTTATCAGTCTTACCTTGGCAGGTATTTTCAGAGATTGTTGAAAATGTGAGAAGAGAATTTGACTTTAAATATTTGCATAATATTCACTGTTGCTAATCATGATTTGAAATGAGGACAGAATGGATTTGAAAGATATTAGGCTCTTCAGGTTGATTCAGAACATACCATCTAGAAAAGCTTCAGGAGAAGTGAAAGAATCTGGAAACATTCCTTTCTTTATCACTCATTGAATAAATGCAAAAAGATAAATAAATGTTTTCAGTTTAGTGTAACACAGGAAGCCTCATATTTAGTACTGAAAGATTGATCCTTCTTTCAGGACAGATGCATTTCCACACCTCGTGTATAATCCCATCCAATGCAGATAAAAATGTTTGTGGCAAACACTAAAAGCAAGTCAGATTACTGAATAATATCATGACTTGTTCACAAAATACTATTGCAATAAGTGTCAAGACATAAGTAATAAAACAGCTTGTGAAAGACAAGAAATGATAAAGCTTTGGAATCCAGACCCTGACATTCAGTATGTCAGTGATTGGTTTCCATTACTAATCCAATACAGGAGGCAGCCAGATGGACCTCTCAGGAGGAAACCTAGCAACAATCAGCATCTGCCTCAGGTCTGTTTATAGAAGGACATATATCACTTCTATGTCTATCTCAAAAAATAAACCTATAGAACATTCCACTCAAAAGTGGAAGAATACACTTTCTTCTCAAGTGCACACAGAACATTCTCCAGGATGGATCACATCCTGGGTCACAAATCAAGCCTTGGAAAATTTTAAAAAATGGAAATCGTATCAAGCATCTTTTCTGAGCACAATGCTATGAGATTGGAAATCAATTACAGGAAGAATACTGTAAAAAACACAAATACACAGAGGCTGATCAGTGTGCTACTAAATAACCAAGAGATCACTGAAGAAATCAAAGAAGAAATTAAAAAAAAAAAAAACAAATGACAATGGAAACATGACAACCCAAAACCTATGGGACATAGCAAAAGCTATTCTAAGAGGGAAGTTTATAACAATTCAATCTCACCTCAAGAAACAAGAAAAATCTCAAATAAACAATCTAACCCTACACTAAAAACAACTAGAGAAAGATGGACAAAGAAAACCCAAAGTCAGTAGAAGGAAAGAAAGCATAAAGATCAGAGCAGAAATAAATGAAATAGAAATGAAGAAAACAATAGCAAAGATCAGTGAAACTAAAAGCTGGTTCTTTGAGAAGATAAACAAAATTGATAAACCCTCAGCCAGGCTCATCAAGAGAAAAAGGGAGAGGATGCAAATCAATAAAATTGGAAATAAAAAAAGGAGAAATCACAACTGACACTGCAGAAATACAAAAGATTATAAGAGACTACTGCAAGCAACTGCATGCCAATAAAATGGACAACCACGAAGAAATGGACAAATTCTTGGAAAGGTACAATTTTCCAAGACTGAACCAGGAGGAATTAGAAAATATAAACAAACCTATCACAAGTAATGAAATTGAAACGGTAATTAAAAATCTTCCAACAGGGGCTTCCCTGGTGGCGCAGTGGTTGAGAGTCCGCCTGCCGATGCAGGGGACATGGGTTTGTGACCCGGTCCAGGAAGATCCCACATGCCACGGAGCGGCTAGGCCCGTGAGCCATGGCTGCTGAGCCTGCGTGTCTGGAGCCTGTGCTCCACAATGGGAGAGGCCACAACAGTGAAAGGCCCGCGTACCGCAGAAAAAAAAATCTTCCAACAAACAAAAGTCCAGGACCAGATGGCTTCACAGGTGAATTCTATCAAACATTTAGAGAAGAGCTAACACCGATCCTTCCCAAAGTCTTCTAAAAAATTGCAGAGGAAGGAACACTTCCAAATTTATTCTACGAAGCCACCATCACCCTGATACCAAAACCAGAAAAAGATACCACAAAAAAAGAAAATTATAGACCAATGTCACTGATCAACATAGATGCAAAAATCCTGAACAAAATACTGGCAAACAGAATCCAACAACACATTAAAAGGATTATACACCATGATCAAGTGGGATTTATCTCAGGGATGCAAGGATTCATCAATATATGCAAATCAATCAATGTGACACATAATTTTAATAAATTAAGGAATAAAAACCGTATGATCATCTCAATAGATGCAGAAGAAGCTTTTGACAAAATTCAACACCATTTATGATAAAAACTCTGCAGAAAATGGGCATAGAAAGAACCTACCTCAACATAATAAAGGCCATATATGACAAACCCACAGCAAGCATCATACTCAATGGTGAAAAACTGCAAGCATTTCCACTAAGATCAGGAACAAGACAAGGGTGTCCACTCTTGCCACTGCTATTTGACATAGTTTTGGAAGCCCTAGCCATGGCAATCAGAGAAGAAAAATAAATGAAAGGAGTACAAATTGGAAAAGAAGTAAAATTGCCATTGTTTGCAGATGACATGATACTGTATATAGATAATCCTAAACATGCCTCCAGAAAACTACTAGAACTAATCAATGAATTTGGTAAGGTTGCAGGATACAAAATTAACACACAGAAATCTCTGGCATTCCTATACAACAACAATGAAAAAACAGAAAGAGAAATTAAGGAAACAATCCCATTTACCATCGCAACAAAAAGAATAAAATACCTAGGAATAAAGCTGCCTAAGGAGGTGAAAGACTTGTACTCAGAAAACTATAAAACCCTGATGAAAGAAATCAAAGATGACATAAACAGATGGAGAAATATACCACGTTCTTGGTTTGGAAGAATCAATATTGTGAAACTGACTATACTACCCAAAGCAATCTACAGATTCAATGCAATCCCTGTCAAGCTACCAATGGCATTCTTCACAAAATTAGAACAAAAAATTTTGCAATTTGTATGGAAACACAAAAGACCCCGAATAACCAAAGCAAGATTGAGAAAGAAAAACGGAGCTGGAGGAATCAGGCTCCCAGACTTCAAACTATACCACAAAGCTACAGTAATCAAGACAGTATGGTACTGGCACAAAAACAGAAATATAGATCAATGATACAGGATAGAATGCCCAGAGATAAACCTATGCATATATGGTCACCTAATTTATGACAAAGGAGGCAAGGACATACAGTGGAGAAAAGACTGTCTCTTTAATAAGTGGTGCTCGGAAAACTGGGCAGCTACATGTAAAAGAATGTAATGAGAACACTCCCTAACACCGTACACAAAAATAAACTCAAAATGGATTAAAGACCTAAATTTAAGGCCAGACACTATAAAACTCTTAGAGGAAAACATAGGAAGAACACTCTTTGACATAAACCACAGCAAGATATTTTTTGACCCACCTCCTAGAATAATGGAAATAAAATAAAAAATAAACAAATGGGACTTAACGAAACTTAAAAGCTTTTGCACAGCAAAGGTAACCATAAACAAGACAAAAAGACAACCCTCAGAATGGGAGACAATATTTGCAAATGAAAGAACCGACAAAGGATTAATCTCCAAAATATACAAACAGCTCATGGAGCTCAATATAAAAAAAAACAAACAATCCAATTAAAAATTAGGCAGAAGACCTAAATAGACATTTCACCAAAGAAGACATACAGATAGCCAAGAGGCACATGATAAGATGCTCAACATCACTAATTAGTAGAGAAATGCAAATTAAAACTGCAATAAGGTATCACCTCACACTGGTCAGAAAGGCCATTATTAAAAAATCTAGGGTTTCCCTGGTGGCGCAGTGGTTGAGAGTCCACCTGCCGATGCAGGGGACACAGGTTCGTGCCCTGGTCTGGGAGGATCCCACGTGCCACAGAGCGGCTAGGCCCGTGAGCCATGGCTGCTGAGCCTGTGTGTCCGGAGCCTGTGCTCCGCAATGGGAGAGGCTGCAACAGTGGGAGGCCCGCATACAGCAAAAAAATAAAAATTCAAAAATCTAGAAACAATAAATGCTGGAAAGGGTGTGGTGTAAAGGGAACCCTCCTGCACTGTTGGTGGGAGTGTAAATTGATACAGCCACTATGGAAAACGGTATGGCGGTTCCTTAAAAAACTAAACATAGAATTACCATATGACCCAGCAATCCCACTACTGGGCATGTACCCTGAGAAAACCATAATTCAGAAAGAAACATGTACCACAATGTTCATTGCAGCACTATTTACAATAGCCAGGACATGGAACCAACCTAAATGTCCATCGACAGATGAATGGATAAAGAAGATGTGGCACATATATACAATGGAATATTACTCAGCCATAAAAAGAAATGAAATTCAGTTATTTGTAGTGAAGTGGATGGACCCAGAGTCTGTCATACAAAGTGAAGTAAGAAAGAGAAAAACAAATAATATATGCTAACACATATATATGGAATCTAAAAAAAAAAAAAAAAGGTTCTGATGAACCTAGTTGCAGGGCAGGAATAAAGATATAGACATAGAGAACGGACTTGAGGACATGGGGGTGGGGGTGGGGGGAAGCTGGAGCGAAGTGAGAGTAGCATCAACATATATACACTACCAAATGTAAAATGGATAGCTAGTGGGAAGCAGCCGCATAGCACAGGGAGATCAGCTCGGTGCTTTGCAATGACCTATATGGGTGGGATAGTGAGGGTGGGAGGGAAGCTCAAGAGGGAGGGGATATGGGGACATATGTATGCATATGGCTGATTCACTTTAGTGTACAACAGAAACTAAAGCAATATTTTGAAGCAATTATACTCTAATAAAGATCTTAAAAAAAAAAAGAAACCCCTTAAAATCAAAAAAATAAAATAAAATAAACCTATTTTCATGGTGGCTTCTTGGCATTACCAAAGATGGAGACCTTAAAAAAAGAAAAAGATAGTTTGGCAAAACCAAATACTGTGTTGCTGTGTTTTTGGGTTTGGGTTTTCGTAAAGAAAAAGAAAAACTGAAGTTGTTCTCTAAAATAAGTCACTGTATGCATTCTTTATATATATATATATATATATATATATATATATATATATATATATATACACACATATGTATTTATTTGGCTGTGCCGGGTCTTAGTTGCAGCAGTCGGGATCTTCATTGCTGCATGTGGGATCTTTAGTTACAGCATGAGGGATCTTTAGTTTTGCATGTGCACATACACATACCTTCACATCTGGGGTTCCTACAGGGAGGTAACTGTCTTAGTCATCTTTGTAATATGGCACAATGTTGCTCCACAATGGTACACATGTTCTAAGTACTCACTAAACATGAAATGAATTAAATTATTTTCTCTGTGAAGAATGAAGACCCATACAGAGAAAAATTGGTGGTCACATCTACAGGCCTAGATGTCTCAAATTCTTCTACAGAAGAGAAAACATGGAACAGTTGCAATGGTCTTCATCTAGTCCAGCCAAATAACTGTGTGTTGCCATACTGCTATTTAAGCTTTAAGATGACCTGTGGCTAATGATGTTTGAAGATAGTCTCCTTATCTTTATGTTGCAGAATCTTATCTTGTCTGTGTACTTATAACCATGCCCTTTGTTTTCAGTTAACAATAAGGAATTAGTTTGTTTCACCACAATACCATGCAGCTTATTTGATTTTCTATCCTTATTTGATCTCCATTCAAGATGTGGAGGTTCAGTACTCTCACAGTAGCCCTCGGTGACTGACCTTAAAAAAACAGGAGCCATATTGAATGACACACATGACACTTGTATTCTCTGTTTGCCAGGTATAGCCCTGACTACCTTCTAAGCACTCTGGAAATTTTCGCATTGGGGAATTCTTCCACAGCCCCATATTGACTGGGATAATATCACAATTATGTTTTTAGTAGTTGTATGCACCTTAGAACTCCAGATTTTTTTAATTTTTTTTTTTGCGGTACGCAGGCCTCCCACTGTTGTGGCCTCTCCCATTGCGGAGCACAGGCTCTGGACGCGCAGGCTCAGCGGCCACGGCTCACGGGCCTAGCCGCTCCGCGGCATGTGGGATCTTCTCGGACCGGGGCACGAACCCGCGTCCTCAACGCCACCAGGGAAGCCCAGAGCTCCAGATTTTTAAAAGTGGTTATCTCTGAGGAAATTAGATAAGGAGAAGAGATCAGGATTAGATCAGTGGGAAGCCTAGAACAAAAGTTCCTCTGATTTAAAATGATAGTCAAGGGCTTCCCTGGTGGCGCAGTGGTTGAGAGTCCGCCTGCCGATGCAGGGGACACAGGTTCGTGCCCCGGTCCGGGAAGATCCCACATGCCGCGGAGCGGCTAGGCCCGTGAGCCATGGCCACTGAGCCTGCGCGTCCGGAGCCTGTGCTCCACAACGGGAGAGGCCACAACAGTGAGAGGCCCGCTGAGCCTGCGCGTCCGGAGCCTGTGCTCCACAACGGGAGAGGCCACAACAGTGAGAGGCCCGCGTACCAAAAAAAAAAAAAAAAATGATAGTCAATGGCAGCATTAAAAAATGCATTTCTTGGGAATTCCCTAGCTGTCCAACTGCCATGGACCCAGGTTTGATCCCTGGTCAGGGAACTAAGATCCCACAAGCTGTGTGGCATGGCCAAAAAAAGAAAAAAAGATGCATTTTTGTTCATGTTGAAGCTCTGAATAAACAGTGCTTTCCATCTTTAAAGGGTTACTCGGGAAACTGAAACTTGCCATTGGAGAACTTTGCTTCAGTACTCATTATAAGGGAACAGAATTCTGGGTTGTTTGCATTATTTTGGTGATGCTTACATCCTGCCTAGAAAAGCCTATGACTGCTAGAGGAAGTGATTAGGGATGAGACTGAACTGCATTTGTATTCATTGTCAAGCAGATTCCAGGGAGACTATAAGCATTGTTTTTACCACAAAAGACTTTTTGCACTAAAGTGCTGTTTAACGGGTAGCTTCTACTCAGAAAATCATCATGTTAAAAAGATGTCTTCCTGTATTATGTTTGAGAAGAAAGTAGTATAGGTAGCAGTAAAGGGTATCAAAGAGAGAATGAATTGCATGTCTTCTACTTATGATTTTGTGAGCTTTAGCTTCTACATGTGTAAAGCAGAGGCAATGTCTGCCATGCTTGGAGGCTCATCTCTCTCTCCACTACCTTAATGTCTCCTCACAATCCATTCATGACAACTCACAACTGAACTTTACTGAGTGATTATTGTGTGTAAAGAAGTCTTTTATGTGTTTTACGTGTGTTAATGTAACCAAGCAGGACCCTGTGGGGGCCTTCCCCCATATCCTCTGCTTTAGCTCCAGTATTTGATGCACATTTCCTGAGTTGTTTTGCAGATGTTAAAAAAAAACCCTCTCCAACAAATGGAGGATGTTAACTACTTGATGACCCTGAGCACATAGCCCCAGACCTCTTGGAGCCTAAGGACTGATAATGTTAACCCCTGTGACACCACCCTGCTACCTCACCATCAGCCAATAAGAGAATTGTGCACAAGCTGGTCACATACCCTGCAACCCCACCTCCCTTACCTGGCTTTTCAAAGTGCTTTGCTAAAACCCTTCAGGGAGTTTGGGGCTTTTAGGGCATGAGCCACCCATCTCCTTGCATGGCCTTGCAATAAACCTTTCTCTGCTCGACTCCGACATTTCAGTTTGTTTGGCCTCACTTGTGTGTTGGGCACACTTCCTGTGATAACATTAACCCTTTTAATCCTTATAACATTTCTATGAGGTTCATGCTATGATAATCCACATTTGACAGATTAGTAAACCAGGGCACAGAGAGGTAGGTAATTTGCTCCAATTTATACAACTAATAAGGGGTGAAAGCTGTTCCATGAACCCAGATTATCTGGTCCAGAACTATAGTCTTAAATTTTACTGTCCTAAATTCCAATCTCTGAAACTTTGGCTTGATCTAGGTCTGCCAGAAATGTTTTTCTTTTATCCTTCCCTAAAGTAATTCCCAGTCACTTTTCAAGGTTCTCTACAGGTGTAAGCTCTTTTTAGAAATATTTCCCTGAATTCTCCCACCCCAAGCTCCTCTGTGCTACTATGGAAATCAGTGTTAACAACCTGAATCACACTATAATTCAATTGCTTTTTACTACTTTCTTTGTTTTTCCCACCTTGTTTGAGAACCTTAAGGGCAGAGATGTTATAATTCTCAATAAGTATTTCCTGAATGTAAATAGTAATATGTGGAGATAACATGAGATAATCTGGTAAAACTGTTTTCTGAATCGTAAAGTACCATGCAAATATTACATATAATGATTATCCATTCATAAGGCACTCAGACAGCATTCTCTATATTGAAAAGAAAATAGGAAAACTTTGAAAGGAAGATAGTACAACAATGCAAGCATTGCTAATTTATGCCTGATAAAATAGAAAACATTAACTTTACTGAATAACAGATATTAAGTAAAGATTTTCTGCCAGTAAATATTATGATTTGATACCAGATGCTGATGAAGAAGAGTGACAATGCAGCCTAAATCCATTATACACTTTGTTGAATAGCAGAATAAGAAGGTGAGAGAAGCCTTGCCACATCAGTGCCTTAATATATGCTGTGAAGATAGATATCTCTGTATTCCTGGGAGAATGCACAGTGAGAATGAAGGCAGGAGTGCTAAAAAGGATCACAAGGCTCTCCTTCCAAAAACAAGTGAATTAATCACTGGCATCTTTGTCTAACGTGGAAACAGTAGTGGAGAGAGTCTGGAAGTGAGCTTAGAAGAAGATATAGCTGGTTTTCAGAGTCAGAGAGAAGCTCTTCTTACTATAGATTTGGCCCCTTGAGAAGGTTGTGGTGCAGTTCCTATTCCTTCCAGCTGTGGATAGTAATATCAACATCATCGGATTCTTGTGGAGATTTGAAGGTGATTATGTAGATTGAGCTGGACATCAGCACATATATAACAGGTATTTAATAAATGTCAATTTTGTCTAATCTCCAAACCGTTGTTTTCCTCATATGTGTAGCGATCTACACTAATTAGTAGGCTAGGGTATAACATAGTTTTAACATTTTGGTTTTAAGTGATTGCAAATATAGGCCTTGTTTAAATTAGAGTTTCCTTTAAAACTCTTTTTAACTAATCCTATTTATATATGTAATCAAAATATAATTGATTACAACGGTTACCTGAGTTATGGTTGTATTATAATTACTCTCAGAAAGTGTATGAATCTACAGTGTGTCTAACCCTAATTTCTTAGTAATCAATATACTATAGCATTGTCCAAGAACAATAGAATTTAACAATTCACTGTTAGATACAATACACTTATCCCTAAGAACATCTATGACTGCAAATCATATAAAACAAAGCAGTGAAGAAATAGACTGAGGAGGGCAGAGATTGTTTTATAACTTCCATTTCCAATTTTAATAGGATATTTGAATTTCTACATAGCATAAACACTAGACTTAAACACAATTCAGCACTTATATCATAAACAGTGCTGACTACTTATAAAAAGAAGTGTGGATTAGATAACGTGCCTGAAGTGATGCATACTGTGGTTTAACCACGGCTCAAGGACTAGGAGTGGAGAGAGGAAGTTGAGAATTATAAAGCAGGACTTTTAATATGTATTCACGTTCACGTTCATCATCACAGATAGCCAGGGAATATATTAATTTTTCCAATTTTTATAGATGAGGAAATAGGCTATAGAAGAATTAATGCACTGGGCCAAGACACATAGAGATAAGGAAAGTCTCATGAAACTTTAGGGTCAGTAAAATGTTCATGATGATAACACTTAGTGTCTGTGAAGTGCCAGACACTGTCCTAGAGGTTCAAGGTATAAAAGTCAGGGAGGCAAACAAAGTTGTTGATTTCACAGAGTTTTTTTTTTTTCCTCCCCTGGGGAAGATGGGCCATAAAGAAGCCATCCAATAAATAACTCGCATAACTTTCAGAATGATAAGTGCTGTGGCATAAATAAATCTGGAAGAGGGGATAGGTCATGATGAGGGAAACACTCATATTTTATATAGTTTAGCCATGAAAGCTTTCCTGAGATGTGAAATTTAAGTGCTATCCAAGGGATGTGAAGTAGAAAGTCCTGAGAAGCCCTAAGGGCAGATGTTCTAGGTTGAGGCCCTTGGTAGAGATGAGCTTAGCATGTTCCAAGAATTGCAAGACAGGGGTAATGGGACCAGAAAAAGCAAGGGTGCGGGGTGGAGATGATAGGAATTGATGTCAGAGAAGGAAGCAGCAGCTAAATAATGCATGGCCTTGTAGGAACTTTGAATACTTTTAGCCCAGGGAATGAAATAATCTGATTTGTGTTTTCAAAGGATGGAAAAATTATTGGATATCATAATTCCTAGATATCTCACATTTCAGTAAGTCTTACATTAATCATTATATAATTCCTGGCCCCTAAAAGAAAGGGATGACACACTCCAAAACAAGTGTTTACTGAATGGAAGGTTTACAGAGGCTTGAATAGGGTTAAGAGCTCCCCAGTGTATTCAGTGGTTTCAGATATAGCCTTTGCTCCTACCAATAATTTCTGTTGTATAATCATTATTAAGAACCTGGGCCAGTATAGTGACTCTTTTCTGCCTCACAGTTTAATGGCCTAAGGAGTCCACATGAAGATGAGAACGTTGTATGGCTGTATTCCCACATTGAGGCAATTTCCCATCTGGGTACAAGGCTTCTCAACTTACTGAACCAAAAGAAAAAGGGACAGGAAGCAAAAATTTCTCAAGGGAATTATTAAGTGAAATAGTGTCAAGAGCCACTTTCATTTCTATATTTTAATCCCCGGCTGCATGTAATGCATCTACAAGGGAGACTTCACCTTATGTTACTTACTGCTCTAGAGCATGTACTACACCCTTTAAGTGCGAACCACGTGTTTACAGGGTGTTTTCTCCTAGCTGTTGCTCTAACTGAACTTTCAACAGTTTTTTCCGTGGTTCTATCAAAAGAGCTTTTTCCTGATGATGGGATTGAGATTGGAAAGCTAATGCAAGCCAGTACTTTAAATCTCAAGTGAGTGCATTCGTGTTGACAAATTAAAAAAAAAAAAATCATACATGTACTCATGATCCTTCTGATTCAAATTGGCAAGATCTTGTAATTTTTCTGTTGTGTAGGCTAACTCCTCTTGGGCCAGGCTTTGTTTTTTGTGCCAGCCATGTTGGCAGCTACCTCTCAGTATGTGCTTAGAGGTCATGAGGGAAGGTGGAAATATGTTCTCTTTAGCAAGAAAGTTCTGTGTGATTTAGATGCTCAAGTCCTTTTCCTTGGCTATGTCGGATCAGGTGTTCCCATCCTATATCTCAGAGTCTCAGTCTTTTCCCTACACTATTGGAAAATTGGATGGGGAATTCCCTGGTGGTCCAGTGATTGAGACTCCTCGCTTTCAGTGCCAAGGGCCCAGGTTCAATCCCTTGCAGGGAACTAAGATCCCACAAGCTGTGCAGTGTTGCCAAAAAAAAAAAAAAAAGGATGAATTGAAGACAGTGGATTTGGCAACTTTACAACCTGTATATTCAGACCCAGAGATTGTTCCACAATCATTAAAACTGGTAAATAGTTCTTTTCTCTCCTGTCCTGAATTGGGCATTAAAAGCATATACTTTGTCCATTTTTCTGTGTAGCCTCTGGTTTTCTCAGAAGTAGCATCTTAAGCCACACCTTTTCTTTATTCTTCCTTGTCATTCTAAGTTGTCAAAGATACTCTAACTCTCACATCTTACACTCCATTTGTACTACTTTGCATACCCTATCACTGTAAATTGTATAATCATGATGTCATTGCAAGTCATATGCTATCCGGGTCCCATTCTCACCAGAATATTCATGCATTTGTCAAATATATGAAAAATCCGATCCCGTATTCCCGTTTTGAGAATCTCTTGGATCCCCTCCTGGTATCATTGTATCAAGGGTCCCAGCAAGAAAATAAGTGCAGGCTCAAAAGGGGTTATTAAATACCGTTTAATAGAAGGACTAATATGAGAATATGGACAGTTAAAGAAAACTACCAAGGATTGATGAAGCACCCTGGGCTAGCAGCTGAGTCAAGCAATTACTACCTATGATTTTAAGGGGACAGAAGGTGAGAGTTACTAGCAGAACCTGAGAGCAATCCAGCTGTAGATAAGAACCACCAGTCAAGAGAGGAAATTTTAACAGAGGAAATTATTCACTGCCAACCTAAAGCCCTGAAAGTAGAGAGCCTCTCTTTTTATCCCACTCTTCAGTCTCTTTCTAGTATTTATCATTGGTCAAAACTAAATAGAAATCGGAGAACAGAGAAACCATTTAGATAATACTTCTGGAACACCGTTTTTGTGCGTGATATCTGGCGGTATCTACGAAAAGAATACATTGGCCTTGCATGTGAAGCTTCAGCTACTGAGAACCAAGCTAAACAATTCTCGTTTACTCTCAAACTCTGAAACTTTAGGTGTCTCAGTCCAGGAATCCACAGATTTACAAGCACCCTGTGAGAACTGTGCTGCAGTATAGTAACTAAGCTTTAGAGTCATTTGTCAAGGACTGTGTTTTGTTATTGATTTCTTGAAAACAATCAGGCAAGATGGGCATTAAAATTGCACCAATTTACTGAAATTGCTGTGGCTTTGGTAACTCCTCTATAGGCTGCAATTTGAAATGAACTGTCAGAGACAGTGTTCCATAGAATCCCTTATTATGCCAGTCCCTTTTCATGCTATCTATAGTATAATAGAATAATGATAAAAAGAACAGGTTTGGGTATAATTCATTATAGCAAATACATTTTTATCTATCATGGATGATTATTAACTGGTTGGAAAATTAAGTGTGATTCTCAAAAGGCATTCCCAAGAAAGTTTCTATAATTCAGTTAGGTGATAAAAAACAATCCAACATCATTTATTCAATATCTATTATATGTCTAACAGTGTTAAAGGCTGTCTCAAAGAACTGGGAAATTATTACATACTTCCTTTTAAAGGTTAATTAATTGACCCCCTGACACACAGGATATAGATACAGCAACTCATACTGCTGGTGTGGGGCACTGGACATCAAAATTGGCCTTTTTTTGATAAAAAATAAAAACTCTATCACTTCCAATTTGATATTTTCTCTAAGGTCCACACCTGTGTTTCTGTATAACACAAATTGGTTTTTGTTAATATATAGAGTAACTTTAAATTTTAAGTTATATATCTATTTTAAATACATATTAAAGAAATATAAGTAGATGAGTCAAAAATTTGAATTTTTGAATTTAAAGAAATATATTAAACAAACAGATAGTATGCAGATAACATTATGAATGTGGTATGTAAATGGATAAAGTTTGGGAAATATTACCTTATAAAAAGCTACTTACAAGGGTAATAAAGATTATAGTAGGATGCATAGGGTGGAACATATTAGGAAAAATTGGTGTCTTTGGGGGTTTAGCATCTAACTGTACTAGGTGCAAACATGATGTCAGTAGTAGCCTACCAAATGATTAACAATTATTAGATGTTAAGTCTACTTTTTAGTAGATTGAAATGATAATTTCACAACCACATATAAATAAAATACAATATATCATTATTCTAGATTGTGGAGAACAGTATTCTTAGAATTACCCAAAAGATTTTCTCTTCCTAGTTCCATTAAATTAAACAGTGAAGTTCAGACATGAGAGGCACAGGAAAAATAGATTTCAATAGGGAGAAGGAGTGGAACAGACATTTTTCAGTCAATGATATTCTAATCCTTACAGCATCGTTGTGACTCTGGCCTAATAACTCTTTCATTCCTGTTTTGCCATGAAAGAAAATGTGGCTAAAGTAACATGTTTTGGAGTCAAAGAGACTTACATTACAGCCTTGGAACCACCACTTACTAGGCATGTGACCTTGGGCAGATTATTTAACCCCATTGACACTTAGCTTTCTCATTTGTGTAATCAAAATGCAGTTGTGTTGCTAAAATTCAAAGGTATTAAAACATGCTACTTAGATTCTGAGATATCCTGAATAGATACTTTATTAATAACAATAATTTATAGTTATAATAAATTAATAACTTTATTAATAATAATAGGAACTGTCTCACTGAATACACAAGGATACAGAAGCTGTGAAACACACGGGCTGCTGGCACGTCCCCTTCACAAATACACCAGTGATGCTGCTTTCTGTGACCATCTGCCTCTTCCTGTCAAGGAAGAGTGACCATATAAGGCTGCAAATGCTCAACACAACTGCTTCTCTCCCTGAGGCTGAGGGGACTGAGGTGACTTCTGTGGCTCTTGGGGAGATTCTCTGCAACTTAAGTTACCTTTTTTCAACCTTGATTTCATCCAATACTTCTGTACATCACTGACATCAAAGAGAAATTTGGGGTTATGTGGCCGTGTCCCTTCATGCACCTTGAACTTGCCCTTCCTCCTGTTTCCGACGTGAGAAAGAAGAGTCACTGGTGAGCTGAACTCATTCGTGAAGAAAGCAGGGCCTGTGTTGTGTCGGACTTGTCTGGTTAATAGGTGGAATTTGGAAGCAGATGCCTGATTTCTAGTACTGGTTTTGCCATGTACAGGCTATGTAACCTTGATTATGCTTTGGTCTCCCTCATCCTGTTAGAGAGTTTATGATAATGTCCACCTTCTATGGTTGTTGTGTGGATTAAATGAGATAGTTCATGTCAAGTGCTCAGCATAGTGCCTGGTAAGGAGCACACCAAGTTTAGCTATAACTTCTGTTGTTTACTTGCTCCTGTGATCCTGGGCAAGATAACTTTCCTGTGTCAAGAACCTGGGATGTTTAAATAGACCCCAGACTCCCCTGGGGGGTTAGTTCATAACCTTAATGGTCTATTAAAGTTTTTAGGGAGCTTATAAAAATGTAATAGTAAAAGTCTGAGTTAAAAGCATTACATTTAAATTAGCACTCAAATTATATACTAGAAATAATAAAAAATTAAACAATTCCTTGTTAGGCTACACTGTGAGGTGATCTTTATTTATGATACTGTATCTAAATACAGAACTCTCAAAACTGAAGTAGAAAAATGAACATGGCTAAGCATAGCATTAGTGATGAGATGCTTCATATTCCAGGTATAACTCAGGTAAAGTCTCTTAAGGATAAGGTACAAGAAAGTTGTATTAAAGTTGAAGAGTGGCAGATGTCCATAAAATCCCCTCAGGGGAGAAGTTGATCCAAATGTATCAGTGTGGCTTGGCATCTTTCTCATAAGGGACCAGGCTGGGCATTTGTTTGCAAGTCTGTGTGTCTTTGGCACAAGGCACAGCTTGAGCAGTCATCACATAGAACAGGTGAGACTGCTTTCATTCATTAGTCAAGTGCCTCAGGGCTCCATTTTGAAGTATATTTTGTAGTGATCACCTTAGACATGCCCAAGGGCCAGGTGGGAACCATAAAATTACACAGGATCAACTTTAGGCCCGCTTCCATTTATCAGAAATGAAAGACATCCCAGGTCAGTACATCCAGTAAGGGATATATAAGACCTGGTCTATTTCAATGATGGGGCCAAAAGACCACTGGTGGCTTAGAGGGCCTATCTCTGGAAGGTCTTGGTGAGTCCCTCTTCCTGTGGTTGGTTGTAAAACCACCAATTTCTTTCTTTTTTTTTTTTTTTTGTAATTTTTAAACTTTTATTGGAGTATAGTTGATTTACAATGTTGTGTTAGTTTCAGGTATACAGCAAAGTGAATCTGTTATACATATACATATTGTATATCGACTCTTTTTTAGGTTCTTTTCCCATATAGGCCATTTCGGAGTATTGAGTAGAGCTCCTTGTGCTATACTGTAGGTCCTTATTAATTATCTGTTTTATATATATTAGTGTGTATATGTCAATCCCAATCTTCCAATTTATCCCTTCCCCTCAAAACACCAATTTCTGAAACATTACCAGTTTCTGTCTGTCTTGTCTTTGTACACATCAGAAGCTTGTAATTCATACTAATCTCCTGTTGAGCCTCTTTCTATAGCATGACTAGGTGCAGAGGGTCTATGGATTTATCACTGAGAATAAACTTCTGTGGTTTACAGGCTCCCTTTGTTTTCAGCAGAAAAAAAGAAAACATCCTTTGGGATTTATTTTCAGTCATGTAACTTAAATATTGAAAACAAAATTGAACGTAGTGAATTTTAAATGCAGTTTAAAATATTTGTTGTTTTTTTTTTTTGCGGTACGCGGGCCTCTCACTGTTGTGGCCTCTCTCGTTGCAGAGCACAGGCTCTGGACGCGCAGGCTCAGCAGCCATGGCTCACGGGCCCAGCCGCTCCATGGCATGTGGGATCTTCCCGGACTGGGGCACGAACCCACGTCCCCTGCATCAGCAGGTGGACTCTGAACCACTGCGCCACCAGGGAAGCCCTAAAATATTTGAATGTATTTACTTAATTGTATGTGAAAGGGATAATTATTATTCTAAAGCTCTTAAAAGTGAAGGTTAAAGTGACAACACAGCAGCAATAGCACAGCTGGTACTTAGATATTGATTTCTAAATGCCATTTTTCAATAAAAGGAAGCAGTATTATTTGGCGAAACATGCTTCTATGGCTGGGAGAGAAAAAAATAGAGGCTATTTTTCAGCCACTTTCATATGTTGCCATCATATTTCGAACTTCTATCTTTTTTTTTTATCCCAGCAGTGCTATTAAAGAGATGTTATTAACTTTCAGAAGGGATGAATTATCATTATCCTGTGTGAAGAAATTGTCTTCTCTAGGATGTATGCCCTGTACCATAAGCCTTCATTGTAATAAAGACTTCTTTAACAAATCTTACAACTAAGGTGCCTCTTTACAACAATATTTCCATTTTTTGAGTGTTAATTTGATTAACACTCATTTTACTTGAGTACCTAGTGTGACTGTTGATACTTTGTAATGGCGCTGCTTCTGAAAGTAATTTAAAAATTTGAGTAAGTTTGAGAAGTTTACAGAGTATTTATTCATTATTTCCTCAGTAAGTCAGTTTAACGTTCATTCTTCCATTACCTGTCACTGGAATAAAGAATATGGGCGTTTGAGAGCTGACTTGCATGTAAAAATTTTAGTTTTAAACATCATTTTGCCAAAATTTAGCATTGTGATGCTTTCTAAAAAAAATATATTGCAAATACTATGTCACTGAAAAATTTCCAAGACTGTATAGAAAAAAATTACAATTGGACAAAGATTGGCAATTATTTTGTAAAGAATCTGTGAATTACATGTAAATGTCTCCTAACATTCAAGAATTTTTTAAAATAAAAACTTATTTTTACCTAAACAAAAAGTCTTTTAATGTCAGAAAGTAAGGATGTGCCCAAAAAACAGAATATAGAGGCTTGTTGTGAAAGGGACTGAACTTAATGACTTACTTCTAAATAATACAGTGTGGTAGGAGGAAAAAATGTAACTTTACAGTGGAGAAACCTTACAAGCACTGTCTCAGCCAGGTAAGCAAGGCTAACATCATGAGAAGCCATGCTGATACCCGTAACCCTGAAGTGATGTGGCAAGAGTGACACTTCACCTTTGTGGTCTTCCTCGAAAACCACATAACCCAAGTCTAATCATGAAAATTACATGTCAGACAAATCCCAACTGAGGGACATTCTACAAAATACCTGACCAGCACTCCTCCAAATTGTTATCGAGGTCATCAAAACTAAGGAAATTCTGTGAATGTCATCAAAAAAAAAAAAAGATTAAGAAGACATGATGATTAAATGCAATGTGGCATCCTGGTCTGAATCCTGGAACAGGAAAAGGTAAAACTAGTAAAATGTAAATAAAACCTGGGCTTCCCTGGTGGCGCAGTGGTTGAGAGTCCGCCTGCCGATGCAGGGGACACAGGTTTGTGCCCCAGTCCGGGAAGATCCCACATGCCGCAGAGCGGCTGGGCCCGTGAGCCATGGCCGCTGAGCCTGTGCATCCGGAGTCTGTGCTCCGCAACGGGAGAGGCCACAACAGTGAGAGGCCCGCGTACCGCAAAAATAAATAAGTAAATAAATAGAATAAAATCAGAAGTTTAGTTCAGAGCAATGGACCGATGTTGATTTCTTCGTTTTGATAAGTGTACCATGGTGATGTAGGATATTAACAGTAGTAGAAGCTGGGTGAAGAATATTTGGAACTACTATTACAATTTTTCTTTTAAAAATTATTCCAAAATCTCTGTTAAAGGAGGATGGTTAAAATATACTTGACTGTGAAATATAAAGGCACATACTCATTTATCAACAAACATTCACCATTCACAGAATATTGTAACTATGTGCTTTTCCTGAGAAATTTACAAGGGGGAGAAAAAAAAACCTTTAGACAACCAAGATGACAAGGGACACAGAAATAGGGACTGGTGTTCAGCATTAAATATCTACCTGTTCAGATAATATAGAAATTCTAAAATGAGTTTACACATGGTGCTTTTGAACGTGTATATATGTGTGCATGTATGTAAATACATATATGTATATTTACAGGCATGTATAAATATGTATATATATTCAAATATATATAAGAAAATATACAAATCTTTCTTGACGTACGATAAACCTATCATAAGTTGAAACCTTCATAGTAATACACCTAACATACTGAACATCACAGCTTAGCCTAGCCTACCTTAAACGTGCTCAAAACACATTAGCCTACAGTTGGGCAAAATCATCTAACACAAAGCCTATTTTATAATACAGTGTTGAATATCTTATGTAATTTATTGAATACAGTACTGAAAATGAAAGAATGGGTGTACGGGTACAGAAAGGTTCTACGTGTATTGGGTGTTTACCAAACTTCATATGGAAGTTCCCTTGCTTATAAAAACTGCCTGGCACCTAACAGTCCTGAAAGGTCTGCCTCTTTCTTTGGTCTCTCCTTGCCCTCCAAGTGCAGGGGCCAGTTTAAGATTTCATCCAGGAAACTACTGAGTTTGCAAACCACCAATAAGGATCTGATCTACTTAGAACTTATAAGGAAGGTAAACCAGGCCACTCACTATATTTTGTACATGTCTCAATAATTTTGTTATCATTGCCCTTGCTTTATCATAATTTTATTTTTTTAGAGCCTTTCTTCATGACCCATGGAGTTTAATACCTCTTTCTCCAGCTCCTTTCTCCTTCAGTGAATGTAAATGAACCAGAACAGGAGCTCTTCTTAAAGTTCAGATTCCTTGGCTTTGTGTTTTTCTTTGTGGCCCTAGAAAAACTCAGATTCAAAGGCCCAGAGCAACAGGTGTGTCACCAGAGATTCCAGTAAAGAGCTTTTCATGTAGGGAGTGGATAGTGTAGAAGACAAAGTGCTGAGATTGTGAGAGCTCAGAAATGGTGCCTAGGTCTAGACAGACCCCTCTCTAGAGCTAACGCTGAAGAATGCTAAAAGCAAGAAGCCCAATGATGGAACAGGGCTAGGGAGCTGTCTCTCATCATCAAGACTTCTGCGTGGTTTTAGAGCCCAGAAACCTGGACGTTTACCTTTCACCTGAGTCAGCCAGGCCCGTCTCATCAGTTCCTGTCAAAATGGGACACTTGCACACGCTGACCCCTCTCTTGTTACTCTAGCCCTGGAAGTTCCTCTCATGAGCTCCCCCTGCATCCCCACCCCAGTCCCAGTGGCTCCAGTTGCCGCTGGCTGCTGGGAGCCCGTTGCTCTCTTAAATTCACAGGGCCCTGGGATCTGCAAGGAATCTGAGAAGCCAAGCAGAAATCTTCTCTGAGAAGTGTTATGTGCACTGTGTGGTGGGCATACTCCAGCTCCATCCTGTAGATTCCTTCCCTGTGCCTCCAAAGTCTCACTCTGAGGTTCCTTGGTGATGATCAACCTATAAACAAAGATTGTGAAACTGACACTGCAGCCTCTGCAACCACTGCTGCTCAAACAAGACACCCCAGTGATGAGGGAAAGAATCACAGTAAAAGGAAGCCCAAGGTGAAGAGCAGAGGGAATGGGTGAGCCACAGAGCTAAGGCTAGTTTATTCTCCCACTCTATGAAATGTTGTTTCACACTTAAAAAAAAAAAACAACTTTGTTCAAACAGCCAATACCTCTGTACTTCTTCACTCTCATTTGCTAGCATCACTCATGTTTAAATGAGAAAACAGATGAAAATGCACCATTTTACCAGAATCTGTGACTATTTACTCTGGCACTCATCATGTTAAAACACATAAACTTTACCTGCATTTCTTAAAAGTCAACGGCTTCCAAAGCGAGAGAGCGGCATGGACATATATACACTAACAAACGTAAGGTAGATAGCTAGTGGGAAGCAGCCGCATAGCACAGGGATATCAGCTCGGTGCTTTGTGACCGCCTGGAGGGTGGGAGGGAGGGAGACGCAAGACGGAAGAGATATGGGAACATATGTATATGTATAACTGATTCACTTTGTTATAAAGCAGAAACTAACACACCATTGTAAAGCAATTATACCTCAATAAAGATGTTAAAAAAAAAAAAGTCAACGGCTTCACTTAACTTTCTGGATCCACCCCTACTTCCTACTCAAGGACATCCCTCCTGCAACTGACCTCTTTCTTCCTGCTTTCTTGTCCTTCTCGACCAGATCATTTCCTACAAAAGAAAAATATTTTGAGAAGGTAACCATTTTTTACAAATGAACTTTATTGAGGTATAATTTACATACAATGAAATGCATGAATCTTAAACTGCCTTCACTGTTTAAGCTCGCTTTTTCTCCCCCCCCCCCCCCCCCCCCCCCCCCCCCCCCCCCCCCCCCCCCCGCCCCCCCCCCCCCCCCTCCCCCCCCCCCCCCCCCCCCTCCCCGCCCCGCCCCGCCCCCCATTTAATTGCACACCTTCCCAGCTTCACTTAACCCTGTTGTTTTACAGGAACTTGTAGTCAGCTCCTGCCCGGTGATAGGCAGCTAGCGCTGGTTGGGACCACCCGCCCTAAAATTGGGCCAGCGCAGGTGCTGATGAATGGCCTTTTAAGGTCAGGGCTCCGGAAAGCCCACCCTCCCAGTTTGCTAAGGGAGTCCATTTGCGCCTGCGTAGAACACTGATTACCGTACCTTTTTCCCTACTTCCAAACCTTACCCCACACCTAAGACCACCCTGAGTATCCCATAAATACCCAAGTCCCCTCGCCTTGAGGAGGTGGGTTTGAGGCTTGTTTTCTGATCTCCTGGCTCGGCAACCTTGTGAATAAGCTCGTTCTCTCCCGCAAACCTCGTTGGCGTCTCAGCGTTCGGCTCGCCTGTTGGACAAATGGACCTGGTTCGGTAATACTATCTTTTCATTTTTTTTTCTTCTTTCCGGAGCCTCAACAAAGTGTCTGTGTTAACATTCTAATGCTAGTACAAACAGCAGCTTAAAACAGGTATTATTATATAGTACTGTAGGCCAGAAATCTGACTAGGGTCTCGTTGGCTGAAATCAAAATGGCAAGGAGGCCATGTTCCTTTCTGGAGATTCTTAGGGGAAAAATCCATTCCCTTCGTTCATTTTGTCGGAAGAATTGAGTTCCATGTGCTTGTAGGGCAGAGGGCCTGTATCCTTGCTGTCTGTCTGCTCAGGGCCGTTCTTAGCTTCTAAAGGTCACCTGTGTTTCTTCGCTCTTGGTAACTCTCCCTCCATCTTCAAAGCCAGCAAAGGAAGATAGAATGTCTCACATTTGGAATCTCTGATACCTCCTTTTCTATCATTTCATCCCTCTTGCCCCAGTCAGAAATAAGCCTCTCATTTTAAGGATACCTGTGAATAAATTGGGCCCACCTGGGTGATCCAGAATAATTACCTTAATCTCATGTGAAAAATGCTATTGACAGTTTAAAGTAAGCTATTCACAGATCCCAGGGATTAAAGTGTGCCTATTTTTGGAGGGCCATTATTCTAAGTATCCCAGTGACCCAAAACACAGAGACCCCTTCAAGTTTAGTCAACAAAGGAAGAAAATCCAAGTTCCTGGTAGTGGGATTCTCAAGGTATAAAATTAATTTAACAAGGGTCTAATGGCACTTAACAAAAAAGCAGAGATTTCATAATTTTAAAATGCTAGTTTATGCCATTCTAAAACTATTTATATATGATATACAACCTTTAAATTCTTCTCATCAAGTGTAAGCAAATTGACTCTGTTAGAAGTACATGGGTTTCTCATTAAGATTTTGGAACTGGGATTTAGGGTTTAGCAGGTTTAGCTGTTCCCATAATCACTATGTGGAATATTGTTGGAAAAAGAAGTCAGTAAGTGCTTCTGTAGTATTCTCTCCAGCAAGTAATAAAACCTGGACTACTGAAGCATCATGTTGAGGGAAGTGAGATTTATACCTTTAATTATAATAGATGATTGTAACATGTGATGCTGTGCCCAGTGCTTTGTCACACCTCAGAAACATGGTAAAGTTATAGTTCTAGGGCTTTGAGAGAATTAAGCTTATGGATAAATTTTGCTTGGACAACAGCAAATGTCAATGAGTACTGGATATACTCAAACTCTGTCTTCAACACGATTGACAAAATTGGAAACTTTTGCTGTTCGAAACTGTTTGTGCTTTAAATAAAATCAGGCTGGAGCCTATAATAAGTCAGAATAAATAAAATAGATTTAGCTCCCTTTCTGTACTAGTTGAGATCCAAGAAAAAGTAAATTGCTCAACAATCTTCCTCTGAAATCTTAGAGGTTAAAGGCATATGCAAATATAGTACAAAGTAGAACTTAGCAATGTCAGGGAGAGGTAAAACCTGATCTATATGTTCAGAGGAAGGAATAATTTTAAAAGTGGGGTAACAGGAGGTAAGGAAGGCTTCTGGCAAGAAGGAAAATTTGAGCTGTATTTTAAAAAAGGATAGGTCTTTGATTATGTAAGCAAATGTGAAGAGGCAGGAGATTTTAGAGCAGGTAGCGGTAATTCTTTCAGTATAGCAAGAATGAATTGTCTGAGAGTAGATTAGTGCTATGTTTTGCATAGAGCCCAGAGTACCATATTCATATTGGTCCTTAATTTATTAATATTCACCATACTGTAGAAGGAGAGCTACAAGATAATTTGAGGGAAAACATTTTTTTTCTATGTGCTTCTACCTAGGCATTTTGCTGGGCATCTCACATCAACCTAGTTAATATAACCCTGTTTAAATTTTGACCTTACGTACAACAAAACTCATCTCAGTCAGGCTAATCAGCGTGCCCAAGGTTGCATACCTGGTGTTACCTATAATAGTAATTCCCACATCTATGTGTTTATTAGGATCACCTGGAGATCTCCTTAAATCTCTAAATCCCAGATCACACTGCTAGAACTGTTAAGCCTTGATGCCTGGTGATGAATACAGGCATAAATAGTTTTCAGAGGTCTCAAAATGATTCCACTTTGCAACCAAGCTTGAAAACAAAGTGTACTACATGATCTCCTTTGAGCCTCACACAACCCCAGGATATAAATTGTACCATCATCCCCATTTTACAGATAAGGAAACAGATGCCTAAATTATGCCAGGTGTCTAAAGCCTCACATTAGAAATGATGGAGCCAGGACTTGACCACAGGTGTTTTATCTTGAGCCATGTCAGTGCTTTGCTGTGATAGTCACAGAGCACACTTGTTTCTCTTACAAAGCAAGAGACCTTTAGCTTTCTCATCATGCCATTTGCAGTGATGCTGACTTGTGTGCAATAGAGAAAAAGTCTTGCTGAAGAAATTTAGTTTTCGAAGACTAAAATGCTCCAACATGAGTATTAATGTTGTGGTGGTAGTTTATTTTAAGCTTGCAGTTTCTTTTTTTTTTTCTTTTTTTTTTTTTTGCGGTACGCGGGCCTCTCGCTGCTGTGGCCTCTCCCATTGTGGAGCACAGGCTCCGGATGCGCAGGCTCAGCGGCCATGGCTCACAGGCCCAGCCACTCCAAGGGCCTCTCCAAGTGAGAGGCCCGTGTACCGCAAAAAAAAAAAAAAAAAAAGGCATTGTATGAATTATTACTTAGCAGTGGACACTCATGGATTAATTCAGTACAATTAGTTAAGTGTCATGTGTCAGTAACAATGCTGGCTGCTGGAGATTCAATACCCTGGTGAGGTTAGATGATAAGATCAGTTTAAATAGAAGTGGTATTGCAAAACTGTATATGATCCACCTTCACAGCAGAGTGTTAACAGCCAGTGGAAATAGCAACAGGGAGAACATTTCCATTAAATATAAGAGTAGCTGTTTTTGAGAAGCACCTAGAAATTGGAGTCACATGTAGAGGTAGTAAATTATATTATTGAATAAAGAAAAAAAATTCATTCATAGTCAAAGCACTGGGGCTGTGCGGGGTAGGTAACATAAGGACTAGGTAGTAAAAACTTTCAACTCCAGGATCCAATCGCCATGAGAGACTACAGTGAAAGCTGATAGGAGCACCCTTGATATTTTAGTGAATTAAAAGCAAAGGAGATGCATTTTGATTTTTGTTGGTCAGGAATGAGACTGAGTCACATAGGGGAGAAAACCTTGAATTAAATAGACTTAGAATCCTTAATTTGCTTGTCCTTTGGACAAGTGGCTATTATTCTGAGTGTTGGCTTCCTCATGCATATTATGTAGACTAATGTTCTCAAATTTTAGGGTGAATTATAAATACATGGTGAGCTTGTAACGATGCCACTTACGTGTCTGCTGTCAGTGGTTTTCGTTTCACACTTTGAGAAATGTTGACCTTAATAAATTGTTGATTTGAGAGGTCACTAATAATAAATATTAAATACACAGTATTTTAACAAATGTTAAAATCATAAGTGTCCTTATCAGTATATCAGTAACTTCTCAGAAAGCTGCTGTACAATTCCTAGACTTCTGAACTTCAAGAGCTGAGGTTTGCCTCAGAGGCCATGCTTATCATAAGATATCATTTTGGGTTCATTCCACATACTGTATATTTTCTGCAGTCTGGTGGGGCCATTTAGAAAATGGCCTTTGGATTCTCTGGTAGTTTTTATTGAAAACAGACTTAGAAAACTTGAAATGGATCATGGAGAGCTCGGGGGCATATTGAATTTTCAGTTTGGGATATGTTTAAATTACTTTAAAATGACTGGTTATTTTCAGCAGCTTTTCTTAAAGGATAATATTGGAGTCACATAGAGAAAATAAGGGCTATACCCGATCCATCCCATTTTCCTGCAGCTTGAAACTGTGCTTCATATTGTTTAACAGAATGGTAAGAATTAAAGAAATTGCGCATTTTAATTTTCATTTAGGGGTTAAGACTTAGTGATCAATGTAAACATGTTTACCACTCCTAAATGTAGCCAATATTCATTTTGTCATAATGGGCTGAGGGAAAGGAAAGAAAAAATGGCCCTGGGAGGCTTTGCTCGGTTTCCTGCAGTTTTGTTCACATGCACGTTCCTTCCCCGGGGAGTTAGTCCACAGCAAGTCATTGCCTAGGGACAGTAACAAAAGAAAAATGTGTAAAAGTGAAGTCCTGGAGCAAAGAGAAAATTATGCCAGGGCTTACAAATTAAACGTGATTTTCTTCAGGGATTTATGAAGCCCTCATTTGCCCTTTTCCCAGTAGTTATCATGTGTGTCACCATTGCAGGCTTTGAATTTTTTTTTTTTTTTCCGGTACGCGGGCCTCTCACTGTTGTGGCCTCTCCCGTTGCGGAGCACAGGCTCCGGACGCGCAGGCTCAGCGGCCATGGCTCACGGGCCCAGCTGCTCCGCGGCATGTGGGATCTTCCCGGACCTGGGCACTAACCCATGTCCCCTGCATCGGCAGGCGGACTTTCAACCACTGCGCCACCAGGGAAGCTCAGGCTTTGAATTTTTGACATAAGCTTTTTAATTTTTTCTAAGCCAATTTGACCCAGAGAACACACTTAGAAACATCGCTCTGGCTGCATTACATCAAACAATCTGAGGAGGTTACTTCATATAAAACCTTTCCGTTACCGTGGTATTTTTTTAAAAAGAAGCAGTCGTGCCTCTAAATGTTGCAGAGGTGGTAAGTAGTTTTCACATTTTTGAAAACCAGTTGGCTGTTTTGCCTATTAGATAGCGATCCTGTATAATACCTGACCTTGGAGCATGTGATAACGTGACACATTTTATTTTCTTACCATAAATCTTGTGGACATCTAAAGATTGGGGGTCAATTTGTTGATATGGAGAATATGAAGGGAAGCTATGCTAGGTAAGGAGCTCATCAAGTCAATGATATGCAAATACAGATATCCATAATTCTGTGACCTACGCTAAGAAAATGTTAGCTCTTTCTTCTGGATCCTCATAGGATTTGGATTATGCTTATATTTAGCCTCTTTCACAGATGAATCTGCATTTCTGTTACTTGTGTAAGATGTATTTTGGGCAATAGATTATAAGCAATTTGAGAAAAGGAACAATAAAAACCTCTATTTCCTTCAGCACTTTGCAAAATACATTATCAGGAGCTTAATGATATTTGTCCAATAAAAATATACAATTTTCAGGATACATTGGACTTTATATTTCAATAAATGTAACTTGTTCACTGTATACATGAAGGAACTAAGTTTCAGAGAGGGAATGTGACTTGCCCAGAGATGCTGTCAGTTAGGGGACATCAGTTTCAGGAGGACTGACTCTTAGTCCAACACACTTACCATCAGCCACATCAACTGAAATGAGAAGCATTGCCTTAATTAGACATACTCTGTTTCAGTTAACTTCTTTTTCTCTTCTATTATTGAATTTCTGATTTAAAAAAATCAAAATAGTGATAAATCTGCACTTTCTAATAAGACAGCCATTTGGTACACAATGGTAATATTTCAGAAACATGGACTCAAAATATTGCCTTTCCAAGCAAATGGTTCTTAACTACATTTTGTTTGACATCTTTATTCGCATATAATTGCTTTACAATGGTGTGTTAGTTTCTGCTTTATAACAAAGTGAATCAGTTATACGTATACATATGTTCCCATATCTCTTCCCTCTTGCATCTCCCTCCCTCCCACCCTCCCTATCCCACCTCTCTAGGTGGTCACAAAGCACCGAGCTGATCTCCCTGTGCTATGCGGCTGCTTCCCACTAGCTATCTATTTTACGTTTGGTAGTGTATATATGTCCATGCCACTCTCTCGCTTTGTCACAGTTTACCCTTCCCCCTCCCCGTATCCTCAAGTCCATTCTCTAGTAGGTCTATGTCTTTATTCCTGTCTTACCCCTAGGTTCTTCATGACATTTTTTTTTCCTTAGATTCCATATATATGTGTTAGCGTACGGTATTTGTCTCTCTCTTTCTGACTTACTTCACTCTGTATGACAGACTCTAGGTCCATCCACCTCACTAAAAATAACTCAATTTCGTTTCTTTTTATGGCTGAGTAATATTCCATTGTATATATGTGCCACAACTTCTTTATCCATTCATCTGATGGATTTCCATCTCCTGGCTATTGGCTATTGTAAATAGAGCTGCAATGAACATTTTGGTACATGACTCTTTTTGAATTATGGTTTTCTCAGGGTATATGCCCAGTAGTGGGATTGCTGGGTCATATGGTAATTCTATTTGTAGTTTTTTAAGGACCCTCCATACTGTTCTCCATAGTGGCTATACCAATTCACATTCCCACCAGCAGTGCAAGAGTGTTCCCTTTTCTCCACACCCTCTCCAGCATTTATTGTTTCTAGATTTTTTGATGATGGCCATTCTGACTGGTGTGAGATGATATCTCATTGTAGTTTTGATTTGCATTTCTCTAATGATTAATGACGTTGAGCATTCTTTCATGTGTTTGTTGGCAGTCTGTATATCTTCTTTGGAGAAATGTCTGCTTAGGTCTTCTGCCCATTTTTGGATTGGGTTGTTTGTTTTTTTGTTATTGAGCTACATGAGCTCCTTGTAAATTTTGGAGATTAATCTTTTGTCAGTTGCTTTATTTGCAAATATTTCCTCCCATTCTGAGGGTTGTCTTTCGGTCTTGTTTATGGTTTCCTTTGCTGTGCAAAAGCTTTGAAGTTTCATTAGATCCCATTTGTTTATTTTTGTTATATGTTTTTTTAAATGAAAATAATGCTTGTTTTTTAGTCTCCAACCTCTCTTTATTCCTAGTTAATGCTATATGTTTGCCTTGTAGCACTGCCTTATGTGCATCCTGCAAATTTTGATATGTTATTTTCATTTAACTCTAAATATTTTCTAATTTTCCTTATGATTTATTTGACCCATGGTATACTTAGAAGGGTTTTGTTTAATTTCCACATATGTGGCCTTTCCCAGATATTTTTCCATTTTTAAGTTCTAACTTGATTCTGTTGTGGTAAAAGAACATATTAGTGTGACTTCAGTTGCTTAACACATTGTAACTGTTTTATGGCACAGAATAAGATATAATTTATCTTGGTATATGTTTTATGTGAAGGTGAAAAAAATGCATATTTTGCTTTTGATGGTTGGAGTATTCTATAAATATCAATTAGATAAATGTGCTTGATCATATTGTTCAAACTTTCTATGCCCTTACTGATTTTCTTTCTATTCTAAAAATTACTGAGAGTGTAATGTTTAAATCTCCAAATATAATTGTGCATATTTCTATTTAATTTCTCAGTTTCCATTTGAATATTGAAGTTTTGTTAAATACATAAACATATTCTCTTGATGGATTGACCCTTTTATCACTATAAGCTGAAACTTTTATTTTTGGTAGTATTCTTTGTCTAATACTGGTATGTCTGATATTACTGTAGCCACTTCTTGCCTTTTTTTTTGACAGCTTGCAAGCATGATATATATTTCTCATACATTTACATTTACTTAAGGTATCTTTTAAGGTTGGTTTATTATAGTTAACATATAGTTGGCTCTTGTTTTTTATTAAATCAAATTGGTCACGTCCACTTGTTTTCAAGTTGTTTTTATAGAAATTTCTGATGTCTCAGTTTATTTTAGGGTCCTTCTCAGTATATGTTTCAGACAACTCCCAGAAAAATATTAGGTGCATCCCCAGTTAGTTGAACTAACACAATGGATCCAGGACCCAGACTCTTATTAAATTCACTCATATTTGTAAATATTTTCCAATCTGATGCTATGTTCTCTTCTTGTTTAACAGAGCTAGAATATATCATGCCATATATTCCCCAGATAAATTAGTAAGCTCTTGTAATTTATTTTTCACATTAATCTCTCTATTCTTGGGTCAGACTTTGAATTATTTCCCCAGCTGAGAAAGGCTAGTATTACAGTACAGTAATAATCTGGAGGAAGTGAGGGTAGTGATCTTGAGGAATGAAGAAAATTGCTGTTTTTCAGTTGGTTACCTGCTTCAGGTGATCCTTAAATAAGGCAGGACCAGCCTCATTACACAAAATAGGATGGTTGCTTCTGCTGGCAAGAGACTCAGAGAATTTCATTCATAATATTCAAATTTACTCAGTTTTCTTCAATTTCAATGTTCAGAATCTTACTGTTTCCTTATATTTCCCCAACTTTCAAATGAGGCATGCGGTGATGTTATTAATTTAACTTATTGTAGTACAACAACATGTAGAATCCAACGATAATGTTCAGCTGACTTTTTTCAGATACATCATCCTGTATGGCTACAGGAGATCAGCATTCTTTTTAGCCTGGTCATAAAAACTCTGATTTTTTTCACCATGCCTTCTGAGCAGTGAATTAAACTCAGATTTGTATTTTCTTTTAAGATCCCAGTGATGTCAGAATTAGCAATTCGGCCACCAATCCTGCCCTAATTCTTATATTTATTTTGGCTTCATAAAAGATCGGCAGACTCAGTACCACCTGTCACAAAGACTTGCCTTCATTATTCATTTTATTCTAGATCATCATAGGCTGATTATTTGAGTGACCATTTACCACTCTTTTGCCATATCTTGAAGATGACCAATTGTATCCATATTCTACCAATGCTGATATCTTAACCAAACAGGTTTAACTGGTCAGATAACTGATCTCCTATTTTCATCTTTGTGGGTCTGCAGTTCTGCTTTCAAATACTGTATCAGTTAGGATTGAAAGAATAAAACAGAAACCACTAAAGTCATTTTAAAAAGGAATAGGAACAAGAAGAAATTTGAAATAAAGAGAATTATACCCTATCGAAACCATTAAAAGTTTAGAATTGTTCCATTCTGGACTCCTTAGGACAGTACCCATGAAAGCACAGAACTGGCTCTGCGGACCTGGACACTTTGTCACTGCCACAGTCTTTACCCAGAAATTCTTTGGGTCCCTCTCATTTCTTCTGGCTTCTCCTCAAATGTAGCTATATCAGTGAAGCCATCTCTGACCACCCAGTATAACAACCCACCCAACATATTTCATATGCTATTATATTGTGTTATTTTCTCTATAGTAATTCTCATCTGACATTTAATTGTACGTTTCTTGACTGTTTCTTCCAGTAGAATATCATTCTATAATGGGAGACTTTTGTTCACTGATATATCTTCCTACTTAGAATTGTGTGTATCATATTGTAGGTTCATAATATCTGGAGTGAATAGATGAATAGATGGATAAATGAAAATGTGTCCCTTTATCCATGGTCTTCCTCCTACCTTAAATGTGTTTTCCTCCTCTACATCTTCCCAATTTCTGAGCACAATTAAACATTCAGCTTACATCAGACATCCTCATGGCTTCTTCACACAATTTCCCTCCTTCCAGAAATCCTAATTGCTTTTGTAGTCCATACCAGATTATTTAGGATTCTGCCATATATTTAAAACATGCAAACACTATTAAAACCTTACAAGATTTGTGGGGGCAAAGACTATCTCTTTGATTTATCTTAACATTCTGAGAACCTTATGTTTGAATGAGCATAGTTCAATGCCAAATAATATATAAATCAAGCAAATGTGCCCTATTTTTCAAGGGGTTTGGCTATGTGATCATGCCAACAATAAACACTTTTGATTACTTACCATACGCCAGCTCTAGTTCTCCAAACCTTATATTTACTATCCTATACAACCATGACAAGGTAAAATAAATTTATGTATGGGGCAATTTATTGTCAAGAATTTATATGACTTTGCTGCCATTAATACACATGGTATGTTGGGAGAAGGAACCAGACCTGGCTTTGCTGCTAATGAGTATTTGAAGCAAATTACTTCTCTGCCCTGGTCAGAGTTTCCTTGCATGCCAGCTGAAGGAATTGACAGGATTAACTCTAAGGCCCCTTCCTGTTCTAATAATCTATAAATCTGTGACTTAGAAAAATTGAAGCAATTCAAGGATGCTATTTACAAAAGTATAAAAAGTAGAATGTTAAGGAGGATAATTCCTCTGAGGAAATCAGAGATCCCCCAGGCTTCCCTAGCTCCATTGTCTACAGTTCCACGACTCTCAGATTCACTCTCATTTTTCACGAACTTCATAGTTTAAATAAATTATCTCATAACTGGATATATATTCGAAAATGAAAGCTTAAAAATCGTTCCTAAAGCACAGACTACAAATCTCTCTCTGAAGGAAATTTTAGTCTGTCTAAAAATTAGAGACTAAATAAAATAATATTACTAGGAAGAAATCTTGTTTATTAAACTTCATTGATGAATGTAAGAGTTGGGGTCCTGACAGAAAAGAGGTCACACTCAAAGATTTGATGTAGGGCAACTTGCTGAGGTATAAACGGGGTAAAGAATCCAACCAAAAAAATGTGAGGCAGCCACAGATGAACCCTATCAAGAAATTGTTACCTCATCTAGGCTTAAAAAGCAAGAGGAGGAAGTAAGGGCAATGAAAATAAACCATGGAAGAGGTGCCATCTCACAGAGGTGGTACCTTGGAACATAGCCATTGTCAGACCCACAGAAAGGCAGGCAGACAGTGGCAGTAGCAGGTGTGAGTATCAATATCCCAACTTTTTCCCAGCCCTAAACTCCTGAACCCTGTCATTGTCATCCTTTGGCCAACCAAGGGATATAGATGCTGTCTGTGGAGATACGTCTCCTAGATTATAGAGTGGGATAAAGAAGGTGTTGAAAATGGGTGAGGTAACACGAGATCAGATTATCAAATCAGATTCACACAAATCAGATTATATCTGGTGTTAGATTTTCCTGATGTTTGCATCCTTGAAATCAATCAAGAGAGTTAGTCTAAACAGGAAAATGTCTGGCACATTCAGGGACATCCTAGGTTCTTCTTTATTAATGAAATAACCTGGGTAACTTTTAGTTTATGGAGCATCTCTATTCTATACCTCAGATGGTCACTATTTTTTATGACACTTCTAAGGATGCCAAGCCCCATAAATCCATGTACCCCAGGTTTGTTTCCCATAAACAATTGTAATTAGGGACATCCTGCTAAGATAATTTCATAGATACGCAGTCTCCTCCTAAAAAATATCATTCTGTTTAGCAGAAGGTCTTATACTCTTAAAAAGAGATTAGAATTGTGCACATTCCTTCTTTCTTTACCTGGGAGTGTCTCTTTGATAAGGAGGAGAGTATTGGAGAGATGGTATATATGTTTTTATACTGCTAGCTGAATTTAAATTTAAAAGTGAGGCACCTTCAGTAATTTTCATAGAGGATAATGGGTAAAAGGAATTAAAAATTAACATAAAGCATAGATGCTTCATTGGCAGCTGCAAGGAGGCAGACTTAATGCTGCTTTTTTCTACCACCCATTTCATATTAAGCTTACCCATTCCCAACAGCTCAGCATATTTTTTATTTGTTTGTTTTCTCTGCTAGGAAACCCAGATCTTCACTGGACGCATATCCTTACATGATCCTATTTCCCTATGTACGAGTCTGTCAAGGCTGCCATAACAAAATTGCACAGACTGGGTGGCTTAAGCAACACATTTATTTTTTCACAGTTCTGGAGGCTAGAAATCCAAGATCAAGGTTCTGGGGGATTCATTTCCTAGTAAGGACTCTCTTCTTGCCTGGCAGATGGTCAGCAGTACACAGGGGAAGCTCTGCTCATAATGTTGAAGGAGGTATTCTGAACATGTCCATCCACACAAACACAATACTGTGTTTTCATATCTGCTACTATCTCATTAACCAAAACAAGTCAAAAGGGCATGTTTCAAGCTAAACAGGGAATGCACACACTTCCCATCATGAAGCCAGACCAGCCACTTGGTTGAGCCCATTAACTGTTAGGATGGAATATGTTTTCCATAGAGTGTATTTATTTTGGGGGGTACTGAGTTAAGAATTTTATGCAGGAATTTATCACATTTCCCAAGTCTAAATGAATGAGCTCTCTGTCTGAAAATTACAATTCCAAATCTCATCCTGTCCCACACCATATGTGTGTGTGTGTGTGTAGCCATAGTTCTCATCATGGTATTATCATGCCAGAGCTAATCTGCCATATTGCTCTAACCTGACATTCACCTGACACAAGTGCCTAGCTGTCAATGCCTACTACTCCAAGATTTATTTCACAAGGTTATGAGATTTTGTCCCTGCTACTTTTTGTTCTCTTTTACCACAGTGGAAATAGCTACTCTTCATTTGCTATGCGTCTCCCTCTCTCTGTCTTTCTAACCTTTTTCTCTCATTTACATCTTGTTCTCTTCATAATTATTTCTACCCTTGTGTTTTGGAATATTGATTCCATAAGATGTGAGGTATTATCTCATTAGCTTAAAACAATTATTATTTATTGAGAATTTTTTAATAAATTAGCCCCCTGAGGACAAAGGTAGTTTTTTAGACATTCATGGATGAATGAGTAATTTCATATATATTATGTGATACTTGCTGGTTAATGAGGTTTTATTTACTGTGCAATTTTCATTTGCTGGGTGGGTTTTATATAGTTTGAAGACATTTATATTGCATTAATTATATCATTTAATTGTATATATTACATTGGAATGTTGATGTACTTAAGAAACCTGAAATTTATAGGCAACAAAGGAATTGTACGTGGTCAAAAGATTGCAAGTGGCACAAATGTTATCTGAAGACAATTTATTATTCCAAGTACCATGTTTCTTTTAAGTAGCTTAGCTGCCATAGAGTTGACTAATGTTCCCCTAGATTTTGCATGTAATAAAACTTTATATATTTTAAAAGTTTGTTTGAAAGATACTTTAATTCTATTTCTGTACCGATTTGAAAATTTAGAGCACAATCTTGCAACCAATGAACTTTGTTCCATTGTGATTGAGGGTCATGTCAGAATGAAGCCATTAATCACTATAGTTCCACACAGAGGAGCCTAAAATTGCTAGAGAGTGAAGGTTTAATAAATGGGAGATCCTATAAATGTCACTCTGGTTGTGAACCAATGAAGAGACAGGTAATAATTCAATAGTGTATTTTAAAAACTATATGTAGCCTGACTTTAAGAAATACATTCGTTTTTGGAATGATTTTTATGGAACCAATTTCTTTGAAAATTGCAGCTGAGAAAACGGTATGTGTGTGACACTAATTTATCCATTTTTAACTGGAAACCATAAAAACAAATGTTATTTGGAAGAAAGACATTAAGAGAAAACTCTTCAGAATAACTCAGCCTACATTTGATAGGTAATTGAGGGGTTATCTCTTTGAATAAATCAAGAAAAATATGAATAAAATTTTGTGACTCTAATTTCAAACCTTATTTTTATTTAAGTTAAAAAAAAGGAAAAATACTCATGGCTCATGCTCTGCAGATTAAACATATCACTGGCTGAAGAAGTATGGCGTAGCACACACTAAAAATGGTAGAAAAGCATTACCATAATTAAAAGTGTTTTTATTCTGTGGGATATGAGAGATTAATGTTGCTATAGCCTAACTCAGCAAATTTCTTAACTCCGTGGTCCTCAGTTTCCTTGACAATAAAAGTAATCAGTTGTTTGAATTAATATATAAGATGCCTTCTAGCTCTGAGAAGTTGTGACTATTTAGACAACCTAATTTTATTATTAGTGACAAGTAGCTTTTTCTCTGGCAGAATCCTTATTGGTTATTAAAAATAAAAATGCTAATATTATACTGCTCCTTGGCCTAAATCATTTTCCTCATAAAGAGAATATTCAGGCAGGTCTTCTTTAAAATAGAAAAAATTAATTGGATGCTTTATATATATATATATATATATGTGTGTGTGTGTTATTATTCTTCAGGGGACTGTTATGAATGTCAAGTAGTTTGTTTTAAATAGGACTACATCAGTTTATTCTTCTTAAACAAGAAGCTAAATCTTTTAAAGGCTCTTTGCCCTGTGGCTCATATACCATAAGCCATTAATAATAAAGTGGAGTCAAGAGAAACTTTGGTAAGGCAACTCCGACATTAATTAGGGACTGTTACTGATATCCAAATTGCATATTATTCCACCAACTGCTGTGAAAATGGCATCCTATGGTTTTAGATAATATTTACATATCTGAAATACATTCATGAACACTGCTTTTCCAATAAAGCAAGCTATGAGTGTTTTATTGAAACTAAACTATAGAATCCCAGAGGTTTTCTATTCTAGTGCTCAAAAAATTTAACTGAATGAATGTAACAACTCATTTTTGGAAGATAAAAGAATACTGCATAACTAAACTATTTCTTGATTTTTAAGATAGAATTAGTCTTCATATTTTCCTCCCTAATCCCTGGTTTGTTTTTTTAATTTTTTATAATTTCTACAGAGATAATTCTTCTCTAATGGGAAAGTACATACTATGAAAAATAGTGTCTTAAAGATAAGCAAATTATCTGGTTCTTTAGTGCAGGCAGTGGCTGAGATTGAAGCAAGTGACATACTTTCTTCTAGGAATGGAATATGAAGTATTTATAGAGAATAGTGGGTAAATGTGCTTCTTAGAAGTGAGAGCTTAGAAATGGATGTAGAACAGAAACTCAAGACTTTGAATTTTCATGAATTGAAGTTGTCACGTAAAACAAGTGTATTTGGAAGAACACTCAAGTTAGCCTTCTACCTATCTTCAACACAGAGCTCCTTTTTTTGCATTCTGCAGCTGCTCTGTTTAGTCCTAGAATCCTTGGGTCTATCCTGACCTTTCAGGCAGTCATAACCAAATAGATTATCAGTGATGTATATGCTTAATATATTCAGTTTCACCCTAAAAACAAAATATATTGCTGATTGCATGTTAACTTTAGAAAGGTTTTTGGTGTCTCACATTTAGACAAACCAGGCCAGAGGTATAGGGAACTTTAAGCTTAATTATAAAAGGCCAGTAGTCTTTGTGTTCATCTGGGAGTTTAAGGGTAAGTAGTATCACATAGAGGTGAGTTTAAGCTGGATATGGAAGGACAACTAGGAACAACTTTCTCTGAAATAGTTTGACATCCTGGCAATGGAACGTTATGTACCGTGGGACTTGTGCATAAATATATACTATGTTTTTGGAATGGTGAGTAGTTTAGAGAAATTAATTATCCACTCCGTGCACTCACAGAAATATTCTGTCTCTCTGTCTCCCTCCTTCCCTCTCTCTTCCTCTCTTTTCCTCCTTTCTCTTCCCTCCTTTCTCTCACCACATTTAAGTAGGTAGATCTCTGGGATTAAGACTGCTTGGCTGCTGACTAGATTTGTTTCTTCCAAATTAGCATACAACATTATTATTATTCCTATATATGAAGTGACTGAACTGTAGGACAGCGATGAATAAAATAACTTTTATGGGCTTCCCTGGTGGCGCAGTGGTTGAGAGTCCACCTGCCGATTCAGGGGACACGGGTTCGTGCCCTGGTCCGGAAAGATCCCACATGCCGCGGAGCGGCTGGGCCCGTGAGCCATGGCCGCTGAGCCTGCGCGTCCAGAGCCTGTGCTCCGCAACGGCAGAGCCCACAGCAGTGAGAGGCCTGCGCCTGCGTACCGCAAAAAAAAAAAATAATAATAACTTTTATTTAAGACTTTGCACCCTGGAGCAAATGGGTTATTCGTACCCCACTCTAAAAATTTCCACATTTAAAAGTTTTTTGTTTTGTACTTTTTTGTGTGTGTTTTTTATCCCTCTTATGTTGCTATTAGTTATATTCCAAAGACAATATTTTTCCAGTGTACATTCCTGACATAAAACTAAGTCAAATCCTGGCTCAATTGCTAATCAGCTGTAAGATTTTAGGGAACTCTGTTAACCTCTTTGGGCTTCAGTATCCTCATCTGTACAAGTAGGACATTAACTCTAAAGTTTATTTTAGGTCTCAGTTCTATTCTGTAGCTGCATAAATGTGAGTGATAATTACCTCTGTTTTCTATTTAGAATAAATTGGCAGTCAAGTAAAATGCTAGTACACATCCATTATTGAAATTTAAGGTAGTAGAATTTAAGAGATTTGTTACCACTTTTTGCATTCCCCTCTTGACATCATGTTAACATCTTTGAATATTAACGAAAATTTGAGTTCATGTTAAGACAAGTTATTATTTCACCTCATGGAACTATTGTAATGACAACAACTTTGAAGGAAGAAACAGTTGTTTCTTGAAAAGCTTGAGTTTACAAGTATTTAACATAAATTCTAAATAAATCTTCTCCACTCTAAAAGGTAGGTGATATTACCCTCTTGAAATTTAGGAAAGTGTATTTTAAATTTCTTTCCTGAATCTCAAGGAACTGAAAGATATGTTTTGAACCCACTTCTGTATGGTAGCAAAGTTGGCCCATTTCATGCCACTCATCTATGAAGTAAGAGTCAATTATGAATTGTTTTTGGTTCCTTCGGGCAGTTATGCTTTGAAAGCCCTTCTGTTAGCCATTATTTTTTGGATAACTTACTTCTTTGTGTCTCATTTTCTTCATCTGTAAAAAGGAATATATATAATCATTATATAATTCACTTAATTCTGCTTACTTAAATCTAAAGCACTAAGGTGTTTTAGATTTGAATAATCAGAGAGGAAGAGGAAGGACGTTCTGGGCAAGGAAAACAGTAGATACAATCAAAAGCCTGGGAGAGGCCATTATTTTTTGGATATGTTACTTGTGTCTCATTTTCTTCATCTGCACAAAGGAATATAAATTACATAATCATTATATAATTAACTTACAGAGTTTTTGATATATAAAGGGTATAGATATTACTGTGGGGTCCTGGAATTGATTTTAGGATAGTATGGCCGGGAAGTCCCAGTCTTCCATCTTGGAGGAAAAAAATATGATTGTGGGCAAGAATTATTGACTGTAAATCTGGCACACTCAGTCAGAAGGGCTTGAGCTTGAGAGCAAGACTAAGTACTTAAGCAGTGATGAGAGTTACTGAAGTCCATCTAATCTGTGTTCTGTTCATTCAACAACCAAATTCCTTTATACCTTCTGGGGAGAAGGTCCATTGGCTTCAGCACATTCTCAGTGGGGCTTTATAACTCCAAATTCATGTAGTGTTTAAGTCAGTTATCTAATTTTTTTCCCAAATGGTTAGTCAATTTTCTCAACACTATTTATTCAACAGTGAAATTGTGGTAGGCTAAGAAATTGCCCCCAATAAGGAAAGTTGGGGAGATCACCAAAGGAGAGTTGCTCAGGCCCTCAGGTTTTCTCAAAACCAGCACCTGCAAAGAGAGGGCTTTTACTGAAAACTCCTGGGCTGAGCAGACCCCATCTTGGAGGAAGTAGCATGGGACCTCCTGGCCAAACTATCCTGAAAACAATTGTTGGAGCCCACAGTAATATCTATACCCTGTGGGGTCCCATTCATAAGTTTTTTACTTACATGGTCTAAGCAAGCTCAATGATGCAAAAACTGGTAGCCAGCAGTAAGGATTCACTCAAAGTCACTGCCATTAACCATGAAGCCATAAAGGCTTCCAGGAGACAGTATCCTTGAACCCAACCCTGCAGTGTTTTACGGTCTAAGCAAACTCAACAATGCAAGAAATTGTAGTGAACAGTAAGGATAGTAATGATAAAATAAATCAGCCTCCACTGACACATGAATGCCTGGGAATATTAGTTAAATTTCTGTACCAAAAATCTTCCCCTCACAAAATTAACTCATTTTATATATCAAAAACTCTGAGATTTAAAAAATTTCTATTTTCGTGAGACAAAACAATTGTTTCCACAGTATCTATGGTTCTTGTTACTTAATGCTGTGTTTCACGTTCTGTCACATTTGATGGGCCATTGTTTCTTCTGTTCCTTCAAGTTTAGGAAATTCACTATTTGTGGTTTTGGAAATGAGCTCATGAGTAATGATACACTATTTCTTATCTTGACTTTGTGCAAAAGGGATGGCCTAAAAATCAAGGACGACCATAAGACATATGCAGTGGTTCAGAGAAGGGGACTAAATAACTAAAGGTGAATTAAGAGGCATTTTCCCTCTCTGCTAGTGAACATGACCTTACATGAGTCTCAAAAATAATTTTGAACCTAATGCTCACTTGTGACTGAATTCTCTGTATGGTTAAAAGAAATAGTTCTCGGTCATGAGATATGCGACATCTTTGCTAGTCAGTGAAGATGATCTCTATCCCCAGGTAAAATAGTTGAGGGGAATGGTGGTTTTGACATAATTGTTATAAAAATGATTATAGACATGGTAGAGGTTTATATTAAGTGATGTGGAATTATAGTAGGAAGGAAAAACAAGCACAGAGAAGTCTACACAAGTGAGGATAGTAGTTTGAACTGAGTCTTAAAGTTGCATTAGGCTTATCAGGCAGCGGATAATGAACTATTTTAGAAGATGTAAATCAGTATAGGACAAGGCACAGGTGAATGCGCCTTATATCCTGTGGACTTATATTGGCTTCAGACATATAGAAGCCATGTTAATTTTTCTCATGACACTACTAGGCTGTGTCTCTAATTTTTCACTCTTTTCTGTCTATACATGCCACATTAGCTATTGAACTAAAAAGATGAGACTTTTAAAAACCTGGTTATGCATATAAAATATAAACCAGGAACATGTTATGGTTAGATGCTAGGAAATCATAGGATTTCTTAACTAATATATTGGAAAAAATTTCCCTTTCCTGTGATTTTAATCTGTCTAAAATAACCGTAAATGATGTTTGAATTTTATAGATTGTGTTTTGCTTTGGAAACATTTTATTGCCAGAGAACTCCAAGATATATATTTCAGTATAGAAGGAAAAGGCAGCAGATCCATGCACATTACAACTATGTAGGTGTAATATTTGGAAACGGAGTTTAAAGATCAGCTTTTTTTTTTTTAACTGAATTTTCAACTAACAGAATCCAGTGAAACATAAATTAGAAAATACAGGTTTATTCTATATAGCCTATTATAATTTAATTTTGTGAATGATTATTTGGATTAATAGCCTAGAGCAGAGTTTTAGGACCTTCTGATATTTAGATGCGCCTTCCTTTTTTTTTTTGTTTTTTGTTTTCCTTTCTAATCAACTGCCAGAAATGCAGTCTTTCCAGGAAAATAAGGTTTTAGCTGATGCCCAAAGCAGTCAACAAACATTTTAGAAGAAAATACAACCTTTCATAGTTCAGACTGTAAATTATCATATAACCTGTACTGAATTAAATAATTATATGTTTAAT
Organism: Monodon monoceros; assembly: GCF_005190385.1. Classification (NCBI taxonomy): domain Eukaryota; kingdom Metazoa; phylum Chordata; class Mammalia; order Artiodactyla; family Monodontidae; genus Monodon; species Monodon monoceros. The sequence continues at coordinate 75,797,691 of NW_021703784.1, read as the reverse complement.
TACATCTCATTTTAGAAGTGTGTATGATGTAGGTTCTCCTTCCATTAAAACTTTCAAATATCCAACATATTAAAAATAGGATATTTAAAGAATTTATCGCTTAGTTCAAGGTAGATATTTAAAAGGTTAGTATTCCTTTCTTTCTCCACCACTCACCTCTAAAAAGTGAAAGTGTTTAGGCTGATCTCTGTTCCGTTCCTGTAGCCATGAAAATATTTGTACATGTGTGTTCTTTAATGATGATTGGTAACTCATGATGTAATGCTATGTGTGATACTTTTTGCTTTCTGCCAGAAACAGCCTGTCACCTAGCAAGGGTTTAATGACTAACTCCTTGATTTTTAAATCATGACAGAATTTCCAGAATGGTTTCTGCATTTAACTAATTGGATCGTTAACATTTTGTACAAAATTAATTGCCATGTGATCGTTTTGTTCTTTGGCTTCCTTCTGTACTAAATCCCCAACCCAATGTTATTGGACACATGATTTTTGATTTCTTCATTAAAGATTTTATTTTGTGATCATGTGCCTAAATTTTTAACGTGTGGTTGTTTCCTCTACAATCATTTAATAGAATTCTTAAGATTTTTTGGTCATGTCGAGGTTTTGCTTTTTTTTAAAAGAAAATTATATATAGCTGAACTTCTGTAGAGAGTTTTTTACATAATCTCCTGATACATAAAGTATTAGTACAAATTAAAATTGTAAGGGCCTTGTTTAGCTATCCAGATGTTTTCATTAAGCTTGAAAATATCTTCCTTCTGTTGAAGGCATTAATGAGTTATGATGTAAAATTCATAACAACTGCATTTTTCTTGCTCTGACTTAAGAATCTGATATAAAGGATTAAGGGGAATTTGGTGTAAGTGCATTTAATATTTCAAAGATATTTCCTTTGAGGATTGGATAGATTTTAATGTGTTATCAAAATCTTGGTCAATGTTAGTTTTTCCGAAATGGAGATTTCCTTTTGAGATATTGACAAAATTTGAGGCTACGAGACAGACTTTGAAATGCAGTAAATTCACTGCCATGATGCCTCTTGGAAGAGAGTAATTCTCTTCTCCCCTCCAACTTTAGCCTTAACATTTAATCTATCGGGTTATTATTTTGGGTATTTCTTTATATCCCCAACCCAGGCTCTGAAACAAAGCTGTGCATTTAGTAGGCTTACTTAGTAGTATGTGGAATTGCCACTTGGAACAATTCTGGGCAGTTTTCTTTGAAAATTTTCATATCATCTTGGAACTCTGTCTACATACCAACTCAGTGCACAGGAGAAGCTCTTAGGAAGCAAGTCTGAGTGAGAAAATCATGGGCTACTGAACTGGAAGACCTAGACATTAATCTTTGAGCTACTATGCACTTGTATAAAATGAGCACGTCAGACCAGATTTCTTGAACTTCCTTTTCCTCATCTCTAAAATCAAGATGATACTACTTACCTCATGGGTTACAGTGAAGATTAAGAAAGTATATATATATATAAAATGGTTGACACTTAGGCGGTACTCACTGTGTGTCAGGTATCATGTTAAACACAGTAAAACACCACAATCCTGTGAGTCAGGTACTGAAACCCCAGGTTACAGTGAGGAAACTGAAGCACAGGATGGAAGTAAATTGCCCAAGGACACACAGCTGGTAAATCAGGCTCCAGATCTGCGTCCTTAACTAGGCTTCAATGCAAAATATATGGTCCAAAGTATGTGATCAATAAATAGTAGGCTCTCTCTTCTCCATCTTCTCACCTCACACAGCAGGATGCTTATGAATGGTCGTCCACAGTCCACTGCATCTGTTCATTGCAGGCTGTGGTGTAAATATCTCTCCTTTAGTATTTTCTCTCTGGTGATTGATTTTTATCTCATTTTTGGCATATTCTACCTCCATTTTGTGGTTGTTGTTGTTACTCTTCTTCTGATAGGAGCTTTAGGTGTTTATTTAATAATCTAGGTCTTTATTTCAGTATTATTGCTTTTTCTTGGCTTCATGGCAAAACCTCTTCAGTTTTCTCTCTGGCAGTTTTATTCTCAGCCATTGTCGTTTTCTCCTCATCCTCTGCCAAACACTCTAAGTATTGAAAGACTCCTTCCTACTCCTGTCTTATACGCTCTGTCCTTCCTTACATATTTATTCATCTTAAATCAGGAAAGCAAATATATGTTCTCATAAGGACCCACATTATTAGAATTGGGAAACAGAATTGGGCAGGACTCAGGGTAGATCTAGAGACATGCTGCTTATGCCCTGTCCTTCATTTGTAACATGGTTTACATTTCACAGTGTCTTTAATTCTCACTAGTGTTCAGTCTTTTTTCCTTAGTCTGCTGATCATCTCCCTCTGCTTATTATCTGGAGTTTGCACATGGTTCCTCATAAAAACACATGATAGAGGGACTTTTTAACCTTAGGTGCCACTGCTAAAGAGGTCCATTATTTTATTATTACATAGCTCAGCTTCTCAAGCAACAAACCTTTATGGTGACATTATTTGACCTCTGTCTCTATCTCTGGCTTCACTTTGACCCTCTGCTCCTATGTGCTGTCACACTGACTTTCTTTCTGTAACTGAAATGGGACTGGCTTATCTCCACCTCAGGTGTTTTGCACTGGCTGTTCTCTGCCTGGAGACTATTTTACAATATCTGTGCATGGCCGGTGTCTGTGAAAAACTCATGATTCTAGATGCAGTGTTTAATCATCTTCATTGCTCAAGCTGTGATTGATTTTTGAAAGCAAGGTGTCAAAAAGAATGCCAAAAGATGCATAAGCTTTATTATTTATCACTGTTTTATGATTTTAAGTGCTTAAAGTTCTGATAATGAAAATAATAAAACTAATTTAAATTTCCTTTTTATTTGAGAATAAGATTATAATATTTTCCCCTTGTTATTGCTTTCCAGAAGGAAGAAATAGCCATACCATTTGAATATGAATTCATCTTTTTAATTATCATTCAAAAATGCTATGGCATGATTCAAAAAAATAATTAAGTTACAGAGATGTCTCCTGATTACTTGTAAAATTTTCTATTTTGTATTTCTCTTGAACATATTCAGAAAATGCTTTTGTAAATTTTGAATTCAAAAGATATTTCTTATTTGAAGGAAATATAGCCACCCTGACAGGAATGTCAGAGTAGGCATAAATGTGTAGATTCCCAAAGTAGGGAAAATATTTCAGTGAGAAGGGTTCTGGCAGGTGTTTAACTTCTGCAGTGAGTCAATTAAAAACAGGTCGGAGCGAATGCATTCTAGTGGAGACAGTATTGTGAGTCAGAAGTGTTTCCTGCTAATGGAAAAATGAATTTGAAGTAACCATATATAGATTTCTCAGTGTTTCCTAGGATGCCTCACATGGATGTGTGCCATGCTGCACAGCTAACTGGTAGTAGGGAATAGAATGTCTTCTACATCAAGTTGCATCAGAGCAGATATATGCCTGCTATGAAATCCCCAATTTAATCTTCACGTATGTGCTCATTCCCTCTTTAAAAAAAATATAAAACACGTCATAGAATTTAGAATTTTAACCAATTTTAAGTGTACAGTTCAGTGGCATTCAGTACATTCATGCTATTGTGCAACCATTACCATGGTTCATCTTCAGAACTCGCCATCTTGCAAAACTAAAACTCTACCCTTTAAACTACAGCAACTCCCCATTTCACCATTCTGTTTTTTGTTTATGTGAGTTTTATTACTTTAGGTACCTCATATAAGTCAAATCATACAGTATTTGTCTCTTTGTGACTAGCTTATGTCACTTAACATAATATCCTCAGGGAGGTCCATCCATGTTATAGCATGTGTCAGAATTTCCTTTCATTTTAAGGCTAAATAATACTCCAGTACTCCATTCTCCATTTTCTTTGTATGTATGTACATATATGTGTGTATGTGTGTGTGTATACACACACATACACACATACATATAATATTTTATTTATCCATTCATCTGTCGATGACCACTTGGGTTGTTTCCACCCCTTGGCTATTGTGAACGTGGCTGTACAAATATCTCTTCAAGTCTCTGGTTTCAGTTCTTTTGGCTATATATCCAGAAGTGGAATTGTTGGGTCATATGATAGTAATTTTTTTTATTTTTTGAGGAACTGCCATACTTTTTTTCATAGTGGCTTTGCCATTTTACATTCCCACCAGCAATGTACAAGGGTTCCATTTTCTCCAGTCTTGCCAACACTGGTTATTTTCTTTTTTCTCCCTCCCTCAGTCCCTCCCTTCCTTCCTATAGTAGCTGTTTTAAGGGGTGTGAAGTGGTATCTCATTGTGGTTTTATTAGTTTGTTTGTTTGTTTTAATTAATTTATTTGGCTGTGTCAGGTCTTAGTTGCAGTGTGCTGGCTCAACGGTTGTGGCGTGCAGGCTGCAGAGCTTGCGGGCTTAGTAGTTGCAGTGTGCGGGCTTAGTTGCCCTGTGGCATGTGGGATCTTAGTTCCCTGACCAAGAATTGAACCCATGTACCCTTCATTGGAAGGCGGATTCTTAACCACTGGACCACCAGGGAGGTCCCTCATTGTGGTTTTGATTTGTATTTTTCCTCATGATTATAATCTTTTATGTGCTTAGTAGTCATTTGTATCTTCTTTGGAAAAATGCTATTCAAGTCCTTTGCTTGCTTTTTAATTGGGTCGTTTGTGTTTTTGATTTTGAGTTGTATCCTCATTTAGTCTTTATAGCTTCCTTGATTATATTGTTGGGTTTATAATGTACATATATGTAATATATGAGAGCAAATATATAAATGATGGGTGACAGCAGAAATATATTGCTGCAAGTTTTCTATATTTTTCCTGAAGTAATTTGATATTGATATTAACTCTAAGAACTTTGTGAAAATTAAAGATATAGACTTATGATATTTTCATCAATAAAATTTTGTAAAAAATATCCACTGTGGCTAGGGAATTTTCTCTTCTTGTCTAGTCTGGAATCTTCTTTGTGAACTTCAGTCTTTGATTTTTTCTTCATCCTCTATAAGTATAATGTGTGTGTAAGACATTTTTAAGGATTTTGTTTCCTTACAGTACGTGCTGATAAATTCTCATTGGTGCCTATCTAGCTGTTTGCTTGATGCATACGATTTATCCTCAAACTGAGTATTCTGTTCTCTTTGCATTGAGTTCTAGTATTTCTGTAAATTGTGGCAAGAGGAAGGCTTATTTTATACTATCCCTGTTGATGTGAAGAATTACAAAATGAATTGTAACCTGTAAATAAGCCACTGCCCACCTACCTGTAAGCCCCAGTTAAGAGTTTACCTGGGGCTTCCCTGGTGGCGCAGTGGTTGAGAGTCCGCCTGCCGATGCGGGGGATGCGGGTTCGTGTCCCGGTCCGGGAAGATCCCACATGCCGTGGAGCGGCTGGGCCTGTGAGCCATGGCTGCTGGGCCTGCGCGTCCGGAGCCTGTGCTCCGCAATGGGAGAGGCCACAACAGTGAGAGGCCCGCGTATCGCAAAAAAAAAAAAAAAAAAAAAAAGAGTTTACCTGGATGCTCTGTCTCCCCTCATATAATAACATAAGTGCTCTTTACTCTCCCAAACAAGCTGCATTTGATTAACATTTTAATGCACAGTATCAAACAAGGTACATTGTGTCAGGAGGGATATGGAAATATGGATTTGTAAGAAACAAAAATGGAATTGATTAATTGGAGTCAACTAGGAAAATTAATTACTTAATGATGTGTCTGGCTTGTCCTGTACCCTTGTTTACTACGTTATCTTTGAATAAATGTCATGAAATGATATTTACAGATTGTATGTGGAAATAACTCAAGACCAAGTATATTTATAACTTACGCCAGAAAGGATTTTCACTTACTTCTGCCCGTGACTCTAGGTGACTCTAGGCACTAGCAAGGCAGGATAACATTACTCCAGTTTTAAGAACTGAGCTTTTCTGAGTCAATCTCTTGCCACTAGGTTGGACTGCATTCCTTGTAAGGGATAGTTTTTTTTCCATCAGTTTTGCCCTAACTTCTGGGATTCAACCTCTTGTGTTTCACCTCAAACTGTGGGGAAGGAATGTAATCCAGGCTCCTGTACTGAGTTCAAAATTTTGTTCCCCTGTATCCCTGAGACTGTCAGAAACAATGCTGTCAGAAGCAATGCTCAGCCTTGAACTATCTTTCTCACACTGGCAAAGGAACACCCAGGACAAATGTAGCCCCAAATTCAATACCTGTCCTTCTGGATTTTTGTTCTTTATCTTTCTTGTGGTAATTTCTCACTATTCTGTTACCTCTTTCTGTGACTAACTCAAGGTAGGTAAGTAGGTAGATACTATATACTCTATAGACACTACCATGTAAAACAGTTATGACAGATACTGAAAACTTTTAAGTATAATAGCCATGGCCTTTTCCTTGATTCTCTGACTTCTAGTCAAGTACCCCACCCTTTTTTTTTTTTTTTTCTGCTTTTTTGTTCTTGGGTCATTTTAAAGGTAAAGGTAAGTGTTAATGGGTAAAGGGAATTAAAATAAGCAAAAAAAAAATCCTAGATAAAATTGCTAGATATATACAAATATATAATAATGTATATATGTAACAACTAATTTATGTATATATGCATGCATATCTCTCTCTCTACATATATATATGCATATGGATGTATATATATAATCTTTCTGTTCTTTAGTCTGCCTATCCGGTAATGCATTTTTTGTTTTATATACTTTAAAATTTTTCTTTTGCTTTGTTTCTTTACCTTTAACACATATTGTTACTTTAAAATGACCCAGGAGCAAGTAAGCACAAGTGTGCAGGCACACTCACACACACACACAGACACACCCAAAGGGTATTTGACTAGAAGTCATAGGATGAAGGAAAAGTTCATGAATAATTATCCTTTAATGTTTTTAGTACTTGTCACAACTGTTTTAAGTGGTAGTTTTTATAGAGTGTTTTTAATTTTCCTCTTAACTATATGGTCGGTCCTATTATCCTGTAGAATTGTCAAAATACACTGGTCGTGTGTGTATGGCTAGATGCTTTCATGGCTCAGGAAGCAAATTTAAGAAGTGTCACTTCAATTTGCAAAATATTCTCTGATGGGCTTTATGCAACATCCTTCTCGCTGCTTTGAAGATCATTTTTACTTGAAAATAATTTCTAAAGAAAGTAAGCTAGTAATAGTAAAAGAATATATTAGTACCCAGTCCTACAAAGAATCTTCTGAAACATATTCACTTATTTTCTATGTTCAAATGAACACTGAGAATTGAAAGCTAGTCTTAAATATTAAAAATAATTGTTAGGTAAATTTCTTAAGTAAAAGCCTCTGAAAAAACTTGTATTACACTCTCCCTTTGCTCTGCCATCCTAGATTCACTGCCTTTCACCTTTGATGCGTCTTTAACATTCATTTTGCCTCTTTCTTGATTGTGTTTTTTGATCATCTTATCAGTGCAAAATAGATGTTGAGTGTTTATTAAAAAAAAGGCTAGATGATCATCCATCAGGTAGATTAGAGGCAGGCTTTAAACATTTTATTAAAGGTAGACTGGATCGTATCCATGGGCCCTTTCAATCATGAGATTCCATAATTTAGTGATTTTCTTCTCATAAATAGCTCAGGATTTTAAAGAACTTTGGTGTCTTTGCTTTTCATTAAGAGATTCCTGACTTCTTTGATTGCCATATTTCATCAATTAGTGTTTAGTTACTTAATTTTATTATTTTTAATTTTATTTTCAATTAGTATTTATTGTCTCCATGTGTATGAGTTTCTTTTTCTTGAACCCAAGTTTGTGCGCCCAATACGCAGTGAGGCCAAAGAAACTGAAACATCAGAGTTTGGAGCAGAGAGAGGTTTATTGCAGGGCCAAGCAAGGAGAATGGGTGGCTCATGCTCAAAAGGAGAAGTTTTTAAAGGGAAGATGTTTTTAAAGGCAACATTTGGGGTGAGGGCTGCAGGGCACATGACTTTCTTCTGACTGGTTCGTGGTGAGGTAACAGGGTGGTGTTCCAGGAATCTCAATTATCAGACTTCTGGTTCCACCCATTCTGGGGTCTCAGCATATAGTTACCATCCTACACTTGGGTGGGGGCCTTAGTTCCTGCAGACAAACTCAAAGATATATATCAGATTGTTATGTATTTCCCTTGAAGAGGAACTAAGACTCTGTTTTATTGCTGAACTATTGTTTCCTGACTGTTTTTCCTTTGTTTCTGCGCTCCCTCACTTCCCTAATTAGTTAACTGCTTGTGCTTGAATCTGCTGTTTGGAACTCAGGGAAGCCCTAGGAGACTAAAGCCCTTTTCTACAAATGAGAAACAGGAGACAGGGAAAGGCTTCTCTACCTGAGAGTTCTGCTCAGTTTCCTTTTGGAGAATAATGGTTATTACTAGTGACTACTTAAGCTAAAAATGTGAAAATTTGAAGGATGTTTGCAGCAGAGTAAATTCTGAATTATCTTTGGCACTTATCCCAGCAACTTAAGGGTTTATATAGGAAGGGCTAAAAGCCTTTGATTTATGGTCTGTCTGGACTCCTTTGGTGACCAACAGTCTCTTAGAAGTAAAAGATTCTGGGTTTTTCTTTCCCCCCCTTCATTATTTGGCTTCCATACTCATCAGAATAATTTATAACTGATGCAAAAAATAAATCTTATAAAATCATCTAATTGTTGTATCCTGAGAGGGAAAAACATGTTTATGTATGTGGTATGAAATAAAATTCATATTTTATGGCAAGACAAGAAAAATTTAAACATAAATTTTCTCTGAGGGCCTCCTCTCTCCCCCCTATTGTGCATTGTATATCTACATTATACATTGACCAAACCTCCCACATTGGCAGAAATACCTGCTCAGCCTTAAAGAGCATCATTCTCCTAGCATCAACAAGACAACTCCTTAAAGATAACATTCCTTCTTGATCTTGTGAGGGGCCACTTAGATCTGGATTGTGGAAACTGTCAATAATACATCATTTCATGTACAGCCTTCTGTGTCAAAAAGCTTATATAACTGTGCCTTGACTTCTGACTGGCAGAACAGTTCTCAGAGCTTTCTGGATGCTCTTCCCAGATTATCATCCTCAAATTTGGCTTGAATAAAATTTTTCATTTCTTTCTTAGATTGACAGATTCTTTTGTTGACAGTGGTTACATTATATGTAGCACAAGCAGAAATAATTTTATCAGGTAGCTTTCCTATAGAATTTTTTCATCTTTGGGGTTGACTTTAAGAGTCCAGTCCAGTCCGAGAAAAGTAATATTTGACTCAATAACCTTTCAAGCAGTGTTTAAACAGAGATCCAGTGACTCATCTGTCTGAGTCAGAATTCAAGCATACATTGGGATTGATGTTCTAAGTTAGTCTAAGGCCAGTCCAAGAATGAGAATTGCTAACTCATTAATTATCTGAAATCTCATGTTTTTCTCTCACAACTTATTTTGAATTGATAGCTCTAGAGATCACTTCTTTAAATCTCCTGGAGATTATTAAATTTATTTACATTAAGAGTTTCCTGCCTTGTGTAATTATTGTCATTAATTCATTAATTAACATTTTTTAATTGCCTTTAGTATTCACAAGACACCTAATTTTTTTTTTTAATGAAAGAGAGAAGCAAACTTTATTGAGCATTTGCTGTTTATCAAGGTCTGTGCTAAATGTTTCACACACATTCTTACAAGAAACTGTGAGGTAGACATGATATATAAATGACAGATAAAGAGCCTGAGTTTTAGGATGGTTAAGTGTCTTGTTCAAGATCTGGCCCAGCTGTCTAATTTCAAAGCCCTTACCCTAACAACTATACATTCTTCTCTCTCTGAAAAACGTATAATGAATAAAATTTCTCAGGTAGCAATATGGATTACAGCAAGAGCCCAAATGTTATCATTCCTTTGCCCCATATTTTCCTCTAATTGCCATTGCATTTTTTTAAAATTGGGGTATAGTTGCCTTATAATGTTGTGTTAGTTTCTGCTGTACAGCAAAGTGAATCAACTATATGTATACCTATAGCCCCCTTTTTTTGTATTTCCTTCCCGTTTAGGTCACCATAGAGCATGGAGCAGAGTTCTCTGTGCTATACAGCAGTTTCTTATTTGTTATCTATTTTATACATAGTAGACAGTTACCTAAATTTTTAATGTTTACTTGCTTAAATATGAAAGGTCTTTCTCTGGAAACAATTGCTTTTTTTTTTTCTTTTTTTCATAAGTTGGAGTTGGCACTTGTAAGGGAGCAAAATTTGCCACCCCAAAATGTCTCTTTGGCATGTGGATCATTTCAAGTTGAAAACAATCAAGGCCCAAAAGACTCAGGAAAAAACTTTGACCTCACTTCTAATTGCCTGAAAGAATTTAGATAGAGGGCCTCTTTCTGGAATAGAGCTTTCACCAGGGAGGTGATATTTGGGGGGGGAAACTAGGCAGGGCCTAGAGATCAGAGTCCACTCTGTGTCCAGTTTTCTCTGCTAGTCCCAGCAAACATTGGTTTACCAAACAGTTGCTTTTCCATCTCTATGTCAATTGCCTTCCTTCCCCTTTGAAGTCCCAAACCACTACTCCCAACATCCTCTTTAGTCTTTAGCTGAAAGTGGTACTTAAGGTGAGGGTTTTGTCCTTTTGGTGAGTTACTTAGTTTTCCTGGGTTTCTCCCAGGTATACCTGTTATTAAGCTTTAGTTTGATTTTCTCCTGTTAATCTGTCTCATGTCAATTTACATTTTAGACCAGCCAGAAGAACCTAGAAGGATAGAGGAAAATTTCTTCCTCTTCAACACACTTTTCCCAAATTGCTAAACATTTGTGTGTGTGACAGTATTTAATGTAGGTTTACTCACTGCGTGTGCGTATTTGGAAACCTAGAAGATAAGGATCTTAAAAAGCAGGGATTTCTCAGTTATGTGAACGTAGGGGTGTGCATGTCTCTTTAACTTGCTATTAAGCAATGATTGAAATTTTATCAACTTATCTGTTTGACAAAAACTTAATGAACACCTCTGTTCTGGTTTCTTGGAATTACTTAGAGCAGAGTTAGTTAGTGAGCACAGTAAAGATCCATGACCTCATGCAGTTTCTGCTGTCTACCAAAAAGAAAAAAATAAAGAAGGCTGCAAATAAAAGAAGAGTTTATTTGGTATCTTAGGAGTTGCAATTCAGGAGGCATGGATTTGAGTAGCAACTTAAACGTGCTCTGAGGAGAATAGAAAATAGTGGGGGGTTACAAAGACCACAGACAAAGACATTCTAGAGAAGTTACATAGGTTGTTTTACACAGCTGTGGTTGGTGCTGGCAGGCATTCAGTCACTTGTCAGCAACTGATTGCTTGCTAACCTGCAGTTTCCAGGGAGTGAAGAAAATGAGTTCCAGGTGGCCTGTGGATGGCCTGGTCCAAAGTTCATATTGCATTTGGGTGTGGATGTGTGTAAGTGCTATGTCCCCAGTGGCCTCCTGATTCCATTGTAGATCCCTTTGACATAAGTGACTCCATTTTATTGTTCATAGTCCACACTATCCTAGTGAATTTCATGAATTATAGGGGGAAAGAAACATCAGAGTCACCTAAACATTTATACATTTTTTTTTCTAGTGAGAAATTGTAATCTAAGTAGGGATTTTGCAATGTTTCGGAATACAGACAGAATCCTGTGGGAAGCTCTTAGGTTTTGCACATTAGATTTCAAGATTCTTGCATCTAATAACCAAGTAAGATTGAAACAGTCCAGCATCTGTGTATTATGGCAGTTTCTAGAGGATTATTTATATTGTATGAAAATAGCCAAAGAATTTATAAGAATATTTGAATCCACATTTTGTATTAAGAATATATGTATATATGTGTATAGATATAATGGTATTCAAATAATATATAACAAACTAAAATGACAACAGCACATAGTGGACTCTGCTATGTCTCCAGCATGTCTTGTTGTGGATAAAGAGTTAATTTTGGTTCAGTCTAAACCTGTGCCTGTGTACCCGACACACACAGACTGTGTAGTCTTGTCTCATGTTCTGCTCTGTATTCGAAGGCCTGCTCCTCACTTTAGGGATCTTACTGCTGACAATTCTCACATTTATTACCCCTGGTAACAGTACCATGTTGCTGCAGTTTCTGCCCTATGCCAGAAAAGTAATCTCCTTAAGTTCCAGAAACTGCATTTTCTCTACGGGATCAGATGTTTCTGTTCTGGTGCTAGTTGATTCCATTTTCTTGGTCCACACAATGGGATTAAATGTCCCCTTTTTGTCTAGAAGCACCCCTTTTGCTTAGAGCTATAATTAAAAATGTACCCCTTTTTGCTCAATAAGGTGAACGGTCTCTCAGGTAGTAGTATTTCTGTACAGAGTTATTTAGCCATTATTCTCCAAAGTGTGTTCCTCTATGCACTAGGCCTGTGCAGCATTTGTATAGGAGTTCTTTGACAGAATCACTTTGGGAGACACTGTATGGCATCTCTTCCTCCTGAGACTCACAGTGTATTAATGTATTAAAGGTTCTAGGAGTCATGCAAAAACAAAACAGTAACAACAAACTCAAAAATCTTTGTTGTCCCAACCAATTTTTCCTAGAATTAATTAAGCAGAATACATTTTTAATGTAACATGAATGACATCTCAAACATTTTCAGTGGAATGGACTTTCGAAAATGCTCATGACTGGTATTTTGTTTGTCATAGAGTCATTTCACTTTTTTTGATGCTTGTCATTTCTTTTTCAACCCAGGTACCTTTCATAGTTTTGTTTTGATTTCAGGCAGGTTATGATTTTGCTTATTACTTGCTATTGGAATTTATTCTTGGATAAACATATTTAGAAACAGTGGTAGTATTTATCCTGAAGATATAAAAAGTCACTTAATTTTAATTCATTACATTAATAGCTGTGTCAGATACAGAATCATTTTTCCTTAAGTATCTCAAAGGTCACATGAAGATGATATTGGAAGTGAGGAACCAGTGCATTATTGGTCCAGCAAGAAACAAAAGGTTATGTGTATATACAGATTTTTTTAAAGTCTAGTCATGACAAGACATAAATTCTATAATTTAGAATTGATTATAAGACATGACTGGTCATATTCTTAATATTTTATTCAAATAGACATAAAGATTCAAAATCTGGAAAGCTGACAGAAGAAATCCTGTAGTCCCAGGCTTCACAAAGCTTAAGTCTAATTTGAATGTTTTCAAACAAAAGTCAGCATACAGCGATATGTAATAATAGCCACAGAAGTTAAAGGCTTAATTGTAAATATAGTAATTCCCAAGATATTGCTTCCAGATTTACTATTTTTGGTAGTGTGTGGTGTCTGTGGATGAATTAAATATGATATTTGTCCTCAGAGAGCAATTGATACCCTAAGATATGGTAGAACAAGGCAGATACACAACTATAAGTAATACTATGGGACTAACATTTATTTAGTATTTACTTTGGATTGGTATTTACATTTTCAGTTAATCCTCACAACAAATCATCGAAGTCTGTAAGTGGCATATACTGCTACTAACCCATACATAAGTTCCTTCTTCCAGTCTGTCCAGTCTTGTGATGTATCATGATTAGTCATAGCCAGTCAAGACAATCATGATCTGTGATTTCTGAGGCTTCCTTGAAGCCAGGGGCTGTTTCACATGTTTCACTTCTGGAGAGTAATAACTAAGAGGAAAACTTCTGGGTAGTAGGGAGAATTTTACAAAACTTCTGCTTTTCTAATAAAGGGAATTCCAAACAGAAACTTGGCACTATCTCTCCTTCTCTGCTTCCTGCCTTGAACCCTAATAATAAAATGTGGAGTGGCAGACCTTGAAACCACAAACAGGATAAAATTCAGCACACTGAGGATGATAGGGTAGGAACACAAAAACGGTTTGAATTTCTGCTTGTACTAAAAAGAAGCTCAATCAACAGGTGCAGTGCCTTATATCTGGATTTCTTGTGAGAAAATTGACCTCTGTTTGCTTACGTCAGTGATAGCTTCTTGTTACCTGCAGCTGAACATATTTCTAATTAATATGTTTTTGTAGGAGGGTAAAGGGAGAACTAAGGTCTAGAGACACTAAGTGACTCAAGGTGACACGAAAATAAGTGAGGGAGCTAAGATTGGAGCTGACTCTAAAATCCATACTTATCCCATCACATATACTGTATTTTAAGAGGATATAACAACAGTTCATCCAGGAGATCAAGGAGGATTTCACAGAAATAGAACGGCAAGATCATCCCATGGGAGAATTCCACTGCTAATATTGAGAAAATTATTGTCATTAGAAGACATTACTGAGGTCCAGTATTATCCAGAAATCTGGGACACTTAAAAAAAAAAAGTTTTACTAAAGATTAGGGATGAGGTAAAGAAGTGCTCAAGCTGGGTGTACTTCGATCTCTTTAAATTTATTTTGCCAAAATTAAAAATTTTCTTTGCTTAGTGAATACTCTTATCTAAGCTTCTTTAAAATGATGGGTGAAAAATCATCTCCTATCTATGAAGACAACTGGACATCTCTTTGGACACTATCTCTCTGACTTCTCTGCAGCCAGTCTGAGCCAACCTTGGTGAGGCTGAGCACTGGTGTGTCGCTGACTGTGCTCAATGAAGGCCGTTTTACCCTGTGTCTGTTCATATCGTCTGACTTGGTAAACCAGATGAGCAAAATAAATTGTGAAGCAAAGTAAAGCAGTCTACAATAGCTGACGAATAGATTGTATGACCTCAGGTCATTCCCATCATGAATGTGTGTGGATCTGTGATTTTTCTTTGAGTTTAAAAGGGCTCTGTTGATATAATTGTTGAAAACCTTATTTTGTTTGAGTCAGCTTTCTATAATTCTCAGCAAGCCTTTCAAGGTTTTTGGTTTTTTAATTTTTTTGTTTTTTTTCCCTCTCCCATTCCCTTTCATTAAGATTATTCATTTTATTTGTATTTACCAATCTTCCTTAACTTACGGTGTGGTGTGGTTACATCTTAATAAACCCATTGTAAGTTGAGAATATTGTGAGTCAAAAGTACATTTAATGCACCTAACCATCATAGCTTAGCCTAGCCTACTTTAAATATGCTCAGAATACATACATTAGCTTATAAGTGGGCAAAAATCATCTAACACAAAGCCTACTTTATAAAAAAGTGCTTAATATCTCATGAAATGTATTGAATACTTACTGAAAGTGAAAAACAGAATGGTTGAATGGGTGCAAAATGTTTCCAAGTGTATCACTTAGTTACCCTTATGATTGCACGGCTGACTGGGAATTTCGATTCTCTATTGCTACCCACCATCACAAGATGGGACCGCATATTGATAGCCCAGGAAAAGATCAAAATTCAAAGTTTGGTTTCTACAGAATGCTTATTGCTTTTGCTCTGCCCTGAAGTCAGAAAATCATAACTCGAACCATTGTAAGTCAGGGACTGTCTCTAGTTACCTTATGGATATTTGAGATTATTTTTCTACTAAAAAATTTATTCATCCGCACTAAAAAGAAATGAGCTATCAAGGCATGAAAAACACACAGAAACCCTAAATACGTGTTACTAAGTAAAAGTAATTTGAAAAGAACACGTACTGTTTGATTCGAACTCTGTGACATTTTTGAAAATGCAAAACTTTGGAAACATTGAAAAGATCAGTGATTTCTAGGGGTGGGAAGGGTGCAGTAGGCCGAGCACAGGATTTTTAGCTCAGCGGAGATATGCTACATGATGTGATGATGATGGACATATGTCATTATACATTTCTCCAAACCCATAGGATGTACAATACCAAGAGTGAACCTTAAGGTAAACTGTGGACTTTGGGTGACTGTGATGTGTCAGTGTAGGTTCATACTTGTTTAAAAAAAAGTCACCATTCTAGTGAGTGATGTTGATGATGGGGGAGACTATGCATGTGCGGGGGCAAGGGGTATCTGGGAAATCTCTATACCTCCCTGTCAATTTTGTTGTAAACCTAAAATTACTCTATATAAGGTCTTAATTTTTTTAAGTCAATACAAAATTTGAAAAAAATTCAAGGAATTGAATGTTATAACAGCTCTCTTCACCAATACTTGTGTTTGGGAGGGTTTGAGACATTTTTTATACAATAAAAAATTGGACGCAGCTTTCAATTCAGTAAAATAGCCTAAAATAGAAAATTTTAAGTGTAATATTAGGAGCATCAAAATGTGAATTAGAAAATAAAGGCTTGAGGATAGATAGAATTTTCATCCATAGGTCATGTGATTCTATAGT
The DNA here is from genome assembly GCF_005190385.1 of Monodon monoceros. Lineage (NCBI taxonomy): Eukaryota > Metazoa > Chordata > Mammalia > Artiodactyla > Monodontidae > Monodon > Monodon monoceros. The sequence goes on along the minus strand of NW_021703784.1, from coordinate 75,781,464 downwards.
TACAGAATGAGCTTCAAGTATATTTTCTATAACTACCATTTATGGAGTGTTTATAATAGACAGTATATTGTTTTCCCACCCAACACCTGCCAGCACCGCCATGTGCATATAAGAGATTCAGCTAAATTTAGGCATTTGCTCTCTATGCATAACCAGGGCTGGGAAAGTCACTGTATCACAATCAGTCTGCCTCTCATAACTTTGAATTTGTTCCAAACTAACTGTGACTTGGGGTGATCTGAAATCCCCTTTCAATTAATCAAATAGGTTGAGTTGTACTTAAGTTAATTAAAAATGCAGGGTACCTGTTTTATACATTAATATAGGGATACATACATACTATCTGTACAGAAGCTTGTAGCTTCTTCATTTCTTAGAAGTGAATACATTTTTTAGCCAATATTTTTGTCTGGTCAAAGTCCTCTCCTTTCAGTGTGTGCTGATGCTCTTCTGGATAGCTTACAATTCTTTTCCCACATCAACTGTGAAGGATTTGCAATATCCTTATTTATATTTCTCTGCAAATTGCACAAAATCTGGTATTTGCAAATGCTCAAAATTTACTTTCGGATCTGTCTTGATCAGTTAGTTTCTATAAATGCTTTGCTTCTCTGTAATGCATTTAACAAGATGCTAACTTTTCCATTCACCGAGAAGTGACTTCTTAATCTTCATGATCAAGCCATTTTGTCTCTGTTTCCTTCTGCAGTCCTCATTCTATCCTCTGAGGCTCTTCGATGGAAAAGTGGGCCACGTACTGGTATATTTGAGAGTCGCATCTGGATTGGTATGTATTCCAGAAATTTTGCTCCTTTTGCTTTATTGTCATGACTAACTCTGTATAACACCATTCAGTGCTAGTTTTTAACGGAAACTCAGCAGCACTTCTTTTAACCATTCACACTAAATCTTCAAGCTTCAACTTTTGCCCTGAGGACAGGTGTTGTTTGGTAGCTATTTGTTAAATGTGTGAAAGAACAGGTATGTGAGGATAGCATCTGTTGACTAGTTAAGAGAAGTTTAATATCAGTAACTCTAAAAAACGTAAGGAAGAGTTTTGAATGTTCACTATTTCCTAAAAAGTATACTGAAAACATAAGCTAACATGCATGTGATTTGATTTCTGACACTTGTGAACTATTCAAGGAAGCTTTTACCCGGCCAGGAAGATTTCAGACTGGCTCCTCCATTTTCTTAGGAGAATTAATTGCATGATTCTCAATGCAATGAACTATCACTAGTTTACTGCTGCATAGCAACACCATTCACATACTCATGAACAGGCTTGGACAATGTTCCATCGTTTCCAAAGGCTTTCTAAGGGCTCTGCCGATAAGTTGAAAGAACAAATCAAATAAGCCCCTGAAAGGACATTGAGGAAGAGGAGGGAAATAAGAGGTCATTTTTGGTAGCTGTCTATTCATGCAGAACTTTCTTGGGTCAGAACATTAATTGATTCACTACAATGCAAATCTGTTTCTCAGCCTTCAGGATTGAGGATAGTTTTCCTCAGTCATTTCAAAGTATTTGAATCAAGGGAACATGACGGTGGGAGAACAAAGGAGTCAGTGTTTTTCACTGACTGAAATGTTTGAGTTCTTTAAAAATCTGGAAATCCCACTAACAACCAGAATATCATTTTATAAATATACCAGAAGAAGGTAGAATGTTTTACCTGGATTCTGAGAAAGCCATATGAGCCATTCCTACTCCACCGCACACCAATGTCCTTTGGATTTCAATATCCCAATCCCAGGGATGCTTTGCTTTGATGAACATTTCATGAAACCTCTCTTTTGATGAAAATTTTAATACATAAATATGGCATACAGTTTATTTGGTCATAGCCTGGACCTAATTATTATTAATGGTTGTGATCAAGCTATAACTTATTATATTTTACCTGCTTTGTATTATAGCTTCATATATGTATAACTATGTTTTCCTTGGCTTATAGCCAATTTAATGCATTTTGCTGTTATATCTCTTCACTATTCTGTGGGTGTGGGTTAGGTTAATTTCCACTGACATCTGCTCACATCTAGTTTAAACTTTAGTGATAAATATAATTACTTGTGACTGGGAATCACATATATGTGTTGCTTTAATGAATTAGCCTTTTGGGAACCAGGCTCCCTTTTATATACTTGAGTCAATTATGGAGTTCACGTCTCAGTCTACTGAAGATAAGTAAGATAGTATTACTTAAAATTTGTATTCAGTATATTAATATAAGATACCTCATGGGTGTATGTTATTTCTAGATAAAATATGTATGAGCGTTTGAGAGGGCAGTGACTTTAACTGATAAAGATCAAATAGCGGGAGTGTTTCACGTATTATTCAGAAAACGCAGATGTTGTCCTGGAAGCAAAGGAGGCCACTGAACCATTCTGACATGCTTATATTTTAGAAAGGGCACATAGCAGAAATACAGAGTAAAATTTGGAAGTGATGAGAGGAGAAAGCAAAGGGTAAGTGTCTGTTGCAATGATCTGGTGAATAACTAATGTGAACACAAAATCACAGTATAGATGGAATCCTGGGACAAGTTTGGAAGGGCTGTATTAAGGTTCTCTAGAGAAACAGGTCCAATAGGATGTGTATAGAAAGATATTTATTAAAAAGAATTGGCTCATGAAATTATGGAGGCTGAGAAGTTCCACCATCTGCAAACTGGAGACCCTGGAAGGCTGGTGGTGTAACTGGTCCAAGTCCAAAGGCCCAAGAAACAGGGAAGCCAATGATATAGATTGTAGTCTGGGTTTGAAGTCCTGAGATCCAGGAGCACTGAGAGCAGAAGTTAGGTATTCCAGCTCAAGCAGTGAGGCAAAAAAAGCTGAATTTTCATCTTCTGCCTGTTTGTTCTCTTCAGGCCCTTATTGGATTGGATTGTGCCCCCCACCCACATTGGGGATGGCAAACCAGTTTACTGAGTCTATGGATTCCAGTGTTAATTTCACCCAGAAACACCCTTAGACAAACCCAGAAATAAGGTTTAGCCGAATATCTGGGTACCCCATTATCCTGTCAAGTTGACACACAAAAATAACCATCACAAGTGGGAAACTGACGAGTAAGGAATTGCTGGTGACAGAAGTGACTGGGAAACTTGAGGCAAATGATTTTTAACAATCAACTACATTTTTTTCTATTCCTTTCTCTGATTCACATAATCTCATAATTCCATTATGAGATTGGAATGATATTGGAATATTGGAATTCCAATATGAGATGGAATGGCATTCCATCATTATCCATCGATATCTGTGTAAAATATGCAATGCACCACTGCCTTGAGTTATTGGCATTTGGGTTGACATGGAGAAGAGAGAAGAGACTATCCATGAGTCAAGATGGAATACTTCTAAGAAGTCAAAAGGAGTAGGACATTTGAAGTGGGAGTTGACCAAGAGACTCTTGGAGAGTTCACAGAACCATGGGTGAGGTCCTGGATTTATCAGCATATATGGGAGGAGCTCCCCTTAGCTTTCTATTTTTTTCCCTAAATGTTAGGGAGATAGTGATCCCCAAATCCTAGCTAACATGTGGACATACAAACTAGAGCTATTTAAGTTACAATTTTAAGAATAATTTGAAAGAATTTTTCATGAAAAAGCTTTGTACGAACTATGAGATTCTCAAAATAATGTGTGTAATATGTTGGGAATCAGACATGAGTTCTAGTTCTGTGATGCTTGTTCAGTGTAGAACTTGGGACAAATTAGACTGTCTCATTTTACATATCTTTTATATTCCAAAGTGTTATGATTATAAATACTACAAAATGGTTACTTCCTAAAAGCTATGAGAACACAGAAGATGAACATGATATGTGTCCCTCTTTCTTTATATAATTCCCTACTATTTCTCTAAACCTGGCTAAGTGTGCATTAAGCCTCTGGTAGAAAGACAGTGACTCTGGAGCTATGATCTGGAGGGATAACCAGATGAAATCATTATAGTGATCATTTACTGAGCAGCTACTGAATGATAATTATTAATTTTGATAGCATTAAACTTCCCATAAACCTCATAGAGTAGGGTTTGTTAGTCTCTTCTTTTGGATGGAAAAATTGAGTTCTAACAGTATTTAAAAAAATGATCAAGGGAAACTTTCACAATGTCCAGGGAATACTCCAAACTCTTTGCACATATTTCTATTTGCCTCATCAACATGTCATTAGTTGCACCAGTTTTGTAGCACTCAGTCATGAAATGATGTGACTAGATGTCTCATCCTGTAGTTTCAGTAAAGAACAAGGGGCCCCTTTCCACATGTAACAAGAAAATATAGACTCTATGTCTTATCAATTATAATTGTCAGAGTCAATATTGTCTATATTAAATGTAATGACAAACAGTCTCCACCATCAATAGTAAATCCTTTTCTATACCCTAGGCATTGAGAGTTACTAATAAATTAACATTGTCCTAAAGTTATATGTCTTTCTGTATATTAGGAAAATGTGTTGTTCTAAAGTATTATAAAGTGTTGCCTGAATAGCTTGGCAAACATGATAAATATTCACTATCAGAAAGGTTAGCTTTAGGGAAAGAGGCTTTCTGTATGGCGATGGGATCTTTCATAATAGAAAAAATTTCTCTTCACTCTTTTCAGCCCTGGATCCCTATTCTGACTCTTGCAAATATAAACAATGTGCAAAATGAAATAAGGGCACATATGTAACAGGGGAAAGAAATGAAAGGAAATTCCATGTGAAATATATGTTCTGTCACTCATTTTTGTCTCCCCTTGCTCAGAGGTAATTTACTTGAGTATTTTACCAAACCAAAAAATAGCAACAACAAAAAAATACACATTAAAGTTTATTTGGTTTTATTGATGACTTTTGGGGATACTTTTCTGGTACTGCCCGACATGAAAATGGCCAGAGGAAGATGTTAACAGGTACCTACATTTTAAAGAACTATTGAGATGTATATGATCTCTTCAATAATAGAGGCCAAAGGGAGCAGCCTCAGCTTTGTAATGTAACTCAGAGTCAGGAGAGATAGTTCTCATTCTTAGCATATTAAATATTGATTAAGATGTTAATTCACAGGAAATACAGTCAAAGTTTCTTTAATAGTAGGAATATGAATACCTAATTGAGAAAAAAATAAGAGATGAAGGTGAAGAGTTCAGAAAACAAATGTTTCTTGCAGTACATTTCTGTTTTCATTTAGGTACTGAATATGAGGAAAACACCCACACAGGAGGGAGAGCTAGCATTATTTCTTAAAAGCCCAGGCTTGCACCCAATCTCCACCAGCATTTTATTCCCACCCTAAGGAGTCCAATACCAAGCAGCCCCTCCCTCAGCTTAATGGCAGTCAATGGTCAAGTGACATTTACTTTGGGAGGATGAGCCATTTATGGATGAAAACAAACTTGATTATTACTTAGAGAAGGTTGGGGAATCCCAACCCTATTAAGGAAGGCTCTAGTGGTAGGAACAGGCCAGCTCAAGAAGGACTGTGAAAGCCATAGTAAGAGGTTCTGGATTTTATTCCAGGGACAATTGACTTTATTTAGTAGGCATTGGGGAGTCAGACTTCTTGAGCAGGAGTGTGACATGATAAGAACTATACCTTAGAAAGAATAATCATTGGTTATTTTTAGGACAGTTGGAAGGGGAAGGAAACAGAAGCAAGGACGCCATTTAGGAGGCCATGTATATGGTTCAGGGAAGGATGATGTTGACCTGAACTAGAACAGTTACTATAGGAATGGATGTTAGCACATAGGTGAAAGATTACATTTTGGAACTTGATTCTATATTACTTGGTAGTTGATTTGGGCCAAGAATGAAAGAAAACAAATTTGAGGAGGTAACCTAAAAAGGGCTCTGGGGGGAAAAAACTCTGATTTTAGGAAGACTTGGGTTAGTTATCTGACTCTGTGTGTACTAGCTGTGTGATCTTGAATAGGTTATGTACCTTTCTTAATTTTGTTTTCCTCAAAACAATGGTTATAAAGCCCAATTACTTGGTTTGGTGTGATATTTAAATGTATTCCCAAGTATATACATTCTGCAGCCACATTACTGTGGTTGAGAATTAGATATTTGAGATGCATAAAAACTGGATTAAATCTATTAGGGGACATTTTCCAGGTTTTCAGTGTATACTTTATGCTTAGAGAAGAAATGGAGTCCTCAATTGTCCAGGACTCAGCCAACTTTCAGAAGAAAATGGTCAGTAATGGATGTAAGATACAAAAATGTAGACATATTCACAAGTGAACATTTGGGAACTCCAGGCTGGCATCAAAAATTAGTTGAAATTATTTTATCTACCAGCATATCCTTGAATTAAAATAATTTGCCATTTCAGCTCAGTAGGAATGATTTTTATATGTAATTTAGCAATAAGTACCTTTGTTTTATAAGAAAATGAGTCATGCATTCTCAAATTGATCCCTATTAAGATTGTAATCTTTCCTGAAAATTTTATATGAAAAAATGTCTGTTGATATATCTCCACTTTGTTATTGGGGATGCAGTGCCACGTGTTTGACAGAGCATCAATGATTGTCATTACAATGATTGTATTAGACTTGTAAGATATTTTAAATTTACTCAAATAAAATAATAGTAAAGCTATAATTTACAAAGGGATCACTATATACCAACAATGACATACAGTATCTCATTTCATCCATAGTAGCCCCATGTGGCAGACATTATCCCTAATTTACAGATAAGGGAACAGAGGCATGAAGAGTTAATTTTTCCCCATGTCACATAGCTAGTAAGTTAAAGAACTCAGATTTCAATCCAAAGGTCTTCAACACCAAAGTTGATGCCAGTTTCCTCAAATTTAAGAATTCTGTTGCCTTTTAGTTAAGGTATCATCAATCTAAAGAATAAAATCATTTACAACCTCATGTAGTTAGAAGCAAAACATTTTTCTGAGTAAGGATTACCTACTCTTGCAGTTATATAACTTTTAATAATATTATTGTCTTTACATTTTAGAAAAATAAAAATTGTCTTAAGGAAAAAAAAAACACATCAAAGCCGTAGGGTAAGAGCTCATACTTGCATAATCTAAAGTTTTCTACATGAACACTGGGATTCTAATGATAATATCACCCTTCCCTCCACCCTACTAGGGATGGAGTGATGTACCTGATCCTTGGGAAGGGGAGGGAAGAAGACAAGACATGTGCATTTCTAAAAAGCTCCACAGGCAATGGAGGTTAAACTCTCTTCACTGACCAATTGGAGGCCACTCTTCTAATCTTATTTTCATGATCTTATAATAAGAGACAAACCAAAGAGGAATATTGCTGATGGAGCAACACTTTGCAAGGGGTGAGTTGAATTGGGTGAAGCAGGGTTGACTGTTCTGTCACTGGAGGCATCAGAATATTGGTGATCAGCAATTTTAATATAAATCTTCAACTGTATTAAAACAGGGTTTTTAATTCAGTATTATATAAAATCTCTAGACTGAACTAGGAGAATAACAAGCCCCTCTATAGAATTTGAGTTAATGCAAGCATATATTTAAATGATATGAACATAGACACACACACACACACACACATACACACACGTATATGTAAAAGGGGAGAAAAAAGAGACTACATTTTAAGTGCAGTGAAGTTCTGAAATTACCGTCTTGTGCCTTCTCCTTAGGAAATTGGTGAGGCTGTCGGGGGATGAGGTTAAGGGAAACAGCAAAAGCTGATCATACACTTATTATATCTTCTCTAACTTTTCCTTAATTCCATGCATCCTCAGGCTCCTGATTTTTATATCATTTTATATTGAAATGTCTATACATTTTATTAGGCCTTTTATATTATAAATAAATTTCAATCTGTTTGGTAGCACAAGCATGGTCTTCATCATATGTTTATATTGATCTACCTATTCTGCTTCCGCTTAATTACTGCACTGCTTTGTATGAAGCTGACACTAAAGCCGTATGGTTGTCATGTGCTGACACCACCACTTCTAAAGGTAGCCCTTATCTAATGGCTAACCAGCCCAAGGCTCTAAGCGACTTAGCCAAAGTACGCTGTCAAGAGCTGAGGGAAGTGCACATGAAACTGCATTCTGAGGACGATGGACCAACTAAGGTGAAACATAGATTTAGATAAAATAAATTTTATCAATATAGGAGTACTCACATGGATTACAGACTCCAGCACCATGACCCCTGGGAGATTATAGAGATATGATGCTATGGTGGCTCCAAAAAATGTAGAAAAAGCAATGGCCCACACTAATGAGGCAAAAATGCCAAGTTGTCATGGTAGATGGTGGAAGAAAAGATTAAAATGCTCATAGAAATGGGCTTATTAAATTTGATATTATGTAAGAAAAACCACCAGAGGACTGTGTTCCATGGGAAGGCTCGGAGGATCCTCCTTATACCAGTAAGAAATGTGTGGTTAGGGACATCAGGATCAACAAGAAGTGCAGTGGTTGGGATGGTAAGGAGGGCTGAAAGCTGGAACTCCTGAAATGACCAGAGGTGCTTATGAGACAAGCAACCAGAGCTCGGGGAGATTTGCACTGTGCTTTTACCTTATACTGCCCTTTCTCCTTTTCTCCCTCATTTCTTCAACATTCATTTCAAGTTCTTTCTACTTCATGAAGACCAGTGTGTATTCAACTACTTATCCTCTGTTAATTCCTGTGTCATTACTCACAATATGTCAGATCTTTGCCACTATCTCCTGACATCTAGATAGCATTTAATATAAAGTTTGTTCACTTCATGGACTCAAGGATGTAGTAAAAGGAAAAATATGCCTTTGGTTAGCTGACATTTACTGTATCTTTTATTTATTTTTTCATAAATAAGGATTCTAGGCAAGAGCTCAGATGGATGCAAATGAGGAAGAAGAAACTTTTAAGGAGGAGCAGTTACATGAACACAGCCATCATATATGTAATACTAAAACCTGGGAAAACTGGAATTGTTGCTATCTGCTGACCCACCAAGCAAAATCTGACCCAGAACAGAGATCCCAGGCTGGTTTTTGATGTCTGGATATAAGGATGCCAAATTCCTACCATAGCACTGTCTCCCCAGGGCTTATAAATCCAACCTGCTTATAAGTTCAACCCTCTAGGACACCGAACTCTAAAGTTTTCCACGTTTCTTTAGGAAGGAGAAGAAAATAAATCCCCAACTATAATGCCTACTTTTTGCTGTAAGGAGAATAAGAAAGAATGCTACTTGGGATATTATTACCCTTAACACACAGATCTATGGTAGTCAGAGCAATGAACATAGACTAGTTCTCATGACACTTGAGGTCTAGTCTCTAGTATGTCACTGATTGGATTGCATTGAGTGAGTAAATTCTCCTCTCTTGGTCTGTTTCCTCTTTAAAATTACAGAATTGGTCCAGATACATTGCATCACACTAGATCAAACTTAGTATGGCCTCTCAAGTTGGTTAACAGAACATAGGCCCATGACTTTATACTTCTGAGAGTACTCAAAAGAGATCATGGAAACCAGCAGTTTGCTGCTATAGAACTAGCTTTCAACTTTTTTATTTCTCATACCCTTCAGAGTGGTAGATATTGCAACACAGAAGGAAGAAGAAAAGGATTGTGTGGTGGGAAATTTACCTATTTCTCTAAAATTTAAAAAAATCTTAAGTCTATAGCAAAGGGCAAAATATTAAAAGTACTACATCTTGATCATGGTTTTATATGTTTGGTATACTTTTAAATTAAAAGATTATTCCAGCATAATTGCCAAAATGTGACCTACAGTCACATCAGAGAGGAATTTTATCTAAATGTAGTTTTGAAATCACTCCAGTGGTCCACTGGATGAAGCTTTGTAATTTATGGTGACAAGACTTGTGATTAGATTAAAAAAAAAAAGATCAGAGATCATCAGACTAGATAAAATATAAACCAAAGATAAATGCAGAGGGATATTAATATCATACAAAGTATACTTCAAATTAAATCATATTCTTTATGATAAAAAGATACATATCAAATGACAAGGTCAATTCAATGTGAGATAGAACAACCTTACATGAACATGAACTTAATAAAAGAGCTGTAATAGAGGTGAAGCAAAACTCACCTAACTGAAGGGAGAAACAGACAAATATTCCATTTTAGTTGGAGACTGCAAACTCCTTTCTCAGTACTGTAGGAAAAGTATACAGAATTCAGTATGAATAGAAAAGAAAGTAGACAACATAAAGCAACTTGACCTAGTTGAAAACTATAGAACTTCCACACAAAAACAGCAGAATACACGTTCTTTAAAAATACTGATGATAGGGCTTCCCTGGTGGTGCAATGGTTGAGAGTCTGCCTGCCGATGCAGGGGACTTTTGCAGGGGTTCGTGCAAAAACCCCGATGCAGGGGTTCATGTCCCGGTCCGGGAAGATCCCACATGCAGCGGAGCGGCTAGGCCCGTGAGCCATGGCCACTGAGCCTGTGCGTCCGGAGCCTGTGCTCCGCAACGGGAGAGGCCACAGCAGTGAGAGGCCCGCGTACTGCAAAAAAAAAAAAAAAAAAAAAAAAAAAAAAAAAACTAATGATACATTTATTAAATGTATAATGATACATTTAATAAATGTATCGTTAAATACTAATGATACATTTATTAAAATATATATGCTGAGCTATATAACAAATCTCAACAAGTTTAAAAGAATTGAAATCATAAGAAGTGTATTATATGGCTGTTATATTAGCAATCATTAGCAGTCACTAACTGGAAAAACATCTGTATGGGTTATGATTTTAGTTTTTCTGTAATTGTGTCTGATATATTTCTTAAGTGTAAAATGTTGAAGCATAACTGACAAAAAATAACCCATAACACCTCAGGAAGTAATTTCATTTAACTATATTTTTCCAGTCATCCTGGGGTTCCATATTGTCATTTATATTAGAGTAATAATTTTTTAAGAACCTTTCAATAAACAAATTTGTCACCCAATTTTCCCAGACTTGATGGGCCTCAAGATCCCTTTTTAAATGGCATTCAAGATGTCTTTTGTTAGAAAGTTTTTAGAAAAGCTAGTCATGACAAATAATTTTTTGTTGTCAAGAGAGATCTATCTTGCAAGTTGTCTATGTCCTTCTGTTCCAAGAATTCCTTTCACAATATCCATCTTATAATACAGAGTCTATGATTATGTGTGCTTCATCTACTAGGATTTCATCTTGATCAAAAATATTAGCAATCCAATGGCAATTCATAATCAATTTGAAGATCTCTAGGGAAATGTCTTTTTTTAAAATTTATAATTTTTCCATTGTGTGTCAGGTAGAGGATGTTTTTCTTTAAAGGTCAGAAGAAGTGTATATAAAGAATATCTTAGAAGTATGAACTAGAAAGTCGTGGTAGACTTTCTATACAGCAAGTAAGAAATCAAAGGGTATGAGTTCATCAAAACAACTTTGGGAAATCTAGTCAATCAACCTGATATTCTGTTTAAAGATGCCAAACATAAATTATGTTGAGTGTTAAGATATACCTGCCCACTTGATTTGACATTTTATTCAGAAACAGGTTGAAGACGTTTATGAAGAATTTACTCAGGAATTTTTTTTAAAAAATGGTACCAGGTCTCATTAAGTTTGTATTACAATCTAATTTTGGATTTTTCAATAAATGGTAACGTGATGAACAATGACAGTTGAATTAAAGTGAAAAAAAAAGTAAATGTACTAATTGCTAAGATGTTAATATCAGGTTCCCTTGGTTGTGAGACATATCAAAAAGTGAATTTAAAGGAGTTCCTGCTCTCAAAGAATATATAAATGAATAGTGCTAGGAAAAACAACTATATCTAATATTTTAGAACTAGTATTTATTAAATATTCCCCTTGATATAGGTACTTGCATACATTCTCATTTAATTTTCTCAGCAATTCTGCAAAATACTTAGGAGTATCCAATTAGGGACCTGCACAATACCCGCTTCCCTCTCCAACGTGTCTTTCTTATGTCTTGGATCATGATTGGTCTGAGTCTACCATGAGTCATATTTCCTGATTTTTCAGTCGTCTTACTTCTAGACATGGCTATGTGGCCAGATTCTGGCCAGTGATGTGTAAGTGCAAGTCAATTTCCATTGCTCTTAAATCCATGATCATGTAGAAAAAATTTACATTTTTACATTTTTTCCCAACATATAATGTTCAGATTAAAGACAGGAGTTATTCTTAGGAATACAGAAGAGCTGCGTATATTTGAGAAAAGCAACATTTCTAAAAATACCAATTAATCCTTTATTTAACTGAATTTTGAGCGTTTACCAATTTACAGATTAAAAATGATTACAAATAGAACTAGATTTTAAGAATTAAAATATTAAGAATTCTAGCACAGAATAATGTAGAACAAGAATTGTGAGAAAGCCAAGAGAACATCTGTAAAAACTAGAAGAATGAGAACATAGAGCAGGCGTAAAGGTTCAATCTTGACAACACTGGTAAAATACTTTGTCACTTTAGAATGCAGAAATTGAATATTACTGCACTCACAAATATACTCCATAGTATACATAGTTTATACATATGTGTTTAAAATATATACCGTATATCAATAACTTGTAACCAACTCGATTAAGGTCATTATTGACATTACAGATAACCCTATGTCATGATTAAGTTAGAGTAAAATCTTAATTATCAGGATCAGTAACTGTGATATGGTCAGTTCCCAGTGAAAAAAGGCAGGAAGGGTCTCCTTGCACTGGAATGCTTATGTGTGAGTGTATATCAGTATGTGTGCGTGCACATGTACGTGTTGCGGGATGTACAACACTGTGTCAGTTACAGAATAAGCAGTCAACATATGGTGCTATAAAACCATGTTTGCAGCTCAAACACAGTGCATGCCAGACAGACCTTGTACATACAGAGGTGTTTGTATAGAGGAGTCCCTGTTGCTTAAGCCACACATTTTATGGGATTTTGTTATACTAGATTGAGCAGACTAAAACAGATTACTAATACATTTTTTACCTCCCCTGGAGCCAAATTGCTTACATTTTAGGGTAGAGACCATCCCTCTTCCCCCAAGAGATTTATTCACATTCCAAGCTCTCTCTCCTTTTCTCTGAAGAGGAGGAAGGGGAGATGGATTAACTCCTGTATAAGCTTTGAGGTTCATGATTTTGGGATTGTTCCCCTATATGTGCAAGGTCTGTATGATACACACTGTGTTATGACAAGGAGGAAATGGGGCATGGGACCTGGCACTAAGGTATTCTGTACACAAATAGCTGATCTGCCTCTGATCCAAAAATGTCATATTTACTGTCAGGAAAACATAAATTAATATGGCTATTATGTAATAATGAATTTGGCTAGCCTTTGTCCCAGGCTCTTGGGAGGTAACTGCTATATATACCCTTGTAATTTCTTGAGTAACAAGAATGTTTCTGCTCCTGTGTAACATGAGTTGTTCAAACCGAAAAGGCTATATAATTAAAAATGAAAGCATAGTCTTCTGGACAACCTAAAGTAACAGACTGTATTTAAGCTCCCATCTGAAGCAATAATAACAATAGCAACAAAACATACAGAATAAATGAAACAATAGTTTTCATGATACTGGACATCAGTGATTCCCTAAGAAGTGGGAAACAAATGAATAAATCTCTAAAAAATATTTTCATATTTCTGTCTGGAGAAAATTTCCAGGTCAGTGTTTAGGAAATGGGAACCCAGGTATGGTCAGTGGACTCCCTGAATTGAGAATGTGGAGCTGAAAGTCCAGATGGGTGCAGAACAAGTGGATTACAAAGGGCACAGGGAAATTTTTGGAGTGACATGTGTGCTCATTTTCTTGATTGTGGTGATAGAATCATGGGCATATACATATGTCAAGATGTTTAGTTGTGTACTTTTTATGTACAATATATTGTGTATAAATTAAACCTCAATAAAAATGTTAACAAAAAATGAAAGGATATTCCCTTTCAGTGACTCAGATGACCTTAAAAATGAAGTCTCCTTTCCTAGTATTGAAGTGCTTAAGAAGGATGATTAGTCGTTACATCGTTGTTTGATGTACATGGCACTATGCAAGTGGGTAGTTTTTAGTTATCTTCAAAAGCCATGTGAACTATTCCTACCCTACAGTATAATGTTTGCACTTGTGTATTCCTATCTGGACTGCATGCAATTTCTACTTATAAAATATCAAGAAGATAAAATAAGTTATATCACTTGATAAAATGAGCATAGATATTACTAGATTGCTATTAACTTGTCATTCGTTATAAATAACGAATGACAGCTTTGTGTTAGTTTAATACATTTAAGAATAATCATCTTAATATCATAGCCAGTTTGACACATTTGACTGTCATATTTCCTTATTATATATTATGAACAGCTGCTCTCACCCTAACTTTTAGCAATTAACGCTAATAACTCATTTATGCCTGTGGGTCACTTTGCTCCTTGGTATTAAAAGAAGGATTCTGTTTAAATTTCTATAATGAAATATGCCTTTTGGAATCCATGCTTTTTTTTTTTTGCGGTACGCGGGCCTCTCACTGTTGTGGCCTCTCCCATTGCGGAGCACAGGCTCCGGACGCGCAGGCTCAGCGGCCATGGCTCACGGGCTTAGCCGCTCCGCGGCATGTGGGATCTTCCCGGGCCGGGGTGCGAACCCGTGTCCCCTGCATCGGCAGGCGGACTCTCAACCACTGCGCCACCAGGGAAGCCCAGAAACTTAATTTTGATAGGGGAGTTACTGGGATTGAAATAGTTATCATAAGCAGAATTATTCAGGATTGTTTTTGTGTGTTAGTTAAGATATAGATTTTATTCTGAAAGCAATGAGGAACATCAAAACATTTTGAACAAGCATTATATGAACAGACTTGCACGATAGAATGTACTTCCTTGCAGCATTGTGTAGTCAGTATTTACTAGTATGAGGAGAGTAGGGGAATTACAATCATAGTAATAAGGGAGTCCTAGGAGATATGTTGGAAAAAGTTTACAAATGAGAAGTTTTCATGACAGGAGTATCTTTAGGATGAACATACACACACTCATATATCTGTGCCTATATAACTATATAAATTCTTGTTGATCTGTTATATACTCTTATGAAAATGATTTAATAATATATCTCTCCCAATTCCATCATGATTTCAAACCTTCAGTAAAATACACTATGCACAAATCTGTTGAGTTGTTGAGCTTTTGGGGATCATTAAAGAAGCCCACATTTGCATTAATATTAGAGAAAAGAGAACATGGGGAGTAGTTGAGAAAAAAATAATTCCCCAAATTCAAAAAGAGCACAGAATTAGAGTGAGATTTATCCAGTGGATTCTCTTTGGGAACTTACAGAAAGACCTGGAATTAACAATAAATGTGGAAGCAGTTCTCCACAGCTTTGTTCTGTCTAAAAATTAAAGGAAAAGATGATCTCAAAATGTTGGAGAACTTAAACGCAAGAAAATTAGGGCTATATAATTTTTTTACAGAATTAATTAATTTAAAATTAAGGCTGTACTGAATACAGTTTTAATGATGTAATAAAGTATATGAAAACACTAAGTACAAATTGACATAACATTTGAATAGGCAGTATAATAGTTGATAATCAGAAAGTATTTATTCTAGTTACGTTTCCTGAGTTTGCTCGGTTTTGACTCGGCGGAAAAAACAATTTAGAATCTGAATTTTGACATTAATTTAGAATCTGAGTTGACATTAATCAGTTTTAGCTTACTTAATTGTTGACATAAATTTCTATATTATCCTTTCTTATTCTCATTTTATACAAGAGAAAAATAACTCTAATAGGGAGTATTCAAGAGATGATCAAGGAAGTAGCTTGTTTACAACATATGCCATAGAAAGCAATTAGAAGGACATGTTTCATCCATAGATTAAAGGAAAAAATTATCTTGCCAAAAGAGTCCCTTTGTACTCTGTTGGCTCTGTTAAGGCCAGAGGAATTTCTGTTCCTAGGAGCTCTCGATTGCCTTCTAGATGTTTGTCAGCATTTTTATTCTAAGGGAGCAGCTTGAAATAGTGTGACAACAACTCTTAAGGGAATTGTATGCACACTTTCCAAAAATCTAAAACGTAATGCCACTTAACTTCTCAGGTGTCCTGGGACCGTTCCCAACTGTTAGTTTTGTATATCCGCTTGCCTCAATTACTACTCTATTAGGTACAGCAGTTTTGTAGCACTGAGCCATGAAATAGTATGGCTAGTTTTTCCAGACCGTTGCTTCATTAAAGGACAAGGGGCCCCAGTATGTAATGTTACTAGAAAACTATAGAAAATAAGTCTATTTAATGATTATGAATAAGATCAATCTTGTCTGATATTAAATTTAATGAAAAGCAATTCCCACCATCACTAGTAGATCATCTGGGTTTTCTTACTGATTTAGTTGAATTTGCTTAAAGGGCTGTTGGCGTCATTGCATAGATTGCTGACTTTTTACATTGCTCCAGTGACTCACAATTCAAAGTTTTCATATGCACAGACTGTTTAGATCAGCTCTCAGAAGGCAGGCGAAGTATTTCTAAGCCAGCTTAGTGAGAGATTCACAAAAAAATTGTCCTTGCCATTATGAGAAATTCTTCATTGGGTTTTATATGGTTCAGAGAGTTAAGAAGGCTTCTAACATTTTGATTGTAAGGTAATACCGCAAGCATAATAAATATTCCAAATTAAAAATAGTAGTAATGGCATATTCAGTGGGCAAAGTCATTGCCCACTAAAGACAAGGCTAATGGTATTTCTTTAATTATTGATTTATTACCACTCTTCTTTCTAAAACTTTTCGAAGAAGTTGTCATAAAAGTTATGTGGAGTAGTATTGATGAGATGGAAATAAAACAAAATGACATAGAGGATATATGGGTGTCGTTGATCCAAAAACGGCTGGGCTGATATGATAACTGCAGTATGGCTTTACATTTACGTCTGCTAAGCTACTTGGCAGTCAAAGATGGATGGGTGGATGGATAGATATAGACTAATAAAGTTTTCATATTTTCATTTTACTCATAATGGCCGGCATTATCTGGATGTTTAACATTGCCTGGATATTGTGAGAAATAATCATCCTCATTTAATTCTCATGACAAATGTGAGATGTGTAATATCCTTTTCATACAGACAGGAACATAGAGATTTATAAAGGTTTATGGTACTTATCCAAGATCATCAGTATCTAAAGGCCAAAAACAGGTTACAAGTTCAGAGTATTTTGTTGTCACGATGTTTGAGTTTTTATCCACTGGGGAGAAAATTATAGGAGGACTTTACATAAGAGCATAGAATTATATAACGGACAAGCTTTACAATTCTATTTCTATTGTCCTTATTTCAGTAAGGAGGATCCATAGTAATCTACTGATATGCAATTCAGTGTTCTCAAACTTTTTTTTTTTTTTTTGCCTATCTTGCAACAAACAATATTAAATCAAAATTCATATGTGATTATTAGGCTCAGTTTTGAGATCTTTTAAAAAAATATATTAATATCAAATTGTGGAAGTTTGTTTTTAGATTTGAAGGAGACAGTATATGCAGATCTCCAAGTATATTAACTTATCTATTGTAAGATTCAATATATACTATTTTCCTTTGGCAGTTTCTTCTTAATTAAATGATAAAAATAAATCCATGTCCATAGTCCTTCCATATCATAGACCTCTAAATAGTTGACTATAATTTACTGATTTTACTGATTTTATGGTTAGTGTTACTTTCGTTCATGATTAATTTCTATTAAGCTGATGTTTTGATGGATTGTACAATGTTGATTTGTGAAGCTGGGCACTGTGTTCCTGGTACCAACTTTGCCTTATGGCTCCAAGTTAGGTTGGCCAAAAAAGGAACTTCCATGAGATTTGGAAGGCAGAGGTGAAACTGAATCATTGCACTTGGAAGGCCATCGCAGTTAGATGCAGGACTATCACAGAGGAGCTCACTGGGTTCCATTTGCACTCATGTTCGTGACTTTGTATCCAACTCATTTTCTCATCTTCAGGAATAACAACCCCAGGTGTACCACCAGATGCTTGGCTAGAGTCTCACAGAGGCAGCACTTGGAGAGGGGGAACGGCTTCTCACAGACTTATACACAAACTCCTCCTTTGTGATTTCATTTTATTAGACAAATGTACTTTTCTTTCTCAGATTTCCTTGCATGCTCCAACTTGTCCACTCAAGCCACTGTTTCAGATGGACAAATTAAGGACTCTTTCCATAATCCTCCAACTCTCTACCATAACATCCCTTCCCTATCAACTCCCATGTGTGTATAAGATCTAATTCTCATATGAATCCATTATTCCCATAATATTTATAGTGATTCTCCTTCTTGAGCAAACCCTAACACGAATGTGCAAAAAGTTATAAATTAGGCAGTATATATTTTCCAAGTCCAATCATTTTCTCTTTTTCTCTGTCTTATAAATTGTTACTTTTGATGCATAGTATTAGTGATATTACTCAGTTTATTTTTACTTTTTTATTACTAATTTTTCTTCTACTTACTTAAACCTAAACTTGAGGCTTGTTGCCCAGGGGAAGGGGATATTCAAATTAAAACAAAGAGTCAAATTGTAGTCTTTATGTTCTCGTCTGACTTTTATAAATCTACAGTGGAGATACTAGTTTTGAAAATCATTATTTTCAAATAAGAGATCATTACTGCAGATAAGGCAGCAATATGCAGGGTGGCTTATATGAATTACAGTTTTCAATTCTTTCAGTAACCTTTCAGATTGTCAGGAAGCTAAAAACACAAATTAATTATACAGTTTACTTAGGGTGGAAGGCAGATTCTAATATAATTCCCAGTGACCCACAGCCTGATATAATACCCTCCATTTTAGTGCAGATAAGACCTTTGAATGTAAGGGAATATCAGTCTTGTGATTATGTTATGCTATATGGTAAAAGGAAATTTTACAGATGGAATTAAGGTCTTTAATCAGTTTTGATAATCAAGTTTTATATTATCTGGTGGCCCTGACCTAATCAAGTGAGTTCTTAATAGGAAGTCTAGAGGTCAAAGAGGTTTTCTTTTTGAAATGCATCCTCCATGAGTTCTACAGGTGCAAGAAAATTAATTCTTCTAAAAACAACAGAAGCTTGGAAGTGGACCCCTAGTCTTAGATGGGACTTCAGCTCTGGCTGACATCTTAAAATTCAGCTTTGTGAGATCATGAGCAGAGGGTCTATGCCATGCCTAGACTTCCAGTGTGTGGAAACTATGAGATTAAAAAATGGATGTTGTCTTAAACTTATAAGTTTGTGGTAAATCATCACACAGCAGTAAAAACTAATGTAATCAGTGCCATAAAGCTTCATGTCAAGTCTAGGATTTGCATCCAGTCTACCCTAATTTCAAAGTAGAGTTCCCATAAACACTTATGACGCCTTCCAAATCTCTATGGGAGGGAAGGAGGGAGAGAGGGAGGGAGAGAGAGAGAGAGAGACAGAGAGAGAGAGAGAGAACTAGAACAGAGAGAGAAAAAGGAGAAAGAACACGGGAAGGAAGGAAGGAAGACAGTACCAAGCCTGCAAACTGTTTTGAGAAGATGGTTTACTCATTTTAAAAAAAGCACTAATCATGAAAGATTCTATTCATCAGAACCTATACTCATAAGTTATTCTTCACATGACTGGTAAATACTCTAAGAAGACCAATATAAATTGTGTTCATGGAGAAAAATATTTAACTTATATTTTAAGGAAAAATAGGTAAAATGATGCCATGTCTAACCAGGGAACCAGTTTACCTTTACCATACCGTGGATTTCAGTTTTGATAAAATTATGTGTTGGGACATAGCACCACAGCAAATATTGGTAGCCTTGGTCTGTAGCCAGAGTTATTAATGTGTACATGTACTATTAACGTAATATGTTCTATATATTAGAAAGCACAATTTCATACGTTGTTATTATAGATATAATATAAGTGGATTGAGAAAGCATAATGAGTGTTCAATAGATGAAAGACTGGCTTCAGGGAAAGGAATATTTCCATATCTCTGTGTAACTGTTTATTAATAGCATAAATTTCTTTCTCCTTCTATGGTCGTTGGCTTCCTAATCTTGACTCATCTAAATATAGACAATATATAATAAGATACTACAACCGTGACAGGAAAGATGGAAGGAAAGAAGGGGATAAAGAATTTCATGTGAAAAGTTTACTCTGTGACTATTTTTTATCTCTAATACTTTATCTGAAAAAATGGAAATTAGTTGGAAGATACACTATTTTAGAGCCCCCTCCCCAAAATAGGCAATAATGATGTTTGAAATATATTTATGTGTCCTAAACTATGTAGCTAATTAAAGTAATGAGGATTGTCTACAAAGGTTTAAAAAATGTGACTTTATATGAAAATATTTTATTTTTTATTTTTTAAAATGTTTATTGGAGTATAGTTGCTTTACAATGTTGTCTTAGTTTCTACTGTACAGCAAAGTGAATCAGTTATACATATACTCACTCTTTTTTAGGTTTCCTTCCCATTTGGGTCACCAAAGAGCATTGAGTAGAGTTCCCTGTGCTATGCAGTAGGTTCTCATTAGTTATCTGTTGTATACATAGTAGTGTATGTATGTCATACATGTATGTATGTATGTCAATCCCAATCTCCCAATTCATCCCATCCCGCCTTCCCCCCTTGGTATCCCTAAGTTTGTTCTATATATCTGTGTCTCTATTTTTCTGCTTTGCAAATAAGTTCATCTATACCATTTTTCCAGATTCCACATGTAAGTGATATTATATGATATTTGTTTTGTTTCTTTCTGACTTACTTCACTCTGTATGACAGCTTCTGTGTCTATCCATGTCTCTGCAAATGGCACTATTTTGTTGCTTTTTATGGCTAATATTCCATTGTATGTATATGTATGTATGTATATATGTATATATATACACACACACACATATATACCACATCTTCTTTATCCATTCCTCTGTTGATGGACATTTAGGTTGCTCCCATGCCCTGGCTATTGTAAATAGGGCTGCAGTGAATATTGAGGTGCATGTATCTTTTTGAATTATGGTTTTCTCTGGGTATGTGCCCAGGCGTGGGATTGCTGGGTCATATGGTAATTCTATTTTTAGTTTCTTAAGGAACCTCCATACTGTTCTGCATAGTGGCTGTACCAATTTACATTCCCACCAACAGTATAGGAGGGTTCCCTGTTCTATACATCCTCTGCAGCATTTATTGTTCATAGAATTTTTTGGTGAGGGCCATTCTGACTGGTGTGAGGTGTTACCTCATTGCAGTTTTGATTTGCATTTCTCTAATAATTAGTGATGTTGAGCATCTTTTCATGTGTTTTTTGGCCATCTGTATGTCTTCTTTGGAGAAATGTCTATTTAGGTCTTCTGCCCATTTTTTCATTGGGTTGCTTGTTTTTTTTTTTTTAATATTGAGCTGCATGAGCTGTTTGTATATTTTGGAGATTAATCCCTTGTCAGTTTCTTCATTTGCAAATATTTTCTCCCATTCTGAGGGTTGTCTTTTTGTTTTGTTCATGGTTTCCTTTGCTGTGCAAAAGCTTTTAAGTTTCATTAGGTCCCATTTGTTTATTTTTGTTCTTATTTTTATTACTCTAAGAGGTGGGTCAAAAAGACCTTGCTGAGATTTATGTCAGAATGTTCTGCCTATGTTTTCCTTCAAGAGTTTTACAGTGTCCGCTCTTACATTTAGGTCTCTAATCCATTTTGAGTTTATTTTTGTGTATGGTGTTAAGGAGTGTTCTAATTTCATTCTTTTACATGTAGCTGTCCAGTTTTCACAGCACCACTTATTGAAGAGACTGTCTTTTCTCCATTGAATATCCTTGCCTCCTTTGTCATAGATTAGTTGACCATAGGTGCGTGGGTTTATCTCTGGGCTTTCTATCCTGTTCCATTGATCTATATTTCTGTTTTTTGTGCAGGTACCATACTGTCTTGATTACTGTTGCTTTGTAGTATAGTCTGAAGTCAGGGAGCCTGATTCCTCCAGCTCCATTTTTCTTTCTTAAGATTGCTTTACCTATTCGGGGTCTTTTGTGTTTCCATACAAATTGTAAATTTTTTTGTTCTAGTTCTGTGAAAAATGCCACTGGTTATTTGCTAGAGATTGCATTGAATCTGTAGATCACTTTCACAATATTGATTCTTCCAGTTCAAGAACATGGTATATCTCTCCATCTGTTTGTGTCGTCTTTGATTACTTTCATCAGTATCCTATAGTTTTCTGAGTACAGGTCTTTTGTCTCCTTAGGTAGGTTTATTCCTATGTATTTTATTCTTTCTGTTGCGATGGTAAATGGGATTGTTTCCTTACTTTCTCTTTCTGATCTTTCATTGTTAGTGTATAGGAATGCAAGTGATTTCTGTGTATTAATTTTGTATCCTACAGCTTTACCAAATTCATTGATTAGCTCTAGTAGTTTTCTGGTGGCATCTTTAGGATTTTCTATGTATAGTATTGTGTCATCTGCAAACAGTGACAGTTTTACTTCTTCTTTTCCAGTTTGTATTCCTTTTATTTCTTTTTCTTCTCTGGTTGTCATGGCTAGGACTTGCAAAACTATGTTGAATAATAGTGGTGAGAGTGGACATATCCTTGTCTTGTTCCTGATCTTAGAAGAAATGCTTTCAGTTTTTCACCATTGAGAATGATGTTTCCTGTGGGTTTGTCATATATGGCCTTTATTATGTTGAGTTAGGTTCCCTCTATGCCCACTTTCTGGAGAGTTTTAGTCATAAATGGGTATTGAATTTTGTCAAAAGCTTTTTCTGCATCTATTGAGATGATCATGTGGTTTTTATTCTTGTTTGTTAGTATGGTGTATCACATTGATTGATTTGCATATACTGGAGAATACTTGCATCCCTGGGATAAATCCCACTTGATCATGGTGTATGATCCTTTTAATGTGTTGTGGATTGTTTGCTAGTATTTTGTTGAGGATTTTTGCATCTATGTTCATCAGTGATATTGGCCTGTAATTTCCTTTTTTGCAGTATCTTTGTCTGTTTTTGGTATGAGGGTGATGGTGGCCTCATAGAATGAGCTTGGGAATGTTCCTTCATCTGCCATTTTTGGGGAGAGTTTGAGAAGGATAGGTGTTAGGTCTTCTCTAAATGCTTGGTGGAATTCGCCTGTGAAGCCGTCTGGTCCTGGACTTTTGTTTGTTGAAAGATTTTTAACCACAGTTTTAATTTCATTACTTGTGATTGGTCTGTTCATATATTCTATTTCTTCCTGGTTCAGTCTCGGAAGGTTGTACCTTCCTAAGAGTTTGTCTGTTTCTTCCAGGTTGTCCATTTTATTGGCGTGCAGTTGCTTGTAGTTGTCTCTTACGATCCTTTCTATTTCTGCTGTGTCCGTTGTAACTTCTCCTTTTTCATTTCTAATTTTATTGATTTTAGTCCTTTCCCTTTTTTTCTTGACGAGTTTGGCTAAAGGTTTATCAATTTTGTTTATCTTCTCAAAGAACCAGCTTTTAGTTTTATTGATCTTTGCTATTGTTTTCTTCAGTTCTATACCATTAATTTCTGCTCTGATCTTTATGATTTCTTTCCTTCTATTGACTTTGGGTTTTCTTTGTTCTTCTTTCTCTAGGTCCTTTAGTTGTAAGGTTGTTTATTTGAGATGTTTCTTGTTTCAGAGGTTTTGGGTTGCCTTGTTTTCATTGTCATTATATATGATAATATTTTAAAGGGCTATTAAAATACGCTTAACCTTGGATATCAAAGTCCATGTGTCTCCAGTTTCAAATAAGTGAAAGTTTTGTGAAGTAGCTAGGGCAAGACACATATAGTATATAGATCCATATGAAGTCAAAATTTATTTGAAAAGAAGATATGAATTTCTCAAATATGCTTGATGTTGGAGTACTGTGAGATTTTAGAACTAAATTAATCATTGTGGTTTAATAGTACTATACTGCAAGTGA
Organism: Monodon monoceros; assembly: GCF_005190385.1. Taxonomy (NCBI): domain Eukaryota; kingdom Metazoa; phylum Chordata; class Mammalia; order Artiodactyla; family Monodontidae; genus Monodon; species Monodon monoceros. The sequence goes on along the minus strand of NW_021703784.1, from coordinate 75,757,515 downwards.
GCAGTAAAAAATAGCAAGACACAGTGAGAATGAAAGATTCAGCATATTTTCCTCAAAACTTGACCCTCATCCCCAAACTCCATTAGCTCCACCAACAGTCCCCTCTCTTACCTGGGAGACTACAGACCCTGAGACTCACCTTCCCCTCACTGTAGTAACAATATATGAGCAAGAGAGGAAGCCAGTGACATTTACCTTTGTAGGAAAAATCATATGCAGGTGACAACTATGATTTGATGAATTCTTTAGGGAGAGGGTAAAATTCCAGCAAGAGAAGAGATTTATCTGAAAGCTTGTAGACATTCACACACACAAAAAATTAGATAAGTAATGAATGTGGGAGGTTGTTTTATGACATCCTCTGAAGGCCTGAGTGGTTTGAAAGATGATGATGAGATAGGGACTTGGGCTCGAGCATGAGAAAAAAGGGCACTAATCTAGGAAAAAATTTATAGGGTCATCATTTTAGGGGAGCTGTTGCATGGTGGAGTCATTGTGAGAACTGAATTTAGAAATCAGAAGACCACTGGACACTGTGGAGTCTGAATGGAGTATCATTAAAACAGGAAAGTATGGGTTAGGACAACAGGCTACCATGAGGGTGTGGAGTTAAGGGTTTTGCACAAATTATTAGCCCTTTGGTATGTGCATGTTTAGGTAGCAAACAGGAAAACAAATATTATCCAAATCTATGCAAAAAAGAAAGCTACAGAGTATATATTGAAGAAGGAAATAGAGCTAGTATTAGAGTGGGTGTATTTGTCTGAGTCTGTTTGGCTGACACTGAATTTAGAGCTCTGCCTTTTTTTTTAATTGAAGTATGGTTGATTTACAATGTTGTGTTAATTTCTACTGTACAGCAAAGTGATTTAGTTATACATATACGTATGTTCTTTTTTATATTCTTTTCCATTATGGTTTATCACAGGTTATTGAATATGGTTCCCTGTGCTATACAGTGGGACCTTGTTGTTTATCCATTCTGTATATACTAGTTTGCATCTGCTAATCCCAAACTCCCACTCCATCCCCCCTCCCCCTCCCCTTGGCAACCACAAGTCTGTTCTCTGTCTCTGAGTCTGTTTCTGTTTCATAGATAAGTTCATTTATGTCACATTTTAGATTCTACATATAGGTGATATCATATGGTATTTGTCTTTCTCCTTTTGACTTACTTCACTTAGTTTGAAAACCTCTAGGTCCATCCATGTTGCTGTGAATGACATTATTTCATTCCTTTTTTATGGCTAAGTAGTATTCCATTGTATATATGTACCACATCTTTATCCATTCATCTGTTGACAGACATTTAGGTTGCTTCCATGTCTTGGCTATTGTGAATAGTGCTGCTGTGAACATAGGGTTTCATGTATCTTTTTGAATTAGTGTTTTATCTGGATATATGCCCAGGAGTGGAATTGCTGGATCATATGGAAACTCTATTTTTAGTTTTTTGAGAAACCTCCATATTGTTTTCCATAGTGGCTGCTACAATTTACATTCCCACCAACACTGTAGGAGAGTTTCCTTTTCTCCACACCCTCTCCAGCATTTGTTATTTGTAGACTTTATAATGATGGCCATTCTGACTGGTGTGAGGTGATATCTGATTGTAGTTTTGATTTGCATTTCTCTAATAATTAATGATGTTGAGTATCTTTTCATGTGCCTATTTGCCATCTGTATGTCTTTAAGCCATTTTGAGATTATTTTTGCATATGGTGTGAGGGTGTGTTCTAACTTCATTGATTTACATGCGCTGTCCAACTTTCCAATACCACTTGCTGAAGAAACTGTTTTTCCCCATTGCAGTATTGCCTCCTTTGTTGAAGATTAATTATCCTTTGGTGTGTGGGTTTATTTCTGGACTCTCTATTCTGTTCCATTGATTCATATGTCTGTTTTTGTGCCAGTGACATGCTGTTTTGTTTACTGTAGCTTAGTAGTATTGTCTGAATTCTGGGAGGGTTATTCTTCTTGTCTTTTTTGAGTGTTGTCTCCTAGGAGCCCAGGACAAAGTAAAAAGTATATAATTAAAGGAAGGAGTAGTTGGTTTGTGACATAGAGATGTTTAGCTCACAATTAAAGAATCCCAGACTAGGGCAGTATTCCTTAAAGTGTTATTTAAAAATACAAGTTCTTTAACAAAATTTCTAAGAATGTGTCTTACGTTTCCCATAAGTATTCAGCTAATATTTCGACAATGAAGGATTGAAGCCGTGGAGTTAGGGATGCTAGTTTTATTAACGAGAGAATAGGGAGATATTCTTTTGAGCAAGGGAATTATGTGTGATTAGAGCTGTGTTTTCAGAAGAATAACCTATTGACCATGTTTTGGAAAGTTTGGAGAAGAAGCTGCATTTCTGCAAGAATCATGCTGGCCTAAAACAAAGTGGTTATTATGGGAACTGATGAAACAACAGAAGCATAAGTTACATTGCATAACTTGTTTCTGTGTGATTTGATGTTTGATAAAAAGACAAAATAGAAAGCAAATATGAATTAACATTATAGAATAATGTTAAATAGCAAGGGCCATGAAATAATAAAGGTTCATATTTGTTTCCTGACTCCAGCACTTGATAGCTTTGGGATCTTAAATATGTCATGCATTCCTCTTTGTCTTAATTTCCTTATAATTAAATATTAATAATTGTAGCCAAACCTAGTTTTATTGTGACCTCTGAAAGGAATAAATCTGGTAGAGTACTTAGTGGACTTACTTAGTGGAGGCTGTAAATTATTATATCTAGTAATATTTTAAAAGGTTTAATCATGTTTTTCAGGTAATATGGTTCATTACATTAGTTTAGTGTTCATCATTCTGTAATAAAGAACATCAGATAATGAATATGAAAGATAGATATGTTCTGGAAATCCCAAGTACAGTACGTTCTTGAGTTGAATCAGTATAACTGAGAATTAGATATTCCAGCTCTTTACAATGTGATTTGAACATTATAGGGCACATTTAGTGTTCAAATGTACACTTTATGCTTACAGAAGCATTTTGGCTACCTGAGACTTCAATAGTTTGGGAGTTAGTTAGCGGATTTTGAATGAAATAGTCAATTACAGATGCAAGGTGTAAAAATGCAGATGCATTCAAAAAAGAACTTTGGAAACTGTGGGCTGGCAAGAAAGTCATTTGAAATGATATTTTTCCATCAATGAGTCTTTTTATTTAAAAAAATGTTCCTTACATAAACTGATTATTACATTTATCAAAAGCCCATTTGGATTAATCCATGTTTATAGGTTAGGAACAAATAATCATATTGGGGAAGTAAATGTGATGTGCAGTCACACAGTGACTTCTTCTCACAATATGATGTCTTCAGTATAATTTATTTGGAGCAACCTATTTCTCCAGAGAGAGAGCCCACCTTGTTGGTGGATTTTCTTTGTCATATGGAATAACATACCACTGTATTTCAACATAGCTGATGCTCCTCCCAATTTCTCTGTGTGTCAACTACCTAGCTACGTGCTACCACATATATTCTAAATATAATCCTAGACTGTTTCTTCACACTAAAATATTTATGGCTGAGACCCTCCATATTCATCCTTTCAGTGTAGAACTTTGGTTGAAAGTATGGGTTTTGGAACTGCAGTACCTTGATTTCAAATCCTAGCTCTGTCAAGTAAACAACTATTTTATCTTGAGGGAATATCTACTTTTCTAAGCCTTAGTTTCTTAATCTGAAAAATTCAGTAACTATTTCTTTATAATAAGGGCATTTTAAAGGTAAAATGATAACATATTCAATATTTAAGCACAGCTCTAGGAACTGATATCCTATGTAGTACTTTGTGTGGTTCAAAAGAAGCCTCCTCTCCTTCAATACACTTTACTGCCATGTGCCCATAAATTGTTATAATAAATAATTTTTATGATCACCAAGTGAATGGTGTCTCCTAGAGTTGTGTCCTATACAGCCTGCACAGCAATTGGCCACCCCCAAATGGCTGGCAAAAATGGGTGCTCAGTACATGGTTATGACAATATCCCATTTATAAAGCCTTAAAAGTGGGAAGAATTTCAGACTAGTCTGTGGAAGGCAAGTGAGTTTGGGTGGTTAGTCCATATCCTCCATGCTAAACCTTTCTCTAATGAATTTTTGGCTTTTCTCTATCTAAAATTACTCAGACAATATGAGTTAGTTAAGCAGTACAAACAATATACTACAATTCCACCTATTTTTCTTTATCATCCTGGAAAGTGTGAGGTGGGTTCCCTGTGCTAAGCTGTCATGAGTTTCCCCTGGAAGAAGGTACTAGCCACTTAGACACTCCTCCTGACTTCTTAGCTCAATTTCAATAATCTTTGTGAATTTATATCCCTAATTACCCTATCTTACATTTTGTTTTCCCTGTAAGCTGCTCCAAATTATTTTGATTTGGAGAAAATTAGGTGTAAATACTAAACATATATGTAATCATACTTACACATTATGTTTGAAATAGAAAATGAAATTTAGCCTCGTATTTTCCACAGTTGCTGAACAGAGGCATGGTTTATGAATTGTGAGACTGTATGAAAGCTAATGAGGTAGTGAGACCCAGTAACTTTATTTAATCTTCCTTCTACAATTTGGTTGCCCGGATTTCCTCTACATGTTACAAAGTGATTGACTGCTTAATATTATCATATCTCTGCTTTGAAGTTGCACTAACAAAAGGCGTACATTTTACAAATTCAAGAACAGGGTTGAAAATATTTTATTCGGTTTTTGACACTGTATGTTTAATTTACACTAATGCATATTTTAGAAAATAATTTTAAATGTTGCTGTTTTATTTGCATAGCACCAGAAAGTCACTTATCTTCATGCAATTAACTCCCTTATTTTATTAATGTTGAATATTACAAGTTAACTACCTCCTAATGAAATAAATTTAGGTGAAATGAAATGCTTTATTTATTATTCAGCATTTTACTACCAAGTTGTAAAGGTGATCAGCTTTAATAAGTTGTGCCATAACATTTCTCAATAGTCTGTGGTCAAAATAAGCAGAGATTATGTTATACAAACATCACAGTTATGATAGAAAATAAAGTATATGTATATTTAAAACAAAGTATTCATATTACAAAATAAAATATTTACTGAACATGTTTTCAATTTAGTCAAGTAATAATAAAACTATTTTTCACAAAGTATTGTAATTACTGTGTTTTAAGCAATTTACACATACTATCTCATTTATTCCTAATGACAACCTTATAAAGTAGGCATTATTATTATCCTCAATTCACAGATGAGGAAATCAGACACAAATAGAACAATGCTGCTGCTTTGATAGGCAGTAGATTAAACATATGTTTAACAACACCAAAAAGCTCAATGTTACATGAAATCATTGGAACAGGCAATTAAGAAAAATTGAATCCCCCAATATGGAATTAGAATTAATACAAACATATAAAAGCATATACAGTGATTATATATATGCTTATATTATATACCTTTGCATTAATTCAGACATAAGCATGCATGTTTGTATGTGTGTACGTTCATGTGTGTGTAGAGAGACCTTCAATTTTAAATATACGGTTTAGTAAGTCCTCATATCAAGTGCCATCTCACTGGGTAATCGCTGAGACCATTATGTAGCTGTAACAACAAAGGAAAATAGCACAGATCTAAAGCTACCCATATCCCTTACTTTTCTAATGCATCATAATCTTGTGTCATCCATTGATCTTCAGACACATACTTTTGCATTGAAAATGGCTATTTTTTATCCTCGAGTGTCTATATTGTTTATAAAGAGATCTCAGTCTCTCTGTGTATAGTAGCTCAGTCAAGGTCTCTGTTGGCTCTTATATTGATTTGTCTAGTCTGGTCCCTATTAGCTACTGTGCAGCTTCAATAAAGAATAAACTTAGTAGAATTTACTCTTCTTCAAAAATGCCTGTCACGCACCTGGAGCACCTGCTCTGCAGCTCAGCAGCTCTGGGAGAGGTAACAGAGGCTAATTCTTAGTAAGAGGATCACGTCTAAATAGAATTATCTCCATAAAATGATCTTATTTTGTGCAGAAGTTATTGATACTATTACTTTGTCTGTTATAATAAGGCTCCCATCCTTCTCACTTCAACAGCCTAGGATTTTATACAGTATTTCTTATTTCTAATCTTTCATGTGAAATAAAATTTTAAGTGATAACACTAATTTGTTAATTGTGTTGTTTGTAATTTGCTTTAAGCCACTTCAGTATAAGTGAGGTGAGATACCTGTGTCTCTTAGTTCTCATGCCCACCTTGGGACAGTAAATTTTGGAAGCTCTCTAATCAGCAGTGTAGTCTCCAGTGCTGCTGTTCTACAAATGTTTTAATATGGTTATGTGATCTTCGCTAGACTGTTTGCTAATTTTAAGTGATGATAAACATTTTTACATTGATGAAATAAATGGTATTAAGATATGGGAATTAGTTAGAAACATTGTATACTCTGATATTATTAAGAATATAAAAATCTGGTGAGCGTAGTAGCCAATTCTCCCAAGTGGAGCTCTTAACCTAGGATTCCAGTTTGGTCCTGCGTCCCACCCACCACCTGTGCAGAGCTGTGCAATCCAATTTGATAGAAGCTAGCCACATTCAGTCACTTAAATATAAATGAAATAAAATTAACATTTTAGTATCTGTCGCTTAGTTTACATGGTTTTAGAGGCTGTCTGCTGCATCTGCCCAAAACAACCCACAGTGTTGAAGTTCAAATTGGCTTATAACAGACAAAAATAATAATAGACTGCATCTCTAGAATCCTATTGTAAGCTAAAAAGTGCTGAGCACTTTGTCTGAATTAACATTTGATCTTTACAACAAATTTGAGGTAATTAATATTTTATCTCCATTCTTCTGATGGGGACAGGGAGGCACAAATATGCATATATATATGCACATACAACTGTAATTAGCACACAAATAGAACTTTATATTATAATTTCATATAAACATTACAAAAGCTTTTCCCTCATGGTTCTCTTTATTTTTTATAGTAACTGTAATTTAATACATATGCAATGTCAGTTGTATTGAGGTATGATTTTAATACTATTGTTCAATTCAGTTTTTCATAGTCTTTTTTAAAACAATAAATGATTCACTAATGAGCCTTTCTGTGCCTGAAACTTTCTGCTCCTGTTGACCTATACTTGTTGAATAAATTCCCCAGGACAGATTATGAAATAATTAGAACTATTGCCACATATTACCTTGTTTTTTCAAAAAGTTTGTACTGCTTTACAATGCAAAAAGTAGCATAGTTATGCTCCAGTTTTACTGCATCTTGCTAGCAATGGGTACAATAATTATAATGTTTACAATCTGTTAGTATAAAAGTAATGCCCCCATAGGCATTTTTACACAGTTTTTTGATCTGACATGTACTATTATAAACATTGTCATTCTTTTTTTTTTTTTTAACATCTTTATTGGGGTATAATTGCTTTACAATGGTGTGTTAGTTTCTGCTTTATAACAAAGTGAATCAGTTATACATATACATATGTTCCCATATCTCTTCCCTCTTGCGTCTCCCTCCCTCCCACCCTTCCTGTCCCACCCCTCCAGGCAGTCACAAAGCACCGAGCTGATCTCCCTGTGCTATGCGGCTGCTTCCCACTAGCTATCTACCTTACGTTTGGTAGTGTATATATGTCTATGCCTCTCTCTCGCTTTGTCACAGCTCACCCTTCCCCCTCCCCATATCCTCAAGTCCGTTCTCCAGTAGGTCTGTGTCTTTATTCCTGTCTTACCCCTAGGTTCTTCATGACATTTTTTTTTCTTCTTAAATTCCATATATATGTGTTAGCATACGGTATTTGTCTTTTTCTTTCTGACTTCACTCTGTATGACCGACTCTAGGTCTATCCACCTCATTACAAATAGCTCAATTTCGTTTCTTTTTATGGCTGAGTAATATTCCATTGTATATATGTGCCACATCTTCTTTATCAATTCATCCGATGATGCGCACTTAGGTTCTTTCCATCTCCGGGCTATTGTAAATGGAGCTGCAGCGAACATTTTGGTACATGACTCTTTGAATTTTGGTTTCCTCAGGGTATATGCCCAGTAGTGGGATTGCTGGGTCATATGGTAGTTCTATTTGTAGTTTTTTAAGTAACCTCCATACTGTTCTCCATAGTGGCTGAACCAATTCACATTCCCACCAGCAGTGCAAGAGTGTTCCCTTTTCTCCACACCCTCTCCAGCATTTATTTTTTCTAGATTTTTTGATGATGGCCATTCTGACTGGTGTGAGATGATATCTCATTGTAGTTTTGATTTGCATTTCTCTAATGATTAATGATGTTGAGCATTCTTTCATGTGTTTGTTGGCAGTCTGTATATCTTCTTTGGAGAAATGTCTGTTTAGGTCTTCTGCCCATTTTTGGATTGGGTTCTTTGTTTTTCTGTTATTGAGCTGCTTGTAAATTTTGGAGATTAATCCTTTGTCAGTTGCTTCATTTGCAAATATTTTCTCCCATTCTGAGGGTTGTCTTTTGGTCTTGTTTATGGTTTCCTTTGCTGTGCAAAAGCTTTCAAGTTTCATTAGGTCCCATTTGTTTATTTTTGTTTTTATTTCCATTACTCTAGGAGGTGGGTCAGAAAGGATCTTGCTGTGATTTATGTCATAGAGTGTTCTGCCTATGTTTTCCTCTAAGAGTTTGATAGTTTCTGGCCTTACATTTAGGTCTTTAATCCATTTTGAGCTTATTTTTGTGTATGGTGTTAGGGAGTGATCTAATCTCATACTTTTACATGTATCTGTCCAGTTTTCCCAGCACCACTTATTGAAGAGGCTGTCCTTTCTCCACCGTACATTCCTGCCACCTTTATCAAAGATAAGTTTCCATATGTGCGTGGGTTTATCTCTGGGCTTTCTCTCCTGTTCCATTGATCTATCTTTCTGTTTTTGTGCCAGTACCGTACTGTCTTGATTACTGTAGCTTTGTAGTATAGTCTGAAGTCAGGGAGCCTGATTCCTCCAGCTCCGTTTTTCATTCTCAAGATTGCTTTGGCTATTCGGGGTCTTTTGTGTTTCCATACAAATTGTGAAATTTTTTGCTCTAGTTCTGTGGAAAATGCCAGTGATAGTTTGATAGGGATTGCATTGAATCTATAGATTGCTTTGGGTAGTAGAGTCATTTTCACAATGTTGATTCTTCCAATTCAAGAACATGGTATATCTCTCCATCTATTTGTCTCATCTTTAATTTCTTTCATCAGTGTCTTATAATTTTCTGCATATAGGTCTTTTGTCTCCTTAGGTGGGTTTATTCCTAGATATTTTATTCTTTTTGTTGCAATGGTAAATGGGAGTGTTTTCTTGATTTCAATTTCAGATTTTTTCATTAGTATATAGGAATGCCAGAGATTTCTGTGCATTAATTTTGTATCCTGCTACTTTACCAAATTCATTGATTAGCTCTAGTAATTTTCTGGTAGCATCTTTAGGATTCTCTATGTATAGTATCATGTCATCTGCAAACAGTGACAGCTTTACTTCTTCTTTTCCGATTTGATTCCTTTTATTTCCTTTTCTTCTCTGATTGCTGTGGCTAAAACCTCCAAAACTATGTTGAATAACAGTGGTGACAGTGGGCAACCTTGTCTTGTTCCTGATCTTAGTGGAAATGCTTTCATTTTTTCACCATTGAGGATGATGTTGGCTGTGGGCTTGTCATATATGGCCTTTATTATGCTGAGGAAAGTTCCCTCTATGCCTGCTTTCTGCAGGGTTTTTATCATAAATGGGTGTAGAATTTTGTCAAAAGCTTTTTCTGCATCTCTTGAGATGATCATATGGTTTTCCTCCTTCAATTTGTTAATATGGTTTATCACATTGATAGATTTGCGTATATTGAAGAATCCTTGCATTCCTGGAATAAACCCCACTTGATCATGGTGTATGATCCTTTTAATGTGCTGTTGGATTCTGTTTGCTAGTATTTTGTTGAGGATTTTTACATCTATGTTCATCAGTGATATTGGCCTGTAGTTTTCTTTCTTTGTGACATCCTTGTCTGGTTTTGGTATCAAGGTGATGGTGGCCTCGTAGAAGGAATTTGGGAGTGTTCCTCCCTCTGCTATATTTTGGAAGAGTTTGAGAAGGATAGGTGTTAGCTCTTCTCTAAATGTTTGATAGAATTCGCCTGTGAAGCCATCTGGTCCTGGGCTTTTGTTTGTTGGAAGATTTTTAATCACAGTTTCAATTTCAGTGCTTGTGATTGATCTGTTCATATTTTCTATTTCTTCCTGATTCAGTCTTGGCATGTTGTGCATTTCTAAGAATTTGTCCATTTCTTCCAGATTGTCCATTTTATTGGCATAGAGTTGCTTGTAGTAATCTCTCATGATCTTTTTTATTTCTGCAGTGTCTGTTGTTACTTCTCCTTTTTCATTTCTAATTCTATTGATTTGAGTCTTCTCCCTTTTTTTCTTGATGAGTCTGGCTAGTGGTTTATCTATTTTGTTTATCTTCTCAAAGAACCAGCTTTTAGTTTTATTGATCTTTGCTATTGTTTCCTTCATTTCTTTTTCATTTATTTCTGATTTGATTTTTATGATTTCTTTCCTTCTGCTAGCTTTGGGGTTTTTTTGTTCTTCTTTCTCTAATTGCTTGAGGTGCAAGGATAGGTTGTTTATTCGAGATGCTTCCTGCTTCTTAAGGTGGGCTTGTATTGCTATAAACTTCCCCCTTAGAACTGCCTTTGCTGCATCCCATAGGTTTTGGGTCGTTGTGTCTCCATTGTCATTTGTTTCTAGGTATTTTTTTATTTCCTCTTTGATTTCTTCAGTGATCACTTCATTATTAAGTAGTGTATTGTTTAGCCTCCATGTGTTTGTATTTTTTACAGATCTTTTCCTGTAATTGATATCTAGTCTTACGGCGTTGTGGTTGGAAAAGATACTTGATACAATTTCAGTTTTCTTAAATTTACCAAGGCTTGATTTGTGACCCAAGATATGATCTATCCTGGAGAATGTTCCATGAGCACTTGAGAAAAATGTGTATTCTGTTGTTTTTGGATGGAGTGTCCTATAAATATCAATTAAGTCCATCTTGTTTAATGTATCATTTAAAGCTTGTGTTTCCTTATTTATTTTCATTTTGGATGATCTGTCCATTGGTGAAAGTGGGGTGTTAAAGTCCCCTACTATGAATGTGTTACTGTCGATTTCCCCTTTTATGGCTGTTAGTATTTGCCTTATGTATTGAGGTGGTCCTATGTTTGGTGCATAAATATTTACAATTGTTATATCTTCTTCTTGGATCAATCCCTTGATCATTATATAGTGTCCTTCTTTGTCTCTTCTAATAGTCCTTATTTTAAAGTCTATTTTGTCTGATATGAGAATTGCTACTCCAGCTTTCTTTTGGTTTCCATTTGCATGGAATATCTTTTTCTATCCCCTTACTTTCAGTCTGTATGTGTCTCTAGGTCGAAGTGGGTCTGTTGTAGACAGCATATATAAGGGTCTTGTTTTTGTATCCATTCAGCCATTCTGTGTCTTTTGGTGGGAGCATTTAGTCCATTTACATTTAAGGTAATTATCAATATGTATGTTCCTATTCCCATTTTCTAAATTGTTTTGGGTTCGTTATTATACGTCTTTTCCTTCTCTTGTGTTTCTTGTCTAGAGAAGTTCCTTTAGCATTTGTTGTAAAGCTGGTTTGGTGGTGCTGAACTCTCTCAGCTTTTGCTTGTCTGTAAAGGTTTTAATTTCTCCATCAAATCTGAATGAGATCCTTGCTGGGTAGAGTAGTCTTGGTTGCAGGTTTTCCTCCTTCGTCACTTTCAGTATGTCCTGCCACTCCCTTCTGGCTTGTAGGGTTTCTGCTGAGAGATCAGCTGTTAACCTTATGGGGATTCCCTTGTGTGTTATTTGTTGTTTTTCCCTTGCTGCTTTTAATATGCTTTCTTTGTATTTAATTTTTGACAGTTTGATTAATATGTGTCTTGGCGTATTTCTCCTTGGATTTATCCTGTATGGGACTCTCTGTGCTTCCTGGACTTGATTAACTATTTCCTTTCCCATTTTAGGGAAGTTTTCAACTATAATCTCTTCAAATATTTTCTCAGTCCCTTTCTTTTTCTCTTCTTCTTCTGGAACCCCTATAATTCGAATGTTGGTGCGTTTAATGTTATCCCAGAGGTCTCTGAGACTGTCCTCAGTTCTTTTCATTCTTTTTTCTTTATTCTGCTCTGCAGTAGTTATTTCCACTATTTTATCTTCCAGGTCACCTATCCGTTCTTCTGCCTCAGTTATTCTGCTATTGATCCCATCTAGAGTACTTTTAATTTCATTTATTGTGTTGTTCATCGTTGCTTGTTTCATCTTTATTTCTTCTAGGTCCTTGTTAACTGTTTCTTGCATTTTGTCCATTCTATTTCCAAGATTTCGGATCATCTTTACTATCATTATTCTGAATTCTTTTTCAGGTAGACTGCCTATTTCCTCTTCATTTGTTAGGTCTGGTGCATTTTTATCTTGCTCCTTTATCTGCTGTGTGTTTTTCTGTCTTCTCATTTTGCTTATCTTACTGTGTTTGGGGTCTCCTTTTTGCAGGGTGCAGGTTCATAGTTCCCGCTGTTTTTGATGTCTGTCTCCAGTGGCTAAGGTTGGTTCAGTGGGTTGTGTAGGCTTCCTGGTGGAGGGGACTAGTGCCTGTGTTGTGGTGGATGAGGCTGGATCTTGTCTCTCTAGTGGGCAGGTTCACGTCTGCTCGTGTGTTTTGGGGTGTCTGTGGCTTTATTATGATTTTAGGCAGCCTCTCTGCTAATGGGTGGGGTTGTATTCCTGTTTTGCTAGTTGTTTGGCATAGGTTGTCCAGCACTGTAGTTTGCTGGTCATTGAGTGAAGCTGGGTGCTGGTGTTAAGATGGAGGTCTCTGGGAGATTTTTGCCGTTTGATATTATGTGGAGCTGGGAGGTCTCTTGTTGACCAGTGTCCTGAAGTTGGCTCTCCTACCTCAGAGGCAGAGCCCTGACTCCTGGCTGGAGCACCAAGAGCCTTTCATCCACACGGCTCAGAATAAAAGGGAGAAAAAGTAGAGAGAATTAGTAGAAGTATGAAGAAAGAAAGAAGGAAAGGAGGGAAGGAAGGAAGGAAGGAAGAAAGAAAGAACGAAAGAAGCAAAGAAGGAAAGAAGGAAAGAAAGGAGGGAGGGAGGAAGGGAGGAAGGAAGGAGGGAAAGAAGGAAAAAAGAAAGAAGATACAGTAAAATAAAGTATAATAAAGTTATTGAATTAAAAAAATACTTATTTAGAGAAAAAAAGGGACGGATAGAACCTTAGGACAAATGCTGGAAGCAAAGCTATACAGACAAAATCTTACACAGAAGCATACACATACACCCTCACAAAAAGAGGTAAAGGGGGAAAAATTATAAATCTTGGTCTCAGAGACCACCTCCTCAATTGGGATGATTCGTTGTCTAAAGGAGGGAAGGAAGGAAGGAAGGAAAGAAAGAAAGAAAGAATGAAGGTAAAGTATAATAAAGTTATTAAAATTAAGTATTAAGAAAAAAATTTTAAAAAAAACCATGGACGGATAGAACCCTAGGACAAATGGTGGAAGCAAGACTATACAGACAAGATCTCACACAGAAGCATACACATACACATTCACAAAAAGAGGAAAAGGGGAAAAAATCATAGATCTTCCTCTCGAAGCCCACCTCCTCAATTTGGGATGACTCGTTGTCTATTCATATATTCCACAGATGCAGGGTACATCAAGTTGATTGTGGAGCTTTAATCCGCTGCTTCTGAGGCTGCTGGGAGAGATTTCCCTTTCTCTTCTTTGTTCTCACAGCTCACAGGGGCTCAGCTTTGGATTTGGCCCTGCCTCTGCATGTAGGTCGCTGGAGGACGTCTGTTTTTTGCTCAGACAGGACGGGGTTAAAGGAGCCGCTGATTCGGGGGCTCTGGCGCACTCAGGCCGGGGGGAGGGAGGGGCACTGTGTGCGGGGTGGGCCTGCGGCGGCAGAGGCCAGCGTGACTTTGCACCAGCCTGAGGCCCGCTGTGCGTTCTCCCGGGGAAGTTGTCCCTGGATCCCGGGAACCTGGCAGTGGCGGACTGCACAGGCTCCGCTGAAGAGGGGTGTGGATAGTGACCTGTGCTCGCACACAGGCCCCTTGGTGGCAGCAGCAGCAGCCTTAGCGTCTCATGCCCGTCTCTGGGGTTCGCGCTTTTAGCCGCGGCTCGCGCCCGTCTCTGGGGCTCCTTTAAGCAGCGCTCTTAATCCCCTTTCCTCGCGCACCAGGAAACAAAGAGGGAAGAAAAAGTCTCTTGCCTCTTCGGCAGGTGCAGACTTTTCCCCGGACTCCCTCCCGGCTAGCCGTGGTGCACTAACCCCCTTCAGGCTGTGCTCACGCCGCCAACCCCAGTCCTCTCCCTGCGCTCCGAGCCTCAGTTCGCAGCCCCGCCCGCCCCAGCGGGTGAGCAGACAAGCCTCTCGGGCTGGTGATTGCCGGTCGGCACCGTCCCTCTGTGCGGTAATCTTCCCGCTTTGCCCTCCGCACCCGTTGCTGTGCCCTCCTCCGCGGCGCCGAGGCTCCCCCCTCCGCCTCCCACAGTCTCCGCCCGCGAAGGGGCTTCCTAGTGTGTGGAAACTTTTCCTTCTTCACAGCTCCCTCCCACTGGTGCAGGTGCCGTCCCTATCCTTTTGTCTCAGTTTTTTCTTTTTTTCTTTTGCCCTACCCAGGTACGTGGGGAGTTTCTTGCCTTTTGGGAGGTCTGAGGTCTTCTGCCAGCCTTCAGTAGGTGTTCTGTAGGAGTTGTTCCACGTGTAGATGTATTTCTGGTGTATCTGTGGGGAGGAAGGTGATCTCCGCGTCTTACTCTTCCGCCATCTTCAAGGTTCCCCCCCCTCCAACATTGTCATTCTTAAAGGTGAACATTTTAACTGTCTGTATTTAGTATCTGCCTTTCTTATGTTAACTAAACATTTTGCGTTCATTTAACTTTCAAAATTTAACACCAAGTGTGGGAGATTAAAGGTAGACATTTTCTCTGTATTTGGTAATTACAAACTATTTGTAAGAGTTTTAAAAAATAGGTTCACTTGGTATTTCCATGTGCAGCATTGCTGCACCTATTTGAATAAATAACACATCGTGACAGAATGCCACATATTTGAAAGATCTGTGGGAATGTTGGTGTACAAAATTCCTAGAGCATGTTGAGTGCTTCCATGATTCCAGAAGCTCTTCTGATAGAGCTGCCTTATTAACTGTGCTTAAAAAGGCAGTAAAACTGAAAGGGTAAAATTTTAAAACTACCATTAGCCGTTTGTCTAATGCCGTACTTTTAGCACACGTTACAAGAGTGAAACTGGATCACAAATTCTTTGCCAACATTCAGTCAATTTTGTTGAACTTTTGTAGTACAGAAGATACTCATCCAACACATAAAATCTAGGGCAATGCAACCTTTAATAGTCTTTCTACATCTTAGAATTTATGATTCTGTCATTTCACTTTTTATTACTTAGACGGTCTTACAATGCTGAAAGTGGGGATGGAGTAAGGAGTTGTACAACCTTCAATTTAAAGGAGGTTGAATGCTGTATTCTCTCTGTAAGATCAAAATAGTTAGGATCTGGAAAGCAGAGTATGTAGTCCCCAAATTTTTAACCTGATATATAAAAACTCCTTCAATCTTTTCCTGTTGTATTCTACTGCTTTGGCTCTATAGTAACTATTACTCAGGAGAATAAACACTCTTCCTAAACAAGTCTCATTTTATTTTAATAATCTTAATATTTTATTTGAATGTCATGTGAGGATTCCTCACTCAAAACCCTGGCTATATAATTAAGGATCTTAGTGATCCAATAAAGCCAATACCATCTGGTTCTGTCCTTTAGGCCAGGGGTCTCCAACCCCCTGAGCCGAGGACCGGTATGGGTCCTCAGCCTCTTAGAAACCGGGGCCACACAGCAGGATGTGAGCAACTCCCCATGGCTCACATTACCCCTGAACCGTTCCATCCTCCCCCGTCCCTCCCCCATCCCTGCCCCGTCCATGGAAAAATTGTCTTCCACCAAACTGGTCCCTGGTGCCAAAAAGGTTCGGGACCGCTGCTTTAGGCTGAAATGAGGGGGGATGTGAAGGCCAGGCATTGGCTCGTGCCAGAATTGGTAAGTTAGACTTATGCCTGATAGTAAGGGCTATGCCTGAAAGAAAGAGATAAATAACTAGACATCAGGCTTCTTAGAGCAGTGATGGTGTCTTACACCTTTTTATAGCCCAGGCTAATTAGCTCAGGCCTGGGACATGGCTGGTTACCATACTTAGAGCTTTAACTAGGGGATCATGAAGCAGAATTAATAAGTTCTGTGTCCCATTGACATGCGAAATGTAGAAGCAGAGAAAAAGTAAATTATGAGAGAGAACAGTTGAAGAACCTGTGATCCCCAAAGTACGTACAGGGGAAGAGGTAGAGAGAAACAGAAAAATAATTTGAATTAGAGAAGACAAAATTATTCAGAAACAGACTGGATGACTATATGCTGAATTACTAATAGTTATCTTATTGGTATAATTGCTTGTTTCTTTTATTTCTCTTTCCTGTTTTTGTTTCATATATAAAATACATGTAACATTTCTATAGGGAAACTTTATATTACCATATGCTCTATGATCTAAACCCTTGTTTTCTCTCTCTTCATCACTACTGCTTTACCTAACAACTTCTAGCCAAGCCTGCTAAACCGATATTCAGTCACTTCCGCAAATACACTAAGGACTCTTCCATCTCAAGGTATCTGCCTTGTTCTTACTCTTCTTTTTGTCTGGATTACTGTTTCCCCAGTTCTCCATGTGACTGGATCTTCTATGTCCTTAAGATCAGGATATGCACAGAAACCACCTCTTGCTGAGAAACCACATCTAAAGAATCCCACTATGTCCCCTCCCAACTCCAGGCATTACCTACTAAGCCACTGGTGTATTTTCTTCATGGCACCTGTCAATGCTGAATATTAATTTACTTGTTTATTATCCTCTACTCAGTACCAGAAGGGAACTCCTTGAAGCAGGGACCTTGTCTAACTTGTACATTAATATGTCCCACACCTAGAACAATATCTGGTACCCAGTAAATATTCAACTAGTCATTGCTGAATAAAAAATGAACAAGTGTATGTGTTTATTGTCATTTTAATATTCTCAAGTAGAGAATTACAGATATATCAAGATACAAACTTGGCAATTGATGAAAATGGATCTGGTGTTCCTTTAACTAGCATCCTCTAACTTTGCTATCTAAATTAACCAAATTGACTTAATAGTTATTTAGGTAACTATATTTCAAATAAATTTTATGCTTCCTTGGCGGAGTTGTGGTGAGGGTGTATAGGGGAGGAACAGTATTGTCCTTACCCAGGCTGGAGTGAAATCCATCTAGGGAATTGGCACTTTTGATTGCTGTGCATAGGCCTGGAAGGTAGAATCTGGAAATAGCTTCTAAAAAAAAGTAACAATGAAAATAATAGTTTCCTGTGCCATTAGTGAGCAGACTACTATATGCTAGGCATCTTGAATAGCTTATCCTTGTCTTGTAGCAAACATTATCCCAATCTTACATCAAATCTCAGTGGGAGACATCAGTGATTACCTCCTAGAGAGGACAGATTGCTGTAGGGCTAAGCCGTGCAACCTTGTTGTTAAGGTTGACATGGAACTAGGAATATTTGATGAATTCAAAGCCAGGATCCTTCATCTACCTTGTTTTTTGAAGGTTATAAGAGGGTATGCTATGATAGCAAAATTATGTCTTTTTCCTTCATTTATCTCAAATGTATCTGAGGCCATTTACCCTTATATAAATCATTTAGAAGCAACGGAAATTCCTTTTGCTTCCTTTGATAAAACCTTTTTTCCTCTAAGCAAACATCAGCAGAAAACAGTGTGCTTTCTCTCCCTCGTGATGCAACCCGAATCCACTTAGTCCGCTAAAGATAAGCATCCCTCTAAGGCACAGACCACACGGGAGGAAAAAGATTGATCAACATTGTGGAAGAAAACTGTTCTCTTCTAAAACTTCACCTTCCCTGTTTGACACCCACACTGAGTCTTCATTTATTTAATATAATTCTTAGCATGGAATGGAGCTCACCACTAAAATTAAGTAATTGGATCAACAAGGACCTGGTATAGATAGATAGTCAGATTCTTTCCAGTGGTCTACAAATCTAACATGGCAAACCCCTCACTACTTTGTCCACATTTTCTACCGAGTAACCCCTCTTTGAATCTGTCCTGGACACACTGCCTTCCTTGCTGCCTTTTGAATATACCAGGTATGCTTTGTTTTAAGCCTTTACTCTGTTGTTCCCCTCTGCCAGGAACGCTTTTGCCCAGGCATCCATCCCACTCACTCGCCAGTGTTCTTCAAGTCTGAGCTCAAATTTAAACTTTGCAATGACGCCCTTCTCTGACTACCCATTTAAAGTTGCAACTGAACCCTGCCCCTTAACTTACTCTACTTTTATTTTTCCATAGCATTTATTGAGTTCTAATATATACTGTAGCTTATCATTTTTATTGTTTATTGTGTATAAACAGTAAACCCCCTTGCTAGAATGTGAGCTCCATTAGTACCTGGATTCTTATGTACTTTGTTCATTGATGTATCTAAACTCTGAAAACACTGCAAGGTTCACAGTAGGCTCTCAATTAATATTTGTTGAATGATGGAAGTACTGGATAGCTTTCCTTTCCACCAAACAGCAAGTACTAACCAGATAATAAGCTAATGGTTGCATCCTTAAAGTCTTTCAGACAAGGATAAGAGGTAGACAAAGAAAAATCCACAGCAGTGGCATCTAAGATAAGAGAGTATTCTTTCACTGAAAAATGGCAGTAACTTCTGGACTGAAAAAGAGGCTATAATCCCATTGCTGAAATGGTTCCTTCTTGCAAAGGCACAAAGTGGAAATGAAAACTGTAAGAGCAATTTAATCTGAGCCTCTTTTGTGTTTCTTCTCCTACAGGTTGGTTGTTTTAAGGAAACTAAAACGAGAGCACAAAACATGAATTTCTTGTGTATCAATATCATGGGAAAATACAGTGTTGGTGTTTCAACACTGACTCTCCACAGCGTACACACACACGTGCATACGCACACAATCTCCACCTCCAGGATTTCATTGGAAATTACTTAACTAACTAATTAGCAAACTGGTAATCTTAGAGTAGTTACATTTATGCATTTGACCTATTAAAAGAATATTAATTCAGGAGGTGTGTAAACATAATAAAATCCCTTTCTACAAGCTACACATTATTAATAAGGGTAAGAAGGTCTGAGATAATGGAAAGATTAATATTCTGACTACCTTGTTCTGAGATAAGGGAAAGGTTGATAATCTAACTACCTTGATGCTTGCAATCGTTGTCTCAACCCAGTGTGAATTCCATATTTGCTCTTCCTCCTCTGCTTCTAAGATTTGTAAGCTAAATTTTATTCTCAGATTCCTTCATATGGCATGATCTCCTTCACACATTCTGAAACCTGTAGCTAGCTCAGTGGTCATCAGTCTGTTTTGCTGAGGAAGGGAAATACAACACTTGTGGTCACTTTTTCTGTTTTGCTTGTGTGTGTGTGTACGTGTAAGTGCCTGTTTTTCCCGCCCTCCCCCTCTCCCTTCCTTCCTTCTCCCTTTTTTCTTTCTTTACTTCTCTCTTCCTTTCTGTTTCTCTTCCTTTCTCTTCTGTCTTTGCCTTCCTACTTTCCTTTCTTTCTCTTTCTTTTTCTCTATTTCGCGTGCTCTCTCTCCCTCTCTTCCTCCCTCCCTCCTCCCTTCCTTCCTTTCTTTCTTTCATAGAGTAACTTTTAGTTTCACTGAGACTTCTCTTCACAGTGACAAGATTCCTGATCCTGTTTTTTGCCCAATCGCTTAAACCCTCTATATAACAAATACATGTAATAATTCAATTCCTGCCTTTGAGAATCTTTTAAAAATAGTTACAGAAATACGGTTCAAATGTATGCATAATTAAATAAGCCAGAAAGATCCAGAGAGTGATGTATGTGATCTAGGCAGAATTTAAGCACCGTGATAATCATGATGATGACTATAGTATAAATAGAGTATTTAAAGTGAACTATACACTCTCCTATGTGCTTTACATGCAGTTCTCTTAACCTTATGAAAAATATGTTGAGAGAGTTCTCCTTGTTCGTATGAGGAAACTGAGATAAAAAATGTTAAAATAAACGTGCCAAAATTACACAGCTAATGACACATGAACTCAAGGTTTCAGTCCAGGTCTGTCTGCCTCTAGAACCAAATCCATAAATCACATTACTTCTGATGAGAACTAAAATGATCAGAATAGCTCCTTGTCAGGATAGAAATTGAGTAGGCCTTGCAAGTCATTAAGGTTTAGGTTAGTGGAGAGGACAAGAAGGAAAAATAGCAACTCTGGCTCAGTGATAGTAAATTTATCACTGTAAGGTAGCATGATCATGCAGCTTTCCCTTGTTTAGTAATTTTAGGGACCTGCACATGAAGTTATTTGAAAGTTTGGCTATAAATAAATATCTCTGCTTCAGTATTTATTTCTGCTCATCATGGATTGGATGAAGACAATGAATTTGACAGATATTTGGTTTTCCAGGATGATTCAAATGCTGGAAAACCCACATGATTATTGAAAAAAAATGGAAGGGGTACCTGATTCCTTTTTCTTGGTCTCATTGTATAAAAAGAAAAAAGAAAAATGAATTCACCCTGTCCAGCCAAATACATGTAATCTGATTTCAGTGCCTGCAGGATTCATCATTCTGTCAGGCCAGCTGCCTTTCTACATGCTGTTCATAATCACAACCCACACAAACAATTTTTCGTGGAGAAACTGAAGAAGCAACTCAAGTTAATGAAAGACGTAGTCATGTGCAAAACAATAAGTTTAAAAGAAGAGCTATGAAGAGCTTATAGAAGATTAGACATAATAAAGTTTTGAAAGACAAACCCGGGCATTCCAGGAAACACTGATTTGTTGGCATTAGTAACAGTGTGAAGGCAGTGACTCAGATAGAACCCTCAGGAGGAAAGTCAGCAACCATCAGCAGTGATCCAGGTCCATTCATTAGCACAGATTATGCACTCCTTCTCTACCACAGAAAGTAAATCAATTTCAAGTTGGCTTTGCATTAACCAAGACGGGGATTTTGCTTAGATATGTTATCATAAATTGAGGCAAACCCTGAATGCTATTGTTTTTTAAGAGAAAAAGAAATTGTTTTCCTTGAAGAAGGTAGCTGGTACAAGCCATAGGACCATTAAGCCTGGTTCACTCTATGGTGAAAATAAGGAGAAAGTTCATGCCTTGCATTATGGATAGTTTAGAACATACTGGAATCCCACATCCCATCCAAAAGCACACATCTGAGTTCCTTGAGGGCAGTAAATGTCTTAGTGGCATTATAGTGGTAATCCTAATAGCCAAACACACTGGTGTATACATTGTAGATGATCCGTAACATGAAATGAATTAAAGTACTTCCTTTTGAAGAAGTACTTTAAAGCAAGTAACCAAAAGGAGTGGGTGGCCTTTGACAGACAAAGAAAAACAAAAACTCTTAGCTTTTGACACAGAGGAAAAAAACCCTGAGAGATGTAACAGCCCTTACCCTTCCCAGCCAAGCAGTCATGCTTTACAGAGTTGCTATTAATGATTTTATATTATCAGTGAATATTGTGTTGTTTTCTTTTTTTCCGTACGCGGGCCTCTCACTGTTGTGGCCTCTCACGTTGCGGAGCACAGGCTCCGGACGCGCAGGCTCAGTGGCCATGGCTCACGGGCCTAGCCGCTCCGCGGCATGTGGGATCTTCCCGGACCGGGGCACGAACCCGTGTCGCCTGCATCGGCAGGTGGACTCTCAACCACTGCCCCGCCAGGGAAGCCTGAATATTGTGTTTTTGAATGATGACATTGTCTCCTAGGCTTTTATGCTCCAGATCTTATCTGTGCAGTTTGTACCCCCTGTTGTCTTTAACAATAAAGGATTCATTTAGATTCACCAAAATGTCATGCGATTTGATTGGTTTTCTATTTTAAAATGGGAAGATGGAAGCACCTGGCTTTCATAGCAGCCTTCAGTAATTCTGACCTTGGTTCAATAATCCATTTAGAAGGTAGAAAACGATTCTGTAATGCAAAGTACATAACCCAGCTACAGTTATCACAGAACATTTTCCAAGTGCTAACACCTTTCCTTTTGAAAACTCAAGAAGACATTCTTCAGTTCTTTGTTTTTATAATATGTTTTACTTTAGATTAGTCTGTGGTTATATTGTGTGTTGTCTCTCAAATACCTTGAGGATAAATAGAGATAATATCAATATAATAAAAACAAAACACAGGAGGTAAAGGTGGAAATGCATGTAGATAGCAGAAAAATATACTAGTGAGAAAATAAGTAAATAAAACTATTTTAACTGAGTGACAGAGGCCAAAGCATTCCCAGCATATTAAAATGTCCTCTGGAAAAAGCAATTATAAATGAAGCTAATATAGAAAGACTATTTTGAGGAAAATGCTTGGAATGGCTGCCCTGTGTTCCCATAAGTCTCCCTTGGATGGATACTCTCATGTAGAAATACATTTACATTGCATTTCTATCTTGAATGTGTGAATTCTTATATTTTCAAAACTACAAAATGGAGCAGATGATTTACTGCAAAAATACTGTAAGATATAAAAGAAATGAAGACATATGATACACTTCTCTTATACTCTCACAGTTCCTGGCATAGTCTTGGGCATTTTATGATAAACTGGAAACTCTAGCCTTGAGAAATTCCTCCATTACCTTGTATTGTCCAGGTCAATAGTCATCTTAAATATTTGCTGTGTAGTTATATGTGCCTTGGAACTTCAATACAAATAAATGCCATTCAGATATGTTTGGTTTGAATGATACTCTAGAAATAAATTAGTCCAGGGATGATAGGTAGATACAGAGACAGATTCTCTAACTGATTAATTGAGCTGCCTGGAATACTATATTGAAATGGACTCTGTTAGACTTAGGAAAACAGAATTTTGGGAAAGTTTAATGATGTCTCCTAAGGACATAGAAGAGAATATTTGTAACCTTTGCCCCAGATATTTGTTGTCACATATTCCATTAAAAAATTAATGTAAAATTCACATAACATACAATTCACCATTTCCACTTTGCACATTTTAAAGTGTACAATTAAGTGGCTTTTAGTATGTTTGCAGTGCTGTGTAATCATTATCAGTATCTAATTCCAGAACGTTTTCATCATCTTTAAAGAAACCCCACATGCCTCTCAGCTCCTCCCTTATTCCCATCATCTGGAAACCACTAATCTACTTTCTGTCTCAATGGATTTGCCTATTCTAGACGTTTCATATAACTGACATCACGATATGTCATCTTTTATGTATTGTTTCTTCCACTTAGCATAATATATTTTCAGGGTTCATCCACGTAGTAGCATATATCAGTATTTAATTTCTTCTTAATTGAACAGATATATCACATTTTTTGTCCATTCATACATGATTCAGTTTTATATTAACCAAGTAATATCCTTTGAAAAAAGATCATCTTTTTTGTAATTGTAACTATAACTTTTTGTAATTATTTAATTAATGTACTTTGGTGGTATTTTAGTTGCTTTGATATTCGTATTTAACCCTTGATTTTTCATGGTAATGGAAAAGACCTTTCACATAAATCACCTCAAATTTAAAAAAAAAATAGATGAACATGTGAATTAACCTTAGAGTCACTACATATTTTTTATGCCCTATTTGAGCTATGTTCAAAATTTGACGTTAATGGATAAAAAATAAAACTATGGTTAAGTCTTCTCAGAGTGGGCAAAGAGGAAACAAATGAATATCTGGTTAATATAAAATAGAAATCATCTGCTATTAGAAATATCTTGTGTATCTTATTAATATTTAAGAACTCAGTGCCATGGACTAATGGAAAGAATACAGATTTTGGAGTCAGGCAGACATGGGTTTGTATGCTAGTTCCACTGTTTCTTAATTATGTATTACTTGGCATGTTATTTTAAGTTCCTCATCTGTAAAATGTGGATAATAATAATCCCCCAAACAGGGATAGAGCCAAGATTAAAGGAGTTAATATATGTAAAGTAACTAGTACATGGCACACAGGAGCTCAAGAAATATTAATTCCCTTCCTTTTGCAAACATTGCTTCTGCTTCATAATTAGTAATCTAGTGTTATCTGAATGAACTGCACAATCATTCCCTCCCTGCTTTTAATGCATGCTATTTCATTTTATTAGGAAAGCTTTCTTCCGTTTCCATTGCTTTTCACTCATTTCTTTTTTAATCTTCAGAAAAAAAAAAAACTGCCAAAAACAAAAACTTTAATCACTTCTAGAGTTATTGGCATATTCCCTATTTGACTTCCCATACTCCTTGTGTTTTTTAAGGTCAAGGAATTTATCAGAATTCACAGTGAAGGCTGGTGCAGTTTTTAGCTACTTTGATATTCATATTTAGCTACTGAAAGCCCCACCAAACTATAATCTCTTTGCAGAAGGTAACATGTTAAGTTTGAAGCTATGAAGACTCTGATACTTTACCCTACTTGCAATTTTCAAGCTAACAATTAACCTGTCAGAGTGTATAGTGTATGCATGTGTGTGAGGTATATATGCATGCGTATTATGTATGTATATACACACATACACATATATATATACATACACATATATATGTATATACATTCTTATATATACTAAAGAACACACCATTTACTCACAGAGCATCTTGTGTTTCCTACCATTTCTCCACTCCCAGTTTCCCCAGGGTGAGCCATGGAGGTCTAGAGGTACCACAGGAGGAGAGGAACTCGTAAATTATAAAACTCAGTAGCTTACTTAGGGCACTGGCACATCTGCCTTTCCTCTCCTCCACAGAAAGAGACATCTTTGCCTTGGAACATAAAGCCTCTCTGGGAAAAGAAAGCTTTTCTATCTGGGAAAGAAGTAAATGACTCCAAGGGGAATATGAATTTAAGTCCCTCCAGAGCAATATATTATCTCTAACTTCCAAGGCATGTTTGTTATTCACTCATAAAGCCCAGACTGTGCAGAAATATGAAAATGTTCATGCAGCTTTTTCTCTCAACATAACCATGTCTGTCTGAAATTTGCATTTCCATTTCCCAGATGCTTGCTAGAAGAATGAATTAATTTATGGTGTTTTCTTATTCCATGATTCTCTGCTTTTCAGCTATTCTAACTGATTTTAAGAATTCCTCTTGTGAACATTTTCTTTCCCTACTAGAGTGTAAATCCCTTGTAAGCCTGAGCTGTACCTTATAGTTCTTTTGGAATCCATAGTGTTAATAATAGTGCTAGCTGCAAGGAAATTACACAGTAATACCTGGTGACTGTCCGTTTATTCCAGTTAGTCAACATAAAGAGGGGAAAAAAAATCCATGTTTTTGTTATTTTAATGTATATGATTTGATGATATGTTCTTAGAAGGTATATAACTCTTTTATTATCTGTGGTGTTAATGTACATGGTGTATCAAAGCATCTCCATGATATAGTACAGATGTCTGTCTGAATAGGAGTTTGATTCCATTACTTAAAATTAGTAACTTTTCAAACATGTTTTAAAAGAGTAGCTCCCATTGAGCTAACACTCTGTGCCTGGCCCTGTATCAGGCACCTTGCATACACTTTCTCACTTTTCACCTTTGTCTCCTTGGAGACAGGCATTGAGTACGGTTTAAAGTAGTTGTTCTATTATTCTTTTTGGAAGTTACTCAAAGTGATTAGTTAGGCAGCCTGACTAGAGGACAGTATAGGTACTCCATTCTTCTCTTACTCATGAACTTATTCGTTTAAAGGAGGTACAGTCTCTTATGCTACTGAGCGTATTTACAACTTTGAAACGATGCCACACAAATCTGTAACTGCTCTCTGTGAAGGATGGTAGGGAAGTTTGCCATTATCAACTACCATGGCATATAATTTTTCCCAGACACAGTATAAACTCTTTCCCATTCCAGAACAGGATGCATGATGCTAAAATTCTGGAAGCCAATATGTCTAGACATTGTGTTCTAACCCAGTGTACAATGAGAATATAAACAGGAATATAAACAGCTTGGCATGTGAGCCCTTGATTGCTTTTGCTTCTTTTCCCCTTCAAGTTATGATTGATGTTTGCATGTGTGATTATTTGTCACTCCTCTGTGCCCGTTCTCTTCAAAGGTTGAGTTTCTAGGCAGTACTGAATAGTCCATGCCAAAATTTTGTGACTGTTCTTGCTATTCTCTTTTATTTTCACTGACATCAAAGTTTTTTCACTGACTTATTTCTGTCTTGGGAAATGCTAGGTTAGCTTCAAAATAGACCATAGTAGGAATGCTTTGGGACATAAAATAACTACTCTGTTAAATGAAAAAGTTATTGTGTTTGATGATTATGATAGCTCAAGATGGCAGAAAAATTATTTGACATCCCTAAGAGATAGGGCTTAATTCTCTCCTTGCATCTCTACCCACCTTAGTAATTTGTCTAGCCAGTACAATGTGCTGGAAGTGACATTATGTGCATTTCAAGCTAGGTCAAAAGAAGCTTGCCCCCAAAGAAAGTTGCAGTGTTAATCATTTAACGTGCCAAGAAATGTATTTCATAATTTCTTATAGGCAAAATACTTCAATTTTAAACCACTAGTAAACTAAACTTGAAATAATTGCTCTAAACTTTAAAAAAAACTATACTAAAAAAACCACTTATATTTACTATGCTATCTACCTCAGTTGTCATATGGCCTTTCTCTGGTATTCAGATCACTATGAAATATGGGAAAAAATTGAAAGATGATAAAAGAAGTATATTCATTGTGTCTCTTTTTAGGAAAAAGAATTTGGGGTATATACTCTGGGAAGAGTATTCATCTCAAAAATAACAGATAGTCTAAAAGTAACCTCATTTGTTTTTTTTTTGTTTTTTGTTTTTTGCGGTACGCAGGCCTCTCACTGTCGTGGCCTCTCCCGCTGCGGAGCGCAGGCTCAGCGGCCATGGCTCACGGGCCCAGCTGCTCCGCGGCATGTGGGATCTTCCTGGACCGGGGCACAAACCCGTGTCCCCTGCATCGGCAGGCGGACTCCCAACCACTGCACCACCAGGGAAGCCCTCCCTCATCACTTTTATTCAACATTGTATTAGAGGTCCCAGTCAGTTCAATAAATCTAGAAAAATAAATAAAAGGCATACAGATTGAAATGAAGGAAGTATAACTATTTATTTATAGATAGCATTACTGTCATGAAGGAAACTTTGCAATGTATACTAGAACTAATAGGTTGCAGAATTCAAGGTCAATATACAAAAATCAATTATATACCTGTATAATTTCATTAGATAATCATACATAGAGATCAAAATACCCTTCACAACATAAAAAATATGAAGTCCTTTGGGCTCAATATTAAAAAAAAAAAGATGTCCAAGATCTTTACACTGAAAATACAAGCTCTTGCTGGGTTAATTATGGAGTGCCTGAATAAATGCAGATTTATGCCATGCTCAAGCAATAGAAACATTTAATATTATTAAAATATCAATATTAGGGAGAGACTATGTACATACATACAATGGAATATTATTCAGTGATTAAAAGAAATGACCTATCAAGCCATGGAAAAACATGGAGGAACCTTACTTACATGTTGCTAAGTGAAAGGAGCCAATATGAAAATGTTCAATTAAAAATTTAAAAAGTTCTACAAAAAAAAACCCAATCAAAAAATAAGCAGAAGACCTGTATGGACATTTCTCCAAAGAAGACATACAGAAGGCCAATAGGCACATTAAAAAATGTTCAATATCGATACTTATTAGAGAAATGCAAATCAAAACTACATTGAGTTATCATTCCACACCTGTCAGAGTGGCCATCATTAAAAAGTCTACAAATAATAAATGCCGGAGAGGGTGTGGAGAAAAGGAAACCCTCCTACACTGTTGGTGGGACTGTAAATTGGTGCAGTCACTATGGAAAACAGTGTGGAGCTTCCTTAAAAAACTAAACAGTAGAGTACCATATGATCCAGCAATCCCACTCCTGGGCATGTATCCAGAGAAAACTAATTTGAAAAGATACATGCACCCCAATGTTCATAGCAGCACTACTTACAATAGCTAAGACATGGAAGCAACCTAAATGTCCATTGACAGATGAATAGATAAAGAAGATGTGGTACATGTATACAATGGAATATTACTCAGCCATTAAAAAAATGAAATAATGTCATTTGCAGCAACGTGGATGGACCTGGAGTTTATCATACTAAGTGAAGTAAGACAGGGAAAGACAAATACCATATGATATCACTTATATGTGGAATCTAAAATAGGATACATATGTCTTTATTTACAAAATAGAAACAGACTCACAGAGGTAGAAAACAAACTTATGATTATACCTAAGGGGAAAGGGTGGGGACGAGATAAATTAGGAGTTTGGGATAAGCAGAAAAAATAATTAAAAAGGTTCTATATGGTTCCAAATATATGACATTCTGGAAAAGGCAAAAACAACAGCGGTTTTTGGTATCTTCTAACAAATTCCCTCTTATGATTAAGCCAAAAATAAATAAATTTGGCATATAAATATAATAAGCATTTATATGTCCTTTAACTTAGTTTTATTTATTTTTGTTATTTTTCAGGTGAAAGTAGATAAGTACACTAGAGAGAGACTTGACTTGGGGACTGAATAGAAAGAACAAAGATACAGACTTTAATTAAATATAAAAATGTTATTTTGCTCAGAAGAATCCAGTGAGGGAAATTCACATCAAAGTAGGAGGTATCTAAACAAACATGAACTTGGTGACATCATCATGTGAAAGCTGTAGAGGAGAATGCAGCCTAGCATATGTAATTAGTTTTGATTTGCAGTGAACTTGAATCATGTGCACAGCACGATAGAGTGAGAATTAGCCCAGCAGACCACACAGTATCCATACCCAAGGAATCATTGCCTTCTCTATATAATACTCTTGTTTTATCTTATCTAGGTTTCATTTTTCCATCTGTTAGAATTCACCACCTTTTAAAAATATTGATAGGTTTTACTGGTATTTGGAATTTTAACTCACAAGGTTTTCTGACATTCTTTCCATTTCTTCCCAATACCAAGAATGGACTCTATATAAAACATAATTCCAGAAAATTTAGAGTATTAACTTTGGTGAAAATTAGACATATACCATTAATCAGATAACAGAAAGAAAATCAAGTGGTAAAAAAGAATTAGCAATGTTTGTAGAGTAATATAAGTAAAAATATGTGAATCCTGTTTTCACACTTTTACGTAGTAATCGTGGACGTGCCATCTCACCATTGGGAGCCTCAACTTTCTCATATTGTAAAAGGAGGATAGCAAAACTAGTCTGGAGAACAGATGAAAGATAAGGAAAGCTTTTTAGACACTCTTCAATATACACTATTCTTAAGCATTCTTAAGTAGACCAACAGCAATATTAATAAACCTATGGCTAGCATGAGATTGTCACAGAACTGTTGTTCTTCAGTGTGAAATACACTCAAACAGTATCTTGAATACTTGAATAATGGTTTACTTTAAAACCATGAATGGTAGTTGGACGACGGGTGCTTCTATAAGTATTTGTGGTGTTTGCTTACTGAAACCTCTGTTTTCATCCAGCATATTGCACTAGTTATTTAAATCTTTGCCAGCACAGTAGACGATTACATATTATTCAGACCTTGGCCCAAGTTTGCTGCCTGGAAGTACTTTGTCCTAATAGAGTAATAATGGCTCAAAAGTAGGACCAAATCCCCTTCCCATTGCAACTCTTATTCTCCTGCTCTCAATTTTTTAGGAAATTCTGATGGCGTTTTTATTTCTCTTGACCACCTCTAGCTCTGATTCTTTGTTTCTACTGTAATTCTTATTCTCTGCTCTGCTACTTCCCACCTCTGTCATTTCTAAAGGATGACAATTCAGACAACATGAAGGTGACTGAACTGAAGCATAAAGTCTTTTCTTTAAAAAAGCATCAATTTTCCTCTAACCCCAAAGTTATAACATTATGAGTTTAGTACTGGCTAGTTTTCCATAGTTCATGTCATTTACTCTTGTAAATATCAGCGAGTTATGTTTTTATGGTGCATACTAAATTCTCCATTTTAGAGAGGGGGAAACTGAGGATCAGAATGGTTATGAAATATGATCATGTTAGGAAATAAGCAAAGATGTCTTACGGAATAGATTCCAACCTCTGATCTCCTTAATCTAGACCAGAAATGCTATTCTTCCCCTATTTAAGTTCGTTATTTGACTTCTTCAATAAGTATGCTCATCCATTATCTGGTAAAATGTTTTGTCCTTCCTTGTTATTTCTAATTTTATTCTCTCACTTTCTTTAATTTTCTTTTTGCAGATCTACAGGTAGTAGTATTTCCTCTATTTCTTTTTTTTTTTTTTTTTTTTGTGGTACGCGGGCCTCTCACTGTTGTGGCCTCTCCCATTGCAGAGCACAGGCTCCCGACACGCAGGCTCAGCGGCCATGGCTCATGGGCCCAGCCGCTCCGTGGCATGTGGCATTTTCCTGGACCGGGGCACGAACCCGCGTCCCCTGCATCGGCAGGAGGACTCTCAACCACTGCGCCACCAAGGAAGCCCAGTATTTCCTCTATATTTAATCCTTTTTCAGGCTGTATTGTTATTCTGAATGACATAAACACCAACCAAAATATAATTATAAATATTTCAAGTGTCAGCACACTGAAAGATTTTGATATCAGTAATTTCAGTTTCCTCTGTCTCCCACC
This sequence comes from Monodon monoceros, assembly GCF_005190385.1. Classification (NCBI taxonomy): domain Eukaryota; kingdom Metazoa; phylum Chordata; class Mammalia; order Artiodactyla; family Monodontidae; genus Monodon; species Monodon monoceros. The sequence goes on along the minus strand of NW_021703784.1, from coordinate 75,726,635 downwards.
AATTACAGTGTATAGCCAAAATCAACACATTTTGCAAGTTAGTACCAGGCTTTCCTTTGCTTTAATTTTCCTGTAGTTGAAGACGCTTATAATTCTGAAAGATAGTACTTCTTAATAATGATGCAAACGAAAATTGCAAATCTTACTTTAATTCAGTAAATTGTGGTAACAATTTAGGATATCTCATTTTCCACCCATTGTTGACCCACTTGAAAATGATGACAGTTTATCCACAGTAGAAGCTAGTGCTGTGCTAAGAGGGAGCAATTATTAGAATTTTGTATCAACCACACAGGCAGAATTTCCAAATTGTCAGCAAAATCATGTGCAAATTATCAACAAGATAAAATTAGCAGACCTGATAGAGATAAGCATAATAACTTCTACACAGCATAAAAATCTCGTTGAATAAAAAATGCAAGTTTATATTTTGGACTTTTGGAAAACAAGCATAAGGGTATATTTTTTCTTTTACTATAATATGTTTCAACCATTTTGTTATTGGCCTAAGATGATCACTGTGTGTATTTACATGTTTGGTTATTTATAAGAAAATTAGGTTCAGTTTTGAGTATGTAAAGCAATACATTTCTCCCAAGGTTCAAACTATTTTCAGATCATTCTTTGCCTTTTGCAGGTTAGCTGCCTTTGAGCTTAGTGGCTTCAGTATAGAATGTTTTATTTCTGTTTCAACTTTTCTTTTAATTGGAACCTCAGCTCACGTCCTTATAAATCCTACAATTTTAGTTATTTCACAGAGAAATAATGTGGGATTGGCTGTATAACAGTGTGAGCTGATCTTAAAGTTTGAAGGGTGTGCTTTGAAATTTTGCTTTCAATCTACAAAAGGCAAAAAACACATCAAACTTGACAGAACTCAACATTCATAATTCTCCTGTTGTCCTTACTTCACCCAGTACCATCATTTCTCATCCTCTCAATCCATCCTTCCTATTAGAGTAGAATGTGAGATTTGATATTACTCATATGTTATTAAAGCTAAGGAATGTGTCCGTTCACTTAACAGATGTTGAACGAGCATTGTCTATATGCCAGAAAAACGCAGACGAACATGTTATTTTCCTTGTGAGAATTCCAGCGTAGTATTCTCCTGGGGATCTTGTTAAAATGCAGATCCAGATTCAGTAGGGTTGGCATATGGTCTGGTTTTCTACATTAGTAAGAAGCCCCCAAGGAGTAATAGTGCTGTTGGTCTGATCAGGAACCATACTGTGAGTCACAAGATTCCAGGAAAGTGAGAAAGAGTAAGAGTAAAAACAAAGTAAAGTGAAATAAATATTTTTCCAGAGAGTTTTAAGTGTACAAATAAAAACGAATAAGGAAATGACTATAGAATTTCAGGAGTAGGGTTTCTAATTTTGAATAGGGTAGTCAAGGAAGCCTCCACTGAGAAGGTGATATTTGAGTAAAATCCTAGAAATTTTAGGTAGTAAGAGGCAGATATTTGGTGGGGAGAGCCTTCCAGGCAGAATAAACGAAAAATGCTTTGTGTAGCAACGTGAGTAATGTGTTGAGGCCAGCAAGGTAGAATGTGGCCCACGAAGAATGAGTACCAGAAGGAGCTTAGGAGAAGAAGTCAGAAAGTTAACAAGGAGCCAGATAATAGCGTTTTGTAGGCCTTTTAGTAATGACTTTGCCTTTTATTTTGAGTGGTTTAGTGGGCTTTGAGGATCATTCTTATTACCCTTTTGAGAAATAAACACACACACACGTTAAGTGCAGAAGCAGTGAGGTCATTTAGGAGGCTAGGGCAGTAAGCAAGATGAAGATGATGGTGGTTTGTACGAAATGTTAGCTGTAAATGTGATGAGTGATAGATATATTTTGATGGTAAAAATGTCACTGATGGACTGATGTAGTAACTTAGAGGGGGGAAAAGAGGAGTTAAAAATGACTTCCCTGGTGGTGCAGTGGTTAAGACTCTGAGCTCCCATTGCAGGGGGCCCAGGTTCGATCCCTGGTCAGGGAACTAGATCCCACATGCAGCAACTAAGTTCGCATATCACAACTAATGAGCCCGCCTGCCACAACTAAGACCCAGCGCAACCAAATAAATAACAATAATTACAAAAATTATTCAGAATGCTTTGGCCTGGGCAACTGAAAGGAAGGAGATGCTGTTATGTGAGCAGGGAAGATCAAATGCATTGTAGAATTCGGGAGGAGATGAAGAGTTCAGTTTTGGAAATGTTAAGATCAAGATGGCTATTAGACATTTAAGTTGATTTGAATAAGCAACCGGATATAAGAGTCTGGAGTTCAGGCTGGAGATATACGTCTTCATCAGTCTATATATGGAATTTGAAGGCAAAAGCCTGGATAAGATCACTATTAACGTTAATATAGATGAAAGGATTTCCTTTGTTAAGGCATCAGAAATATGAGAATGACCAGTAAAGGGGATGAGAAGAAGTGATACTGGTAGGACAAAAGAACAAAGAGAACATGGTGGCTTGGAAGCCAGAAAGTTAGTGTTTCAAGGAGGATAAAAGGATTAACTGAGTCATTAACTAATGATGAGATTATGATCAGATATAGCAAAGTGGACCACACTGAGGATCTTGAGAACTGTTATTTTGATAGAGCAGCTGTCTTGATTAAAATGGGTCAAACATAAAATGGGCAAAGACACAATATAGACAGCTCTTTGAGGAAAGTGGATTTTTTGTTTGTCATAAAGAAAGATGTAGAGGGTGAGAGGAGGGTTTATTCAAGGATGTGAGAAACCACATCTAGTATGTGTGCTAAGCAAATAACAAATAGAAGAGAATTGATGATACAGGCAAAGGAAAGTGTAATCACCAAAGCAATACCCTTTCATAGGCAAGAGGGCATGGGATCCACTGCACAAGTGATGTGACGGGCTCTGCTAGGAGCACAAAATGTTCACCTACAGCAGAAGACTAGGCAGAAAACGTGCGTAAAGGTGCAAGTCTGTGGGTAGATGTGAAGCAAGGTGACAAGCAGAGAATGAGGATGGAGAGGTGGTATTTAGGGGTGTTGGGAGAGAGGAGTACATAAGAAATAATGCCTAATTTATGGAGTTCAAGACTAATGGAGTTCAAGAATTAGGAAAATATAGGGTAGTCATGTAAAGAAATTGTGGGCCCACTTGATGTTGGAGATCAAGAATGTAAACTGAAACCAGAAGATATGTTTGCGTGTTTCCCCCAGCAATGTTATGCTGATTAGGGATGCCCTAATTCTACCTTGGCTTTACTTTGATGTCTCAAAATAAGTCATAGGCTCAGGGAATAATGGCAAATATGTAACAGTACCTCATTCTGTTATTACATAGGCTTGCTCCATAAATCCCAGGGCAGAACTCTGTAGCAGTACGGATGTGAGCATGCCTAAAATTCTCAGTGCACTCTTTATAGTCCTAAACCTATATCCAAACAGTAATAACTTATTAACCTCCAACTGATCCCTTGCTAAAAGCTCCTGAAGCAATTAGTGCTTCCACATGGGTGTTTGATAAAAAGAAGGAATGAGCAGCCATAGGCAGCCAAGCATGTTCAGGAGGCAAGACCTAGTTCAATTTATAATTTCAGTCCTAAGAGGAAGAGGATTGTTGGAAAGAGAGCAAAGTGGCAGGGCTTTTTCTCATACTGGTAAATGCCAAGGGACATCTTACTCATCCTAGTTACTGAAAGGAAGAGATGGAAAAGAGAGAGAGAAATAGCAGAGTCATGTTGCCTTTTAAGTGGAGAGAAGGTTTTTGTTTTCTTCCTTGTATTTTATTCCTTATACTCCTACCACATCAGACACATGTAGGAGGAAACTAAAGTTAATTACAGTGTGTTCAGTTTTTCATTACATTTTAAACACACATAATGTTTAATGAATATGGCAGATAAGTGTCCTATAAGCTGAACAATTTGGTTATTTTTTCCATCCAGAGTCTCTCACTTGTTTTTCTATTTAAAACTGTACCTTTAACCAGACCATGACATGCACATAAAGAGGTAGACCCAGTGTTTACTGTGCTTGATATTCAAGGCCCCTTCAGGGACACAAGTATGGGTCTACTGACTATATGCTTCCCTTTATACCTTATCTGTTAGTCCTGTCTCTTTAGATCATGACTTATCATCTTTTTCCAAACAAGCACTTGTCCCTCAGATCTAACAACATATTTGGTTTCTGTGGTTATGACTCTGGGCCTTTATTCTTTAACCCACTTTTATATTCATCCTTCCTTTACTTCCGGCTCACCTATTTCAATTATAACACTGAGGACCCAGGCTCAGTGTCAGTACATCAGACCATTATTCCTTCTAGGTCTTCCCATATACATTATACAAAGAGTAATTAGACACCTATAAAAATATACTGAAAATTTAAGCATATTACTCAACACTTCAACTTGCTTTAACTCCCATATCCAGTAGGTTGCCAGGTTCTATCACTTCACCCTCTACAATAGCTCTTGTAGCAATTCCCTCCTATTTAAAGACCCAGTGTCAAAGTAGTGGCACTGAGTATTCACTGCTATGGACTGTGATGCTAACCTCTTAAATAGCATCCTCACTTTTAACTTTGTTCCCATTCAAGCCATTGATCTGGAGAGCTGTCAGACTGCTCTTCCTAAAACAGTGCTTTTTTTTTCAGGGGCTCTCAACTTACTGAATATATCAAATATGTTATGTTACAGAACATATAGAAAATATGTCTGAATTTGCATTCAGAATATTTCACCATCTTTTCCTATCCTGCCTTTCTGGTTATCTTCATTTTCATACAGGAAATTAAGGACTCAATAGCACTGAACTCCATTCCAAATATAAATTTTATTTTCCTTCATCATTAATCTTCTGGCACTAACATTTAGAATACTCTCCACTCTACTATGTCTACTTCCAAAGATCCCATCTCATTCTTCCATAACATGTTCCATGAGAACATCACATATCAGAATTAATGAATGGCAGAATTAATTTTTTTCCTTGTTCATTAACCCAAAGCTTTTTGTTTCTCTGTTACAAAAATCATCAAATCTTACTTTGAATTATCCTTAAGTGTACACCATAATATTATATCTGTAATATTGCAGGTTATTGAATGCCAGAAAAGCTTAATCATTTATATTTGTAAGCCTTTCAGGATTAGGAAATATTTGGCAAGTGGCAAATTATATAAAATTATTGTCAATTCAAAAATCATAACTAACTTCCTCTTTTCAATATGATGATTTCAGTACTTTTAATTAGCCATCCAGTTGTATGCATCTAGAAAACTAGACAGAATTCCTGAAGCAGCTGTGTTTATGTATTAGACAACAGACAATGCAGAGCCGTTATCGCTGAGAGAATGGGAACAAGAATGGTAATCTCCATCATTGCCCTATTTTTTGGCTTCAAGGCATTTATTGAACCACAGTGAGGAATTCAAACAGACACGTTGTATTTTTGAGCTGCGAAAGGAGAGATCAAAGATTAAGTAGTCCAGAATGAATGGAAATTGCATCTAGAATACTGAAAGGGTGCTAGTAGCAGAAATAACTCCATAAATTAGTATAAGGACTACTTTAGACTGCCTGAATATTAAGCTGAGCATACATAGGGTGGAACACGTGAGAGTGAACAAAGAACAAGCTTAGAGGGGAAAATGCTCAGTACAGGTAACGATTCCCAGAGCTCCTATAGCGTTGAGAAATATTAAAGTTCTAACGAATCTTAATGGTGAGATTTCGTGGAAAATTCTGGGTATTCAGGATTTGAATAAAGACCACACCTTAGGAGTGAGAAAATTCTAACCTGAGAATATAGGCTACTCTAGCCCAATAGTAAAAAAGCTTAAAAGCAAGTCTTGGTTTCTACAATAAGGTGTTAATTTCTACTTAACACCTCAGTCCCTTCACATAAGGCTGGAAAGCAAAAAAACAAAAATTCACACAACAAAAGCCTTAAAAAAAAAAAAAAAGCCTTGAAAGGACCAAGCTGATCTGCCTGGCAGAATAATGCCCCAAACTCTCTTAAGGAAGACGACAAAATCTAGACACTCAAAAATGTAGCATTTAGGGCTTCCCTGGTGGCGCAGTGGTTGAGAGTCCGCCTGCTGATGCAGGGGACACAGGTTTGTGCCCCGGTCCGGGAAGATCCCACATGCCGCGGGGCGGCTGGGCCCGTGAGCCATGGCCGCTGAGCCTGCGCGTCCAGAGCCTGTGCTCCACAATGGGAGAGGCCACAACAGTGAGAGGCCCACGTACCGCCAAAAAAAAAAAAAAAAAAATGTAGCATTTATAATGTCCAGGATAAAATAAAACGTCACTGGGCATACAAAGCATCAGGAAAATGGTATATTTAATGACAGAAATAATGCAATTAGAGGAAAAAGAATCTGGTAGAGATATGAAAATATGTGCAAATATGTAAAGGAAAACATTAACATAATGAAGAGAGAAATAGTAACACAAGAGGACAAGTAACATTTCTATAAGTTAAAATAGAATGTGTGAAGTAAAAAATTTGCTAAATGGTACTTATACCAAATTAGACTCTAGGAAAAAAATAATGAGTAAATTTGAAGACAATAGAAATGATATTTATAGTGATTTGCAGAATATGAAAAAAAATAGTGGGATAAATGAAGGACAGAAAAGATATTTGAGTCAATAATGGCCAGAGAAAATCCATCTTTTTTGAGTAATATTAAACATGGTCTGAAAAACTGAGTGAATCCAAACCAGAATAAAGAGACAACCACAAAATAGAAATCTCACAACCAAACTTTTAGATCAATAATAGAAAAAAAAATTTTTTCTATTAAACGAAAATAAGAATGAAGGATAAAGAGTAACTTACTAGAAAAAACATAATCTAAAACACATTGAAAATCCTAACAAAATGAATGAAAAAATAGTCTACTTGGAATTCTATATCACGTGGAAATATTTTTCTAAATCGACAGCAAAATGGTTTATATTCCAACAACAAAAGCTAAGAGAATTTTTACAAGCACATCTATAATGGAAGCCATGTCAACCAACCAACCAACCAACAGAAAAACCCAGTGGTGTTCAACAGAAAGAAAAGTCCATATATAAAATTGAATCTACAAAAAGAATGTAGAAATGCCATTAAAAAGTGATTCTGCAACTTTGTGATTTTTTTTTAAGTCATGTTTCTCTAAGTGTTTAAAACTCAAATTTGTTAGGACTTTCTCATGCCAAGATCCTTTGACAGAAAATAGTCTGTCACCTGATGTTAGTGTTGTTGGTTAAGCAACTGTCTGGTGCAAATTCACCGCTGGCAAAGTCTCTTTAAACTCCAGGAGTCCAGGACAGCTGTGCCCCTTATGCCTAGATGGGTCCCTGTGTCACTCTGGGCTTCAGTTTTTGCATCTGTACCAGAGCAGAGGAGCTTCAAAAGTCCTGCGCAATCTTAAGGAGAAGAAACATGCTCCCAATCACCACACCACAGCAATAGGGAAGGTGGAGGAGCAAGTAGACACATTGATAGATTGCAATAAATTGTACACAGAATTGTATGTAAATTACTTCAATAATGTTAAAATAATAATGGTAATATTATAAAAAATATTATCTACCCTCTTCTCAAAGAGCTGAGGGATGCAAATAGAAATGCATTTTAGGTTAGAAATTGAAGCTGCTGTTGTCGTGGTTGATTTTACTATTTCGGAACCAATTTTCAGTTGTCCTGTTGGCTCAAATGATCTAGCTGAACTATGAATCAGATGCTAATCTTTTCCCACTTAATATCCTTCAGTGTTCTGTTCCTACCTGGTACTCATTTCTCAATATCATAGCCTTAGCCTTCTTCTCTATTCTAAACTGCCTCCATGTACTTCTACAATGCAAAGTTATGTGTTCTTCCTTAAATATACCATTGCTTTTGACTGCATTGTGAGACCTGCTGCTTCTTAAACATACTTTAGATTCCTCATCTGTGTCTTAGTACCTACTCTTCATTCTACAAATTTGGCAACACCCTCTGAATTTGTTATTTCCTCTATGTATCAATCCCAAACTTCCCACAGCTCACTAGAAATAACTGTTTCCTAATACAGTGTAAAATTACTGGTTCCCCTTTTGTTTGACTCCTTCCTTCACAGACCCTGGTCTTAATGTACTCATCTGTAATAAATAGCTTAGGCAACCCATTTAACAAAATGTTCTTAAAAAAAAAAAAGCATAGTTATCTAGGTTAGCAACTCTGGGCACCAGAATCTTGATATACATGTCAGCTTAACCTGCCTAGATACATACATCTAATAGTATCTAGACATGTTTATAACTCTTGATATTTATATTGGTTCCAAGTGAATTTGTAAAAATCATTGATTACAAATTTGATATGAGGTTATGTGCAAAACATTAGCAATGATAAAGTTGACAGTTACAAAGATGTTACTGTAAGAAGGATGTAGTTGACTTTTATGACCTCATTGCCAGGTTCTAGTAAAGTCTCTTTGCTGGCCATGGAAAATGATTTCTGTTCAGAATACTGTGAAGTTCTCTTTGCATTGTACTTGTCCCTCTGATTTTCTTCTGTATCCCATGGGTTCTTACATAAAGTTGACTCTGAGCTAGAATGTTGTTTTTCCGCTTGAGGACCCCTAAAGGATATTAGTGAGACTGCACAGCTAAAAGTCTTTTTTTTTTTAAAATAACTCGGTCTCAAATAAATGACTTGTAAGTAGGTCTTGTGAGAAACCCAGCTCCCTTTTATTTATTTATTTATTTATTTTTCTCTTGTTCATTAAGAGTAGATTCAAGATCTCTCATCTGAACAACTTTTCTGGAAGATTTGCCTGTCTTATACATTCTTTCTACCATGATCATATACCACATCAAGGAGTAGGAGAGGTATCTTAAAGCCTGCTTCCTCTTTCTCTTCTGAAAAGACTCTATGGCTCCTTCTTCCCAACTTGCAAATCGATCACAGACTGTTTTTATAAGGGGGAAACATTTACAAGTTGTCCTGCATCATACCAGCTGGGCCTTTTCATTAGTCAAAACCTGCATCCTTGCCTGAAGCTGATACGCTTGGGGCTTGCTTGGTCCATATGAATCAATCATAAATTGGAGGGAGAGCTTTCTGTACTCTCTTCAAGCATGTTTATTTTTCTTATTTAAAACTCCCACAGTACATCTGAGCTAGGAAGCTTCTCCCTAGAGGCATGACCAATGTATATCGAGTTTTCTCTGTTATTCTAATTTTCTAGGATTTTCCTCTTTATGGCAATGACAGCTCATTAAATGGACCAAAAAAAGTGGACTTAATGTTTATACAGTTGTAAAACTTTTCATCAATTTGAATTCACACACAATTAGTATTTTTAAAAAATCTTTTTCATACCATGCATTTCAATTTGGGATTCAAAAACCCTGGTCATTATAGTGAGAGGATATATTTTCCAGTATGCTTATACATCAAAAAGAGGTTAATATTCTTGGGAACTTGCTTTCTGATGAAAGTACAGTTTTGGAACAGTACTGCAATTCATTCTTAAATTTCAAGACTGGTTTGGTTGCCAAGATATATAGGATCATTCCTTGAGCATAAAAGACACTGTAGTTGTGCTAATTGTAATTAAAGTCAAAGAATGACTGTTCTTCCTGTTTAGAATGTCAAAAAGAGGTGGCATTAAGTCACTGCCTAGACAGCGTTGGCAAAAGAAACAGGTATAAGGACACTGACATATGATTTTAGTTAGATGAGTCACACCAAATTTCCTGTAATTCAAGGGATAAAGTCTCTGCCATTTTGGCAGACACACTCTATAAAGACTTGGTTAAATGACAGTGTGAAGTTGCACTTGGGCTGGAGCTTATGCTCATGAGTTAATTCGATAGGAATGCCATAACAAAGTACCACAGACTGGGTGGTTTAAATAACAAAAATTTATTTTCTCAAGAGAGGCTGGAAGTCCGAGATCAAGGTGTCTGCAGGGTTGGTTTCCTCTGAGCACCTCTCTCCTTAGCTTGTAGATGACCATCTTTTCTTTGTCTTCACATGGTCTTTCCTCTGTGCATGTCTGTGTCCTAATCTCTTCTTATATAGACACCAGTCATGTTGGATTAGGACCCACTCATCTGGCTTCATTTTGCCATAATTACCTGTTTAAAGGTCCCATCTTCAAATATAGTGGCATGCTGAGGTACTAGGAAATAGACTTCAAGATATGATTTTTTTAAGACAAAACTTAGCCCCTAAAAGTCCTATCTGGGGCCCCTAACAGTCCTATCTTTTGCCTAGTAGTTCTTCTACTTCTACTTCCTACTTCTAAGTAGGACTTCTCTCAGTCATCCAGCATCTCTGTAGCACCTCTTTCATAGCAATGACCTGTAGAGTTCAGAGCTTCATGAAACCTCAAATCGACCTGAACTGTATCTGAGTGAGGCTTCTGTCACATAGCATTTGACTTCTTGTCAGAAAGGACAATTTCTGGGCAAGGTGAACTTCATCATCAATGCTGCCACTTACTTTCTAATGAGGAGACATGAGTTGGCTATCTAGGGAGCTATAACAATATCCTAATGATGAAATGCTCTTTTCTTAAAATTTAATTTAATTTATTTATTATACAGCAGGTTTTTATTATCTATTTTATACATATTAGTGTATACATGTCATTCTCAATCTCCCAGTTCATCCCACCACCATCCCCCCCCCACTTTCCCCCCTTGGTGTCCATACTTTGTTCTCTACATCTGTGTCTCTATTTCTGCCTTGCAAACCAGTTCATCTGTACCATTTTTCTAGATTCCACATACATGTGTTAATATATGGTATTTGTTTTTTCTTTCTGACTTACTTCACTCTGTGTGACAGTCTCTGGGTCCATCCATGTCTCTAAAAATGACCCAATTTCATTCCTTTTCATGGCTGAGTAATATTCCATTGTATATATGTACCACATCTTCTTTATCCATTCATCTCTCAATGGGCACTTAGGTTGCTTCCATGACCTGGCTATTGTACATACTACTGCAATGAACACTAGGGTGCATGTGTCTTTTTGAATTACGGTTTTCTCTGGGTATATGCTCAGTAGTGGGATTGCTGGGTCATATGGGAACTCTGTTTTCAGTTTTTTAAGGAACCTTCATATTGTTCTCCATAGTGGCTGTATCAATTTACATTCCCACCAACAGTGCAGGAGGGTTCCCTTTTCTCCACACCCTCTCCAGTATTTGTTGTTTGTAGATTTTCTTATGATGCCTATTCTAACTGGTGTGAGGTGATACCTCATTGTAGTTTTGATTTGCATTTCTCTAATAATCAGTGATGTTGAGCATCTTTTCATGTGCCTCTTGGCCATCTGTGTATCTTTGGAGAAATGTCTATTGAAGTCTTCTGCCCTTTTTTGGATTGGGTTGTTTGTCTTTTTAATATTGAGTTGCATGAGCTGTTTATACATTTTGGAGGTTAATCTTCTGTCTGTTGATTCATTTGTAAATATTTTCTCCCATTCTGAGGGTTGTCTTTTTGTCTTGTTTATAGTTTCCTTTGCTGTGCAAAAGATTTTAAGTTTCATTAGGTCCCATTTGTTTATTTTTGTTTTTATTTCCATTTCTCTAGGAGGTGGGTCAAAAAAAGGCCTTGCTGTGATTTATGTCAAAGAGTGTTCTTCCTATGTTTTCTTCTAAGAGTGTTCTAGTGTCCAGTCTTAGATTTAGGTCTTTAAGCCATTTTGAGTTTATTTTGGTGTATGGTGTTAGGGAGTGTTCTAACTTTATTCTTTCAAACGTAGCTCTCCAGTTTTCCCAGCACCACTTATTGAAGAGACTGTCTTTTCTCCATTGTATATCCTTGCCTCCTTTATCATAGATTAGTTGACAATAGGTGCATGGGTTTATCTCTGGGCTTTCTATCCTGTTCCACTGATCCATATTTCTGTTTTTGTGCCAGTACCATATTGTCTTGATTACTGTAGCTTTGTAGTATAGTCTGAAGTCAGGGAATCCTATTCCTCCACCTCCATTTTTCTTTCTCAAGATTGCTTTGGCTATTCGGGGTCTTTTGTGTCTCCATACAAATTTTAAGATTTTTTGTTCTAGCTCTGTAAAAAATGACATTGGTAATTTGATAGGGATTTCATCGAATCTGTAGATTGCTTTGGGTAGTAGAGTCATTTTCACAATATTGATTCTTCCATTCCAAGAACATGGTATATCTCTCCGTCTGTTTGTGTCATCTTAAATTTCTTTCATCAGTGTCTTAAAATTTTCTGAGCATAGTTCTTTTACCTCCTTAGGTAGGTTTATTCCTAGGTATTTTATTCTTTTTGTTGCAATGGTGAATGGGATTGTTTCCTTAATTTCTCTTTCTGATCTTTCATTGTTAGTGTATAGGAACGCCAGAGATTTCTGTACGTTAATTTTGTATCCTGCAACCTTACCAAATTCATTGATTAGCTCTGTAGTTTTCTGGTAGCATCTTGAGGATTTTCTATGTATAGTATCATGTCATCTGAAAACACTGACAGTTTTACTTCTTGTTTTCCAATTTTTATTCCTTTTATTTCTTTTTCTTCTCTGATTGCTGTGGCTAGAACTTCCAGACGTATGTTGAATAATAGTTGTGAGAGTGGACAGCCTTGTGTTGTTCCTGATCATAGAGGAATTGCTTTCTGTTTTTCACCATTGAGGATGATGTTTGCTGTGGGTTTGTCATATATGGCCTTTATTATGTTGAGGTAGGTTCCCTCTATGCACACTTTCTGAAGAGTTTTTATCATAAATGGGTGTTGAATTTTGTCAAAAGCTTTTTCTGTATCTATTGAGATAATCATATGGTTTTTATTCTTCAGTTTGTTAATATGGTGTATCACATTGATTGATTTGCATATTTTGAAGAATCCTTGCATCCCTGAAATAAATACCACTTGATCATGGTGTATAATTCTTTACTCTGTTGTTGGATTCTGTTTGCTAGTATTCTGTTGAGGATTTTTCATCTATATTCATCAGTGATATTGGAATGTAACTTTCTTTTTTTTGTAGTATCTCTGTCTGGTTTTGGTATCAGGGTGATGCTGATCTCATTGAATGAGTTTGGATGTGTTCCTTCCTCTGAAGCTTTCTGGAAGAGTTTGAGAAGCATGGGTGTTAGCTCTTCTCTAAATGTTTGATAGAATTCACACGTGAAGCCAGCTGGTCCTGGACTTTTGTTTGTTGGAAGATTTCTAATCACCATTTCAATTTTGTTACTTCTGATTGGTCTGCTCATATTTTCTATTTCTTCCTGGTTCACTCTTGTAGGATTATACCTTTCTAAGAATTTGTCCATTCCTTCCAGGTTGTACAATTCATTGGCATAGAGCTGCTTGTAGTAGTCTCTTAGGATGCTTTGTATTTCTGTGGTGTCTGTTGTAGCTTCTCCTTTTTCATTTCTAATTTTATTTATTTGAGTCCTCTCCCTCTTTTTCCTGATGATATGGCTAAAGGTTTATCAATTTTGTTTATCTTCTCAAAGAACCAGCTTTTAGTTTTATTGATCTTTGCTATTGTTTTCTTTGTTTCTATTTCATTTATTTCTGCTCTGATCTTTATTTCTTTCCTTCTACTAATTTTGGATTTGTTTGTTCTTTCTCTAGTTCCTTTAGTTGTAAGGTTAGATTGTTTGAGATTTTTCTTGTTTCTTGAGGTAGGATTGTGTTGCTTTAAACTTCCCTCTTAGAACTGCTTTTGCTGCATCCCATAAGTTTGGATCCTCATGTTTTCATCGTCATTTGTCTCTAGGTATTTTTTTGTTTACTCTCTGATTTTGTCAGTGATCTCTGGTTATTTAGTAACATACTGTTTAGCCTCCATGTGTTTGTGTTTTTACATTTTTTCCCCCCATAAGTGATTTCTAATCTCATAGCGTTGTGGTCAGAAAAGATGCTTGATATAGTTTCAGTTATCTCAGATTTACCGAGGCTTGATTTGTGACCCAAGATGTGATCTATCCTGGAGAATGTTCCATGTGCACTTGAGAAGAAAGTGTAATCTGCTCTTTTCAGGTGGAATGTCCTATAAATAACAGTTATATCTACCTGGTCTATTGTGTTATTTAAAGCTTGTGTTTCCTTATTAATTTTCTGACTGCATGATCTGTCAGTTGGTGTAAGTGATGTCTTGAAATACCCCAGTACTGTTGATTTCCTCTTTTATGGCTGTTAGCAGTTGCCTTCTGTATTGAGGTGCTCCCATGTTGGGTGCATATATATTTAGAATTATTATATCTTTTTCTTGGATTGATCCCTTGATTATTATGTAGTGTCCTTACTTGTTTCTTGTAACATTCTTTATTTTAAAGGGTATTTTATCTGATATGAGTATTGCTACTCCAGCTTTCTTTTGATTTCCATTTGCATGGAATATCTTTTTCCATCCCCTCACTTTCCATCTGTATGTGTCCCTAGGTCTGAAGTGGGTCTCTTCTAGACAGCATATATATGGGTCTTGTTTTTGTATCCTTTCAGCAAGCTATGTCTTTGGGTTGGAGCATTTAATCCATTCACATTTAAGATGATTATTGATATGTATGTTCCTATAATCATTTTCTTAATTGTTATGGGTTTGTTTTTGTATGTCCTTTTTCTTTTCCTGTGTTTCCCACTTAGAGAAGTTCCTTTAGCATTTTTTGTAGAGCTGGTTTGGTGGTGCTGAATTCTCTTAGGTTTTGTTTGTCTGTAAAGCTTTTGATTTCTCTGTCAAATGTGAATGAGATCCTTGCTGGGTAGAGTAATCTTGGTTGTAGTTTCTTCCCTTTCATCACTTGAAATATATTGTGCCACTCCCTTCTGGCTTGTAGAGTTTCCGCTGAGAAATCAGCTGTTAACCTTATGGGAGTTCCCTTGTATGTTTTTTTTCTTTTTTCCCTTGTTGCTTTTAATAATTTTTCTTTGTCTTTATTTTCTGTCAATTTGATTACTATGTGTCTCAGCATGTTTCTCATTGGGTTTATCCTGCTTGGGACTCTCTACGCTTCCTGGACTTGGGTGACTATTTCCTTTCCCATGTTAGGGAACTTTTTGATTATAATCTGTTCAAATATTTTGTCGGGTCCTTTCTCTCTCTTTTCTCCTTCTGGGACCCCTATAATGTGAATGTTGGTGTGCGTAATGTTGTCCCAGAGGTCTCTTAGACTGTCTTCATTTATTTTCCTTTTTTTTTTCTTTATTCTGTTCTGTGGCATTCAATTCCACCACTCTGTCTTCCAGGTCACTTATCCGTTCTTTGGCCTTAGTTATTCTGCTATGGATTCCTTCTAGTGTATTTTTCATTTTGGTTACTGTATTGTTCATCTCTGTTTGTTCTTTAATTCTTCTAGGTGTTTGCTCTTTAATTCTTCTAGGTCTTTGTTAAACATTTCTTGCATCTTCTTGATCTTTGCCTCCATTCTTTTTCCAAGGTCCTGGATCATCTTCACTATCATTATTCTGAATTTTTTCTGGAAAGTTTCCTATCTCTACTTCCTTTAATTGTTTTTCTGGGGTTTTGTCTTGTTCCTTCATCTGGTGCATAGTCCTCTGCCTTTTCATTTTGTCTGTCTTTCTGTGAATGCGGTTTTTGTTCCACAGGCTGCAGAATTGTAGTACTTCTTGCTTCTGCTGTCTATGCTTTAACATGCTTTTTTGATTCTAGCAGGCATTTGTCTGACACCAAAATTCCCATCAGCACTCACAGAGAAAAGAAAAAGTCTCTCTGTGAATTTTAGATTGCCAGCGAAACTAATTATGCTGTTACCCATTTTTAATATGCTTAATTTATCCTATTAAATTTTAACAGGATGTGCATATTTATAATGCTACCACGTGATACACGGAAATACCTACAAAACAACTCTTTAAATAATATTAGTGCCCTGTTATATTTGAAAGTAAAAATGAAAAGAATAAAATCTTGATGATATATCATTCAGAAACAGCAGGTATTGATAAACATAAATCTTCATTTTAATGTACGCATGGGTTTGTTTCTAATTAGCAGGTTTTATACATTTTTGAAAGTAAAACAAAGACAAAACAAAGTGGACTCAATATTTATATACTCGGAAAATTTGTATTGTTTCCTTAAAAAAAGAAATAGCCTATAAATGGTGTTAAGACTGTGAAAGTATTTTCATGGATTTTGTTGACCTCAGTAACTGTAGGCCAGGAAAATATATTTGCAGAGGACCATCCTCATCATTTGTATTTTGGCCATTTATGCCAGGGGTAGTAGTAGATTTCATTATTTACAGTCACTTACTATGACATTTAATTACTTATTGTTTTTTGTAATTACCTAAGGGTTTCATTGTTTACCCATGTTCTTGGCAGGGTTCTAAAGTCTCTGAGTGTAGTTGTATGTCTTTGAAAAAATGCAGGCAATAATCCATCCCATGATTGCTTAATCAAGCCTGGAATCACACTCCATGTTCAGGAACTATTTGTAAATTGGACTTGAAAATTGGCTATAATTGTCATCTCAAAATTCTAGGAGAGTATTCCTCAACCTGAATCAGAATTTTCAAGAATTTCACAAGATAAAAACGGAATCCCTGAATATGCATCTTTACATAGCGCCTCAGGAAAACATTCTTTCTCACTAAAGTTCACGAATTTTATTACAGGATTTTATAATGTTAGGTGAGCCACCTATATCAGGATGCTGAAAGTTATTTCAGATTCTGCTGTCTCCTATCATAGCCCTAAATCCAATCAGTACTAAATCCAGTGAGTTCTGCTTGCTTCATAATTATTTACCTCGCTTCTTTGTTTTTCATTTATTGCCATTGCCATAATTCAGACTCTACTGATATTTACTTGGATTCTATAATAATGATCCCATTGGTCTTTGTTCCTCTCATCTAAATGTTCTATTAAACTACTTTCCACATGGGACCCAGAGTGATCCTTCTAAGGGCAAATCAAACCTGAACCAAGATCAAGACCCTGCAGGGACTCTCCCTGGTCTTCATGCTAATTCCAACCTTGTTTTCGTGCACAGAAAATCTGTCAAAATCTGACCCTTACTTACATCTCCACCATTCTTATCCTCTCTGGGGTAAGTAAATATTATTTAGAATTCAATTTTAGTTTTTCTATTTACTTTTTAGCCATAACTCTTTGCATTCTTTTATTTTACTTAATTTGTTTTATTTTAGTGGTTGTTCTAGTAACTAAAATATATTTCCTTAAAATTTGGAAACCTACTTAAAGTTAATACAGTACCACCTTATCTTAAATGTAAAATCCTTGAAAATGCATAGTTCCACTCATACACTCCCTGTTCTTTGCAGCATATTTGTTATATGCATTACAGCTACATATGCTATAAAAACCCACAATTCAATGTCAAAATTGCCCTTTAATTAATTGCATGTTATTTTAACTAAATTAACAGAGAAAATAAACATATTTACACGTATATTTACCATTTCAGCACTTTTCATTTATTCCTGAAGATCTGAGTTTCCATCTTATATAATTTCCCTGAGGAACTTTCTGTATTATTTTGTGTAGTGCAGGCTTGCCACCATCTGGTTCTCTTAGTTTTATTTATGGCCTATCATAATTTGAAAGATATTTTCATTGTATAAAGAGATACACATTGACAATATATACTAATATATATGTTGGTGTGTGTATATACATACAGGTATATACATATATGCTTATATATCTATTTTCTTAAAGATACCTTTTCACTGTAAATTATACTTGAAATAAAACTGTATTGCTGTGTAACAAATTTCTTCTCTATTCCCCTGATTGCTGTTTTGTAAAGAATTAGATAGAAAACCAAAAAAGGGAGATCTGCGTGAATCTCAAATTTTGAGCATCAAATGATGTTTACTTTAAGCTAATTATTTGATTAATTAGTATCAGAGGAATGGTTTAGTAACAGTATGGTTCACACAGAGATAATGACAGAAAGTTTTATCTACATTTCTTTCCAACATAAAATCAGTAATCTTTCTTAGTTACTCCCTTTGATGAGCTTCCTGGATTAAAATAATAATATTAACAAAATAAAAACCAAAAGGATATTTTCAATGTGTTATCAGTGGCAGTAAAAGCCAAAATATTGTTGTTGCTTTCTATTAAATGCTCATTAGCAAACGACCATTTTGAATTTGAAATTGGTGTTTGCTTCGTGAGTTAATTATGACATTTCTCCCATTTTAGATGCAAACTCAATTAGCTTGTTGCTAAAATCAAAAGGAATGGTGAGTTCCTTCAAATAATGTTAGTTGTTCCCTTTTAAACATCCACGAAATACATCATACTTAGGTGTGATACTCTCTATACTTTTTTTTGCAAAGTCCTTTGGCTTTCAGAAATAAATAATGGAAGTGTGTGTGTGTGTGTGTGTGTGTGTGTGTGTGTGTGTGTGTGTGTGTATACTGTATCTATCCATCTATGTCTGTACCTATATCATCTCTGTCTACCTCTCCATCTATCTAATCTCCACCTTCTTGCTGCTCCTGTTGGCTTTCATCCCTGGAATTTTTTTGTGACCTGGAAGAAAAGTGTTTTCTTTAGAATTTTAAAGACAATAGATATCATGCATGAAGTCTTTAAGAACACTTATTAATGAATATCTGCGTTTTTTTCCTGGAAAATGCAACAGAGAATTGTGCTTTTGAAAGCCTGGGGTCATCAACAAGAAAATTGTGGAATATTTTATAGACTTTTTTTTTTCAAAACAAGATTTTATGAAGAGTAAAGCTGAAGAGAGGACTGGGGAAGAAGAGCCTTGGGAAAAGTCAGTATAGGAATAGAACCTTATAACTGAATTCATCAAGTTTTTCAAATGAGAACATACAGAAAAATCAGATAAGAGCTCCAGTAAAATTTATTTCAAATTACAAAGTAAGGTATGTGTGTTTGTGGAGATAGTGTGTAGAGTTTAGTTAAAAGCATGTCTCTCTGTTCCAATAAGCATTGAATTGATCATTCTCATACTCATTTCACTGAATGCAGGAGATGAGGAAGTTTCTAATGATGTTAGTTTTAATGTGAAAAAAAGTGATAAAACATAATTTTAAATTACACTGCTACTTAAGCTGTCTGTGGTGAGGAGAAATGGTTCCTTTGAGATCATATAACAAAAGAAAAAATATGCTCTGGAATAAGCATTCTTAGTTTTTGATACTGTAACATTTTCAAAAATTATTTATAGATATTAAATAGTTACTTCTGATCTCGTATCACAGGTCAGAACTGTGAAGTAGGGAGCTTATAGAAAGTCCTTCTCTTTGCTAGTTTCATTTTAACTTAATTGAACAAAAACAGAAGGATTAAATGATCTGTAGACCAACATTAAAATGCATAGCCCTGGGTATTAAAATGGGGCAGGGTCAGGGCAGATGGTCAGAGACGATTGCTACCCCTGTTTAGACAGGATGATTTTGAACGTTTTAGATAGGCCTGTGGCTCTGGAATGCCAAAGTGTCATAGGCAAACTGTTTGCTTTAGTTGTTAAAAATAGAGCACTGTTTAAAATTTAGAACTATTTATTTAAAAACCTCAAAAGGGTTGTTAAATCTGTATGTAAAATGTTGTGTTTCCCATGAGCATGTCATCCAAGTAGAGCCTGCCAGAACAAAGCATCAAAGGAGAGTGTGTGTTGCCAAATTAAATCATGGTGTCAAAATATGAAACCAACTTAACCTGTAATACTTGAGGAAAATAGTATGTAAAGTAGGACCCAGTGAAAACACCTGGACAAGATATTGTCTATAGAGTTGAGTGTACCTTATTCATAAAGGTAACTCATCATTTGAAGTACCAGAATTTTATTTTGAGACTAAACTTACTAAACTGATTTAGTGGTGTTGAAATGCTGAAGTTAGGGTGAGATTTGCTCATAGCATTACTATAAGAATACCGTTCTTATTACTATAAGAATTGTTCATAGCATTACTTATAGCACTCAGATTTTGTCACAATTGGAGAGTTCGGAAGAATCCTTCACCCCCCATGTTTTGTCATTTGTCTCTTTTGTAAACATTGTCCCCTTCCCACCACTTCCCATAGGTAAGAAGTGCATATCCTCATCCTTCGAAGCTAGGGCCTGTGAATTCTGACATCTTGAGTATGTTGCATGAAAAACAACAAACAAGATACTAAAGTAGGGCTTCCCTGGTGGCGCAGTGGTTGAGAGTCCGCCTGCAGTTGCAGGGAACACGGGTTCGTGCCCCGGTCCAGGAAGATCCCACGTGCCGTGGAGCAGCTGGGCCCATGAGCCATGGCCGCTGAGCCTGTGCGTCCAGAGCCTGTGCTCTGCAACAAGAGAGGCCACAACAGTGAGAGGCATGCGTACCGCAAAAAAAAAGATACTAAAGTAACTCTAATTTCATTAATAAACATTCATGAAGCACTCATACTTTCTCAAGTACTTTGATAAACCTCTCAGATAGGGAATGAATAAATGTTTTTTGCTGAAGGAGCTCTGTGTCTGGTTCAGGAAAACATGCTATGCAAACAAATAAAATACAGCCCAAAACAAATAGAAGCAAGAGTGGGGTTCTGAAGCAGGATGGGGGTCAATAGTTAGACTTGGCATGGGTGACTATTTCAGGGTCAACTCACTGGAAGACATTTTACCTGAGTTTGTATTTTAAATGAAAATGGAAAATTCCCAAGAAAGCAAGGAGAAAAGATGTTTGAAGATGAGGAATCTCCATAAGGAAAAAAATGCTCAATCGATCATAAGTATTAGACGGAAGAGAAAGGGATAGAAAAATCTAGGATGACACCAGTTTCAGACTTTGATATTGTGTGCATAACTGAGCAATAAGATAGGGAGAATTAGAGGAGGAACAGTTATGGGAGGGAAGGGCAGGAAAATGGGTAACATGATGAGAGCCACTTAGGGATTAAACAAAGCAAAGAACATAGCTTGTATCATTCACTTTCATGGCAAAAAACAGATGGCATACTCAAATTTGGGTAATTTGTGGCCAGTGCATGATAAAGGAACAACTTATACAGGGGTGGGTAGGTTGTAGATAAGCTACAAGCAACAGTGAAGTACAAAGTGGATCCTAACAGCAGGTCATGGTCACCACCCCTATGGCTAAAGGCTGGCGGCAGTTATCTGAACACGGAGACAGATCCTTGCAGAGAAAACCATCTGAAAGGTTCTATGATCTTTGCTCAAAGGATGATCAAGCTTTGATCAAGCTTTCCCAGGCAGCCCTGCAGGAAGGAACCTGGGGAAACAAGTACACTAGGCTTATTTCTTTTCTCTCTTTTCTATTATTAGCAATCTCCATTGGTCAAACCCAAACAGAAACCAGAAGCCAGGGAGTCACTGATATTTTCATATTGTTGAACTACCTTAGACACAGAATAGAGAAAAAAAAAATGGTTAGTGTTTATTTGGAGAGACCAACAGAAGATTTCCAGTACATGGGTCAACTTATACCTTCAAGATTTGCTGTCTAAAGTAGTTGAAAATAAATACTGACCGTTTCCCAAACAACTACTTTTCTCATAAAATAAATTTCTTTTGCTATTTAATAATACTAGCAATAGGATATATATATATATATATATCTCTTCATAAGTTATAAAAGTCATATATATAAATGTGTTTTGTTCACATACACGAACCAACTCCCTGAAATTCCCCTTGTGTCTCTTGAGCCCATGTAGGGTCAATTTATTTTCTTCCAGTGAAATATTTGTAAGATCTGTTCCATCTGTTCCAAGCTGCAAACACTCCATTAGCTATAAACACTCCATTTAGTGTGACCTAGGTAAAATGTAATTACTATTGACTAGGTTCTAATTTTCCAAGGAATATTAAAAGTAATATGTCGAGAAAAATTATGAAATTATCTTTTTTAGGAACAGTCCCAGATATCAATACAATACACAGAGGGCAGTTTGCCTACTATAAATGCCAAGTGTATGAAAATTGTTTTCAAATATTGTCAGCTATCAAGTGCCATAAGCATCTCTGTGACTTACGATGCTACGTAGAGAAGAAGCAATCATTTGTCAGAATTTCTAGCCTAGAGAACTTTTACTAGTTTCACAAGATGACTCTAGGAACAAATATTAGAAATTTCTATCAACATGATATTTATGGATCACTGAAGCATTTTGCCATTTCTTGAAACTAGAGCATGGTAATTGTGTGAATTATTCTTTTTGGTACTACTCAGTAAAGTTTAAAAAGGCTATAAAAGGCAAAAGAAGTATACTTTTGACAGAATGAACCACTTTTGAGAAACATATTTCTTATAAATACTTGCTAAAAAATGGCAAGTCATTTCTGAAGGGATAAGAATGACATAAGATAATGTTCAGTTACTCCATAGTAATGTTAATAAATTATGCTGGAGCTTTAAAGTATAGGGTTGATGGGCCTGAGGACACTGTGTCAGGAGGGAGTTGGGAAGGAAACTTACTTAACTAAATAGTGAAGGTTGAAATCTTGAGTTATTACAGATTCGTTGAATACCCAAACTGTTCTGTTCCTTTTGGATAGGATATTCATGACAATTATATTTTGAAAGGAATTACTAGATTTTTTGATATCACAGAAAAATCTCAAGAAATAAATCCCATAATTTTTTAAATTGTATAATAAACAGTATGGTATAATAAGAGATGTGTTGAACTGAAATTCAAAAGAGTTTAAATTCTGATTCTTAAGCCATGAAGGACTGTGACTTTGGAAAAGTCATATAATCTCTCTGGACTGCATTGCTGATGTATAAATTATTCTGGGTGGACATTATTTTAAAAATTATATCATCACTTTTGCTTTTAATATTGACTAATATTGACTTTATAACTTGGTCCTGAAAAAGACCAGTTCATTCATAAAAGTTGTAAAAAAAAAAAAAAAAAAAATACCCAAAGGATGATGCAGTCCTTGTTTTTAGTCTTTCTTTTATTACACTCATGATTAGCTAGAAAGTATTTCGTAGTAAAGGCTCTAAGTGAATTTCAACTTTTAATGAGCAGAGTACACAATTTTTTTTGGTAATAAATTTATTTATTTATTTATATTTTTGGCTGCGTTGGGTCTTCACTGCTGCACGCGGGCTTTCTCTAGTTGCAGCGAGCAGGGACTACTCTTCGTTGTGGTGCGCAGGCTTCTCATTGTGCGGTGGCTTCTCTTGTTGCGGGGTATGGGCTCTAGGTGTGTGGGCTTCAGTAGTTGTGGCACACGGGCTCAGTAGTTGTGGCTCACGGGCTCTAGAGTGTAGGCTCAGTAGTTGCGGCACACGGGCTTAGTTGCTCCCTGGCATGTGGGATCTTCCCGGGCTTGAACCCGTGTTCCCTGCATTGGCAGGCGGATTCTTAACCACTGTGCCACCAGGGAAGTCCCAGAATACACAATTCTTTTGAAAAGTATACAATAAAATGTGCTAAAATGTACTTAGTAAGTTAATCAGAGACTCCTGGTTTAATGGGATCTAGACAATATGTTCCTAAATGCTAGTTCATGTACTCGCTTCACAAAAATTCCCATGGATGTTTTAAAACAAAGAAATTCCTGAGCCTTAACTAAGACACATAGAATAAGCCATGTCTGATGCAATCAAAATTTAAGTATAAAAACTACCCTAGATAATTCTGATGTGCAGACATATTAGAGAATCAACTTTCTAGACCACCACCACCACTAACCTCATCACCACCACCACTCTCTGTGTTCTTAATAACAGTGTTCTTAATTGGGGAGGTGCAGACACTTGTTAGAATATAAACACTAAATGTAGCAAATAATAATAAAATAATAATTAGAGGGATTGCAGGTCAAAGTTTCAATGGCGTCTGAGGCTACCTAGTCCATCAAAGTCCTAACCCCTATAAAGCATTAAAAAAAATAAAATTAAATTAAAAAACCCTTAATGTTGGTTGGTCTGCTTCTGTTTTCATGCAAACATGGAGTTTCAGTGTTTGGACTGGAATATACTAGAAGGACTCAAATTCTAGTATTCTCTGGGAAGAATGTAAAGCAAAAAAAAAAAAAAAGAGAGAAATGATGTTTTCTGACTGGTGAGAGGGCAAAGATGTAGCAGTAGACCAATTATATGATAGGTCACATGCTAGTGTTAGGTAAATTTTAAGAAATATGATGAATGTGTTTACAGCATAAAGGTAAAAGTACATCTTCCTGAAACAAACATTATGTAGCCAGATCAAGGATACAGTTTCCTATAGCAGAAATGTTTGACTAGTGTCACTTCATTATAAACCTCATGATATACATTAAATTTTTCTATGTTGAGTAATAAATAAAACTCTTTAGTTAAGATTAACTCACAGCAACAAGAAAATAGTAAACATTTACAGATTTAACCTTAAAAAGACCTTCACCCTCACTGGCTGAATTCCAAAATTGTTTTTGACTTTTGTGATCATCAGAATGAAAGGATATACTCTACCATTCTCTTTATTGAAAGGCCTAAAGTAAAACCACTAGAAAACAGATGAAAAAGATAAAGCTTTACGGCTGCTTGAGTAGGAGGATAGTTCAAAGTGAGGGTATCTTGACTTCTGGCAGTAAGCAGATATTTTATATGTTACAAGCATTAGAATGATCATGAGAAAAGAATACTAAGAAACAGAAATGTGATGTGGGCCAAAGGGAAATATGTCCCTGAGGTTAGTTATAATTGACCTGTTTTCACAAGGAGATGCATAAGAGTAAGGAAAACTGGGAAATTGTGTTCTGCAATTTCACATTTGGAAAGAAAAATATTTGGCTTAGGATCAAGGCATGTTATTTTTGGTCATACAAGGATTGCAGAAATCGTTAACCCTTTAACTCTCTAGAATTTTTCTGGGAAATGTAGTAACTAGTTGATTAATTCAGTAAGATAATTTCCTCTTTCAGATTTTCCTTAATTACAGTGGTGATCTTTAGTTTCTAATAATGTTAACTTAGAATTAGTCAATGTTTTAATCTTATTCTTATTTCACAACAGTCATGCAAAATGACTATAAAATGGAAAGAGTAGGGGAAAATTAGGTACTAGATTCCATTTCATTGTACACTCATTAAAATATTCATAGATAAAAGACTGGAGTAAACAAAGATGAATTTAGTTCAACAGTATTTTATTATTTTCAGTGTCTCCCTTAATTAAATTTATTCT
This sequence comes from Monodon monoceros, assembly GCF_005190385.1. Classification (NCBI taxonomy): domain Eukaryota; kingdom Metazoa; phylum Chordata; class Mammalia; order Artiodactyla; family Monodontidae; genus Monodon; species Monodon monoceros. The sequence continues at coordinate 75,701,541 of NW_021703784.1, read as the reverse complement.
TAAATATTTGTTCTTTTTAATGCTATAGAAAATGGAATTTTTAATTTCAATTATTTTTAATTGCTAGCGTATAGAAATTCAATTTAGCATATTTATCTTGTATCATGGTAAGCAGTGTACTGAAATTTAAAAGGTCTAGTTTGTGTGTTTGTATTTCTTAAGGTTTCCCTCAAAAAATATTGTGCCATCGTGAATGGAGATAATTGTGTTCCTTCCTTTCCAATCTGGATGCCTTTATTTCTTTATTGCTTTTTTCTTGCCTAATTGCCCTGAAAGAATTTCTAGTATATTGTCGAATAGAAGTGATGGGAGCAGACACCTTTGCCTTGCTCTTAATCCTAGGGGCAGGGGGCTGTATTCAGTCTTTCACCATTAAGTATGACGTTAGCTGTGTTTTTCATAAATGCCCTTTTTCAGGTTAAGGAAGTTCCCTATTATTCCTAATTTTTGATTGTTTTAATCAACAAAAAGTATGCTGTATTTTGACAAATGTATTTTCTTTGTCCCTTAAGATGACCATGTACAAATCAAATATGTACATGTTTTACATATATATTTCTGTGTAATATATAATTTAATAATTTGTATATTATATACAATAATTTAAATATTATACACACACAGAATAGATGTTTTAGTCTTTAATCTCTCTAAGTTGATGAAAATGAACTTTTGTTATTGAGAGTTGGAATTCATAGAAATGCAAAATCACCCATAGATATATTTACTCTCTGCAGTACTTCTGAAAGTTTTCCCTCCGCAAATACAAATACTCTGATACATTTTATCAAAAATTATATGATTCATATGTAATTGTATATACGAATTATCAAGAGTATACCTGACAAGAATGAAGCACCTTTTCAATTAAGCATTGATGAGAACCAAATTTTCCACCTTAAATTTTACAAGTGTGATGATTGTAAGAGTTTACATAGGGTAGTGTTTTGCTCTGTAATTTTCAAATCTTGTATTGTCTTTACTACTCACACTCAGTGCTAAACACAGAGGATGTAGGGCACACTGGTACTGCAGTACCTCTGGCCCTGCACTTTTCTTTAACAAAGAGAAGTCACAACATAATGGTTGGTTGTAATACTATCATATGTTATTCCAATTCATATATGTCCTGTCATAACTAAGTAACAAGTTATGACACAGAATTAAATGATTGAAAGTATTCATGGGACTCCATAGGGCCTAGACATGTGAGGATTTAATAAAGGTAAAAGGTACTAGCAGGAGAAAGTGTACAGGCAATAATATAGCAGTTCTAAGATGTCCAGGCATAGTCCCTAAGTGTCCTTTATGGGTCTCGTAAGACATACATTGTTTTTAGATTATGAACAGCCAAGGCATGTAGAAGACACCATGCTTTCAGGGGAATCAATGTATGAGTTCGCTTAAGGGGCTCTTATATCCTGCTGGTCATGTAGTTAAATCCAGGCTGTGTAAGTACATATATATGATAAACAATGTAGACAAGCTAGTACAGGGTACTTCCAAGGAAATTTTGCATTTTCAACATCAGGTTAAAATTCATTAGCTAACGTATTTCATCTTTATCTTGGCCTAGGTTTGGTGTTAGACTTCCAAACATCCCTGGAGATCAGCAGAGCTACCTTAGTTCAGTGGCATGTTAAACATATTCTTATATAACTATATGTTAAAATTATGGCTAACTGTAAAATACACTCCCTTTAACCCAAATTAAATGAACACTCCAACTCTAAACTCAACTTTTCCTCAATTGGATTCCCAAAATACCTGTGGCTACTCTATAATCAACTAATAGGATGAGAAATATGATACAGAGGAAGTTGGAATTGAAAGAGAAAGAGATTTAATTATATTAAAATTATCTTAACATTGCTTTTTTCAAAATTTTACTCATGGTCATCTTACAAAGATGACCATATGAACACGTTACTAAGGCCTATCGGAGCAGGTCCACGTGCTTAAGCAACCTCAAAGCTTAAATACTGTCAGAGTGCCAGGAAATTGTCCTCTGCCAAGTTAATTTATTAAAATACAGAAAATGTAGATGTAAAATTGGATATCAGAAATCACGGGTTCTCAAGACCATGTGGCATGTTCCTTTACAGAGTAAGAAGTCCATACTTGTCTTATTACTTCTTAATCTCTTCACTTCCAGTCTGCTGCTCTGTTGAGGGAAATATTCCTTTCTTTGAATGGGAATGTCCCTGATCATGTATCTGGCTCGAGCATCCAGCCAGGCTCAAAGCTCCTATAGATATTCTGGTCATCACAGTCATCATCATAATTATCACCATCCCCAACACCATGACTATTTAAAAACAGACAAACTTGTTATGTTGAGCAATTTAGTTCTCCATTGACTAGAAGTTCTTTACCCCTGAAAGCCCAGGATTTTAGTTTATTATTTTTGCATAACAAAACATGCCAAATTAAATTACTGTGTTCAGTTTCTTTGTAACACTTAGGAGGAGTCCCTGGGGTCCCTCTCTTCCTTCTCCAACAACCCAGTGAAAAAGGACAAAATCAGCTTTAAAATAAGTTTCTCCCTGTTTATGGCCTTTGAAGTTTCAGAAATAATGTATATGAGTAACCTTTGATGCTGTGTGCAGTGAAGTGATTGTCCAAAGGGAGCTATAACTCATTAGAGATTGAGTTTATAGGAGCTAAGTCTGATGTAATTAAGGAAATTTTTGGGGTAAAAGTAAGATTTGAGTTGGAGCTGATATGCAGGGTTTCATATGTCAGTGAGAGACAAGACTGGAAAGTAGACTGGAGCCAATCCCTAAGGTTTTGAAAGCTAAACTTTTTAGTTTTGACTCTATATTGATTCTGTATTGGACAATAGCAGTTATGAAGGTTTCTGAGCAGAAACTAAACATAATAAGAGGTATAAGTAAGGAAAGTCAATTCAGCAGCTGTGAGAGAGATAGAAAGCTGAAGAGAATAAAGGACCAATTAAGAGATGGCTAAGAGAGTGGAAGACCAGATGAAAGGGAATCAAAAGACAGTTAGCAAAGAGAGAAATGGAATGAGCTTGAATAGAAAGCTTTCTGTTGACCTTCATCAGAATGTTGAAAAAGATTTATGACATAGGTACCTGATTGAAAAGGTAAAATTTTAAGCTATTTAAGAGAGACAACATAAATCTCATGTCACGTGAAGCTCCAATGAATTTTACATATTAATCTTACTGAAAAAAAGTATTAAACTTCTACCAACCTAATAATCACATTTGGATCTTTTCAGTGCTTCACTGCAGATCTTCACTGCAGATAACAGATATTAGGAATATAATCATAACACATTTCCTATGCTTAACTTGGTTCAGGCTGCCATCACAAAATATAAAGTAGCAAATTACTTATTTTCAAAATGGGCATATATTATATCATATGCATGAATTTTTCAGTGAAATGTGCATTGTTGCAAAAGGACCATTGATATATGTGCTTATACTGAGTATCATCGGTGCATAAAATGAATAAATTCTAATGATATGTGTCTCTTCTTGATGAATAGATCTAGAAATGAGATTTTCCTCGAAAAAATTCCAGTCCCCCCCTCCCCCAGGAATTTGGAAATAAAACCTAGCAAACATCTGGGTTTCCTGTCAAAGGCAAATAATCTATGCTTAGAATCATCAAAATCCCAGGATATTCAGATTTTGTTTTATAGTAGTGGCCTTAGATAGGACTGGTGAAGAAATGTGTATTTAGTTTATTTATTGAAATTGAACAAAATCTATGACTTTTATCTGTTTCCTGGAAATGGACTCTACAATGGTATGTGCATGTACATGTGATCGTAAGTGTTTCTAGAATAATACCTGTCAGGGAAGGAAAAAATTGGGATGTGGCACAGGAAAAATATAATTGTGAAGCATATGCCACAAAGTCTTCAACTAATCTCAGGGGGAATGTGACGTTGGAATGGCCCTTCAGAATTGTACTGACTTACGGAAAAGTGATGCTGCCTTTGCATCTCCACATCAGCCACTCATTTGGATGAGGGCTACCTCCTGCTGTGGCACAGATTCTTGGGAGATAGTTGTGGGTTTTTTTGCGGTACGCGGGCCTCTCACTGTTGTGGCCTCTCCATTGAGGAGCAACAGGCTCCGGACGCCCAGGCTCAGCGGCCATGGCTCACGGGCCCAGCCACTCTGCGGCATGTGGGATCTTCCCGGACCGGGGCACGAACCCGTGTCCCCTGCATCGGCAGGCGGACTCTCAACCACTGCGCCACCAGGGAAGCCCAATATGTGTCATTTTTGAAGATTTCTTTTTAAAAAATTTTTTTTCAGTTCTGGTATCTCACCTCAGTTAGACCCCATAAGAAAAAAACAGGGGAGGTGTAAAATTGCAGTTAATAGTTGAGGTCTGAATTATGACTCCCTCTTGTTTCCTGGGTGTCTTAAATAATCTGTTTAAACACACACCCCACCCCTTGTGCTCTGTGTTAATTTAATTCTTTACACATTTTGTTACACAGGTATTTTTTGCCATGATAGTTTTACAGAAAATATGTACATACTTCTCTGACTTTGGCTTTTTTTCCTTAATATGGAAATCATGATTTCTCATGGAAATCATTCCAAGGCCATCTGATATTTTAAAAATTGATTACATGGTATTGATATGACATATTGAGTCATTTCAGTATTGTTGCATTGACACTTTTATTTTTATGGTATAAATTCCCAGGAGTTAAATCACTGTATCCAGTGATAGACCTTTTAACTAACATATATTTGTTATCAAAATACTAACACATTTCAATTTTTTTACCATGTTTACTCAAGATATTTTCTTTAAGAGATAAAATAATATATTTAGAATTTGTCTTCTTTATACCTCCTCAGAGACCTTTTCTAGATGTGACTTAAGAATCTGACAGTAGAGTATATCTTTTCCATTCATGTTTTATGCCTTTGTTCCACACATGTTCATTCACAGGCAAATATTTTTTGGTGAATTGTTCCAATTTACATGAATATCACATTATACATATATTTCTGCATCTTGCAGTTTTCCTCAGTATCTTCTTAGAATATCTATCCAACTTTAAATATCTATTGGATCTAATTCAGTGATTTTAACACCTATGTTGTATTCAGGGACTGTGTTTTTCTTTTGAATTTGTATTGTTTTGTAGCTTCTGTAAGAGGCCATACATAATGATGAATTATGTCTACATTCAGAAGACAATAGATACTTAGTCAAACAGCCATCTGTTCATTCCTTGTTGTTCTTATGCAAATAACTCAGTGAGATCATTTATCTGAAGCTGAGACAGAAAATACAGATTTCAAGAAAATAAAAATTATGAAATGATTGTATATTCTCAGAAAGTAGAGATGATGCTCACAGAGTCATAAAGGCATGCTGCTACAAGGGACTTGGGAGTTTATCTCTTCTTTCATGCAAATCTTTGAAATGGGGTTGAATGTGGTCTCCTTACCATAGGATCATGCTTTAATTTTTAAACAAGAGGGTACTCCCTCCTACATTCAGTTATTAACTCCTGACTTCCAACCCCCTTTTTAAAATTTTCTTTCTTTGTTGCATGCGTATTACTTTTTCTCTCCAAACTGAATGCCTCTTTGGCTTTTCTGTAAAAGTTATTCTGCCACTGTGTCCTGAGCAACAAAGTTGGGTTTTGAGTGAACTGGGGCTCTGGAGTCAGTCTAATTCTCTACTATCCAGATGTCTGACTTTGGGCAAGGTACTTTACCTCCCTGTGTCTTGGTCTAATCAGGTATAAAATGGAATGTAAAAATAATTTCTTCAAGGAGTATTATAAGAATAATCTTTACCATCATTATGCTTAAGCAACTCAGGCAAGTAGAATAAACTTGGGACAGTCTTTAGTTTCATAACCCAGTTTCACCATTTACCATTTACTCTTTGACACTGGGTAAGTCATACCTTCTGTAATCTCAGTCCTTCAGCTTGTATCTAAGAGAATTAATGCATACTTAATATTTTAAATAACATACAAAATGAATGAAGTACTGATAAACACTACAGTATGGATGAATCTTGAAAATATTATGCTAAGTGAAAGAAGTTAGTCACAAAAGCACATGTACCATGTGATTCCATTTATATGAATTGTCCAGAATGGGCAAAATCTATGTATAGAGAAAGTAGATTGGGGTTACCTAGGGCTGGGGGAGGCAGGGGGAATTGGGAGGTGATAGCTGAAGATCTGGCATTTCTTTTTGCTACAGTGAAAATGTTTTTGATTGTCATTGTACAACTCTGTGAATATAGTGCAAAAAAATCTTGAATTTACACTGTAAATGTGTGAATGTATGGTGTGTCAATTATCTTTCAATAAAGCTGTTAAAAACGCAGTAGAAAAAAAATCAATAACCCGAAGTTTGGTTATTCAGAAAGACAAAAAGGAAATTGATAAATCAGTATCTAGAAGCTAGATTAAGAACAAAATGAGGGAATATCCAAGTTACTAAAATAAGGTACGAAAAGACATACCATTACTGACCTTACAAAGATCAAATGGAGTAAAAGGAACAGCTTGAAATGGTATTGTTAAAAGGTCATTTGTTTCCTGCATCTAAACTCTACCACAGAGGGCTTCCCTGGTGGCGCAGTGGTTGAGAGTCCGCCTGCCGATGCAGGGGACACGGATTCGTGCCCCGGTCCGGGAAGATCCCACATGCCGCGGAGCGGCTGGGCCCGTGAGCCATGGCCACTGAGCCTGCGCGTCCGGAGCCTGTGCTCCGCAGCGGGAGAGAACACAACAGTGAGAGGCCCACGTACCGCAAAAAAAAAAAAGAAAAAAGAAAAAGAACCATAAACTCTACCACAAATATTAGTCAAAGAGGAAGTCAGCCCTCCTGTTATTAACTACCCTTTAATTTAGTAGTTGGGTTTGATATAGGCAGAATATATCTAGGAAAGAACTCTGGGTTTGAATGGTACTTAAGTTCCACTAGAGGTTCCTGCAACTTTGAGTAAGTTATCTACTATAAAGATACATAAAAAGGTATTATTTCTCTCTAAAAGTAAAAGTAATATCAGGCTTCATAGAGTTCTTGAGATAATTCACATGCAAAATTATATTATTCAGTTTCTGTGAGCGACTGCATCAATTGATAGGAAGTTTTATACGATAGAGCAGTACTTTGAATAAAGAAATTAATAGGTTTTGATGAGAAAAGGAATAAAGGGGAACAAGGAAAAATCAAAGTGACATGGATGAATAGTAAGTAGGTGAGACTGAATAATAGCATCTAAGAAATAAATGGGACTATCCCTAGGGAAGTAAATCTAAATTTTCTTTTGAAGAAGATGGGCCTTTGCAACTTGAGTTTGAATTTATGTTAGGGTATCTAAGTGAATTATTCCAATAGTGGGAATTACAAGTAGGTATAAAGAAGACCTTGAGTTTTTAAAATTTAAAATCCAGAACTTTATGCATAAAAGTAGATATTAAAATAATATGATTTGGTGAGCTTTCCATTGAACTGAGTATAAAGAAATAAAGGCCAGTACATCAGACTGAAATTTGAAGGGATGCTCAAATTTGAAAAGAAAAAGTAGGAAATGTTATCAAAGGTAGAGAAATAGAAAAAAAAAGAGAACATTATTTACTACAATTCAAAGAAAAATTGAATTATTGAAATTGTACTAGGTTAAGGCAAGTGAAGCATATTAGGGAAATAAAATGTTGGAGGTATTTTAAATAGTAAACACAGAGTGGCAAGAACAGAAGTTATATTGACAAGTGAGTTTAATAGAGAGTTGAATTAAAACAGGAAGTTACACAGGTATACATGTAAGTTTAATTTTGTCATACATTCTTCTTATATCTAGGAACATTTTCACATACTTCTCTGGCCGTCTCATTGGCATTTGTGACCCCCATATGCTACCATTCTTTTACTCACTTCCTCTGCCGGCCACACTTGGGCTACTTGCTGTTCCTCAGTCATGCCAGGTACTCCAGTTTCAAGGTGTTTGCATATGATATGTTCTGTGCCTAGAGTACTCTTCTACCTGGTACTTGGATGGCTAGTCCCTCATTTTTTTGAGTTCCTTTTAAAATGTCACCTCTTTGGTGACATTTGGAGAATCCTTTGGAGAATCCTTTCCTAAAACTCATACAAAATATCTCTGATCACACTCCCTATGCTCTTTTCTGATTTATGTGTTTATTTATAACTCAATACTACCTGATATCATATAACTTCTTTTTGTATTTATTTACTCATACGTCCTCCTTTAGAATGAAACTCCTTAAATATCAGTGATTCTGTGTTTTCACCACTCTATGTCTGACATTAGAGAAGTATCTGGAACATAATTGGTGCTTATTATCAGTTGGACTGTGTCCCCACACAAAAGATAATTAAGTCATGGCCCCCAGTACCTCAGAATGTGACCTTATTAAAATGACGTTGAATTCCTGAATTCTGTAGGCCTGATGTGCATATAAAAAGGGGAAACTTGGACAGAGAGATGGACACACGGGGAAAATGTTGTGAAGACCCACGGAGAATGCCATGTAAAGACAAAGGATTAGAGCGATAGCTCTACAAGCCAAAAAAAAAAAAAAGGGACAAAGATTGCCAACAAACTACCAGAAGCTAGGAAGAAATACAGAAATATTCCACTACAGGTTTTCACAAGAGTACTGGTCTGCCAACACCTTATTTCAGATTTCTAGCCTCCATAACTATGATACAGTAAGTTGTTGTTGTTTTATGTCACCCAGGTTTGTGGTACTTTGTTAACAGTAGCCCTAGGAATCTAATACAGTGTCTAATAAACATTTATCAATGAATGAATTTGAGTTCCATAGGCAGATTTTGGAAAACACTGACACAATGCAAAATTTTGAAAATAATAAATCATTAAGAAAGAAAGAGATAAAAAGAGGAAGGAAAAGAGGGAGGGAGGAAGAGAGAAAAAGATAAATCTATTTGTGATCCTATGAAAACATTTTGCTTGGTCATGAAGCTGAAGAATAAGAGGACCTTGTTAGCCTAAGACAACTAAATGTTTTTCAGCAATCCAAAGTGTTTTGTGAATGAAGAGGAAAGGGCTTATATTATTATTTCTTGTTATAATCCAGGAACTGATTTTGAGTCAATGTGACATATTCTATAGTACTCTCAGAGCGTGGGGGGAAAAACAGTGTTTTTAAAAATGCCACTGGGAATTGATAGGAATTGCATTGAATCTGTAGATCACTTTGGGTTGTATTGACATTTCAACAATATTAAATTTTCCAACCCACGAACATAGGATATCTTTCCATATGTTTGTATCTTGTTTAATTTTTTTCATCAGTATTTGTAGTTTTCAGCATACACATCTTTTACCTTCTTAGTTAAGTATATTCCTAGGTATTTTATTCTTTTTGGTGCTATTGCTAATAGGTTATATTCATAATTTTCAGGTAGTTTATTATTAGTTTATAGAATGTAACTGATTTTTGTATGTTGATTTTGTATTCTGCAACTTGAATTTGAAATAAATCCTGAATTTGTTTATTAGTTCTTTTTTTTTAAAGGAGTCCTTAGGATTTTCTATGTATAAGATCATGTCATTTTAAAAGAAAGACAATTTTACTTCTTCCTTTACAATTTGGATGCCTTTTATTCCTTTTTCCCGTATATTTGCTCTGACTAGGACTTCCAGTATTATGTTGAATAGAAGTGATAAGAGTGGGCATCCTTGCCTTGTTCCTGATATTAGAAGAAGGCACAAAAATGAACACCATTGTTTCTGATTTAATACTAACACCATGTGATTGAATTACCTCATTCATTTTAGAGGAGTTACTGTGTGTTAGGCCAATTACCTGTAAATGAGAATATAGGAAAATTATTCCTATAATTTGGGGTCTAATTAGACCCAAAACTTGAGTTCATTTGTACTCAATAATGAATAAGCCTGTAGCTCCTTTCCAAGGGTTGAAGAATATCTAAACTGATTCTTTAACATTTGATCCATTCATAGGATTATGTTTTACTAACGATCTATGTTACTATGCTTAGGAGGTAGGGAAGTTCAGGTGATAATGCTCTCTTGCTTCAATGTAGTAAATACTCCCGAGCAATGCCTCACTTTGAGGTGGGCCTAGCAGTCCTCTGCTAACTTTCTTTCCCTTCCACTTTTGGTAAACCCATAGGAACTGGCCTCTTGGCTTTACTTTCCTCATATATGTATCCAGGCATGTCAATGGTCTCGAGGCTACTCTCATATTTATAGTCATAAATTCCCTTTCCATCTTTGATCTTAAAACCAGAGGCAGCTTCATGGGCCTGAGTCCTGTGCAATCACATAGGGTCCACTTTCTCAGAAGGGCCCCATGATTGGTTTTATGCTCTGATATGGCTGTCTTGAAATTTGTAATAATTTTATCTTTGAACTTGTGTTTTGTAAGTGAAGTCTAGTAGGAAATAGAGCATATGTGTGACCAGTGGATATATGTAGATAGACTGGGCAATAATAGCCATACTGGTGAACTCAAGCCCTCAGGCACTTACAGTTGAAGATGCAACAGTAGAATTCATAAACAGGCATTTTGAATTACAGGCCTTCCTCTACCTTTGATGGGGTTAGGTCCCAATAAACCCATCATAAGTTGAAAATATTGTAAGTTGAAAACGTATTTAATACACCTAACATACTGAATATCATAGCTTAGCCTAGCCTACCTTAAACGTGCTCAGGACACTTAAATTAGCCTACAGCTGGGCAGAATTATCTAACACAGAGCCTATTTTGTAATAAAGTATTGACTATCTCATGTAATTTGTTGAATGCCATACTGAAAGTGAGAAACAGAATGGTTCTTTGGGGTACAGGATGGTTGTAGGTGTTACGGTTGTTTGCCTTCATGGTCTCATGGCTGACTGGGAGCTGTAGCTTGCTGCCACTGCCCAGTATCACAAGGAAGTATGTACAAGAATTGCTAGCCATGGGAAATATCACAGTTTAAAACCTGAAGTTTGGTTTCTATTTAATGCATATTGCTTTCGCACCATCATAAAGTCAAAAAATATTAAACTCAACCATTGTAAATTGGGGACTATCTGTATATACAAATGATAAATCCAATTTTGGCTTCACAATTTATAGGAAATATTAGAAGGACCACTATAATGCCACAATATAAATTTAAAGTTTAAATTAAATACAAAAACACAAGAAACTGATTTGCATGAGGTAGTAAATATTTTTAGAAACAATATCCATGAGAATCATCAGGTGTAAATTGCACACAAGTTTATTTTGAAGTGTTGTTTTGTTACTGACCGGGGTTCTTGGCCTCTTTAATCAATAGAAATTGATAAGAGGCCAGATAAGAAATTCAGGCGAGGCTTTATTGAGGCCCCTGCTGCAGCAGGGGAGGAGCAAGAACAAGTAACAGGTTCCCTTGCTCGCTCACTCGCTCCTAGAGGGGGGGCGAGCTTGTTCCTTACATGGGGTGAGGGTAGGGGTGTATCCAGGGGTCGGGCCGGAGGGGTTTGCCCACCCCTGTGGTGGTGGTGTGTGTAGGGGGTGTGCACAGTAACCTGCCTTTGCTGCTGACACCCTGCTTTTGCTCCTGGCTCTTCAGAAGTGGCAGTTGGGTGTTTTGGACTTTTTTGTATCTTGTCCTTAATTTGCCCCAGCTGCGCATGCATGCAGTTATTTTTAGTGCCTTATAGTTTATTTGTATTTCGTTGCTCAAGGAGATGTTTGTCCAGGTGCAAGCACTGCAGCAAAGGGTTCCAGGTCACAGCCTGTCTCTGTTTCTTTTCAAATACATCAATTGAGAATAAGTTGTAAATTTTGATGACCAATGATTTTGCAGAAAACCACCCATAAAAATCTTATGATCAAAGTATCACATTAATAAAGTAGTACTATTTATCTTTTAAAATAAAAATGTGGCACCAAAAATATTTTTTCTGTAGTTTTGTAAGTTTATGTTATTATTTATGGATCACTATTATTATCCCTATTATGTTTTATTAATAATAATGTGTTTGGAAAGGAAACACCTGTATATTTTAGCAGCTTTAATGGTACTTTTATTCCCCTCTTTTTAACAAGCTGCCATGGATTTTCATTTTACATTGACACCCCCCAAATTGTGTGGCCAACCCTCCCTAAGCCTTAGGATGTAAGTCATTTATATCAAAGCCTGAAAGAGGACTTACTGGGCATAAGCTATTTATATTATGAAATTTTTTCATTCTCCTATTGCTTTTTGTGGGATCCCACAGAATAAAATAGTAGTGATAGGTAGAATTCAAACTCGAAAACCTACCTTACTCTCATCCATAAGTTCATAGTTTTCACCTTAAGTTCACAGTTTACATTAAGGCTCACTCCTGGTGATATTCTACGGGTTTGGACAGATATATAATCAAATATATTTATCATTATAGTATTATACAGGGTATTTTCACTGCCCTAAAAATCCTCTGTGCTCTACCTATTCATCCCCCAACCCCACCCCTGACAGCCACTGATCTTTTGATAGTCTCTTTAGTTTTGCCTTTACTATCATGTCGTATATTGTAGTTGGAATCATACAATATATAGCCTTTTTGTATTGTCTGTTTTCACTTAGTAATATACATTTAAGGTTCCTCCATTTTATTTCATGGCTTGATAGCTCATTTCTGAGATGTAGTTTAAAATTCTAAATTTTCTTGCATTTATTATATATCATAGATCAGACATGGGCTAAGTGTACAAAGATGAATCAGTTATGGCTCCCACATGATGCAGTTCACAGTTCAGAAGGAAAGGCAGGTGAACAGACTGAGGATAAGAATGAAAGTAATAAAGTCCTGTAATAGAGGCAAGTACACAGTCTTATAGAGATAAGGGGGAGCACCCACTCCACAATGAGATAAAGGAAAGGGAGCCCAGCGATAACATGGGGACTAAAACCTGAAAGATTAGAACTTCATTTAAGTCTGAAGAAGAGGAAAAGCTATGTACTAGGGAGAGATTGTTATCTTGTATAGAGGCACAAATAAGTGAGAGATCATGCTGCATTCAGAGATTTAGAAGTATAATCACATTGATTAAAACGTAGGCTTTAGGGCTTCCCTGGTGGCACAGTGGTTGAGAGTCCGCCTGCCGATGCAGGGGACACGGGTTCGTGCCCCGGTCCGGGAAGATCCCATATGCCGCGGAGCGGCTAGGCCCGTGAGCCATGGCCGCTGAGCCTGCGCATCCGGAGCCTGTGCTCCGCAACGGGAGAGGCCACAGCAGTGAGAGGCCCGTGTACCGCAAAAAACAAAAACAAAAACAAAAACAAAAAAACGTAGGCGTTAGGTGAAGAAGTAGCACATCTACTAGGATAGTTGGGTAGGGGTGCGTTCATCTTCTGGTGATTTTTCCTTACCTACATTGTCTGAAGACCTGGTTCGTTCATATGTTCCCTGACCCTGAGCTGTACCCATGGCCTCCGGGGCTTTGTTTCTGCTTCAGAGACTCTGATTCTGGTTTTAGAACTAATTCCAGCCTACCAACTATATCAGGCCTCAAGGGCTGTTCCTAACTGCTTACTTTGATCTCCCTGAAACTCAAGCTTTTTTTTACCGTCTTGACCTGACACTGACCAAGAAGTCCATAAAGGAAAAAAGACTCAGTTTCGATTTTAATAAATGCATTAACCAAAGTTTAAACACCTCTGGGTCATTTGGCTATTTTATTTCCTTGGTTTAGATTTGAAAACTATGATTAGTTCAAGGTGCACAGACTTAAACTGATCATAGTTTTTGCTTCATGACACACTTGCAGCATTGATCCATCATGATCCACTTTATTCATTTATTGAATTGGATAAGTGAGTAAAAATCGCGACTGAATTGATTTGATTATGAAGGAACTGATCATTTGTACGAGACATCAGACAAAAAAGTTAAGCACAATGATATTTTGCATTAAATACTTGTTTTTTTTTCCTTTCTTCAGAATGAGTAAACCCACACATTTGACTGGATGTTGTCAGAATGACACTTCAACCTTGGCTACAATGGCAGGCAATCTCAAAGACATTCTTCTATGTAATCTTAATACCATTTTTCACACCTAACACTTAGAATTACATAATAATCAGTCTAACTCAGACTTCCCTAATTTTCTTCCAGTTGTCCTTTTCAGGTACATACATACACACACACACACACACACTCACAAACACACACGGGACTGAGATTGTCTGGGTAATTGATTCTTGCTCAAGGTCAGCAATGTGTTTGCCAAAATTTAGAGTCTGGCCCTGGTGTCATCTGAAGGCATTCTGTTTTTTTACCACAGCCTTAAGTGGAGCTCAGTTAGTATGAATTAGACTTTGGGGCTGGCCAGTTCTTGACTCTCTCCAGTTTGAGTCTTAGGATTCCGAAGTAGAGAGTAAGTTACAAGCAGAATTTCTCCTTTGATTGTAGTGGTGTATACCACTTAAAATACTGTCTGCTGACTTCTGTAAGGTAGAAAAAAAATATGTGCATATTTAACAAAATTAAAACTTTTGTGTTTCCTAGTTAGGAGATCTTAAACCAGAGTTATTTTATTAAAAAAAAAAAAAGAAAAGAAAGAGAACTCACTGCAAAACCAAATTCAAGCAACTTACTGAATCTGTAAGATGAAGGAGTAAAAGATAAAAAACTTTCACTCTCCCATTCCAGCTAAATGACAGTCCTACTATGTTCTGGAGATGTGCATATGCAAAATATTTTAAAAGTGTACATATCAGAGTCAAAGCTTTGACCATGGAAAGAGAGGATTCCCCTCTGAAAGATATTCTCTAAAAGAATGGAAAAATTGGAGAACTGTATCACTTATTCAGAAAGTATGTCTACATTTATCTATTTAAAAATATACATCAGAAATGAAGCATTAAACCAAGGAAGTTGGTGCATGCCTAAATTTCACTTTGGATTATTTCAGTCAAATTGTGCCACTTCATGTGCTGCCACTTTGGTGTTTGTGGAATATTACTTTTCTGTCACACTTCACTACTTTATTTTTCAAGGATACGCATTTTCTTAGGCTTCTGAGAAGCCTAAGATGAGTCACTAATGAGCAAAGATCAGCATTGCTTAACTTCTTCATGCAGGAAGGATACATAGTGGTCAGAGGTATGGATTCAAGTCACTGGCACAAATCCTCTGGCAGAGAGAAATCATTTTCCAGTTTAATTATGAAAGTGACCTGACATGCTTTATAGCGTGGGACAATTATTCTTTATAAAATAGAAGTGCTATAAATTCTGATCCTCTGTCTCTTTTTCAGAAAAGCATGTGTTTTTTTCTGTCTCACAGCTTCTCTCAAACACATAAATGGTGTGGCTGAAAGGTTGCATGATCAGGTCTCTTTCTGAAAATGTCAGGATATCCCCTTTATTTTATATCAGTTATAGCACCTCTATATATTTCTAAGTTTCTTCCAAATGATTCAATCATTCCCTTAGGTTGGACTGCACACAAGATTTCTACTCATCATTGGAAATGTCTGGGAAGAGCAGTGATGTATTTTGCTGAAGGGGAGTCATCAATCACCGTGTGTTCTAAATCAGCTCCTTGGTCAGACAAGGAAGTTAAGAGGAAAGTAATTGAAGGATAACATATATCTCTTGATTCTGGAATTTTTAGCCCACTGTCTTAAAACAACAAACAAGAAAAGAACCACACACACAGAAAGGCTTCTCTTTCTGCTAGTTTGCAACAGAATTTGTTGACTCTCTACATACTTGCTTATAAATATTTCTTTAGTGAGTTAAGTGACTTGGGGGTCATACATTTTGCCCTTAGCATTTCTAAAATGATGGTGAGAAGAGAAACATATGAATGAATTAGTCTGAGTTATTTTCTGATTCACTTAATTATGCATGAAACCAAAAATAAGAAACCCTGACCTTTATATGCTATAGAGAGAATGTGCTGTAGTATTCCATTCAAGTAGCTGTGAGGTAATTCATTGGTAAGATGCTAATGAGCAGAGAAATGATTCTCTGGAAAACGTTCAGTGTTATTTGTTGCCGGGCACAGTAATTAATTCCTTTGCTAAAGTCACTAGAGTAACTTTATCTCCTAATTCTGAAGCTAATAGCAGAATTTCCAAAATTTGAGGACAGTGTGACAAAACATTTCTCACAATAAACCTATCTCCCATTCACTGCCTCATTATCATTGTAATTCATCATGATCAGAAAATTTGGTGGCAGTTGCTCTTGCAAATCAAGTGAGATTATTGATACATGGCAGCTGTTTCTTGGAATCCTTATATTGCAACAGTAAGCTGTTGGCGGGATGAGGGGGTGACAGATTATTTTAAATAGTTACCATTGAAACAGCAGGGACAGGGGCAGGGCACAACCTTTGAAAGAATGACATAGTCCAGGGACATGACGTAAACTGATTAGAACCAAATAGATCCAAGATGGCAGACAGGTCAACTTCCACTAAACCTTGAGCCTCAGTATACACTCACTGTAACACATCAGCAAGCTAAATGACACACTCACAGGTGCTATGACAGTTCCAAGGCTGACCATAAGAATCAAAAAGTGGGCGGTGGCCCAATTCCTGGAAATCCCTGCCCCTTCCCAAAATAGCTGGAATACTCCTCCCACTCACTAGCCTATAAAATTACCCACCCCTATAAAAACTGACAACCCCATAGCCTGGTGCCTTTCTCACCTTCTGAGATGGCCCACACTCTGTGGAGTGTTTCTCTCTAACTAAATCCACTTCTTACCTATCACTTTCTCTCTCACTGAATTCTTTCTGCCAGGAGTTATTAAGAACCTGAGCTTCACTAAGTCCTGAAACCAGGTGTGTGATCTCAGTTGGAAGACCGTGGGTTTTGGCCAGGTTCAAGTTCCAGCCGCATGGGTTCAAGTCCCAATTTGAGGTGCACGGTTTCACCATCACAGTACTAGATCAACTAAAACCTCACTTAAAACAAACAAAAATAAAAATAATTTAAATAACAATATCCAATAAAAATTGGCAACTATCTTTTTTTTTTTTGCAGTACGCAGGCCTCTCACTGTTGTGGCCTCTCCCATTGCAGAGCACAGGCTCCGGACACGCAGGCTCAGCGGCTGTGGCTCATGGGCTCAGCCGCTTCGTGGCATGTGGGATCTTCCCGGACCGGGGCATGAACCCGTGTCCCCTGCATTGGCAGGCGGACTCTCTACCACTGCGCCACCAGGGAAGCCCTGGCAACTATCTTTAAAGCAGAGCAGAGGTATAGATATTCTTCTGTTTCTCATGACCTCAGACCTCTTTTGGGTTTATTTTATTGTGCAAATTTAGTAGGACGAAGTGGCCTTCAACTATAGTGACCAATGTCTGTCATGTCAGTATTTGTTTTCCTTTCTTTTTTAATAGCCACTGTATTTAATATTAGAATTCATTTTGAAAATACATGACCCTGTGCATGTATCAAGTTAGAAAATGATTTATTTGCCTGTACGGTGTGGTGATTCAAAGAAAAAGCATACTCCCAAACCCATGATCACAGGAGACATGCTTTTAATCACTTTATCTTTTTTTCTGGTGTATCATTAAAAGGCATGTTTTATCAACTAGGACTAAGTTTTCTAAGGGAGCTATTTTAAAATGGAAAGCTTCAGAAAGCAGTAGAGGCAAATTAAACCACACTAGCTAGTAAACATGGATGCCTGTCCCAAGACTCTTCTCCCTGAACATATATAGTGTTGCTGTGGCTTTTTATATTACATAGAATGCCCATGGGACTGCCATACGGGGGATGAAAAAGGTTTCTCTCTCCTGTGATCCATCTGTTTTGGCTGTTCAGTAATATTTAGCAGGTGAGGGCCTCAGCATACATTCCCTTGCTTAATATATTGATTTTCTGTGATAAAAAATTACTCCTGACTCTCCTGTTTTATAGTTTTACTGGGGAGAATACCTCTCACTGCAGAAACCTATCTCCTCTTACTATGCTGATAGAGAAAGAGGGTTGGCTCCTAACCTAATCTTCCCCCAACATATGCTCTATTGTGGATTTTAATCATGAACAGAGAGATACAAAATAGAAAAATATTTCTACTCAACTATGGCATCATGGCTAGTCTGCTCCTTTATGGCATTGTAAACTTCATCTGATTCACATCTCAGGAATGTAATCTTCAAGTCATGAATGACTATGAAGAATCTAGCTCACATAAGTTATATAAATTTTGGAAATTTAATTTAAAATAGACAGCATTTTTTTAAATCCCATAACACTATACATTGTATAGGTTCTTCTAGTAAGAATGTTCCAGACTCTCTTGAGTTGTTTTTGTTTTTTTTTTAATTCTAGCCTTTATCTGTTTACAACAGATAGATGATCAAATGCTACTTAAAGCCTTATCTCATCAGTGGCTAATATGACCTCCCCACCTGACTCCCATTCCCTAAACTGAAAAATTCCTACCCATCCTCCAGGGCTCTGTGAGACAGATCAGGCACCACCTTCCCCATCCTCAATTACTGTACCATTATTTGTCTATTTTTTTAAAGTCTTAATCACATCATCTAAATAGTTGAAGTCCACAAAGCTGAATTACTAAATTGAGTTACTGTTTTTAACATAACAATAGGAGTTGTGAAAACCTGAAAGAATATGAGAAATGGAATTAGGAATCACCCAGAGGAAGAGAATAGCTTTAAAGTGTCAGATGACCATTGCAGATCCCGTGACCCAAAGTTAGTCTATGTTTGATCCAAAAACAGCATAAGAAGATTTTGTAGAATAAAGTACCCAGAGAGAAAGTTGAGGTAGGGTAACAATCTAGGCGTAGGGACTAGGGCCAAGGGGAAGGTACAGAAGGACACTGACAATTTGTTGGGAAATCTAACTGTAGACTTATATAGAAGCCAACTAGGTGTGAAATGGTAGAGAAAACTCTTTTATCTCTGCCCTCTGGAAATTAAAGAAATGGATCTTTTCAAATTTATTGAGGTGAAATTAATATGTAATAAATGCATCCATTTCAAGTGTGTAGTAATAACTTTTGGAAAGTGTATACAGTCAAGTAACCATCACAGTCAAGAAATAGAATATTTCCATTACTCCCCAAAAGTTTCCATTAGCTCTTTTCCACTCAGAATCTCTACTTCCAGTCCTAAGCAACTGCTGCTCTCCTTAGTGTCACTATAAATTATATTAGTCTTTTCAGCAGTCTCTATCAATGGAATCATATCGTATCTCCATTATGTCTGGCTTATTTCACTTCAGCATGATATTTTGAGATTCATCCATGTTTCTGTGTGTAGCAGTAAATTTTCATATCAATTTCTGAGTAGAATTCCACTATAAGTTTGTTTATTCTTTAATTGGAATACATTTACCTTGTTTCCAGTTTTAGAGTTATGAATGCAGCCAGTATAGTTATGTACAATTATTTGAGTTGATATATTTTTATTGGTCTAAAATGTTGATTACTCTGGGCTAAAAATGATTTACAGGTTGTACATTAAGTATGTGGTTAACTTTTTAAGAAACTGCAAAACTCTTTTCAAAGTGTTTCTGTAACCGAAAGTAGAGTCCGGCTGCTCACCGCTCAAAAGCCAATAAAGAGGCAAGGTTGGTGGAAAGGAAAGTTTACTTTATTTTGGATGCCAGCAATGGGACCCCTGTCCAAAGGCCGACGTCCCCCTACTGACAGTCAGTGGGCAAGAGCTTTCATAGACGGAGGGAGGGGGCTACATGCAGAAACAGCACGGTCAGCTCTGACAGTCATCTTGAAATTAGTCATGCAGTGGTCTGACCAATGTCATCTTGATTGTTTTAGGTACAGTTAATCTTCAGTTCCAGGGTCGGTTTGTTCCCATTTCTTTGAGGCCAGCTCTCAGAATGGTGGCAGCTTATGTCATGGCTACAGTGTGGTCATCATGTAGTTAACTTCTTCCACCTGGCGGGGGTTTCAGTATCTATAAGACAGCTTCCAGGATGTGGCTCAGAATATTACCTATAGCCCTTGAGAAGGAACTAAAGGTCCTTGACTTTGCTTAATGACTAAACTATTATTATTTAGTCTTGTTGGACAGCTTGTCTTTGCTTCTGCATTTTCTCACTTCTCCTATTAAACTTATTCTTTTGCTGAAGTTTTTCCACAGACAAAAGGCAGGCTGAGGACATGGGGGTCAAGGACCATAGGGTCCTGCTCTGTTTCATGTCTACCATTGTATATTCCCAAGAGCAATGTATATACACTCCAGTTAGTTCACATCATTGCAAACACATAATACTGTCTTCCTCCTAAATTTTATCCATTTTAATTAATGTGTAGGAGAATCACATTGTGGTTTTCATTTGGATTTTCCTGATAATTAATGATTTGCACATCTTTTCATGTGCTTATTGGCCATTTATATGCCTTCTTGTGTGAGGTATATGTGCAAATATATTGACCATTATGAGTGACTATTTTTTGTTGTTATTGTATTGAGAGAATTCTTTGTATATTTCAGTAAAACATTTTGATTAAATATACACCTGTTAAAATTTCTCCAGTAGTTGGCTTGCCTTTTAATTTTCTTAATAGTATCTTTTGAAGGGCAGAAGTTTTCAAATTAAATGAAATTAAGTTTATCACTTCTAAATTTATGCACATTTTTTGTGTCCTAAGAAATAGTTTCTTATACCAGGGTCACAAACAATTTCTTATATATTTTGTTTAAAGGCTTATTGTTCTAGGTTTCATATTTAGATCTATGATATATTTAGAGTTGAATTTTCTTTGTGGTGTAAAGCAAAGTTCTAGGTTATTTTTAAATGTTTTGATGTGTAGGTCTATAATTGCTCCAACAAAATTTTTTTAGAAGATTCTTTTTTCTGCATTGGGTTAAGTTGTTTGCCTTTTTAAAGGATCAACTGAGTACTGAGATATGGAAGCTGTATTCTGTTCTGTTGGTCTATATGTCTATTCTTATGCCTATACAACAACACTGTCATGATTTCTTTAGCTTTAGAGTAATTCTTGAAATTAGGTACTGTGATTACTGTCTTTGTTTTTCTTTTAAAATATCAATATTCTTAATCTTTTATATTTCCAAAAACTTAGGATCATCTTATTAATTTTTACAAAAATACTTAGGATTTTGATAGGGATTTCATTGAGTCTACAGATCAATTTTGGGAAGAATTAACACCTTTATTGAACCTCATAGTATATCTTTCCATTTATTTAGCTATTCTTTAATTTTCTTAGCAGTGTTTTGTAGTTGTCAGTGTATAGATCTTGTACATATTTTGTTACACTTTAATGTATTTTTGATGCCATTGTAAATGGTATTTTAAAAATTAATATTAGCTGTTGCTAGCATGTAGACATAAATTTCAGTATATTGCTCTTGTATTTTATAACCCTGTTGAACTCAGTTGTTAGTTCTAGTAGCACTTTGGGGGGCTCCTCCTGTAGCATTCTCTACATATATGATTATGTCTTCTGCTTGTGAATGCAGTGTTATTTCTTCACTTAAATCTGTGTGTCTGAGGTAGACACCTTCTGAAATTGCTCTTGATAATCCCTGTCTTGTGGCATTCATCCTCTGTGTAATGCCCTCTCTGAGAATGGGCAAGACCTAATGACTCAATTCTAATGACTAGAATATGACAAAGTGATGAGATATCACTTCTGATACTAAGTTACCAAAGGCAGTCTTTGCTCACCCTCTCCCTCTCTCACCTGCTCTTTTATGAGATAAATAGCTTAATAGAGAGATGTCACATGGTGAGAAACTGAGCGTGACTTTGCCCAACAGACAGCAAGCAAAAGAGGCTACAAGTACAGGGCTTCCCTGGTGGCGCAGTGGTTGAGGGTCCGCCTGCCGATGCAGGAGACATGGGTTTGTGCCCCGGTCCGGGAAGATCCCACGTGCCACGGAGCGGCTAGGCCCGTGAGCCATGGCCGCTGAGCCTGAGCGTCCGGAGCCTGTGCTCCGCGACGGGAGAGGCCACGGCAGTGAGAGGCCCACGTACGCAAAAAAAAAAAAAAAAAAAAAAGGCTACAAGTACAATAGTCTGCAAGGAACTGAGTCCTGCCAAGGAGCACGTAAGATTAGAAGAGAATCCTTCCGCAGTGAAAGTGAAACCTTGAGATGACTGAATGCCCCACTGACACATTGAGTGCAACTTTGTGAACAAGCCAGAGACAGGCTAGATTTCCTAGAACAGCGTTTTAAAAAGACATTACAATTCTCTTGTACATAATGTAAACAATAAAGATGTGGGTTGTAAAGTAAAATAGATTGTTGTGCTTACAGAAAAACATAAATCATAAAAGTAGCAAAACAAGGATGAGGCATCTGAAAATAAACAGAGAAAGTATTCTGGCATGTGCACAATTAAAAGAATCCCTGTATCTTTAAAGAAATTACAAACATTCATTTAAATACCCCGTTATTTTCTTGTCTTTTTTTTTTTTAACATCTTTATTGGAGTATAATTGCTTTACAATGGTGTGTTAGTTTCTGCTTTATAACAAAGTGAATCAGTTATACATATACACATGTTCCCATATCTCTTCTTCCTTGCTTCTCTTTCCCTCCCACCCTCCCTATCCCACCCCTCTAGGTGGTCACAAACCACCTAGCTGATCTCCCTGTGGTACGCGGCTGCTTCCCACTAGCTATCCACTTTACACTTGGTAGTGTATATATGTCCATGCCACTCTCTCACCTCGCCACAGCCTCCCCCTCGCCCTCCCCGTATCCTCAAGTCCATGCTCTAGTAGGTCTGTGTCTTTATTCCCGTCTTACCCCTAGGTTCTTCATGACTTTTTTTTTTTCCTTAGATTCCATATATATGTGTTAGCATACGGTATTTGTTTTTCTCTTTCTGACTTACTTCGTTCTGTATGACAGACTCTAGGTCCATCCACCTCACCACAGATAGCTCAATTTCATTTCTTTCTATGGCCAAGTAATATTCTGTTGTATATATGTGCCACATCTTCTTTATCCATTCATCTGTTGATGGACACTTAGGTTGCTTCCATGTCCTGGCTATTGTAAATAGAGCTGCAATGAACATTTTGGTACATGACTCTTTGAATTCTGGTTTTCTCAGGGTATATGCCCAGTAGTGGGATTGCTGGGTCATATGGTAGTTCTATTTTTAGTTTTTTAAGGAACCTCCATACTGTTCTCCATGGTGGCTGTATTTTCTTATCACCCACGATCACAGGGCTAGTGAGTGGCAGACCCTGGGTTAGGTCTAGGCTGGTCTGACAGACATACCCCTCCGGGACATCAAATTTGGCCTGACTGCTGGCTCCAGTTTTGCCCTTATCTAATGAATAACCATGGACAAGTTCTTGACCTCACTGAGTCAGTTTCTCTGTGTATGACTACAGGCTCCTAACCCCTTTCCATAAATACAATTGCTGTGAGAATACCAACCAAATGAGATAAGGCCTTTGTAAGTATTTTAAAAACTCTAAAACAATCCAAAAATATAAAGATTATTAAAATTATAATGTATTTTAAAATATAAAATGGTTGTTGCTGTCACAGTTCTAGTAATTCTACTTTGGGAAAGGAAAGTAACAAAAGCAACAAAAGTTTGTTTAGAAAAAAGTTTATTATTTATTAAAATCTGTCAACAAAGTTTAAAAGCTGCTAAAAGACCATATATTTTCTCAGTCTCGTTCAATATACAGAGAAGAATGAACAGAAGTCAATACAGGTGGCAAGTGATACAAATGTCTGGATTTCAAAACATGATTTTACTGAGTGTGCTGTGCTCCACTGCTAAAGCGGGGCATGCAGTACGAGTCTGCCGCTTTTCTGTGTTGTTTTTACAATGTTAGGTGGGTTCCCAGTTTTATGAATTTACTTTTCCCTAAGAAAGTGAAACTGTGTAACCCAGATTGGGACTTGAACGCATGGTTTTTGGTTGAGATCACATACCTCGTCTCAGGACTTAATGAAGCTCAGGTTCTTGATGTCTCGTCACAGAAAGAATTCAGTGAGAGACAAAGTGATAGGTAAGAAGTGGATTTATTTAGAGAGAAACACACTCCACAGACAGAGTGTGGGGATGGCCCATCTCAGAAGGCGAGAGGCCCTGAAATATGGGGTGGTTAGTTTTTATGGACTGGGTAATTTCACAGGCTAATGAGTGTAAGGATTATCCCAGATATTTTGGGGAAGGCGTGGAGAGTTCCAGGAATTGGGCCACCACCCACTTTTTGATCTTTGATGGTCAGCCTTGGAAATGTCAAGGTGCTGGTGGGTGTGTCACTTAGCATGCTAACGTATTACAATGAGCATATAGTGAGGCTCAAGGTCCATTGGAAGTCAAATCTTCCACCACCTTGGACCTAGTTGGTTCTAACCAGTTTTTGTCATGTCCTATGGCTATGTCATTCTTTTAAAGGTTGTGCCCTGCCCCCTTCCCTCCTATTTCAAAAGGACTATTTAAAATCTTGAACTAGTTTTTTAGCTTAAAGAATTAAACTGAGCTGGAAACTCATTTCTTCTGTAAAGAGCAAATGAATATATTCAAGAGCAAAAGTATATACTTTCTGACAATTTTTTAATCCTTTGCTGGCCTAATTAAAAATAAAACAATGCTAGGAGAATATACATAGTGTTGAATTAAATTGAACTGTTTACTTATTCACACTTTCATTCATTACAGTCTCTAGAGAAGGAGAATTTATCAACTGATTTGGCCAACATTTAACATATTTTAGGGTGAGAGTTGGACAGTGGCTTTCTTGCCAACCTGAGTCTCCTGAAGACTACTCTGACACTTTGCCATCAGGGAGTCCACATGAGAGCAACATTGATGGGCCATTTCTAAGTGGTATAGGTCTCTGCAGGGGTCTAAAACTATAAAAAATTCTTCAAACGTATTTTGAAGTAATTTTATCCTAGAGGTGGGCCCTTTCCAGGCAATTTATTTTCAGATTTTGGAAACCCTTTAATGACTGGCAGCCCTTGTGTCTACAAATGAGGATAAATTCTAAAGACTTCTTTTCCTAGAATAAATCTCATCTTTCTCTGTGCCTTACTCTCATCTTAATCATTGTTGAGGAATATATTTTAACTTCCTTATTCAAGAGTTGTCTCTACTCTAATTTGAGGGATAAAAGCTATAACCCAGGGAAGTATTATTGTAAAGAAACAGAGCTCAGAGCTATGACACAGCAAATAATGTTTGTGCTGTCTAGGATCTGTCTCTGGCTCTTATCAATGCATCTAATTTATTTTTTTATTTTTGGCTACATTGGGTCTTCGTTGTCACACGCAGGCTTTCTCTAGTTGCGGTGAGTGTGGGCTACTCTTCGTTGTGGTGCGGGGGCTTCTCACTGCGGTGGCTTCTCTGGTTGGGGAGCAGGGCTCTAGATGTGTGGGTTTCAGTACTTGCAGCACGTGGGCTCAGTAGTTGCAGCACGCAGGCTCAGTAGTTGTGGCTCACAGGCTCTAGAACGCAGGCTCAGTAGTGGTGCACAGACTTGGTTGCTCCGCAGCATGTGGGATCTTCCCAGACCAGGGATCGAATCCCTGTCCCCTGCATTGGCAGACGGATTCTTAACCACTGTGCCACCAGGGAAGTCCCCATGAATTTTAAAATATTTACCAGAAAAAAAAAAATCTGGGGGGAAAAAAAAAAGAAATCTTCCGGGGAATAAAAAAAAAAAGGCCTGCTCTAAGGATCTGAGTAGTTCTCTAGTAGAACACATTGCTCCATACATTTAGCCATTTAAGCCTAGTCAATTAGAAAGCTGGCATCATGGAAACTGTGAACATGTGCTAATGGAACAGGTTTTTTGGTTTGTTTCCTTTTTTATTTACTCTTGGAAAATACTATCAAGCATAGAAAAAGCTTAAATAGACAGTTCATGCATAGTGGTGAATTGTGAAAAAGTAAATGGATACAAATAGGCAATTAACGTATGAAAGGCAAATAGTAATACACCCTTGTGATTGATCAAAGAAATGTGTATTTAAAACAACATCCCAGCACTGGTTTTACTCTAACAGAATAAATATAATTGTTATTACAAAGTGGACTGGACCATAGTTACATTACTGTTGCCATGATAAATTGGTGTATTCTTTTTAAAAGATAAAGAGGTAACATGTAACAATAGTTACGCAGGAATTCAAATGATCTAATCAAGAAAGCTAATTCCAGGAAACTACTCTATGATTATACATAAACAGAAGCCCGAAATTTAGTACAGAGAAATGCTTTTAGATGCATTCTCTATGATTGAAATTTAAAAATACTAGGAATAACTAAATTGTACAATATTATGAAAATGATACATTGATACAAGGGGCCATTAAATGACCATTAAATGTTTAATTAATGTGAAGTCATAGCAGAACAATGAGAGGAGGGAGGCGTGGGCTTTTTACATGTTATCTAATATCATAAATAAATTTATATTAATACAGTGATTATATTTACATAAACATATGTACCTGTGTATAAACATGTCTCATCTTACCCTTCAGAATATAGGGGTAAAGTTGTATCTAATTTCTAGGATCACTCTGATGATTAAATGTGAAGTATAAAGTATGCATATAAATAAATTACATTCTAAAGTTATGATGAGGACTTCCCTGGTGGTGCAGTGGTTAAGAATATGCCTGACAGGGCTTCCCTGGTGGCGCAGTGGTTGAGAATCTGCCTGTTAATGCAGGGGACACGGGTTTGAGCCCTGGTCTGGGAGGATCCCACATGCTGCGGAGCAGCTAGGCCTGTGAGCCACAACTACTGAGCCTGCGCGTCTGGAGCCTGTGCTCCGCAACAAGAGAGGCCGCGATAGTGAGAGGCCCACGCACCGCGATGAAGAGTGGCCCCCACTTGCCACAACTAGAGAAAGCCCTCGCACAGAAACAAAGACCCAACACAGCCATAAAAAAAAAAAAAAAAAAAAAGAATATGCCTGCCAATGCAGGGGACACAGGTTCAAGCCCTGGTCCAGGAAGATCCCACATGCTGCGGAGCAGCTAGGCCCATGTGCCACAACTACTGAGCCTGCGCTCTGGAGCCCGTGAGCCACAACTACTGAGACCACGTGCCACAACTACTAAAGACCATGCATTTAGAGCCCATGCTCCACAACAGGAGAAGCCACCACAATGAGAAGCCCACACACTGCAATGAAGAGTGGCCCCCGCTCGCCACAACTAGAGAAAGCCCACACACATCAAAGAAGACCCAACGCAGCCAAAAAAATAAATAAATTTATTTAAAAAAAATAAAGTTATGATGAGAAGATATCTATAATTAATAAATTACTTTCTAAGTGGGTTTTAGGTCAATAAAAATAAAGGGTCAAAATAAGTTATATTCTCAGCTCTGTATTTTTTGTTGATGTAAGAGGTGTGACTTTGGTTCATGGAATTACAAAGCAGACATAATCATATTAAGGATAATATATTCATTTCATAATAGTGGAAACCGCCTGTGCTATCCTCTAATCTCAATTTCACAAAGTACAATAGTGACATGTTATAATGTATGCTATAGTAGTATAATGTATGCTAAGTCTCATTAGTATTCTACTCAACACAGTCTCACAATTCATAAAATGAATGTATTTCTGCTCAGCAGTTTCAGAAAGTGTGAAACTTTGCCCATCGTCCATTTCAAATGACATTTGTATTTATGGAGTTTGTCTAAGTATCCCATTTCCTCTGAACAGAAATGATTTGAAGCAGCTGTATTGCAAGGAAAAACGTAATAGAAAAAAAAAAAAAAGACAATTAGGGATAAAATCAAAAGGAAACCCTTGAAAGTGACCTGAGAGGTCTGGAGCTGCCAGTACTTTCTCATGGAGAGGCTGATGGTTAGAGCTGTGGTATACTGTTCTCGCTTCCTAACTAACAAATATGGTTTAAAAGGAAATTTTGATTGTATGAAAACAGAAAGTTGATCAAGTCGGGTGGGGGTGTGGTCTGGAATCTTAAGGAGACAGAAATTCCTTTCCTGTGCACTAACTGATGTGTAATTTCAGTGTCCCAACTTCCTTCCATTCTTATATGGCTTTGCTGTCTAGGAATAATTATAACAACAGTGTATTTGGCGCTTAACTTTGTGACAACTTAGTGCTGATGTATACGGTTGAGCATGCTGTGTACTGCACAACACTGGAACCCTATTCACTTTGTAGTCAACTTAAATGCATATGTTCAAATCATTTTTAATGGCAGCAAGATGTCTTGGGGAAGGGAATCTGTTTTAGTTAACACAGAGACACCACATGGGTAAATTGTGGCCCTGAACTGTACTTAGAAGGTGAAATACATTATCTATTTTATTTTTATAGAAACCTTTTATAATGGAACAGTATCTTTTTTTTTTTTTTGGAGGGTGTGTGTTGGGTCTTCATTGCTGCGTGCGGGCTTTTCTCTAGTTGCGACGGGTGGGGGGCTACACTTCGTTGTGGTGCGTGGGCTTCTCGTTGTGGTGGCTTCTCTTGTTGTGGAGCACAGGCTCTAGGCATATGGGCTTCAGTAGTTGTGGCTCACGGGTTCTAGAGCGCAGGGTCAGAAGTTGTGGTGATTGGGCTTAGTTGCTCTGCAGCTTGTGGGATCTTCCCGGGACCAGGGCTTGAACCCCTGTCCCCTGCATTGGCAGGCAGATTCTTAACCACTGTGCCACCAGGGAAATCCCTGGAACAGTATCTTAATTTAAAGATGAAGACATTGAGCTTAAGAAAGATTGAAACTTGTCCAAGGTCATAGAGCTACTCATTGACAGACCTGGGACTTGAGTCCATATTATTCTAATTATAAAGCTCATAAGTTTAAAAGAGTCATTTTATTATGGAAGTTCCAAACTTATTCAGTGTTAAAACAAACTATATTGAATCTCCATGTATCCATCACCCAGCTTCTGCAACTATCAGTGGTCTTGTCATCATGCTTCATTTATACTTCTATCCAGCATTTTTAAAATCTTATTTATATGTCCCAGGCTCCTCATCTTATGTTTTAAAAAAATCTAATTACAATACATAGTTGAATTACAAGCGGCCTCCAGTATTTTATTTATGAAAGAGAAGTTCATGAACACACACATAAATTGGTCAGAAGAGAAATGAACAAAGATTGACCTTCTTGACTATTTATTTTAAAAGTAAGGAAGACTAAAAAAATATCAAACACAAATATATATATATATATAGTATATATTCTTAATGGAAAGCAATAAAAGTTCATAGATTTTGAAAGGCTTACCTAAACTTCTGGCAAAATGGGTTCTAACCACGTGAGATTTTTAGCAGCTGTATCATCAGTTGACTTAAACTCAAAGAAAAATCACAGATCCATACACGTTTGAGATGGGAATGACCTCTGAGATCATGCAGTCAGTTCTTTATTATAAGATTGTGCTTGCTTTGCTTTGCAGTATGTTCACCCACCTGATTTTAAAGTCAGACAATATAAAACAACAGGCTTATATAGACATCATAAAGGGCAATTACAAAAGTTGTCCCAGTTGTCTGATAATCATACACTAACTACTGACAAGTCAGAGAGATAGTGCCCTCAGAGATGTACAGTTGTCTTCACAGATAGGAGGTAATATTTCATTTATTATTATTACAAAAACATTTGATTGAGAATATTCAGTAAGTCAAAAAAGGTCTAATCATGGCATATGGAATTAAGAGTGATACAGAAATGTTAGAAATGTACATATTATATACTTATTTGCATATATTTTTATGTATATTAAGGTTTACATATAAATTTTAAGGTTTTTCTTTGTCTTTTTGGGGGTTGGGGGCAGGTCTTCTGTCAAGATTGTAATGTCTACTTATGCCAATGACTTTCTCAAAATTAGAGTATCCATCTAACTGTTTATTTTCTGGGAAATTCACTTTGATCTCCTGTGCATAATATTCAGCAACAGATTCAAAGTTGGGGTGGGGTGAGGTTGTGATTTATGGAGGCCTTTTTCTGAGTAGCTCCATCCTCTGGGAAGTATCCCATGTGCTCTACACAGTAAGCCAGTTCCGCCTTCCCATACTCCAAACTCTCCCTCGTCAACTTAGGGTAGCCACTGTGTTTGGATCCTTCTCCTTGTGCCATGGCTCAGAAGGCATCTTTAGGCAGAAAGCCAGGGTTGATCATAGGGGTTCACCTCATTCTTTTCTCCTTCTCTTAGGGATTACAGCACTGCAATTCTTATTTTTCAATGTTTGAGAAAATTTTTCAAAAATTTATTTCCCAGTTTTCTTGTTATTTAGAGGAGGAAGCTAAAACTAGTGCCAGGTACCCTATTATGACCACAGGCATAAATTTTCTCTACAAGGTTTAGCCCTTGGAGTATGTATGTATGTATTTATCTCTTACATGGACTGATTTAAATGTACTTCCTAAATACAGTCTTCCTGGATCACTTAGCTATAATTAAAATTAGACTTTATCCCCTTTTTCCTCAATAATGTTTACTCATATCCAAATTTTAAGTTGTATCATATTTTATTTAGTTATGTATCAACCCCTGGTGGAGAGGTTGGTCTCTAATCTTGGGCTTCTCACTGTTGTGGCCTCTCCCGTTGCGGAGCACAGGCTCCGGACGTGCAGGCTCAGCGGCCATGGCTCATGGGCCCAGCCGCTCCGCGACATGTGGGATCTTCCCAGACCAGGGCACGAACCTGCGACCCCTGCATCGGCAGGCGGACTCTCAACCACTGTGCCACCAGGGAAGCCCCGGTCTCTAATCTTGAAAGTGGTGATACAAAAGGAACAATGCATCTACTTGCATGGTATCTTGCTTGAGAGTACCTTCTAAAATCAGCCACAAAATCTGCTGGGACAATCAAAGCTGATAACTTATTGAATTGAGGAGGCCACAGGCTGTCAAAGTCATTGTCAGGTTCTGGGCCATTCTGGAGTAGCCTCAATAATATAATGAATAAAATTTACAACATAGCTGTATCTTGTTAATCATATTACCAAGAGACCAGTCTCTGATATTTCCAAGCATATGGAAAAAATAAAGCTTAACTTGATAAGGTAGCAAACACTGCTTGACCACTCCATATAACGAAGCATTTTCTCTACTGATGAAAAATAATATATACTGAGCAACGCTGTGTATAGATTCTTTAAAAATAATTTTTTATATTAGAAACATTCTATTGCCAATTACTGCTTCAATCAATTAGTCTGCTTCAATCGTAAATTCACCTCCACTACATGACTATTCATCCTCTATTCCATACTTGTACAAAGCAGGTGTTTAATAAAAAGATTATTAATCTAGGGAATTAAACTTCAACTATTCAAGCTGTCATCCTGTCAGTTCTGGAATTAATATATCTAAAATTGTGATAAAATAACTATGGTTTCACTATTTAAGGAGGCAATAATTAAAACTTACCTAAATTTTCATATTCAAATCTTTGACAGTCTCATGAAATGAGATTTGGATTCTTTGCTGGAGAGAGCACCCATAAGTTCATACATCATTTGCCTGTGATCTGAAGGAATTCCCTATTTATTCACGTAGGAAGTGATGTTTTCAGTTTATCTAAAAGAGGGGGCAGACCCTGTTAGTATTTGCTAAATAGAAGGAGTCTAAGAAATAACAGTTTTGTCCTTGCTAGAATATTTGGGCAATTGGAGATATATTTGTCTCATTTCCTACGAAAAGAGCAATATATATAGTTTTAAGATAATAAATAATAACTATAAGGGAATGGTGACTTTATTTCCTCTCATTTATGTGATCCATTTAATAAACATTTAGTGTATTTCTACTACAGCTGGACACTGCAGAAAGTTTTAGGAATACTGTCATGAACAAAACAACCTTGGTTTTGCTTTTATGATTCTTCAGTTCTTGTTTGGGGAGATAAAGAATGAACAGGTGACCAAATAAGTAAACTTATATTCATTTTTACTATAAGGAATATAAATAAAATATAGCATTGTGATAGAAAATGTCTTTGGAGACCTGAAGGATGCAAATGTTGTAGGTAACTTATATATAACAGAAGAGTGTTCCAGACATAGGGAACAGAACCCAAAGGACTTGAGGTTGGGTAAAGTCTAACGCCTTTTGGAGACACAGTGTGTGAGCATGGGAGCTCTCCACATTGTTCAGAATTAGATCAAGGATAGGAATATAGCCAATATTTTATAATAATTATAAATGGAGTACAGCCTTTAAAAATTGTGAATCACTATATTGTATACCTGTAACTTATAGGTACATCCATTATACTTTAGTAAAAAATTAGATCAGGGATGGAGGAAGGAGGCAGATCATAGAGCACCATATGTCATGATAAAAGGCTCTCTGTGTTCAGCATCAAGCAAGGAAACTAAAAGAATGAACCCTTTCACAATGGAAGGTGAAGCTACAAATTCCTACTAAAGAAATAAGTGATAATGAACCACTTATGAACTCAGGTTAGGAGAGAGAACAAATGTGAATAAGTATGCACCAGACACAAGAAGTAAAGGCACTGCAAAAGAGAAGCCATGTGACACAGATGAAAATAACATGATACCTAAATCACTAGATCCACCGCTTTCCAGCCAGGCAGGTAGAAAGAAAACCAGAAGAAAGGGTTGTCATGGAAATTAAGACAAAAAAAATGTTCAAAACCAAGTAAATCTTTAAAATAAAAGTAGCAATGATTTCTAATGTAGAAGATGAAATATAAATTTTAGGATAGATATGGAAAGATGCACCATAGCATCTTTCAGAAACGTTAACTAATGCCATAATCATCACACTGGAAGTTTCTATGGCTTGTTAAATACAGGGATCAGAACTCTTACAAGCATCCTAAAACTAAATATGTTCCCTGGCATGTGATCAAGTGGAAGATAAAAGAGAGAATCTAGAATTTATTGATCACATACTCTGTGCTAGGCATTTTGAATAAGACAGTGATTAAGAACACAGAAGCAACAGATGGATTGCCAGTGTTCAAATCTCAGCTTTACCATTTATCAGCTCTGTGATCTTGAGCATGGGGCATCCAAACATCAAAGGGTCCTAAAATGCTGTTTCAGTATTTTTATGTAGATCATTACTCATAGCACTATACATGTGGCTATAATAGGTTATTTAAAATAAACTTGTTTTTCCAAATAATTGACCTATCTCATCAGAACTTTAGTGAGAGATAAAACGAAAGAAGAATGAGCTGTTATTTAAGCCCTTTTCAGCTACAGCACTTATGTATTTCTCTTCTGCATACAATTAGTTAATACAATTGTTTCCTTCTTTATTTCTTTAATTGTTTTAAGGGTTTAATGTGCTAGCTCTCAATTTTTTGAAAATAAAATGCTCCCTAAACCAAGCTATGGGCTGAAAAACACATGCTCTGTTCAGGTAACCAGTTAGCAAGTTTAAAATCACTATGAAAATAGCACATTTTAATTACTTTCTGATATAGTTGAGAGTTCAAATATGCCAATACATGTGACTGAGCAGTCAAGAGATAAATTTCTCCTTTCCCAGTCACTCCCACAGTTTCTATTTTTTTCCTTCTTGCTTCTGATATACAGTGTTATCTGCAGTGATGAATTTAATGGTCTAATAAAGCTTTTCATTTACAGGAGGCTTTTTAATCAATGGGATCAGAATGAAAAGTGATGTAGTTAAGAAAAAATTGTCAGTTATAACAGAAAACCATTAAAAATTATACATGTGTATCTATACGTGCAATGCCTATTTCCTTTTCACTTAAATCATATAAAGGAACATTTAATTGGCATCCACATCAGAGCTCTTTATCAACTTTCTTATACAACTACAACCATAATGCCTTCTTGTATTTTAACTGAAAGAAGACTTAAAGACACTTGATGACAATCTGGATGTAAAATATGTCTAGATCATTATAATTACCCTCAAACTTATATAATAAAACTCAGTTATTTTAATGAGTAGCTTTTACTAATTCTTTCATATATTCATAGAAAAGCTAACTTTATTTCTTTAATTATATTTACTTATAGGTTATTTTAATTTAATATAATTGTACAATTACAAAAACACACAAATTATATAACTATCTTTGGGAAGAGGCAGTTCAATAACTGGGTGAAGAAATTCACTGACCTTAAAAATTTAGTGGGCTGTGAACGTTGGTCACT
Source organism: Monodon monoceros (assembly GCF_005190385.1). Classification (NCBI taxonomy): domain Eukaryota; kingdom Metazoa; phylum Chordata; class Mammalia; order Artiodactyla; family Monodontidae; genus Monodon; species Monodon monoceros. The sequence goes on along the minus strand of NW_021703784.1, from coordinate 75,667,442 downwards.
ATGGTTTACAGAAGAGAGAGGGTTCATCAGTTAATCCAGTGTGTCAGTTAAAGAGTTCATTTTAAAAAGAGTATACTGTTCCTCAAAATGATAACGACTGTAAATGACAAACCGACAGCTAACATAATACTCAAATGGTAAAAATTGAAAACTATCCTTCTAAAATCAGGAACAAAACAAGGATGCCCACTCTCACCACTCTTATTCAACACAGTATTAGAAGTCCTAGCCAGAGCAATTAGGCAAGAAAAAGAAATAAAAGGCATCCAAGTTGGAAAAGAAAAAGTAAAACCATCACTCTTTGTGGGTGACATGATTTTATATATAGAAAACCCAAAGACTCCACCAAAACTATTCTAAACGATAAACACATACAGTAAATTTTCCGGGCAAAAAAATCAACATACAAAATTCTGTTGTGTTTCTATATACTAACGATGAGGTATTAAGCAGGCCAAAAAGTGTCTTCAGTTTTTTAAGTAAAAATAAAAGACACATTTTTCATTTTCACCAAGAACTTTATTGAACAACATATTCATCCTTTTGTTCCACTACCTTCTGCCATTTTTCAGGCAACTTCATAATTCCATCTTCCCAAAACATTTTATCTTTTTGAGCAAAAACTGTTCTAGGTGCCTTTTATAGTTTTCCAGGGAATTGAAATTTTTTCTCTTAAGAGAATTTTGTAAAGGCCAAAATAAATGGAAATCTGAAGGTGCAATGTCTGGTGAATACGGCAGATGAATCAGAACTTCACAGCCAAGCTGTAACAGTTTTTGCCTGGTCTTCAAAGAAACATGCAGTCTTGCATTACCCTGATGGAAGATTATGCATTTTCTGTTGACTAATTCTGGACGCTTTTCGTCAAGTGCTGCTTTCATTTGGTCTAATTGGGAACAGTACTTGTTGGAATTAATTATTTGGTTTTCCGGAAGGAGCTCATAATAGAGGACTCCCTTCCAATCCCACCATACTGACAACATCACCTTCTTTGGATGACGACTGGGCTTTGGTGTGGTTGGTGGTGGTTCATTTCACTTACCCCATGATCTCTTCCATTCCACATTGTTGTACAGTGTCCACTTTTCATCACCCGTCACAATTTGTTTTAAAAACGGAACATTTTCATTACATTTCAGTAGAGAATTGCATGCGGAAATATGGTCAGGAAGGTTTTTTTGGCTTAACTTTTGTGGAACCCAGACATCAAAGTGATTCACATAACCAAGCTGGTGCAAATGATTTTCAGTGCTTGATTTGGGTATTTTGAGTATGTCGGCTATCTCCTGCATAGTATAACGTTGATTGTTCTCAATTATTGTTTCTGCTATCAACTTCAGCTCTTCTATCCGACTGTGGAGCATCATCCAGTGAGAAATCTCCAGCACGAAACTTTGCAAACAACTTTTGACGTGCTCAATCAGTCACAGCACCTTCTCCATGCACTGCACAAATCTTTTTTGTGCATTTCATTTGCGTTTCTACCGTTCTTGAAGTAATAAAGCATAATATGCTGAAAATGTTGCTTTTTGTCTTCCATCTTCAATATTAAAATGGCTACACAAAAATTCACCAATTTTGATGCCTTTTTTTTAAATGCACGCTGATATGACAACTGTCACATACAGTCTAACAAGGTTGTTTCAAATGAAGTTAAAGACAACTAAGTGCTACTAGAGCCATCTTATGGAAAAAAAAATGAACAAAACTTTTGGCCCACCTATTAGAAGAAAGAGAAATTAATAAAACAATCTCATTTATAACATAACATAAAATACCTAGATTTAACTAAGGAAGTGAAAGACCTATATACACTAAAAAATATAAAACATTGTTGAAAGAAATTGAAGAAGAAACAAACAAGTGAAAGATATCCAGTACTCATGGATTGGAAGAATTAACATTGTTAAAAAGTCCATATTACCTAAAGCAACCTACAGAGTCAGTGTAGTCCCTATCAAAATCCAAAGCATAATTTTTTCACATAAATGGAACAAAAAATTCTAAAATTTATATGGAACCATGAAAGACCCTGAATAACCAAAGAAATCTTGAGAAAAAAGAACAAAGCTGATGGTATCACACTCCCTGATTTCAAACTATATTACAAAGCTGTAGTATTCAAAAAAGTATGGTATTGACAGAAAAATAGATACATAGATCAACTGAACAGCATCAATAGCTAAGAAATAAACCTGCACATATGTGGACAATTAATTTATGACAAAGAAACAAAGATCATACAGCGGAGAAAGGACAGTCTCTTCAATAAATGGTGTTGGGAAAACTCGACAGTCATGTGCAAAAAAATGAAACTAGACCACTATCTCATACCATACACAAAAATCAACTCAAAATAGATTAAAGGTTTGAATCTAAGACCTGAAACCATAAAATTCCTGGAAGAAAACATAGGCAGTATGGTCTTTGACATTAGCCTTAGCAATATCTTTCTAGATTTGTTTTTTCAGGCAAGGGAAACAAAAGAAAAAATAAACAAGTGGAACTTCATCAAAATAAAAACCTTCTGCGCAGCAAAGAAACCCATCAACCAAATGAAAAGACAACCTACTGAATGGGAGAAGATATTTGTGAATCATATATCCAATAAGGAGTTAGTATCCAAAATATATAAAGAACTCATATAACCCAACAACAACAACAACAATAGCCCAATTAAAAAATGTGCAAAGAAGCTGAACAGTTTTACGAAGAAGACATACAGATGGATAGCAGGCACATGAAAAGATGTTCATCATCACTAATCATGAGGGAAGTACAAATCAAAACCACATGAATATTACCTTATATCTGTTAGAATGGCTGTTATCAAAAATACAGGAAATAAATGTTAGTGAGAATATGGAGAAAAGAGAACACTCATACACTGTTAATGGGAATGTAAATCTGTTCAGCCTCTATGGAAAACAGTATGGAGATTCTCAAAAAATTAGAAATAGAACTACCATATGATCCAGCTATCCCACTTCTGGGTATTTATCCAAAGAATACAAAAACATTAATTTGAAAAGATATGTGTACTCCTATGTTTCTTTCAGCATTGTTTACAATAGCCAAAATATGGAAATAACCTTACTGCCCATCAATGGATGAATAAAGAAGATATTTATAGTATATACACATGTGACACTACACAGCCATAGAAAAGATGAAATCTTGCCATTTGCAACAACATGGATGGATCTTGAGGGTATTGTGCTAAGTCAAATTGGTCAGAGAAAGACAAATGTATGAAACCATGTGATTTCAATCATATGTGGAATATAAAAAAATAAATGAACAAACCAAACAAGAATAAACACATAGGTACAGAGAACAGAGTAGTGGTTACAAGAGGGGGTGAGACAGCAGGGAGAGTGAAATGCGTAAAGAGGATCAACTGTATATTGATGGATGGAAACTAAATTTTTGTTGGCGATCACATTATAGGGTATACAGAAGTAGAACTATAATTTACACATGAAACATATAAACCAATGTTACTTCAATAAAAAATAAATTTAAAAAAGAGCATACCGTATTTTTGAAAAATTTGAAAATCAGTAAGTTATATGTCAAAAAGGTGAAGATGCTATACTGAATTAAGGCATACTTGGTATCAATGTAGTATTTAATCTTGAATCTATAACACAACCAAGATGATTTGTCTCTGATAATACTTAAAATAACTAAATATAGAATTACCTGAGTTTCTAATGGTGTATTCCTAATGTTAATACTTTATATTGCTAATTTATATTTGTATCTGTACTTTAGAGAAAAAAATCACATTTAATTTTAAAGTACATATTTGGTACCAGATAAGTAGAGAATTTTCTCATATTTTATATGAATAAGAAATAAGTTATTAGATAAGGAATGAACCACTATACCTCTGGCATTGTCAGTAGACAAACCCCACTGGACAAATAAGACTACAGGTCTACAGAAAGGAAGAGAAAGTAACTTTTAGTTCTTATAGTCAATGAAACATACCGAATATGTGCATTTATGCACAAGTGTGTGCCTGTGATAGGCAGCAGTGTGTCTGATGGTAAATGGAGCATGAGGTTCATTGAGCTGGAAGGGTTGCATTTTCATTTTTATTTTCATCATTTTTCTCTATGTCTATTTTTTCAAAACATAGAACATTGGAGATGAAAGATATGTGAAACAATTTGTCAACCAATGGTTGCAGCCATGTTCTTCAGAGGTCTAGGGATCCAGGCAAATACCTCAGTGTCCTCTGTTGGTGGATAGAGTCAGAGTTAGTGAGGAGAGGCCAGCACCTGAGGCTGGAGTTCTCCACCTCCAACCCAAGAAGATTAGCACTTCCCTCTTTACAGAGTAGACTCCCACATAAGGTTTCCTTTGAAGAAAGAAAAAAAAGAAATCCATATTTTAAACTATTGAGATCTTACCCCTCTTTTTACAGATAAGAAAATGTTAAGGCCAGAAAGGTTTAGAATTCATTTAAGGTCACATATGTAGTAAGATTCAGTGCTACCCCTCAACACACATATTTTAAAATTCCTTCTGTCTTCATCCTCCCTCTCATTTATTCCTTGTTGTGAAAATAAAGTTGAAGAAAATAATTATAGAGAATCCATTCTATACCAGAGGTACTCATCAAGTATCATCCAAAGCTTGGATAATTCCAGCTGAAGTGTCTTCTCTGAAAGTTTTCTAATGGCTTCCTTATTATGAAGGATTTTAAGGCTGGGTCAGAGCTGATAAAGAAAGTGTGCTTTGACAGATTAGCAATGTCTATCATTGTTTTAGGAATGAGAGCACACAGCCTCTGAAGCCCTGAACCCGGTGGTATTGATTATTGCTGCTGTAACAGATGATCAAAAACTTAGTGGTTTCAAACAATATCCATGTATTATCTCACACTTCTGTAGGTCAGAAGTCCAGGTATAGCACGACACAGCTTGGGGCTCTGTCATAAGATGTTTTACAGGAGTGAGGCAGCAGGGTAGCATTCCTTTTAGGTTGTTGATAGAATCCAGTTCCATGCAGAGATCCCTGTTTGCTTTCTGGCTGTTTCCAGGTAGACTCTCTTAACTCTTTGGCCACCTGTATTCCTCATCATGTTTCCTTCTTCATTTCCAAGGCAGCCTCAGTGCACTGAGTTCTCTCCCTTTGAATCTCTTTGACCTCTCCTTCTTCCTCACGTCTTCTGCCTCCAGCAAGAGAACAGTCTGTTCACAAGGGCTCATGGGATTAGGTTGGATGCGCCCAGATAATCCAGAATAAACTCCCTTTTTAAGATTAGTAACCTTAATTAAATCTTCAAGGTCTCTCTTGCCACATAACAAAACATATTTATAGGTCACAGGGATTAGGCCTTGGGTGTCTTTGGGAGGTCATTCTGTATACCACACCAGTTCCTCAGAGAGTCCTTTATTAAAAGCAGGTATTTGTTTGGAAATCACAGCACATATTTTTCAATCATATTTATTTACTAAAGGTGTTTATAAATCAGCCATTATGAAAAATACATTTTAACTCATAAAACCCCAGCGTATTTATGCATACATTTAAAGAACTGTTATAAAGAAAAATATATCATAATCTTGATCTCTTAGGTATGAAGGATATTGGCATAATATATCCTCTTCAAAGAACATTAACCTGGAAGAAATAATAAATTTATAACATGCAAAGATCATTGTCTAACTCATCTCAGTTGAATCAGTTGATGTACTGAGTCTAATAATTTTGAAGAAATAAAAGGAAGAATTTCAGTTAACAGTAGTCTCTTTAGGTAAGAAGGCAGGCAAGCATCAATGTCTTTGAATGTCCATCTTCTTACAATCTCACCTTTGGATAAAGGAATCAATTTGATGTGGATGATATGGAGAGAGACCAAGCCCTTTAAGTAAAAAATAACTGGGATGCTAAGAATCCATAAAATCAGTATGAGTTTACAAGATGATGCTATCCTCCTCCTTCCTTCTCCATATGCAATTGTTAGGCTGTATTAATGGAGGTAGAATATGTAGTATAAGTGAGGAGATAATCCTCATCTCTGCATTGGTCAAGCTACACCTAAAATGTTGTATTCAATATTGGAAATCATGCTTTGTAGAAATAAACATTGTGGATTTTAGAATAGAGCTTCCAACATGTTAAGGGAGATCAAATACGGCATTTGAGGAATTGTTAAAATAATTGGAGAAGATAAGAATAAAGATCTAGTCCTATTTGCAATTATTTAAAAGACTTTACTGAAATTAAAAAAAAAAAAAGGGCTTCCCTGGTGGCGCAGTGGTTGAGAGTCTGCCTGCCGATGCGGGGGACGCGGGTTCGTGCCCCGGTCCGGGAGGATCCCACGTGCCGCGGAGCGGCTCGGCCCATGAGCCATGGCCGCTGAGCCTGCGCGTCCGGAGCCTGTGCTCCACAACGGGAGAGGCCACAACAGCGAGAGGCCCACGTACCACAAAAAAAAAAAAAAAAAAAGGGACTGAATATTTTCTGAGTGACTTTAAAGGGAAGATTTTTGACTAATTAGGTCGAAGTAACAGAGAAGCATGTCTCTGCCTTAATAAAGGTAAGAGATAACTTCGTTACTTTGGGAACTGTTTAACACTGAAAAAGCTACCCCAGAGAGTGATCTTCTAGTAACTGGAGATGTTCAAGGAGGCCTTGATGAATATTTGGAGGTCATGCTATAGAGAGAGCAGCAGTGCTTCTCAAACTTAAATACACATACCAACCATCTGGGGACCTTGTTAAAACTGTAATGTCTGAATCGGTAGATCCAGGGTAGGCATAAGAGTCTGCATTTCTAAGAAGTCCCAGGTAATGCAGACTGCTGCTGCTCCCCAGACCCCTCTTTGAGCAGCAATTTTGTGGAAGGATTACACGCATAGTATAGCAGAATGCATTAGTGATCTAAGAATCCTTTCATCCCTGATACCTTATTAAATCCTGTTGGGCATATGAGGAACATGATTGTTCTGTTGGTTAGGGAATTTCTATAATCCTTTCCACTTTGGCAAGAGAAATAGGCAAACTTTCACAAAAGTCAGAGAAAGTGAGATTATCTTGACTAAGAGGAGGACATCTGGGACTTGGTATACATTTCTCCTCACCATATATTATTTCTGTCTCTTACATTGAGGTTTTTGACAGCAAATGATGATCAGAAACTGTTTTCTGGTTCCTTTAGAGGTATCATTTCATTTTGTATAACTGTTCCTTGGCTTTATTTAGTATGTTTGAAGTAGAACTCTTAATTGAGGCCTTTATATTTGCATCATGCTTAAATGTCAAATGAATTTTGGCAAATTCCATGTGGCAGGCAAAAACATTCAACTTCCAAAGCCTTTTGTTCTTATTTTATACTTTCTATGGTCTCGCTGTAAAGGGAGGGCTGTTAAAACTTTAGTCACTGACTCTAAGCGGAAGCATGGTGACTGAATTATATAAATCTCTGATCAGAAATGTCTAAGCACTTTATCTGCATTAGCACATGGATTATAAACCATATGTAGTTTTCCCATAATTAAATATTTCCTGTAAAACGCAATGCATTTTCTGCTACATTAACAAAGTTCCATTCAAAGAAGGTGGTAATGGTTTCACTGCTACATGATTGATTCTAGTTACTTGTTTTGGCATTGGATGGGGGCTATCAAAGGGGAAAAAGTTAAGATTTCCACATAATTTTCAAAACCTGTCACAAAACAGATAAAACAACCAATTATTCTCCCCTCCACTTTATACTCTAATTTGAAGCCTTGTAGCTTCAAATTAGAATAAAAATGTTATTAGTATAGTTCAAATTTTAGCTCCTAGTACTAACATCAGGCTAAGAACTCCACTAAAAGTCAAAGAAAGAACCTGCACCCATCAGTTTGAGAAGGCTGAAAGGCAAATAATGAAAGTACTAAGAAATGTTCTAATTCTTAGTATTTGTTTCCAATGTATCTACTAATCATTAGTAAGTATGAGTACATGATTTAATAGATTTGTTACAGATTATGTAGAAAATCATGATAAATTGGTTCAAGGAGCTAGGCTTCAAGCTTTGTGCTCTGATTAATGGAAACCATTCTTTTAGGATGATAAAAGGGACAGTCAGTTTAGGGGAACTTAAGTTGACAGATTTTATTTACCATATTGGGAGAAAATGAAACTGTATTTACTTTGCATTTAGATGCCAATCATTGAAAAATCAATTCCTATAAATAAATAGTTTCTATCTTCCTGTCTGCGTTAAAAGGAGACTGTTACAAAACCTCTTTAGAAGACTAATCTTGGTACAGGTCCACGTTTCAGAGGCCCAAAATGGTCTATCAAAAACAGATTCATAGTTGAAGAAATTTAATTTTTGAACAGTTGGGAAAGTGAAATTTCCACAGAACTCAACCAAGGTGGATGGGGTTGTCTAATTGATTTGGTACCATTGAGACATATATTAGTTGATCCTACTGTATAAGACTAAAGCAGGATATGTAGTTTTATATAGTTATATACATATGTGTATGTATATACACACACGTGTGTGTATGCATGTATGTGTGTATATACTTCAAACATGTATATTGTTTTATTGAGCATGTCTTTAATACACAATGCTTATGTGACAGCAGTGTATTTGGAGATGGGGTGTGATAGGAAAATGAGTTCCAGGAGAATATGGAGGCAGACTGTAGAGATGGGGGGAAGCTGGAACCAGATGCTCATTGTGGAGTCCAGCATGTAAGAGGGAGAGGGATAGGGAGAGGGGAAGGAGGGAAGGAAGGGAGGGAGGGAGGGAGGAAAGAAAGAATATCTGAAATTAGGATATTTCTACAGAAATTGCTCGAGGGTATTTAGATTCATTTAGATTCATTTCTCATATGTCTATTGGAAAGAAAAAAAGACAAATTTAAACATCAGCTTTATTTTAAAGGGGTTCTGTACCCTTTTAAAGATGTTATTGTGTTGGAGAGAGAAATATTCACCGTTAACATTTAATAAATTCATTTTGCTCAAAATAGCATCATTATAGCTCTCCCAATTCCTATATTATCCTATTATTATTATTGCTATATCAGTATCTCAGTGTTTTACTTTAGGCTTGTATTAAGATATCTTTTAGTGCAAAATCGTACCTATCTTATCTGTATCCACATGCACTGCAAATTTTTATGGCTGCTTTTATCAGATAAATATGAGATTGACTTGTAAAGGCCAATAGAAATTCTAGTTGGGAACTGAGTTGAGATTGCAATGAAAAAATAGATAATTTTATTCCTAGATTCTTTAATCTATTTTAATTTTGATTGGCTAGGAGCCAAGTATTCCAGATACGTGGAAATCTTACTTATTTCTCAACATTCTTCAATAGAAGCCCAAGTTCTTCCGTTCAAGTGTCTCAAAGCTCAGGTTAAAACACCCTCAGATTTTATATGCCCTTTTAATCCCTTCCACAGAATTTGGCTTTCCTGCATTGTTTTCAGAAACAGTTTTGAGTTCTATTTTCTGTCTCCTGTTGAAATTCCTAATGCTTATAGTCTTATAAAGAATTCTGTGATTCCATCATTATCAATGGGAAGAGACCCTGCAAAAACACACTGAGGATATGAGAGTCCAGTGGTCACTCACTGAGCCGGATGATAGGAATGGGAAAGTGTTCAAATACCTGCTTCTTAGCAGGTGTGACCTCTTGGCTTTACTATGATTATGCAGGCTTTGTCACATGGAGAGAGGTGTGGGTTGAGAGGTGTTTCTGGGTTTTTTGTTTTGTTTTGTTTTTAAGATAATGGTATTAGCAAAGGTTTAATGAAAGTTTAGAGTTGATAAGTACACATTAAAATATGTCTTCCATTAAAAATTTGAGCTCTTTTCAGGCATACCAACTTATGGACTAACTGTGCTAGGAGAGTATGATAATTTTCCAAATTCTCAATTTTACAAAGATTACTGATTCTAGAGTAGGGGGAATAAAAACAAGGAGCTGTCAGATTGCCTCAGGTGTAAACATATATTATTTTAAAAACAATTTAAAAACCCAACAATATTGTTCTATGTGATTATGAATTCTTATTATATACTCTGTTCCTTTTATACACGTCTTGGAGATAACAACCCCAAAGGCAGTATGTTCTGGTATTGCGTGACATATACTAACAATATCTTACCCTCTCTCTCTTCTCTTGCGCCCCCTATGTGTATGTGTGTGTGTGGCGTGTGTGTCTCCCTACCTCTGTTCTTTATAGCTGCTGCCATCCTTTCTGGGTTCCGTTTTATACGACTACTATGGTTGCTTTTTTGTTATTGATACAATGGCAGAATTGAGTAGTTACAAGAGAAAGTGCATGGCCTGCAAAGCTAACATTGTTCCCTATTAAGCTTTAAAAAAAGTTTGCTGATCTTTGATATATGTTGTAAAACAGAACATTTTGAAGTGGGGAGAAAGATGGATTAGAAGGGTTTCCAAAATTCTACTCCCTATTGTAGCCATGGCAGACCTCATTTACTAATATGAGACAGTACAGATTTTACTGTCATACAGATGTGGACTCTTTTTTAATACTTTGAGATCTGGAGCAAATAACAATCTTTAAAATTAATTTTTCTTATTTGCAAAGTAAAGCAAAGCCACTTACTTTATTAATTAGAATACGTATATAAAACATAAAGTGTAGCTTTCAATAAATAATAATTATTTTTCTCTCTTCCAAATGTTTTTCATTAAAATGTCCTCATAAGTAGAACTAATAAGAAGTCTTAACAGGAATTTATGTTTTTACTGCATCCAAATAGGAATTTTGTGTTTCTTACTTGAGTATCTTGGTCCATAGAGTTCCCGTTGCTAAGATGCCCATCTTATTAGTAGACAACTGTCAAAATACATATCCCCACTTGTCCTTGTATATTTAACATAAAAGATACTCCTTTATATAACTTTTTTCACTTCCAATTCTTGAATAACTCCAGAAAATGTAGAATTTATGTCTTGTCATCACTATAGCTACTGATAGTATAAAAGTGGAAATACAGTAGATACAGAAATTCTAAATGAGAACTATTTCATGTACAAAGTTATCATTTTTCAAAATGTTTTAAGGTGAAATTAAATAGATTAGCTCTTGATAATCTATTTGATTGTTTATTAATTGTTGTAGTAAATGACTCCTCAGTTTGAAGAAAATTATCATGAACTAGTAGCCATTAGTTAAATAATTAGAATCAGAGTAAAAGTATCAAAGTAAACATTGAACTAATTTGTTCAAAGATGGACTCCATTGCATAATTTTTATGTCTATGTGTGATTAAAAAAATCCATTCAAGGAAATACATGTGTGCATTACATATATAATTTGTCATGTATGTCATAAAATAATCAGTTTCCCAATTACATTTGTCATCTAAAATATAAATCAAATCCAGAAAGTGGTAAAATTTTCTTCTCACTAATCAATAGATGTTATGAAGGCCATTCACTAAAAATGAGGCCCTTGAATAATTGGAGAGTTCATAAAAACTTACTGAAAACCTACTTACTCCATTTTAGAAATAATTTTAACTGGTCCTGCTATTTAGTTTCTCAGGCTACAGAAAATTTGAGTTGTGGGGATTATAATTTTAGCAGGAAAAAATGAAAATTGATTATGAGAGATGAAAAAGAAAACTCATTGAGGACTTCCCTGGTGGCACAGTGGTTAAGAATCTGCCTAACAGTGCAGGGGACACAGGTTCGAGCCCTGGTCCGGGAAGATCCCACATGCCACGGAGCAACTAAGCCCATGCGCCACAACTACTGAAGCCTGCGCGCCTAGAGCCCATGCTCTGCAATGAGAAGCCACCGCAGTGAGAAGCCCGTGCATCGCAGCGAAGACCCAGTGCATCCAAAACTTAAATAAATAAATAAAAATTAAAAAAAAAAAAAACTCATTGATAGAGGGAAAAAGAGAGAGGAAGATGAGTGTGGGAAGGCGAGAGGAAGAAAGAAGGGAAAAAAAGAAATAGAATTGATTTATACAATGTGAAGCATTTTATGGCCATTTGAGCCAGTTGACCAATTTTTTTTTAATTGAATAAAGCAACCTAGGTATTTCTACCAATCCACTGAGATCTTCCTACAGGTGATATTAAGTGACATGTTGGACCTTCCCATTCTTTCTAGTAGTGAAATGGAAGCTAAAATCAAGTGAATTAGCTAGCTTCTTTGTCCTGAGCTATTGCCAGCCTTTGCCATTTGTTAAATGCCAGAAATATCTTTGAGAACAAGCAGATGTTTTCTTCTATCAGAAATCAATTGCACTTATGTAAATTTATTCAGCTCTTCCCTTTGCCCCTCGGGTATGGCCTGAAAGGTTAGTATAAACCCGCAGATTCTAAAACAATAATAGCAGCAGACAAATGTAAAAAAATCAGAGCTCTGTGGATTAAGATGAATAGAATTTTAACAGTATTATTCAGAGTATATGCATTTTACCTTAGAAATTCATCCCCAAGAAATTTGAAGTACACAGTGTTTGTCCTGCATCTATTCATAAGCTTTTGTATTATCTTCCACCTCTAATGAAGACATTCACCCATAGTCTCTATTAACATTTTATATTGCATTCATAGAAGAAAATATTTCAACTAGTGCATTTACTAAGCACTCTGGGAATGTGTCTGTTTGTTTTAAACCAGGGACTGTTCTCAAAGGATCACCCTATTTATTCCTTTATACATAAAAGGGAACTTTTACCTAAGCATTTGTATCGAAGTAGGGGTTAGAAAGGAGAAGGCGAAGGTTACTTGTATTTCAGAATCAAAGGCAATATGGCAGCTGTTTGTGATTCTTTTATCACCTTGATTCCAGAACTTACTAAGAATTGCCTGTTGTGTTGTGCATGTGGGATAGAGCAGAGAACAGGAAAGAGACAGTTGTCATTTCATAGGGTTGTCAGGTGAGGGGAAATGTAAACATTAGATCCTCATTCAAGTCATCAGCTAGTTCATTATAACTGTGGTAAATGCTCTGAAAAATACACGTAGCCTTAAAATAATGAGGATGACTAATCTGTCTGGAATCGGAATTCTTTCCAAAGGAAGTGAAATTTAAGATAAGAGATACAGGTTAGATGGAGAAGAGTATACTGGCTAGAGTTAATAGATTGTATTAAAGTCTTGGGGTAGGAGGACAGTGTAGGAAGTTATCAACATCTACATGAGATTGTGGCTTTGCTTGAGTAACAGCTATGGAAATGGTGAGATATGGACAGATCCAAAATGAATTTCATATCCATGAAAGAAGAATTATCTATCTTCTATTGTCTACTGTGTCCCCATGCATAACACAGCAGCTAGCTCTCAGTAAGTGGTCAGTTCCGTGTTATGAAAGTACCACAAATGGTTGCCATTGTTGTGTCTCTTTAGTCTGTTCCTAAACAAATATGGCCAATGTTAATGTTTGACAATTATCTTGTCATTGTCTGTTACATTACTGTATATTTATATGTTTTTAAATATTTCACAAGACATTTAGCACTGCACTGTCATTGCCTGTGTGTTTGTCTGTATCTCCTACTAGCTAGCGTGACCTCAAAATACTATCTGATGTGTAGTCCTCTGGCTCACCATAGACTGTATAATTGTTATGCCCACAGCCATTCATTCTTAAAATAGCTGATGAAGAGCTCTCTGGAGAGTAATTACAGAGAAGTAACATATGATGCAAATTAATTGGGGGAAATTAATTCATGTAATTATCTTCCAGACAGAATAAAATAGGCATGTTTTTAGTTTTCTTTACCTTCTTTGTTCATGTACGTGCACGTTGAACATAGTTTTAAGCAAAGTTATACATGTTTTCTCTTTTCATATTTTAGTTTGAGATTATAAATTTCATTTTAAAATTTATTGATTTCATATTATTCCATCTGGTTTCTGCATCGTAATTTATTTCTGTTATAATTACCTCTGCTATTACAATTGTCCTCCTGTTACCATTGTACCTTTTTTTTAACCTAAGTAAACACTGGGTCTTATTGTTTCTTCTTTTACTCACAGGACATTTCTGCAGCAGTTATCCTCTGTCTTTCTTGAATCATTAGTTTCTTCATTTAAAAGTCATTTTCTGTCAGTTGGGTCACTAGAACTTAGACACTGAGACCAAGCTAGGAGTGCAAAAAGTTTTTGGTGAGTGATTTCTATGAAAGACAGAAGTGAGAGAGAGCAGAATTGAACAAAGAAAGCCTTCAAAGTATGATGCAGGTTTGAGATCTGTGAAAAGAAAGGGAAGAGAAATCGGGAATGGGCAGGGAGATCCTTCATGTTAATGCTAACCTGCAATGTCTTGATCAATTCAACATGGATGTCCAGAACAAGGAATGCCTTAGAGAAGTCATGCAGGACACAGAAATGGACAGGCCATTCTCAGTCATTGACTCAGGCTGCCTGGCATGACCACGGCAGTGGTTTGAAAATGGCAATGGATACAGAATGCACTTCCATCTGGACGCTGTCAACTAACTGTACTCTTGTAATATCACAGATTTTTTCTTTAAGGGATATAAAAATAGCAGATGACCTTGAATGTTACAGCTTATCCTTTATGCTACATGAATCAACTTGTCTATTAGTGTTCAGGACTCAGCTCTTACAGAGTTTTCTGGGTCTTTCTTCCTGAGGAGATATTTAGAAGACAGAAAGTAGTGGGCTAACCTATAGGCCCCTCACTGAAGTTGGTTTCTGGGCCATAATTCGTACCCATTCTCATCTTCTGTTTTCTATTCTTAATTTCTCTTGCCATTGAGTTGTCAGCTGGTTCCAATGGATTGCTTGGTGTTGTGGCCCAAATCCTCATTCTGGTAGAGTCTGAGGCCCTGTTAACCATACTTTTCTCAGGCCAGATTGTTATACCTACCATTCATAGTCCCAGTTGGACAAGGGATTACCAAGAAGTACCCAAGTAGATGACCTGTGTTCTACACATCTTCTCTGACCCTACTGTGTAATAGTAGCCCAAATTTCTTTTCTCATCCATGTCAATTACCCATGCAAAGATGGTGGCTGCTCTTCTTGCATGCTGGTTCACTGACCAAAAGAATCTAAATTGCCCAAGTAGTAACCATAGATTCCTGTTTTAAGGAATCTTTGCTGTGCTCCCTAGCAAAAATATTTTCCCTTTGGAACCAGGACCTTTAATCCTGCAAACCCTAGAGTTGCAGGGACAGAAAGCAAAACATCCCTCAGTGACTCATTGGAAATCATGGTAAGTGGTGCCAGACACTCTTCTACCCCTTTGTGTCTGGACTTTTGTGTTCTTCCTGTTGTGGACATAGTGCCATATATAGGTTTCTGATTTAGTTTATATTTTGCATCCTACAGGATAGAATCCTATACTCACAAACTACTCCTCTGAGCTGCTATTTCAGCTGTGCCTTTAGAAGGCCCTTTGAACACTCTGTGAGACTATGATTATGGACTCACTTCTGTACCTCTTTTGCTGGTGAAATTTTGTATCGTGTGACATTCCATACATGTGGATCATGTACTCCATAAACACACATTCCATACATGTGGATCATGTACTCCATAAACACTTGAATAATGATGTTGGCTGAGACTGTTCAGCCAGGAAAGGCAAGTCTGTATTGGGAATAGGTATCTTTCCTCTGAGATAGAATTCCTTGTCTTTCCAAGATGGAGAGAGCACAGTGTAACTGATTTGCCGTCAAGCAGCTAGCTGGTTTCTTCAAGAAACAGTACCATATTGGAGACTTGGGGATGGGTCACTATTACTGGTAGATTTATTATTCAGAAGCAGGAGTAGCTAAATTGGCCTTGCTAAGAAGGATTCCATGCTATCTGAGCCTATATGCGGTTTCCATCTCTGCCACTCTGGTCACTCTGGGGGTTTGCCCAGTATTCCAGTGCTGAGGTAGCTGGATGACACCAACTGGCCAAATCATTTGCTAGATCTAGGAGCTCAAGTGATATGGGGCTTTTAAACCCTCCTTTCCTCTAGGCATTGATTAAAGTTATACAGTCAGTTTCCTCCTTGAGCCCAGAAAAGATAGATGTCAGCAACTTCAGAATGTATTTATAGCTCATAACTATAGTAAAGAGAAAGGCTGTTTCTCTCTTGAACCCTGTATATTAAAAATTAAGGATGACTCCCATCTGTTGAGGTCACATACCCATCCTCAACATGATTACTGAGACCACAGGGGTAAAGGTTCTTATAAACTAGTCTGGATTAGGTACCCACCTAATTAGTGAGTTAGGGCAGAAAGAACTTTTCATGATAGATTGCTTTACCTGAATCATAAGGAATATTTAGGTTTATTTCTCCAAAGTTAATTCTGGAAATAAACTCTAACCAAGAACCAGTGAGTTAAAAAAGAATGTCCAGTATAAGTATCTTAATGAATATTTTTCTCCTTCTGCATTATCTTATTATGAGACACCCTTCAGGGTATATTATACAAATAATAAATATGCATATATTTATATATGCTAGCATGCTGATGTCTAAACAATATATTTTACAAGATTATATGTCATGTTTGAATGTACCAAATTTACTCTGATCTCATTATTAATAATCATTATTTTATATTTTTGAAGTAATATATGGAAAATAGTGCTTCACTATTTAATGCTTTGCATATTTTAATTCTCAGTTTTGGTGAATATTGCTTCATATATGTTTATCTTTCTTATTACATCTGTGTAAATTGTCTATTCATGTCCTTAATTTTTATTTGTCTGTTGCAAGCTTCGTTGTATTTTTTTATCCTGAAAAGGAATAAACCTGTAATTATATTAACATTAACATGCTTGTCATTTTAAATGAAAAAAAAAATCTTATTTTCACTTCTTTTGTTAATCATTTAATAATTAGTTACTTTTGATTCATTCATTTTGATTTATTAAAAAACTATCAACTGAGCTATGTTCTAAATATCTATATGGAACAAAAAGGCATGGTCCTTCTCTCCATGGAGTTTATTGTTAAATGTCATTTCAATCTTTTCAATAATCTCCCCTACTAGATCCAGTAAATATTAAAGGAAAATATACCATAAATAAATATGTTAAAGTCAAACATTCATTTTATTTGCATACTCCAATTCTTTTATATGTTACCATGTGCTGTGAATCTCTTAAGAGTTATAGTAGGTAGTGTTTCCAAAACATTTCTCCATGGAATAGTTCTTCCTGAAAGCATTAATTAGTGCTAGTGTTCAAGAACATTACAATTTTTAAAAATTTTGTAGTAGAATATCTATCTACCTATCTTTAAAAAGTATTATTTTCTAACCTACCTGAATCTTCTTTTGACATATGCATAAAGTGTGGCTCTAAAATGACTTTCCTCAGGTTACCTAGTTATACAATATAATTAGTAAATATCATTTTCCTATTTATCTTTGAATCTATTTATTAATTTCACATATAAATTTGGGTATTTTGAGTATTTCTGTTCTAATCCATATGCTACATTTCTCTTTTTGTGTCATTTGAAAATATTTTTGTTATTTCTCCTTTATTAGTTAACTAAAAATTATACCGTGGCTAGTCTTCCATTTTAAACATTTTCGTATGTTTGTTTTCATATTTTCTGACTTTCTGTCACTGTAGTTTCTATTTTATATTGTAATTTTTTGTTAGTCAATTAAAATGTCTTATTGTGATTGGACTTATATTGTTCTAAGTTGATTAAGGAAGCTGAAGAAATTCATAAACATCAGTATTTAACCATCTCCTCCAGGAACATGATTTGCTTTTCCATTCCTTTACGTCTTTTAAAATACTTGTATTTTATTTTATATTGCCAATGATGACCAATGCACTATTTGATAACATTTTATTTAAGCTTTTTCTATAAGTATACATAGGTGGGTCTTTATACAATTTTTAAAACATTATCTCTATTAGATTTGGGGACATTCAATCATTCCAATATAAAATATCTCTTTACAAAAAAGAAATCCTTTGCATTTTAACTCAATAACATTCACTTATTTTATCTTTGATGGCAAAATTAGATGTGTATGTAAATTAGACAGATTAAGGTTATTTGAGGGCATGATTATGTTTATAATTGATGAGTATGATTATAAAAATATTTACATACTTTAGTTAAATATACCAAATTATATGCATACTTTCTGTCTAGCCAATGTTTTTGAAATGTCTTTCAAAAGTTTTTTAAGATATAAAAATATATTTTCATTAAATTAAAGGAACTCTTTTTTTTCACTACCTTATGTGTTATTTAGTTTGAGCATAAACCTTATTCAATTTTTTTGGCTTTGGGTGAATTTTAATTGCTTTAAAAGCACTATCACAGTTCCTAAACAAAGAATAATGTTTTGTTGTGGTATTAGATGTTTAAAAGTCTGTAGCACAGACAGCTTGGGATAATGGAAAGGTAAATGCCTTGGATATAATGAAGTGAGCCAGCTTCTCTCAGTAAACTCACTTTGTGATCTGAAATTCTTTTGTCTTTCTGTATATAAAATTAAGACTTCTATGATTTATATCAGTTTACCACATAATCAGCATTATTTTGGGGGATCCACTCCCCAATTCTCAGTTAATTTGGTTTTGATGAAACTGAATCTCAATTGTTTGATGCTGAAGATGAGCCGTATCTGTCCAATAAGGATTACATCTCATTTGTCCCAATTACTCATTCAGTAGTTACTGGGGTCCAAATTAGGCTAACCCAAAATGATGCTGGAAATTTTGCTAGAACTGTTGAGATAAGTTTTCACTTTTTACTGAGGTTATAAAGGTAATGAGAAATAAGTTTAGAAATAGTGCACATCCTTGCCACATTCTGGGTGAGTATGCCTGAGAATAAAGTCAATAAAGAGGAAAACAATGAAGAGAAGCATGAATGAAAGGATAAAAATAAAAATATCCTCTGGATACCATTGGGACTCTTAATTTAGCAGTGCCTGAAGCTGGTTTTCCCCTTGGAATCTTTTATTACATATGCCCATTCTCTTTTCTGTATAAGCTAATGTGTGATGAGTATCACATGTAACAGTGTTCCGATATAAAATACAACCTTGAATTAGATAAAATTTAGAATTTAGTATTCTAAGAATGCTTCTGGATTCTTAAGTCATTATCTACAAAAAATAGTTTTAAAACACTTATGAAGAATGACACTCATTCACTATAAAATTTACTTCTTTGAAAGCTAACAATTCTTTGGATAAATAGATGTTGAATGGTTACTTAGCAGAATAAATGACCATAATTATCTGATGATAACACCTCAAATCTTGATTTAGAGTTGTTGTAGTCAGTTCAGTCTGCTATAACAAATTACTATAGACTGAGTGACTTAACAACAAACATTTATTTTTCACAGTTCTGGAGGCTGAGAAGTCTAATATCAAGAGGCTATCAGATCCAGTGTCTGTTGAGGACTGCTTCCTGGCTTGTAAATAGCTGCTTTCTGTATCCTCACATGTCAGAGAGAGAGAAAGAGAGAGAGAGAGAAAGAGAAAGCAAACTCTCCTTTTTCTTCTTAGAAGGTTTCCGCCCTCATGACATATTTACCTCCCAATGGGTCCACCTCCTAATACATTGGTTGTTTTAATTTCAACATATGAACTTGGGTTAGACACAAGCATTCAGTCCATAACAAGATTTCAAGCTAAGTAATGTTTAACCAAAAAACAAACAAACTTGTTAAGGATCTCTTAAGGATAATTGCTGACATAGTCCAATTATCTATCATATATTACCTGGCTTATTGTAATTATCTCCTAACTGTTCTCTCCATTTCTATTTGGGTTCCCTGATAGTCTTTTCTCAACACAATGTATGAAGTAGCTGCTTTAGAATATGTCATGTCACTCTCTGCTCAAAACATTCTCATGGTTCACCCAGAGCAAATTAATAATGCCGTAATAATGTCTTATATAGCCCTTTATGATCTAATGCTCCAAGATCTCTCTGGTTTCATATACTTCCACTGTCTCTCTACCCACCCTGCCATGATGGACTCCTTGGTTTTCTGCAAATACACTAGATAGACTCCTCTCCTGGGTTCCTGTATTATTTTTCCTATAAATATATCCAGGCTTTCTCTCTTAACCTTCTTTAATTTATTGCACAAATGTCACTTTCTCAGTGAGGATTTCCCTGACTACCGATTTTAAAATTGCAAAATCCCCTGGAATTGCTATCCTGTCTCTGCTTAATTTTCTCTGTGTCACTTAGCGCCAATCAATATTTTGTAGGGTTATTTATTTATATTATTTCTTGCATCTCCATCCTCTGTCAGAAACCAGCTCCTTGTGGCCATGAAGGCCAGATTTTAAAAATATCAATTTTGTTCATCAGTGAACACTCAGTACTCAGAACTTGCAAGAATGCCTTGCAAATAGTTGGAGTTGAGATATTTACTAAATTAAAGGATTAATAAATGTATTGGTTAATCAATGACAATAAATTTCACATAATTGGGGACTTCCCTGGCAGTCCAGTGGTTAAGACTCCACACTTCCACTGCAGGGGGCACAGGTTCAATCCCTGGTTGGGGAACTAAGATCCCACATGCTGCGTGGCATGGCCAAAAGAAAAAAAAACCTCACATACTTCGTAAATAAATATTTGTTGATACATAAATGAATGAAAGGATGAATAAACATAAATAAATAAAAATAAAAGCATTTATATTAGAGTTTTTCAGAGAAACAGAATCAGTAGGACATGTAGAAATACACAGAAAGAAATTTATTATGAGGGATTAGCTTATTTAATTATGAAGGCTGAGAAGTCCCATGGTCTGCCATCTATAAGCTGGAGGCCCAGGAAAGCTGGTGGTACAGTTTCTGTCCAAAAATGAAGGCCTGAGAACTGGGGAGTTGACGATGTTAAGTCCCGGTCAGAGTCCAAAGGCCAGAGAACTGAAAGCATCAGTGTCCTAGAGCAGGAGAAAATACCAGTCAAACAAAGATTAAATTTATCCTTCTTTCATCGTTGTTTTTTTTTTTTCCTGTTTAGATCCTCAACAGATTGGATGATGACCACCCACATTGGTGAGGGCAATCTTCTTTGCTCTCAGGCTATTAATTCAAATGCTAGTAATCTCTTCCAGTAACACCATCACAGACACACCCAGAAATAATGCTTTACCAGATACTGAGCAAGTCAAATTGACAGAAAATTAACTGTCACATGGATAAATGAATTTCTGGTACACTCTGGCCATATTGAACAAAAAGCAGTATATTGTTTCACTACATAGATTTTTGCAGCTGAACAGCAGACTGATAATGCCATCCTATATTTATACCTCTCCTTGTAATTTTCAAAATATCTTAATATCTTTAGTTCATAAAATATCCTTATGAGATGGTCTGCCAGTTATCAGTTAATTCTTCAGTTCAAATTTAATCTCCTTCATCCTACTTTATACCAGAGCTGGACCTATAAACCCTTCTTCTTTGCCAGCTGGGACAGTATCATGCTTTTTCGTTAGAGGGTACAGGATGAGCACTGGAGGAGAAAAGTGCTTCTCATACCGGTACAGGTGTGCTCCTCTCTTCTAGCTCCTACATGATTCAGCAGACAGTGGTGTATGGAATATCTAGTGGTAATCCCTTCCAGTGAATTTCAGTGGTACCCTGGTACACAGCTTCTCAAAGAGTTTCTCTGGCACCACAGTCAGTGGTTTCCTGCTTACCAGCTCCGGCCTGCAGCATTTCCATAAACCTTTCCATTATTCAAGGGCACAGCCTACACAACAAGGTCTTAATTTGTTGTGTTGAGGATGGTCACCTTCCAAGTTTGTTTCTTCTTTGGACATTGTCTCAGCCATGGACATAGTGGCTGTTCCCTATATCTGTTATTCCTGTAATCTTTGCAGTTCTTTTTATCTCTTATGAATTATGAACTGTTACTACTTAATATGATTTTATATTATTTTTTCCCATTGAAATTATGAAGCAGTTCTGTGTCCTGATGACTGATACAAATAGGCATCAGATGTCTTATTTTATCAATGAGTGGCAGCTTAACCTTATGTGAGCCTTAGATTGCTCATCTGAATAATACAGTAGAATTACTTATCTCTCAAATCCACTTCAGACATTAAATTATATTACATATGTGATAGGGTTCTGTATTTGCAATGATATGCCCTTTAAATGTATCATCACTAAAATTATGTCCATTATTTCAAATCCCTGATATATTTGTTTATAGAAATCACAGACTCCCAAAGCCTATTTTCTGAACACTCCCTGTGTAGTCAAGGTGTAGAATTAAAATCTGCCGGATTAAAGAGAAAATCCTTGCAAGAAGGAGCCTTTTCCGTATCAGAGAGGGCACTTGTATTTAGGCTAGCTTTCATTTTACTTTCTTTACAACAACTGCAGTTTAGTCATCTTTCCATAACCTATATATAGTATGGTCCACCCAATTCTCCCATGGCTCACAGAATGCATCCTATCCTATCCTATTTATATTTCAGTCTACTCCATAATCTATAGCCTTCATCATACAAAAGTATAAAACTAACTCTCTTAACAGTCACATGATAATACTGCTCACCATAATATATACACTAACTAAAGCCAATTAGCCAAAATACATAGACTAAAATAATTTCTGGACAGTGTCCTATAATGAATAATTAGAGCATTTTGAAGTGCTCTTACGATGAAAATCTATTCATGGCCCTCAATTCTAGACAGTTTCTCTGTGCAGCTCATCAGTCACTCAATATATGAAGATTAAGAGGCATTCTGCTCTGAACATGAGTAACTTCAACAGATAACATCATCTTTGAAGAAGCAGACCAGTTGTTCACAGGGATGGGGAACCCTCTTGAACACATGTCAGGTTAGAGCACTGATTAAAGTTGTCTGAAGTAGGCAATTACATTTCTGTGCTAGGACCAATATCTTCTTTGAGCCGTAGTTTCTTTTACTCTAAAATGGGTAGTTGTGGGACTTCCCTGGCAGTCCAGCGGTTAAGTCTCTGCACTTCCACTGCAGGGGGCATGGGTTCGATCCGTGGTCAGGGAACTGGGATCCCACATGCAGCACGGCATGGCAAAAAAAATAAAATGGGTAATTGTAGGAAAGAAATGAGATAATCTGTGCAGAATTAGAAAAGAAAAATATATATAAAATTCTAATTGAAAGAAAGCCTCATTTGTACACATATAATGTTAGGAAGTCATTTAACCTCCCCAAACCTCTTTTACCTTGTATGCAAATGGTGATAATAAAAATGATTCTCTTCTTAGCATTGTTATAAATGCTTATTCAGTGAATGGGACATAGAAAACATGCAGTATAAATTATCCATTATCGTTATTATTACTATAAGTATGCTGAGATATGTCCTTTTTACTCCTTAGCACTGCACACAGAAAAGGCATGGAATGTACTGTGGGAGTTAATACACTTTGTTCTCCTGCTTGACTGGGTAGCATAGACTCTTTTTTTATGAAATAACTCCAGGAGTTCAGTGAAATCAGTCACTTGGTTGAGACGTGTCTTTCAGCTGTAAGACTTCAGTCAGCTACTCCTAATCTTGATTCTCTGGGTACCCCAGATTTGGGGGTAAATGGCAGTACCTCCCCTGAGTTTTCTTTTGTGTATCATCTGTGACTTGATGATTTATCCACATTTACCTTCTAGGTGATTCTGCCAGGTACTCTGCAAGATCTTGATTGCTGATAGCCATGAAAATGAATGAAGAAATATAGCTCACTTGAAAAACGTAGATCATTATCATAACTCTGTTTTAATGTGCTCTGTTTGGTATGATTGTTTCATACAGGATTTCATATAGTATGATTCTTTTAAACATCAGGTTACCCCTAACAGCCTATTGAACAGGCAGGAATTATTTCATATACTGTCCTTTTCACCCAAATAATGTTAATTTTTACAATTTCCATTTAAAATTGAATAAGTTCACAGTGATGATATTTCCTCAGTTGCAATTTTCAAAATAATTGGTTATATAAAAGTTATTCCAAAAAAAAACTATCATTCTTAAATTACCATAAATACAGGTTTTAAAATACAGTTTTAAATCATTACCAGCCCCCTTATTGGCTCACATCTGAATTGCCATTTATAAATTTACCAGTTTTTATAGAGCAGCCCTCCACTATTAAACTTCTACTCTCAGGCAATTTCAGGTTCCTTATGTGGATTATAGTGATTAAAGGACCCTCAGTTGGACAGAATACTCAAGTTCGTTAGCCTCAAGTTCTCTTCACTCTGCAAATAGAATTAAAATATCTTTAAAATAATGTTTTCCCTAAATTATAAAGTTTTATTATATGCTAAACTTAGAGAAACAACAAACAACACTTCTGCAGATAGACAATTTTATATTGTTCTACCCGGAAAATGAACCTTAAAATAAGATGTTCTACCTTCAGGTTCTACCTTCTGCCATCTGCCATTTGTAAATGTTAAAGCCACAAGAATTAATTTGCTGTCTTGCATTTCAGTTTTGTTTATAAACAAAAATATATCAATATTATAATAAATAATTTGCAAGAAAGTAATATAATTATGCAATACAATTGTAATCAAATAATAAAAATATTCCTGGCACATAGCATTATATAATATTCAATTTCCCTTGCAGCTTAGGATCACATTTTATGTACATACCACTCATTCATCCAGCATGTATTAATGGCATCACTGTCAACTATGGACCAAACATTCTCCTTAATTCATAAAATGATGCTCAATAATTGTTAATATTATAAGCTCAGATAATGTCTTCATACTATCAGGAATCTAAGATGTAATTTTAAGTTACTATTGGAAATAATTATAAAAGATGGAAATATATTTTCATAAGAAGAGCTAGAGAAGAAATGCCTAGCAGAGTAGATATAAATTTTTTACATTGAAGACATAGGAATAATATAAAATCAAGGCAAAGAAGCCCTAAGCTTTGAATAGAATCCCTGCCTAATATGGGGTGGATGTAAACCATTTTAGTTCCTTCAAGTAGCTGAATGAACAAACATAGAAGGGGCTACTTTATTGGCTGGGACACTTGATTCTGATGACCAATGAGATATGGGGTTGCCACTCTACAGTGGATGCATGGAGAACTATGTCTGAAATCTAGTTATATCAGTGTACTTTTATTCCTAAATAATAATTGTTAATGAGAACTATAGTTCTTATTGAAAAATAATTAGGATAGAGATTCATTCACTAATAATGATTGTACTGATTCATTCTCTTCAATGATGAAGTTATTTCTGTGAGAAACAGCTCTACAGAAAAATAATGAAATCAACCTGCTGAGTGTTAGAAGAGGTAAGGGTAAAGTGAAATGAATGATGGAAAAAAGGGAGCTATGATGATCTAATTCAGCCTAATGCCCTGCTAGAGAAGAAGAATTATAGCAGCTATGCTTTTGCCCTTGTTATTTATTTTAAAGTTTTTTCTTAAATTTTATATGAAGAGTATCCATGATACCTCACTTTACAACTTAAAATCCAGCTGAAAGTATGAATGAATTGGCATCATCCCTTCATGACTACGATGGTTCATGGGACTTTGTGCTTTCCCTGTTTGGTGGTAAGGAGGAATGTGAGTTTCTTCTTCCACGTAAAGGATATGAATGGACACTGAAAGGCAAAAAATGATTGGCACTGTCTCTAACTTGCTCTAACTTTTATAACCTGCATCATCTGGGCTTTGTCATTCTCTGAAGGCAGGTAGCAAATGGAAGGGACTGGCAGGATTATCAGAAAGCGGAGGGAGAGAAAGACGGGGTAATGAATCCTATGCCCTGTCTCGGCCATTCCCTTCTTGCTTTACTATGGATCTGATAGTGGCTGTGTTTGTGTTCTAAGCTACCAGCTAATATAGAATGGCTTTTTTCTCATCATTACTCTCCTGGCTGTCTTTAATGTTAGATTTAGATGTAGTAATGTTGTCTTCATGATGCTTGCTATCGTCGTGTTTACACTTGATTACACATACTGTGAGTGCCTAACTTTAATCCTTACCTTTGCTTATTCCACTGTAAGCAGTTTTTTCAGTAAATCGTTTTCAGAGAAAACCTTTGAGTGTCCATTCTGTTGCCTGCTGGTTACTTGACTATTATACCAGTCAGTAAAGTTTCACCTCAACACATGTTGTCTTCCTAGTAATACTTTCTCCTTTAACCTCTGTCCATTTCCACCTGGACTTAAGTTTTCTTCAGAAGGTAGTTGTAGTCTGTGCTATTGGTCAGACTACATAACGCAAAATTTATTTAAATAACAACCTCAGTTAAGAAAAGATTCAATGGGACTTCCCTGGTGGTGCAGTGGTTAAGAATCTGCCTGCCAATGCAGGGGACATGGGTTCGAGCTCTGGTCTGGGAAAATCCCACATGCCGTGGATCAACTAAGCCTGTGCACCACAACTACTGAGCCTATACTTTAGAGCCCACGAGCCACAACTACTGAGCCCGCGTGCCATAACTACTGAAGCCCACGCGCCTAGAGCCCATGCTTTGCAACAAAGAGAAGCTACCACAATGAGCAGCCCACACACCACAATGAAGAGTAGCCTCTGCTCGCTGCAACTAGTGAAAGCCTGCAACGAAGACCCAGCGCAGCCAAAAATAAAATTAATTAATTAATTAAAAAATTTTAGAAAAGATTCACTGAAAATGATGTGGCTAAATATTCTACCCTTGAAAAATAAAAATGAATCCAGGATTGATGGCACCATAGACAATAGAGTATAGACAGTAGAGTTACTTCAACCTTGTGGACCTTTCCCTTTCTCAGAGACATTTTTCTTCTCAAATAACCTTTTTACATATTTGCTGAACGGAATTATTGAGTTGCTACAATCTCCTTAATTCATTGACTGATGATTAGAATTGGAAGGAATCTTAGTGATCACTTAGTCCTTTCTTCATTCAGCTGACCCAGGAACCAAGGCCAAGAATGGAGAAGAGACTTGGCCAACATCCCGTAGTTTACAACCAGCAAAGTCAGGTGTGAGTCCTGGACTCCTCTATGCAATGAGGGCATCCATGGGAGACGAGATATATGGCTCTTATTTATAGATTGCCCTCATAATAAATGTGTTTTACAAATTTAAGTGTGCATTGTTATATATTGTATACATGTGTATGCATGGCAATATTTATGGATAGATTGGTAGGAATAGAGGTAGGGCTAGAAATATCTATAAAATTTAGAGCTAGATATGAAGATATAGATAGAGGTATGCTTCTAGAATTAGGAGGTCTAGAATTAGGGGGGGTGCCTTAAAGTGTAAGTCTTCTGAAAAGGATGAAGGACTAGCCCTGATCATTTCATTTATGATGATATTTCCCCAAACATCAGGGAAGCAACATGTAGTCCTGGTTCTGACAAGGCCCATAGACTCTATCATTCTTTAAATCTCCCAGTTGGTTTCACCAAGAGGGAATAAGGCAACTGTGAATGGCCTGAAGGGATTGCAGCTCCTTAATTACCACTCCTGCCCTATGATGTTGATTGAACATTAGAGTCCTCCCAGAGTTCCTGCCCAAGTTAGCCTTGGAGGTGTTTTACAGAGGACAGGAGCTTTGAGCAAACTGCACCAATAGATTCCTTGTAAGCTGCTGGGACAGTAGATATCCTGAAGGATGAGCTCAGAAATAAAACACAGGAAGCTGAGGAAAAGCAGAGGGAAATGACATGGCAGGATTTGGGACTTGTTACAAATTGATTCTGATGAGATAGTTGCTAAAAGCGAAGTGCAAAATATGCAACTTCGTATTTTAAACCTTGCCCTGTTTATGAGAAAAAAATAAGACCTTGGAATTCAAGCCATGAATTTAGGTACAATTAAATGCAAAGAGTAAAATTAGTACCAAAACACACCTTTCTCTGGCAGCAGCATCTAACCCTTTAGAATGGGTGCCATAAATGCGATTGGAGCCTAGCACAGGAGCAAGACACAGGGAAGTTGCTCAAAAAATGTATTGAAGGAATGGTTACATTAGTGAAAGGTGGGTATCACATATACCACAGACCGGCAACAAAAGACTACCAATTATAGAAGGATCTCTCTGCAAAGATCCAGAAGATTCACCAGGATTTTGGAAGTGCCTCATAGCCAGTATCATTATTCTATAGTGTATGGTTTGAATAAAGAATTCAGTTTCCTCTCCCACTGCTTCCTTCTGACCTTCCACAATAGATAGTAAATAATAGACCAGTTTTACTAGAGTTTCTTCTTTTTTTTTTTTTAAAGGAATGAAGTGGAATAACTGAAATAGAAGCGGTCATTCAGAGTTGTTGAAAGGTAAGGTTATTTCACTTTCTTTCTAATGTGACACATCCCCTGCCTCTGTGTGAATTGACCTGTGACCATCAGTACAGAAGATATTACTCAAGATCGGCATGTAGTAATTCTAAATGTATTGCAGTTAGAGAAAATATTTTCAAAAATATCTTAAGTCAAAAGCAAAAAGTAGACTTGTTTAGACTCTAAATACAGTAGATTTACTTGCTTGTGTGTTTTGTTCAGTTACATTCTGTTGAATGAAGGCCATCGCCAGATGTGACACATTTGCAAACTTATTAAAGAGGGAAAAGGCTGTGGGGAAAAGCTTAAATAAGCGTGTCTTTTCAAAGAAAATGTGATATGACAGAAATATGTAAATATGATATAAACTTTAATCCACCATTATTTTTTCATAAAACTACATAATAGCATAATAAATTTTAACTTTCATATTAAATATATACCATTAACTATGTATTGATAAATCTTAAGGATTACTTTATAATAATCTAACTGCCTTTGAAGTCTGTTGAACATTCATACAATAGGCTTCTGTTGTATAGTAAGTATGTCAGGTTTTTGGTCTGATAGTTACAAAATTGCTCCCTGGTGGAGGACCGTGACTAATAGTGGTAAGTAGTCATCCGTAATCCCAGAGAGAAATGCAAAACAAAACAGAACAATAAAACAAAAAAACAAAAGCTCACAGATAAGTAAGTAGTTCAGGGTGAGAAGTAATGTAAGCTTTAATTATATCTATACTATATTATTTTTTAACTGGTGGTGGATACATGAGTTTTTAAATTTATTTTTCAGTGTTCTTTTCTATGCAAAATATTTAAAATTAAAAATATATTCAAATAAGTTTAACATGGATTTATATCTATCCATAGTGGCGTGATCTAATCTTTTGGTTCCTGGACCTAATTCCAACATGGCAGGGGGCCTCCCACACGACATCAAGCTATTGTGGGATATCAGCAGAATGTCTGAGAATTCTACTCAATTCTGACACTGTTTACCTAGACATAACATTGGATTCCGGTGGTTAGGGGTTCAATTCTACAAGGGTATCTTCACCCTGCAAATTCAGACTTCAGTTGGAAGCCCAGGTTATCACCTGTGCTTCTGACTGACTGTTTATAGGTTGGAGGCTCCAAAGAACCCCCTCCTTCAACTTCAGACACCAGTTACACATACAGGTTGTTACTTGTACTTCTGACCAACTGACTACAGATCAGATGTTCCCCCGACCTCCTCCTTGGGTTCAGTTAATTTTCTAGAGCAGCTCACAGAACTCAGAGAAACATTTTACTTATTAGATTACTGGTTTATTATAAAATAATATAATTCAGAAACAGCCAGATGGAAGAGATGCATAGGGCAATGTATGGGCAAAGGACATGGAGCTTCCATGACTTCTTCAGGGTGAAACTTCCAGCACCTCCACTTATTCGTCAACATGGAAACTCTCTGAACCCTGTCCTTTTGGATTTGTATGGAGGCTTCTTTGCATAGGCAAAGAAGCTGGTCATTGGCAGTTAATTCAACTTCCAGCTCCTCTTCCCTCTTCTGAGGCCAAGGGATGAGACAGAAAGTTCCCACCCTCCATCACGAGGCTGGTTCCCCTGGCAATCAGCCCCCATCCTTAGGTGACCTAAGGACATTCCAAAATTCACCTATAGACATAATAAAAGACACCACTTAAGAGATTCCAAGGTTTTTAGAAACTCTGTGCTAGAAACTGGATGGACCAAATATATATTTGTTATTATAAGTCACAGTGTCACACCTCACAATTTCAAAATTCCATGTAAGTATCCTAAGTATTACTTTAATGCAGTATAAATAAGGTTATGATTTGGAGACCATCATTATATATTAAGGACAAAATACAATAATTTCCTTACCTCAAATAAATGAATTCTGGCAGTTATGGTAAAATGTTCCATGGATAGGGCTTCCCTGGTGGTGCAGAGGTTGAGAGTCCGCCTGCCGATGCAGGGGACACGGGTTCGTGCCCCGGTCCGGGAAGATCCCACATGCCACGGACCGGCTGGGCCCGTGAGCCATGGCCGCTGAGCTTGTGCGTCCGGAGCCTGTGCTCCGCAACGGGAGAGGCCACAACAGTGAGAAGCCTGCGTACCGCCAAAAAAGAAAAAAAAGTTCCATGGATAGATTCACAGGAGTATTAAAAAGGTGTTGTATCTCAAGGAATGCTAAGTTCAGGAAAATAATCTGCTCAGGGACACTGGTGACAATGCAGACCCAGGTAAGACAGAGATATATGAAGATTTTTTTTCTCACAGAATATAAAAGTAAATCAAAAGCAAGATGCTATTAATAATAAGTAAATAAATTAAAGCAGGAGATTATGATAAGGGAGCTTAACAAAAATTAATGGAGCCAGAGAAAGCCTCCAGAAGGAAGTTATACTGATTGACAACTCATGGTATTCCATGCAGAAAAAGTGCCATTGAACACAAGCACATGAGAATATGGAGCAGTCTAAAAAACACATCACTCTCCCCACTAGAACAGACTTTTCCTTATTCTTTTTCAGAGTCATGTCTCAATGAATTGAAGTATGCTAAACTTATTTGACCAGTCTCTTTGACCTGAGTCCACTGAACTGCATCCATTGTTTGATGTTCATACAGACTCATTATCTAATTTGACAAGTAAAATGCCTCACATTATATAAACTATAAAGAATAGAGAAGGAATGGAGGGAGAGAAGTAAACAACAAAGATATGATAGAGGTAAACATAAAAGGGGGTAGAAAGAAAAAAAATATATGTATGGCAGACATATTCCTTGAAGGTTATCCAAACAGGTAGTTTTATTTCAATGCTTATTCTTCACAAAGATAACTTGATCTCCGTAGTTGTGTGCTTCTTGTCCTAGTAAAGACATTAATCCACATCCTTATACGAAGCTGATTTGAAGATAAGATAGACATAGAATAGTTTTATCTCCTGCTCGCTCATTTATTTTCAAAGAAGTTTTGACAACCATTTCCTTTCACAGGGTATGTGTCTCCTGAAGACTCTGAGAATGTTACTTCTTACTCACTCAACAACGTATTCATACTTGAAACACTAAATGAAATATTTTCCTTACATCTAACCAGAAAACTCCTTGTTCAAATCAATACTCATATCTCTACCAAATTCATAACAGAGCATAATTTCTTAGCAGGTCCTGGGCATATGCAGTATACAATTGGAAAAGGTAATAGGATAATCAACTTATATGTTTTTTAAAACTTTATTTTCTTCAATATTTTCACCTGTTTTAAAATCACTTTATCGAGCTGTGATTTACAAGTAAAAAGCTATGCATACTTAATGCATACAACTTGATAAGTTTGGCGATAAGTATATACTCATCACCACCATCAAAGCCAAAGACATCTCCATCACCTCTCAAAGTTTCCTCTTGCCCCCACTGTTGTTATTATTATGTGTATAGAAATAACTCTAAACAAGATCTATCATCATAAAAACTTTTAAATATGCAGTACAGTATTATTAACTGTAGGCACCATGCTGTGAAGTGGATCTTCAGAATTAATTTATCTAGCATAACTGAAACTGTGTATCATTTGACCATCACCTCCCATTCCCTTTCCCCACAGTTCTTGTCTATCACAATCTCTTCTCTGCTTTCAGTTTGAGTATTTTAGAGTCTACATGTAGTTAGATCATAATGTATTTTTGTCTTTGTTTGGCTTATTTCACTTAGCATAATGTTACAAATGGCAGGATTTCCTTCTTTTTAAAAGTTGAATACTATTCCATTGTATGTCTGTACAACATTTTCTTTATCTGTTCACCTGTTAATAAACATTCAGGTTGTTTCCATATCTTGGCTTTTGTAAATAATGCTGCAGTGAATATTAGAGTGCAGGTATCTTTTTGAGATCCTGATTTCAATTCCTGTGGAAAAATTACCAGAAGTGGGATTGTTGGATCATGTGATAGATTTATTTTTAATTTTTTCATAAAACTCTACACTGTTTTCCACAGTGACTATACCAAATTACATTTCCACCAACAGTGTACCAGGGTTCCCTTTTTGCTCTATGCTCACCCACTCTTGCTGTCTTCTGTTTTTTTGAATGATAGCCTTCCTAACAGATGTGAGGTGATATCTCAGTGTTGGTTTGATCTGCATTTCCCTGATGAATACAAACGTTGGACACCGTTTCTTTTATGTATTGGTCATTTGTATGGTTTTTTTGTGTGTGTGAGAAACATCTACCTGGATACTTTGCCCAATTTTTAATTGTATGTGACTCTGTTTGAGGTGTAGGAGTTCTTTATATATATTTGATATTAACCCCCTATCAAACATATGATTTGCAAATATTTTCTTCCATTCTCTGAGTTGTCTTTTGACTCTATTGTTTCTTTTGCTGTGTGGAAGATTTTTAGTTTGATATAATCCCACTTGTTTATTTTTTGCTCGTGCCTTTAGTGTCAGATCCAAAAAATTGTTGTAAGACAAATATCAAGGACTTTTCCCCCTGGTGTTTCAGTCATAGGTTTTTAAGTCTTTAATCCATTTTGAGTTGATTTTTGTGTATGGTGTTAGGTATAGGTCCAATTTCATTCTTTTGCATGTGGATATCCAGTTTTCCCAACACCATTTATTGAAGAAATTATCCTTTCCCCACTTTGTAGTCTTGGCATTCTTCTCAAAGACTAATTGACTATACATGTGTGGGATTATTTCTGAGCTATTTTTAAAAAAATATTTTTTATTGTGGTAAAATATATATAACATAAAACTTTCTATCTTAACTGTTTTAAAATATACAGTTTAGTGGTATTAAGTACATTATATAGTTGCTCAACCATCATCACCATCCATTTCCAGAATGCTTCATCTAGTAAAACTAAAACTCCTCACCCATTGGTCTATGTTACTGTTTTTATAGCAATACAATACTGTTTTGATTACTATAACTCTGTAATATAGTTTAAAATCAGAACGTGTGATGGCTTTGAGCATTCTCAAGATTGCTTGGCTATTTGGGGTTTTTTGTGGTCCCATACAAATTTTAGAGCTGCTTTTTCTATTTCTGGGAAAATGCCATTGGAGTTTTGATAAAGATTGCATTGAATCTGTGTATTGTTTTGTGTAGTATGGATATTTAACAATATTAATTCTTCTAATCCATGAATTTAGAATAACTTTGCATTTATTTGTGTCTTCTTCAATCTTTTTTATTGGTGTTTTATAATTTTCAGTGTACTGATCTTTCATCTCCTTGGTTAAATTTATTCCTAAGTATTCTTGTTGATGCTATTATAAACAAGATTATTTTCTTAATTTCTCTTTCTGATAGTTCATTGTTAGTGTATAGAAATGCAACTGATTTTTGTATATTAATATTGTATCCTGCAACTTTACTGAGTTAATTTATTAACTCAGTAAGTAAATTTATAAATATATAAATTTATAAATTATAAATTTATTTATAAATATATAAAATCCTAAAGACTGAGTGGAGTCTTTAGGGTTTTATATATATAATATGCAGTCTGAAAATAGAGACAATTTTACTTCTTCCTTTCTAATTTGGATGCCTTTTATTCCTTTTTCTTGCCTAATTGTTCTGCTAGGGCCTTTAGTTTTATATTGAATAGAAGTGGTTAGAGTGGGAAGCCTTGTATTATTCGTGATCTTAGAGGAAAAGCTTTCAGCTTTTTCCATTGAGTATGATGTTAGCTGTTGGCATGTTATACACACACACACACACACACACACACACACACATAACACACCTACAGCCTTTATTATATTGAGGTACACTCTTTCTATACCTAGTTTGTTGAGAGTTTTTATTTTTATCATGAAGGGATGTTGAATTTTGTCAGATCCTTTTTCTATGTCTATTGGGATGATCATATGATTTTTATCTTTCATTTGTGGGTGTGGTATACCATATTTATTGATTTACATATGTTGCACCATCCTTACATTCCAGGGGTATATTCCACCTGATTATGATATATGATTATTTTAATGTTTTGCTGAATGTAGTTTGCTGCTTCAATTTCTTTACTCATTATTGATCTGCTCAGATTTTCAATTTCTTCTTGATTCAGTCCTGATAGGTGGTAGGTTTCTAGGAATTTCTCCATTTTTTCTAGCTGTACATTTTTTGGCAAATATTTATTCATGGCAATCTCTTACAACTCTTTGTATTTCTGTGATATCAGTTGTAATGCCCTTTGTTTTATTTAAACTTTTTGTTATTTAAGTCTTTTCTCTCCTTTTCTTCATCTTGTTAAGGGTCTGTCAATTTTGTTTATCTTTTCAAAAAACAAAAATGGAATCACAACATAATTTATAGGATGCAACCAAAGCAGCTCTAAGAGGGAGTTTTACAGTGATAAATACCTATATTTAAAAAAAAGAAAAATTTTAATTAACAGCCTAACTTATACCTGAAGGAACTAGAAAAAGAAGAACAACTAAGCCCAAAGTTAATAGATGGAAGGAAGTAATAAGGATTAGAGCAGAAATAAATGAAATATCAATGAGAAAAACAATAGACAAGATGAAGGTTACTGTGGACTATATATTTTAACCAAGTCTCATCTTTGTTGCTCTTCCCCTATCCCTCCCCCACCCTACTAATTGGGTGAATTACTAGTGAGTCAATCCTTTCCACACCCAAACTCTAATCAAATTACATCATATCTCCTGGATGCCCAGTGATTTGGAGCATATTGAATCATTACCTATAAAATGAAAAATGAACTTATCACTTTTCATCTTTTGCTAGTAACAAGAGACATGGTGTACAGATGGCCAAGAGGCACATGAAAAGATGCTCAACATCGTTAATTATTAGAGAAATGCAAATCAAAACTGCTATGAGGTACCACCTCACACCAGTCAGAATGGCCTTCGTTAAAAAGTCTACAGATAACAAATGCTGGTGAGGGTGTGGAGAAAAGGAAACCTTCCTACACTGTTGGTGAGAATGTAAGTTGGTGCAGCCACTGTGGAAAACAGTATGGAGGTTCCTCAAAAACTAAAAATACAGTTGCCGTATGATCCAGCAGTCCCACTCCTGGGCATATATCTGGACAAAACTGTAATTCAAAAAGATACATGCAACTCTGTGTTCATAGCAGCACTATTCACAATAGCCAAGATGTGGAAACAACCTAAATGCCCCTCAACACATGAATGGATAAAGAAGATGTGGCATGTATATACAATGGAATACTACTCAGCCATAAAAAAAAATGAAATAATGCCATTTGCAGCAAAATGGATGGACTTAGAGATTATGATACTCAGTGAAATAAGTCAGAAACAGAACGACACATACCTTATGATATCACTTATATGAAGAATTTAAAGTATGACACAACTGAACCTATCTATGAGACAAATAGACTCACAGACATAGAGAACAGACTTACGGTTGCCAAGGGTGGGAGAGAGAGGACTTGGGAGTTTGAAGTTAGCAGATGCAAACCATTATATAATGAATGGGTAAACAACAAGATCCTACTGTATAGCCCAGGGAGATATATTCAGTATCCTGTGATAAGAATAAAAAAAAAAGAATTTTTTTGATATAAATATATGTGCGTGTGTATATATATATATATATATAAAACTGAATCACTTTGCAGCAGAAATTAACAGAACATTGTAAATCAATTACACTTCAATAAAAATTAAAAACAAAAAAACAAAAGACAAGAGACATAGTATTTTGGAGGCCTATTTGGATTTTGGAGACAGTGACCAACATATGAGTGAGTTGCTCCAAGTAATTCACCTAATAATCCTAAGCTTGTCAGATCTGAGTGACACTCAGTACTAAAAATGATTCTTCCACAGGATTTCTTTTATCAAAACTTTGCTGTATTTGGCAAAAAACTATTCTCTTGGTGGATGGGACATTATCAGTAAAGACTAGCTAAATTATCTTCCCAGTTTGCCTCTTATCTAATAGTATATGATAGTTCTTTGGTTTTTTCCCCTAGTCTCTTTGTTTTTATATTTGATTTAGCCCATTTTTCCAATCCCTGGTGTCCCTAAACCATACATCAAAATCTTTTTTTTTTTAAAGTCTCAGGAAGAGCTTTTGTCTCCCATTCTTTTTTTCAATTTTATTTTTTTATACAGCAGTTTCTTATTAGTTATCCATTTTATACTTATTAATGTATATATGTCAATGCAATCTCCCAATTCATCACACCAGCACCACCCCATGCCACTTTACCCTCTTGTTGTCCATACATTTGTTCTCTACATCTGTGTCTCAATTTCTGCCCTGCAAACTGGTTCATCTGTACCACTTTTCTAGGTTCCACATTTATGCATTAATATGCGATATTTGTTTTTCTCTTTCTGACTTACTTCACTCTGTATGACAGTCTCTAGATCCATCCACGTCTCTACAAATGACCCAATTTCGTTCCTTTTTATGGCTGAGTAATATTCCATTGTATATATGTATCACATATTCTTTATCCATTCGTCAGTTGATGGGGATTTAGGTTGCTTCCATGTCCTGGCTATTGTAAATAGTGCTGCAATGAACATTGGGGTGCATGTGTCTTTTTGAATTATGGTTTTCTCCAGCTATATGCCCAGTAGTGGAATTGCTGGGTTGTATTGTAGTTCTATTTTTAGTTTTTTAAGGAACCTCCATATTCTCCATAGTGGCTGTAGCACTTTACATTCCCACCACCAGTGCAAGAGCATTCCCTTCTCTCCACACCCTCTCCAGCATTTGTTGTTTGTAGATTTTCTGATGATGTCCATTCTAACTTGTGTGAGGTGGTACCTCATTGTAGTTTTGATTTGCATTTCTCTAATAATTAGTGATGTTGAGCAGCTTTTCATGTGCTTCTTGGCCATCTATATGTCTTCTTTGGAGAAATGTCTGTTTAGGTCTTCTGCCCATTTTTGGATTGGGTTGTTTGTTTTTTTAATACTGAACTGTATGAGCTATTTATATATTTTGGAGATTAATCCTTTGTTGATTCATTTGCAAATATTTTCTCCCATTCTGAGGGTTGTCTTTTCGTCTTGTTTGTAGTTTCCTTTGCTGTGCAAAAGATTTTAAGTTTCATTAGGTCACATTTGTTTATTTTTGGTTTTATTTCCATTACTATAGGAGGTGGGTCAAAAAAGATCTTGTTGTGATTTATGTCGAAGAGTGTTCTTCCTATGCTTTCCTCTAAGAGTTTTATAGTGTCCAGTCTTACATTTAGGTCTCTAATCCATTTTGAGTTTATTTTTGGGTATGGTGTTAGGGAGTGTTCTAATTTCATTCTTTTACATGTAGCTGTCCAGTTTTCCCAGCACCACTTATTGAAGAGACTGTCTTTTCTCCATTGTACGTCCTTGCCTCCTTTGTCATAGATTAGTTGACCATAGGTTCATGGGTTTGTCTCTGGGCTGTCTATCTTGTTACAATGATCTATATTTCTGTTTTTGTTCCAGTACCATATTGTCTTGATTACTGTAGCTTTGTATTATAGTCTGAAGTCAGGGAGTCTGATTCCTCCAGCTCCGTTTTTTTTTCCCTCAAGACTATTTGGGTATTCAGTGTCTTTTGTGTCTCCTTACAAATTTTAAGATCTTTTGTTCTAGTTCTGTAAAAAATGCCATTGGTAATTCGATAGGGATTGCATTGAATCTGTAGATTGCTTTGGGAAGTCTAGTCATTTTCACAATATTGATTCTTCCAATCCAAGAACATGGTATATCTCTCCATCTGTTTGTATCATCTTTAATTTCTTTCATCAGTGTCTTATAGTTTTCCACATACAGTCTTTTGTCTCCCTGGGTAGGTTTATTCCTATGTATTTTATTCTTTTCGTTGCAATGGTGAAAGGGATTGTATCCTTAATTTCTCTTTCAGAGTTTTCATCATTACTGTATAGGAATGCAAGAGATTTCTGTGCATTACTTTTGTATCCTGCAACTTAGCAAATTCATTGATTATCTCTGGTAGTTTTCTGGTGGCATCTTTAGGATTCTCTATGTATAGTATCATGTCATCTGCAGACAGTGACAGTTTTACTTCTTCTTTTCCAATTTGTATTCCTTTTATTTTTTTTTTCTTCTCTGATTGCCATGGGTAGGACTTCCAAAACTATGTTGAATAATAGTGGTGAGAGTTTTTGCTGATTATTCATTTTAAATACAGCAGTGTGTACATGTGGCTTGTTCTTAAGGGATGCAGAATAGCACTTCTTCACTGAATTTCAGCCTGGCTATACTGCTTAATCTTCCTTGTAGACACAGAAGAGACTCTAGCAAGCACTATATTATATTCAAGAAACTGTCCAATTTCAGGTGCTTTAATGATCTACCCAATGGCTGGCTCATCACAAATTGTTGCTATATGATCCCTTTCACAACCATTGACACTGGCCTAATTGTTAACTCACAGTGCACTCTGAATTAGATAAAGACAAATGCTTTGTTCCTGAAGCTTATTTCCTCCTGTCAGAAAAATTATCTAAAACTTGGAAATAGGCAAACAGATTACTGAGTGCTTTTTTAGTGCAATTCTGGGCTTGCAACTTTGATAGAGTTTATATTGATTAGGCTGCTTTATAACTGTGTAAGAATAGATATTAACCTGCAGATTTTTATCAGGTAGAGAGGCAAATAATTTCTTTCTGGAAGAATAGATAACCTCAGGGTTATGGTTTATGGCCCTGCTAGACATTAATTAGATTTCTATATAAACCAGCATCCTTAACCTGGTATTTCTTTGTCAAATTTTCTATACACACTTAGCTTCCCAAGCATTCTTTGAACTGGTCATAACATTTTACAGCTTTTATTCTTAATTAATGAATTGAATAGAATCTTTGAATGTGCATTCTACGTGTATATGGAGGAATGATTTTTTTCCTTTCTGAAAATTATACTTTAACATCCTTTTTCATGATCTCCTTTTTCATGATCAGGGCTCTAGTTCCTTTTTATCCCCACCCCAACAGACATCCTGAGGTTTCTGCAGTACTTTATATACAGTGTCAAGGTCAAAATCTTTTATTTTTAAGGGAAAAATTACAGTTCATTATGATTTACAAGCACATAGCAAAATACCATGAAACCAGTAGCTTCCAGAAGGGGCCGTTGCTATGGAGATCTCATTACAGATATCCTGCATGGAGATTGATTAGATGATTATTAGAATGATTATTATTTTCAGTGGCCAGTTACCACCTTTAATATTATTATACATTCGGACAGGAAGAGGAATAAAGCCATAAAGTTGCCAATCTGAAGACTTGGTGACTGTCTGGCATGCTGTTTGCTATGCAGGAGGTGGATCAGAAGGGAGGGAGAAAGCAAATTTGCTTCAACATTAACTGAAAAAACTGGCAGTCCTGTGTAATAAATACCTCTACTGTAAATAATTTTTAGTCCACTGCAGTTTCCTTAGAGCAGGACAAATTTGGATAACAAGTTAGACTTCATATAGAGGGAAAATACCTAAAAGAATATTATATAGACAGCATGGCATATATAAGGCAGTGAGTCTTAAAATTGTGCATGAGTTCATTATGAGCACGTAATGAAAAAGCAGCTTCCTAGCATCTAGCTGGAGAAAAAGTAAGTCTCTTAAAGTAAGTCTGGGGTGTGATCCAGAAATCTATATTTATATTACTAGCCTCTGATTATTTAAATGCTGGTGTCATACCTAACACTTCAATACTAGGGTGGGTTAAGACAACACTGGTTTTCTCACTTTAATCTCGGTTTTGCTTTCATGTGTCCTGGAGTAAGTCACCTATATTCTTTGTGTGGGTAACATAAATAATATGGTTAGTCTATAATGTATCTATATCTATCTTTCATCCATCTGTCTACCAACCAACCAAGTAACCAACTAACCAATCTCCTGACCTATCCCTATTTCAAGTCCTTGCACCATTCTTATTAGGATAATTTATGCCTCTTCTTTAATTTCCTATGTATTCAGACTCTTTAATCTTGCCTAATTTCCTTAATATTCTGTCTGGGATATTCTAGTGATTTTGAGGGGAAGATTAAAAGTGACAACACTCACATCACATGTCCATAAAATGTTACATACTTATCACAAGCACCCACTGCTTTTCTGAGCACTTCTTCAATATTCAAAAAAATAAATAAATAAACAACAACAAACAAAATCTACCTTCTATTGCCATTGGCATGCAAATTTGAGTGCTTTAAATGTGTCAGTTCATTATTATAGTGGATGCATCTAACCATTTTTTTAGATCTGAAGAACAGTTGTTGGTGCACACACATGCACATGCATGCACACACACAGAGTAAAATCTACTAGGAATACCAGTCATATCAAAAGAGACCATTAATTACACCAGGAAAAATATATTTCCAGTTGTCCTCGGAAAAATGTTATATGATGTTAAGTGATGGAAGAAAGTTGCACCCCTAAGAAAACTGTTCAGTGTATCATTCCGTGTATTTCCACTAACAAGATATTAAACTAAATCTAAAACTAGACTATATTATATATACACCACAGCTGTACCTTTTATGCCATCAGTCACCTTAAATGTAATCCTTTTAGAACCATACTTAGAAGTTTATAAAGCATTTTTACCTTTGTTATCTCATTTGGTCCTCTTAGCAATCCTATGAGGTAACGAGGGTAGGTGTGGATCTTCTTAGTTTATAGGCAAGGGTAATTAATTTCAGGGAGGATGCATGACTTGCCTCAGTACACAAGGCTAGTTAGCCTGCAAGGGGCAGAACCAGGGTTTGGACCGAAAGTATATTAAATTAATTTCAGAGTGATTCTCACTACAGTGCCGTGACAAGGAAGTCATGGGACCAGTAAGAAAGTGAGCTTTCCGTTTATTTTTCCATCATTATTTAGTGAGCCACTACTTTGTGCCAACTGGGAATACAGCCATAAACAAAAGACATAAAGTCTCTGCTCTCAAGGAGAGTGTATTTTGGACAGCTAGCAAATCAACAAATCAATATAAAGTGTAATGTTAAGTAATAAATATTATGAAGATAAAGACAGACATGGAGATAACAAGTAATAGGATTGACAAGGTAGAGCAGAGATGCTATTTTACATGGGATAGTCATTGTACACATCTCAGATAAGGTGATATTTGAATAGAGCCTGAAAAGGGGTGAGCTATTTGATATTGGAGGAATAGCAGCCATGGAAGAAAAAAAGAGCACAAAGACCCGGAGGCAAGATGTATTTGGGAGTTCCAGGCACAGCAAAGAGACCAGTGTGACTGGAGTCGAGTGAGCCATAGGTAGAGTAGCAAAAGATGAAGATATTTTGTCAATTAAATGGGAGACTATTGAAGAGTCTTAGGCGGGAGGGATGCTATGATTTGACTTATGTTTAAAATAGTTATGACTTTTTGTGCTATAAAGAGAGGAAAAGGGGTAAAATGGAATGATAGTTTAAGAGGCAAGTATAGTCATTCAAGAAACTTAAAAATGTTTAATTTTAAGATTTTAATGAATTTTGTGAGCTCCAAATCTTTCATGAGTTGTTCAGTTCTACAGAGGCCCTGTCTCATTTATCTCTTTCAAAGCAATTTTAATGTGTATCAGGGAGGGTTCTGTTCACAAGCAAACCTTTAAAAAGAGGTACTGGAGGGAGAAGAATTAAAGATGTCTATTAGTTTTTAAAGCTTTGAAGTTAGGATAAAGAAATATTGAAAAGAAAAGTAAATGCTCAATTTATAAAATGAGAATAGAAATCTTATTTGAAAAAGATATGGAAGGTACTAGAATCATTTCCACCATAAAATTTAAAATATGGTTCTTTTGTTTTATCAGTGTTTTAAAACTCTCCTGGATTTTTATTTCTATTAAGTATCAAATAAAATTTGTAACTTTAAAATTTTACTCCTTTGTCCAAACAATTAAAAACAAAAAACTGGGCTTCCCTGGTGGCGCAGTGGTTGAGAGTCCGTCTGTCGATGCAGGGACGCGGGTTCGTGCCCCAGTCCGGGAAGATCCCACATCCCACGGAGCGGCTGGGCCCATGAGCCATGGCTACTGAGCCTGCGCTCCGCAGCGGGAGAGGCCACAGCAGTGAGAGGCCCGCATACCGAAAAAAAAAAAAACAAAATAAAAAACTGCATTTCTCTTCAAAGTTGTATGTTAATGAACAGAGAGTAAAATTAAACAAAAATAATACTGTAATTGCTAACTTTGAAATTTCATATTAAAACAAGAAGCATACACAACACTAATACTAATAACTGCTATCTTTTTACCAGTATTTCAGAAATGAAAAGAAAATGACAATTCTTTTTTTTTTTTTTTTCCTTTTTTGGCCATGCCATGCAGCATGTGGGATCTTAGTTCCCCAACCAGGGATCAAACCCACGTGCCCTACGTTGGAAGCATGGAGTCTTAACCACTGGACCACCAGGGAAGTCCAACAATTCTTAAAACATAGGGAGAGAAAGAATTTCTTAGAAGAATCACGTTTCTCATTTTTTTTTGTTGTTTTGTCTACATGTAGGATGTGGAAAATTTCAACACAAGCTACATTTACACATAGTTCAGTGTTTGAGAAACAGATTTCTCCTCTACTGGTCTCCTAAACTCACAAGTGAAAAAAGATGACACTTATTCTCAATGTTGACATCACAGTGAAATGAGATAATGCATGCAACCCAATTCAAGAAGCAAATGAAAATTGCTCGGAAATGTGAATTAATGACTGGCCCCTTCAGTGAGGTAAGGCAGTGTAATGGAAGGAGCTCTGTTAGGCTCTCTCAGGTTACAATTCCTTTCATACTTATTAGTTTATGAACTTGAGAAAGTTACATCATCCCACTGATGTTCTGGTTTCTCAACTGAAAAGCAAGCAAAATAATAATCATTTAAAGGGTTATTAGGTTAAACAAAAAAGTATATATTGTTTCCTTATATGAAGATTTTTGCACATAGAAGATTGAGCAAAATTAAGCTCAATTGAGCTCAATTAATTTTAGTATTTTTCCTCCTATTCCTTCCCCAGCATTCCATCAAAATCTCTCTCTTATAATAATAAATGTATGAGAGTGGAAATGACACCATGCAATTATTATACTTTTTACAGCCCCAGATATCAACATATTAACTACTGTCTACAAGGGTCTTGGAATTATCAAAGGGTGTGCTATTGTTTTTCTTTCAAGCACATGTTTTGTTTTGTTTTTCTCATTGTTTTTCTTTTTATGTTTCAACAGGGCAAGAAAAAATTTTCCTCATTAAGTATCTTGTCTTCTTGAGAGATGTTCTCTCAGTGGATGCTTTTTTTCTTCCCATTTTGCCTCTGTTTTTTAGAGGGGCCTGCCAAAGAATCCTTAAGTTGGTTCTTTTGTTTTTAATTTATTTTTAACTATTTTTTTCTACCTCAAAAAATAAAGACTAATAATTTTAAAATTTATTTGTTTCTGGTAATAAGGCAGATGGAGTGGTTTATCAATTTTTCATTGCCACTTCTTGTTTTAATTTGATTCTATACTATTTGCCTATTGTTCTTTTCTTTTTTTAATTAATTTTATTTATTTTTGGCTGTGTTGGGTCTTCGTTGCTGTGTGTGGGCTTTCTCTAGTGGTGGCGAGCGGGGGCTACTCTTTGTTGCGGTGCGCGGGCTTCTCATTGCGGGGGCTTCTCTTGTTGCAGAGCACGGGCTCTAGGCGCACGGGCTCAGTAGTTGTGGCTTGAGGGCTCTAGAGCGCAGGCTTGGTAGTTGTGGTGCACAGACTTAATTGCTCTGCAGTATGTGGGATCTTCCCAGACCAGGGGTGGAACCCGTGTCCCCTGCATTGGCAGGTGGATTCTTAACCACTGCGCCACCAGGGAAGTCCCTCTGCCTATTGTTCTAATCCTGTTTTTGTATTTATTATTGTTCTACATTGCAAGAAAAGACCAATTTAATCTCATGACTTTTCTCAAATACATTTAAATAACTCAGAATAATTAAGTTAAAAATATAAGCAAGCAACTAGAAGTTCTAGTAGGCAGGAAATATATATATGCTGGGGAAAAACAAACAGCAACAAAAAACTCAGCACCAGTCTCCTCAGTTCGTTTAATTGAGAATGGGAAAGGTTAGAGACTAGAAAGAAGAATAATATTTAGAATATTCTAAAGGGGAATAATTAGAATGAAGAACCATGTGGCTTAGAAACATGATAGCATTCTGAGCAAATTTTTCAATGATACTACTGCTTGTACCAAATGGAATTTTCACCCTCATTTATTAAAACACTGTTTTAATACTTTATTCCTATTAAGAAAAAGTCAGAAGTTGGCAAAAAATGAGAAGAATAAGAAGAAAAAATCACTAGAGGGAATACTAGATGCTTGACAAAACAGTCAATTCAGTTGTGGAGCCTACAGTGTAAGTGTTAGACTCATAGACAGTATAAAACATGGATTGTAGTACAGATTAACCAAGAGCTGTCGAAGTAACCCCAGGCAAATCATACTTCTTTTTTGAAACTTAATTTTCTTATCTGTAAAGTGAAAGAGTAAATACTAATTGTGTTACAATCTACAGTGCTATCTTAAAAATTATAAAATTATATTCAGCAAATATTATTGAAAATATGCTAAAGGCAAACATTTTGCTAGATGATAAAGTTAATACAGAATTTCCATGACAAATTGCTAATAATCTACTGCAAGAAGTCTTATAAAAGTAACTAAGAAAACCTTATACAAGTATGCCCAGAGGCTGTGATACTG
This sequence comes from Monodon monoceros, assembly GCF_005190385.1. Taxonomy (NCBI): domain Eukaryota; kingdom Metazoa; phylum Chordata; class Mammalia; order Artiodactyla; family Monodontidae; genus Monodon; species Monodon monoceros. The sequence continues at coordinate 75,622,448 of NW_021703784.1, read as the reverse complement.
ATATAAACCAAGTGCTCTGAAGACACCATGAGGTTGGTGGTGGGGTTTAGAATGTGAGCACTCACAGTGTTATCAATTAGACTGAGCTTTGTATTTGTACGTAATTGACTTGGCCATGTCTCTATCATATATTTTAGCATACCTTATATATTTTACATTTTATTTCCTCTAATTAACAAATAATCCCTCATTTCTGATAAGAAAATAAAATTAGAATAACATTATGACACGCTCTAAATTCAGGTGTTACATGACAGATATCCAAAGAGCAAGCAGCCAACTGATCCAAAAGACCTTAGAAGCTATACATCAGCCCTGCAATAGCTGGAGGCAAGACCGTTTCTTAAAAAATTCCACAGTAGTCAGAATGCTGTGTGTAGAACCAAACCATTCAGACGGTCTGATGAGTTGTTGCCCAAAGTAATGATAGTATGTGGTCTTTGGCCAAAACAGGAAGGTGTGAAAGTCATATGGAATTTCCTCTTCTTTTTTCTTTTAAACGAAGTGTCTGCCAACAACTTATTTGAACTGGCAAATGTCACACAATAAACGTGGCATAATAGTAAACAAGAATTTTGCAAATCTCTGCCAAAATTCAGTTTTAACTTGAAAAGGCTGACAGAAGTTTCTCTTCTCTGCTCTAGGACTTACTGCTTTCGACAGATTCTCTCTTCTCATTGTCCCTAAACAACATCATCCTGCTGAATAAACTCCCCTTGGTCAGGGGAAGCAAGTATAACAACAGAAAACTAAACAGGGCTCCCAAGGCTAAGCAAAAGCCATTGTTGCATTTCATTTCCTCAGCGCATTAAGAAAACTTAAATGTATTTTACCTCTAGGACATGGAAGCATTACAAGACCCATTTAAATTGAGCATTACGTCTTATTCCCTAAGTTAAAATAAAATGCACACTTTAATTGTAGATATGCTGTGAAACAATGTGAGATACATTTATGAGCTGTAGGACATGGGATGGGGGATGGGATATTCTTTTCTCCCTTCATTTGACTTCAGTGTTATCATTTAAGTAAAACTACTGAGAATAATAACTCATTTTAAAATAATTTAAACATACCTCAAACTGAAAATGTAATATTTCCCTGAGCTCTTTATGATGCATTTCAAATTTTCTGAGTCTGTTAAAGAGAACCAAAGGACCAGGGCTAATTCCTATATTCCTTGAAAAGAGTACAGGCAGCATATGGAACCTGCAAAGATATCTGAGAATGAATATGATTCCTGACACCAACCCTGACCAACCATGGTTCACAAATCTTTAATACTAAAATTCCTGACCAAGACTTTTATGAGAAAGAACTAATTGTGATATATATATAGATATCATATATATATACATATAGATGTATACATATCTATGATTATAATAAACATGAAAGGCATGAATGTCAATGTTTCTTAAAGCATGAGCATAAAACATTAATCAAAGAATAACCTAAGTCTATTTCATAAAATGTTTTAGATTCCTAAGCCCAACCCCTGACCTACCACATTCTAATAAGAAAAAAATGGAAACCTGTGTATACACTTTTTAAAAACATGTATGTCAGGGGATTTTTAAGTATCATAAAGTTTAATATCTGTTGTTCTTACATTTTATAGACAAGGAGAAATTCGACCAAAGCAGGATTATAATATATTTCCTCTTGAGTTCAAGGCCAAGTGTTCTCCCCTGTATGATTCAATGTCAGATGTGACCAACAGTGGTTAGATAACTTGCTTTGCTCTTTATTCAGAGAACTCAGGTGTGCTCATCTCCCATGAGCAAGGACCTAGTATAGTCACCAGACCATAGATAGCTCACAGAGCCATTTTGTTTGATGGGTTTTTCTTTTCCTTAGTCAAAGATATTTGCCTCATATTGAACCTCGATAAATGTATGTGTTTTTTGGTTTTGTTTTGTTTTCCAAAATTAGAGTAAACAGGATAGCTGAGTGATCTTGAGGAAAGACAACTGTGATTGTTATAATTTGAAAGAGGGACTAGATTTGTACTGTGCTTCTGTTCAGAATCAGCAACAGCCATTTTTCCACTGAGAGATCAAATGTGCCCCTGTCAGCTTTCATTGAGATCTCTGATGGCCATAGAATCTTGGAGTTGAGATGGTCTCTTTAACAGTACCTAGTTCTCTCCCCTTTCAACAATGCCTCAGTGCTTAAAAACATCCCTTAGCACCAAATACATATATATATATGATTACATTCTCTTATTACTGTACAGACTCTCCATGTACCCTCCAAAGAGTAACAGGAAATATAAGAAAATAAAATAGGTAAAATGTTAAGATATTTTAAAATTCTGATTGTAAAAATGTAGAAACTAGCATTTAGCAAGTACCTAACATGTGACAGAGCCTGGGCACATTCATTTAACTTCTCACTGTTCAATGGACTATTGGATATATCCCTGGACACACTTAAAAGATAAAGAAACTGAGGCTTGGTTATCCAGCAAAAAAAAAAAAAAAAGCATTTGAACCCAGATTTTTTTTCTGCTTTTCAAACCCCTATTCTTCCACTATATGATTTCCATTGAGTATTTTTATAACTTCACTACTATGAGTTAACACAGAGCAAGTGGAATTATAAGAAAACCTCTTTTATTCATACACTCTGAGTCTCCCTGCCTGGAATCTCTGTGGTCCCTGTTACTTTGTCATGAGGAGAGCTGCAGATCCCTTGCCTTGTAGGGAAAAGCGTGCTGGGTTTTGTGATCACTGCAGGAAGTGGTAAAAAGATTGCAGAGACAGACTCCCTGTGTTTAATTCCCAGCACTGTCATTCCTAATACGAGGCTTTAGGCACATTACTTAATCTCTCAAGTGTCTATTTCCCCATACTATATCCTGGGGTTGTTGTGAGGTCCAAAGGAGACTGTTTGTGTAAAATAAAATGCTGAAAAGAATCATGCCACAGCATGTGGTGTCATATTGTTTGTAGTACAGTTGTTATTACACTAAGCATAAGACATGTGACCTTGGGCACATTGCTTAACCCCATTAGCTTGAGTTTTCTTGAATCTTAGAAAAATAAAATAACATTTCTTTCATGCTTGTAAAGGGGAATTAAATTGGATGACTTATGTAATAAGATGTCTAGCAAAATACCAGGAAAAGAGCAGACACTTTATAAATGCTACTTTTCCCCTGTGTTCCAGATGGCTGTGGAGCCATCCTCTTCCTACCCTATTATGGTTTTGTATTAATGTGAGGGCTGATCTGAATATGTTGTTCTTTTGTGCTCAATACAAAACAAGTAGGTTAGTTGCGACCCTGCTCAGGAGGTACTATCTTCACTCCAAACTCGATGTTAGTTCTTAAAGTGATAAAAGGTGATTCTTCTGGTGAGGTTATGTAAGATTAGTATCTTACATCAATTTTTTTTTTTTTTTTTTTTTTGCGGTATGTGGGCCTCTCACTGCTGTGGCCTCTCCTGTTGTGGAGCACAGGCTCCGGACGCGCAGGCTCAGTGGCCATGGCTCACGGGCCCAGCCGCTCCGCGGCATGTGGGATCTTCCCGGACCGGGGCACGAACCCGTGTCCCCTGCATCGGCAGGCAGACTCTCAACCACTGCGCCACGAGGGAAGTCCTTACATCAACTTTTTGATCAGTCTTACAACCTCCCAATAGAACATAACTGACATGTTACATAATAAATGAAGAGTCTGGGATCAATACCACTTACCCACTATCAAATCGTAGTCTAAAAACCACAGTCTCAGAAATCATAGTCTATCATCTCTACCAACAAACTCACAATTTATGAGGTTTATTAGGGCTTTGACTTTTTTAAAAATGTAAATATATCAGGGCAGGGAAATTTGGAGCACCAATTATCGAATAGCGACACATCTCTAGGAGAGATGTGTTTGTCTAAAACTGTGTCTTACATATTGGCCAGCAAGCCCTGTGCATCAGAATCACTCCTGGGATGTGCGATGTTTGTGGGGTGGAGTTGTGCTAGAATGACCATTTCTGAGTATCACATATTTCTTTCATTTAGAATTTGCTGAGAAATTACCTGGGTAATCTGCATTTAAAACCTTTTCAGGTGATTCTTTTGCGTATTTACATTTAAGAACAATTGATTATTTTAGCCTTGTCTGCACATCTGTTCTCCTAGAATAGATGAAAACTTAAAAAAAAGATAAATAATATGCTCTGATTCTGCTCACGGAGATTCAGATTTAATTGTTCTGGGATCACTCCTGGACATCGGTATATTGTTTAAAAAAACCCCAGGTGATGTTAATATATAACCAGCGATAAGGACTACTGATTCAGCCTTGGAAACATTCAACACCAGTCTCACCAATACCTTCCTTCTTATACCAGCTCATTTCACTAAGTTTCATTGCTGACTTGGCCCGTAAGTATATTTGATCTTGAAGTCTCTGAATTTTGAACATTTCTGCACTAGAACATGTAGATTTTTGGAAGTAGAGACATGCAGTTTACTTGGGCAGGGTTAGAGAGAGCACTTCCAAATGGTACCCATGGAGTCAAGGTTTCTGATATGACCCAGAGTACGACTGTATAACTTGGTGATGGGAAAAGAGGCAAGAGAGGAAAGGACATCTGACAGGGAAAGTGAATGAATTGGGAAGAAAATTGCAAATTTGAGCAGGCACCACCCTTTCTACATAAAGCTGAAATTGAAAGTCATTCGAGATAGCAGACAGAAAATAGATTCTAAGGTGTCTTTTATCAGAATCACACTTAATGATCTTATACATTTGTAGAAGTTTCATAAAAATGGGAGAAAACACAAACACATTTTCCCTAAATAAAACCAGCTACATAATTTGTGGGGCCTGGTGCTAAATTAAAATATGGGGCCTCCTTATATAAAAAGCACGAAAAAAGGGCTATTAAATGTACTGAACATCAAGTTTGTTTCTAAAACAAAAGTGCTCCTTTTTTTCTATGATCTCTCTCAACATGGTGACTTTTTTTGCTTTTTGTTTGATTTGATGATTTTATAAACTTTTTAAATGCAGAAATAATTATAAATCTACATACAGTGGAAAAAAGAAGGTGGAAGTATTTTCCTGCCTAGAATGATTCCTATTCCCCTTTGAACCTAAGTGGTTTGATTAAGAGGCGCTAAGAACATAATTTACTTTACACTTAATGTTCATATGACCTAAGTGAATAAGGAAAAGACCCTATGAGGGAGTTCTGTATTTTCTGGAAATTGTTTCTGTGTTTAGAGATACAGGAGAAGAGTAATCTTCTATTTGTGGGCTCTCTTTAGTCACCCTCCAGCCCTCCAAAGACAGTACATGGTTGTGACTTGGTTATTACACTCCTGTATTCTTTTTCCCCTAAATTCTATGTTGGGTCACACTGTGCTGTCTGCAAAAAAAGAAATACAGGTTTGCAACTGTTATAATCATTTTGAAGAATAAGAAACAATCCAGAAAGTTCTCATGTATCCTTTACACAGTAATCCCCAATGATGACATCTTGCAAAATTACAATAAACTATCACAACAAGTACATTAAAGTGACACAAAACATTTCCATCATAATAAGGATCTCTCATGTTGGCCTTTTATAGTCATTTGCACTTTCTTCCCAAACTCACCCTTTCTAGTACTGATACTTAACTCCTCGCAATAACTAACTGGTACCTCATTTTATAATCTTATCATTTCATGAATGTTATATAAGTGGAATCACAAAGTAAGTAATCTTTTGGGAGTGGTTTTTTTCCCCTCAGCAAATTTCTCTGGTGGTCCATTCATATTGGGTATCAATAGCTCATTCCTACTTAGTGTTGAATGCTGATCCATGTTATGGATGTATCAGTTTCTTTAACCATGTATATCTGTTGAAAGACATCTGGGCTGTTTCCAGTTTGGGGCAATTTTGAATAGAGTTGCTATGAACATCCATGGACAGGATTTTGTGGGAGCATAAGTCTTCATTTCTCTGGATGAATGCCCAGGAGTGTGACTGATTGATTGTATGGTAATTGTGTGTATAGTTCTGTGTGTGTGTGTGTGTGTGTGTGTGTGTGTGTGTGTGTAGTTCTTAAAGAAACTATAAAACTGTTTTCCAAAGTGGTCTGTTATTTTACATTCCCACCAACATTATATGTGTGATCAGTTTCTCCGTATCCTTGTCAGAATGTGGTGTGTCACTATGCTGCTGTTTTTTGTTTTTTTTTTGCGGTACGTGGGCCTCTCACTGTTGTGGCCTCTCCCCTTGCAGAGCACAGGCTCTGGACGCGCAGGCTCAGTGGCCATGGCTCACGGGCCCAGCCGCTCCGCGGCATGTGGTATCTTCCCGGACCGGGGCACGAACCCGTGTCCCCTGCATCGGCAGGCGGACTCCCAACCACTGCGCCACCAGGGAAGCCCTATGCTGCTGTTTTGTTTGTTTTTAATTTTTATTTTTTACCTGAGCCATTGCAGTAGGTGTGCAGGTATCATTGTGTTTTTAATTTGTATTTCATCAGTGGCTAAAGATGTTAAGCATCATTTTATATGCTTATTTGCCATCTCTGTATCCTCTTTAGTGAAAGGGCTGTCCTTATACCCATTTTCAAATTGGATGGTTTATACTTTTACAGTTCAGTTTTGAGAGTTCTATGTATGATCTAGTTAGTACTCTTTAAGCAAATGTTTTGGGTTTGCAAATATTTTAGTTTGTAAATATTTTCTCTTAGACTTAGCTTGTCTTTTCATCCTCTCTTAGCAAGGTCTTTCAGAGAGCAAAAGTTTTTAATTTAGGTAAAGTTCAATTCATCAATTTTTCTTTTTATGGACTGTACTTTAGGTGTCAAGCATATGGACACTACATAATTGAAATCCCAAAGATGTTTTTCTGGTTTTTATTATAATGAGTGATTTTTGTTTTTTGAACAGCAGACAGTTTGGTGATTATGAGACTCTGGATCTTATTTAAACCTTCTGTTTTAGCTGGCTTCTTCCCACATTCATCATTTCCTCATTTTTTCCAGGTGAGAGTAAAAGTCCAGGTTCTGGGAGTGGGAAAGGGACAAATTAGAAGTATGGGATTATTAACATATACAAACTACTATATATAAAATAGATAAGCAACAAGGATTTACTGTATTGCACAAGGACTATACCCAAAATCTTGTAATAACCTGTAATGGAATATAATCTGCAAAATAACTGAATCACTATGCTGTATACCTGAAACTAACACAATATTATAAATCAAGTATACTTCAGTATACAAACAAACAAAAAAGTCCAGATTCTTCACTTAGTCTTTGTTGACACCTGATATGGGGAGGAGTTCCTTGATAGTAGAGGTGGGAGTGACAGTTCAGGCTCTCTGCTATCAGGTCTCTGCTGATACCACCCTGACTGGGAGATGAAGAAGTACCTACATATTACTGCCCACATGACACCATGGAGGGGGTGGACTTATCATTATGAGGTTTGAAAATCCTGAATCTGCACTAAGTCATTTCCGACATCACCCCAGCTGGGAGGGGAGGAACACTTCATTATTCCTATAGGTGGGCTGGAAGTCTAGGCTCTCAGTTAAACCTTTGTTAACATGAGTGGCGGGGCGGGGGGACTTGATCATTTTCTGTGGTGTTTGGCTAGAATAGAGAGATAATTGTCTAAATTTTTCTGTCTTGCGATTTGAATAGAAAGAGCTGGTGTGATATTGTGATTTATAATACATATTTTGTCTTCGTCCCATTTCTGGCATAGAGCTCTTAAAACCTTTGAAGTTTCTTAATAAGAGAGAGAAGTGTGCCCCTCTCTCAGATTAATCAAACCTGCAGAACGGGTCATGGGAACCTCTGATTCATGACCAGTTTGTCAGAAGTATAAGTAAAACCTGGGTTTGTGATTGGTATCTGAAGTGGAAGACAGTCTTGTGGGACAGAGCCCTTAACTTGTGGAATTTGACGCCATCTCCAGGTGTACAGTGTCAGATTTGAGTTGAATTGTAACATACCCAGCTGGTGCTGGAGAGTTGCTTAGTGGTGTGGGTAAAAAAAAAACACACACACACATTGGGATTAGGTGCAGAACACTTAAGTAGCTTTTTCTGAGCCCTTCCTTCCTTCCTTCCTCCCTTCCTTCCTCCCTTCCTCCCTTCCTCCCTTCCTCTCTTCCTCTCTTCCCTTCCTTCCCTCCCTTCCCTCCTTTTCCTTCCCTCCTTCCTGTCCTTTCTTTCTTTCCTTCCTTTTTTTTTTTTTCCTTTCTTTCACACTTAGGCATTTCCAGGTTGCTGACTTTTTTCAATTCCAAGTCTGTGATACATAAGTCATAAAGAAAACCCCTGGAACTCACCGCTATCATTTCCTGGGGCCAGTAGTCTCTAGCTCTTCTGGCTTTTCTCTAAGATTTCAATCTTCTTATATTTTCTTTATATATAATGTTTAAGGACTTTAATTGTGCTCAGTACAATTGTACAGAGTAGGATATGGGCCCACTCTCAAATATTTAGCATAATAGAGAGGTCTTCCTCTAAAACGTAATCTCGGAACGTCTGTCTCTAAATGATTTGAAACTTCTTTTCCACTGGCTCTCTGTCTGGGGCTACTCTTCAGAAGGAGCTGGTAGCACTGTGTCCTGCAGGCAATGGACTGGGGCTCAAAACTCCTGGTTGTACTATGAGCTCTTCCAGTCATTCACTGTGTGCCTTCAAGCAGGTTGCTTTCTCTGCCAGTCCTCTGTTTCCTCATTTATAAAATAAATAAACTGTTTGGACTAATGAAGTCCAGAATTTACTTTAGCATCATATAGGTTGCATTTGACCTCCCTCACGTCTTCTTCCGATCAGTACGGCCAAGACTGCGTAATGTGTAGATTTGGCTTTTGTCTGTGGTATTGTGCCATTCACACACACTGAAATATTTCAAAAGTACGTGGCAGCAGGGATGAGAACATGGGCCTCAGAGGTTCCAGTGTTGGACTTTCCAGTCTGGTAGCCAGTTATATGTGGTTATTTTTCAATTTTATGAGTGCAACTGAGGAAATGAATTTTAGATTTTAATTTTAATTAATTTAAATTTAAAACTGCTACTCAGTTCATTTGATAGAAAACTTATGCATCTTCGGAGCAACTTGGGTATCTGAATTGCCTTTTTCAAATTCAAATTTTATGAAATCTAAATACAGATCAAGTACATAGATAAACATTTAGCATTCGAATTGAGATGTTCTGTTAGTCTAACATAAACGCAAGATTTTGGTGACTCAGAACAAAAAAGAAGGTTAACTATCTCATTAATAATTTTTATATTGACTGTATGCTGACATGGTAATATTTTGGATACTGGGTTAAATAAAAGTATAGCATTAAAATTAACTTAAGCCAGTTTAGTTTTAGGGTTATTGTTGTCATCTTTTTTTTAATGTCTTTTTTGGCTACTATTAAATTTGAAGTTACAGTTGTGGTTCTCATCATCTTTCTCTTGGATAGTGTTGTTCCAAGGAAAGGCAAATGTAGATGATCCTTGTATATCTGGTTCTGGGGATATTAGGATTTGATGACTAACCATGAAGATTTGTTTGTTCTTAGTCTTCCTCTTTTCCTTAAGTATTTCCACATGGCAGGGATTTGCAGTGTTGGAGAGGATGAAGGTTGGCATCAAAACTGATTTAAGATTCCACAGTTACAGTATCAATTATTGATATTCATGAAGTTTAGGAATGGTTTTCTTTGGATAATCTCATCTTTTCCTGACTAAAACACAGTGGGGAGAAAATACCACTATTTCCTGTATATAGATGAGAAGGATGAATCTCAGAAATCCTAGTCCCCAAGTGATGTTATAGAATCCAATCTAGAGACCCTCAGTTACCCCTTATATTTGATTATTAAAGCGACCTCACATCTTTCCAACCCTACTTATTCTGAGTGCTCCACAGTAATCCCCAACTACAATGAAAGTCAACTAAAACTGATGACTAAGTGTTAAGGCTTTGTTATGGGCTTCTGGGGTTTGAATCTGGGTCCATGACTTACTAGGTCGATAGGCAAATATCCATATTTTTAATCTCTCTCCTAGTTAACTTCTTTTCATTTTTTAAATTGTGGTGACGAAAACACACATAATATAAAATCTACCTCTTAACAAATGTTTAAGTGTAGAGTACAGTACTGTTAACTAAATGTACGTGTTGTACAGCAAATTTCTAGAAATTCATCTTGCATGACTGAACCTCTATACCCATTGAACAACTCCCCATTTCCCCTTCCCTACAGTCACTGGAAACCACCATTCTACTCTCTGCTCCTATAAGTTTGACTACATTAGGTACTCATATAATTGAAATCGTGGTATTTGGTGACTGGCTTACTTCACTTACCATAATGTCTTCAAGTTTCATCTATATTATAACATATGACAGAACTCCTTTTAAAAGTTGGGATTATAGTAGTACACACTGTCTAGATTAATTTTAAAGGCAAAATGAAGACAACACAAACCCTACAATATATTAAGAGATCATTTTATTTTTGTTTTTAATAATTTTAATAACTTCTATGCAGTGTGGAAAACAACTACTGAATAGGGTTGAACATGGCAAAAAGAAGAAAGTTCATGCTAAGAATCAGAGGGTGTACCCTCAGTCTTTAACAAAAGAACAAGAATGCCTAATGTCCCTCTCAACTTGAATAAACTTTAGACAGTCTTCTTTCTGATTGTAGGCCCCTGCCTTCCTTTTTCTTAAAGGATTTACTTTAGAAAACGTTTGAGTTATTTCCCTGCCCCTTTGAGACATACGTAAAACTTTTTAAAAACCTCTTGTCAGTTTTAAGACCCAAGGATGTCTCTCTTAAGGACCTAATAGGCATCCCTTTGAATTACAAGCATCCAGGAAGATATCACCCCTATCTCAGAGACCCTGTGGGATAGTAGGAGCCTAACTTTGATAGGCACCAATTAGCAAACACAGATGGCTTAATCACAGAGAAGAACATTAGCAAACTCAGGAATAACTCAATGTGTTCCACACATTCCACTGATAGACCTCTCCCAAAGTACTCCAGTACTTTTCTACCAGCTCAGCTCTCTCACCTTTATTTCGGCTGAGTTGAGTTACAACTTTAGCTCTGGCTTCTGTCCTCTATTGTAATAACCTTGAATAAAGTCTTCCTTACCTATTTAACCTTGTCTGGTGCAACTTTAGCTTTAACAAACAATATATCTTAGTATGTAAACATTCTTATAATACCTCTAATAAAATTTAAAGTCAAGGGCCATTATTAAAAAAAAAAACCTAAGAAAAATAATTCCTAGCAAAACCTCAGAGAAACAAACAAGAGAAGTACATTATTTTACTAAAAGATTATAAATTAGCTCACTCAAACTTATTGGTTTGTGGTTAAAAATTAACTAAATAAAAGCTATTCCTCTTTTACTAGAGTTTTCCCAAGTTAACTTAATCATGGACTCTAAAAGGTCACTAAATCTGCCCCTCTCCTTATTACCTTTTTTGGATTATTTTCTTCCTTCTACAGGGCCCTGCTTTTTTTTTTTTTTTATCTCATATACATGTATATTACCTCTAAATTCATAGAAAATTAAGTTGAAAATAAAAGTTTCTTCTTTCTAATCATATTAAAATTTTCAACATTTTTGGAGGTGGCCCTTAATTAAAGACAACAAACATAGCAGGGTAGAGATAATGCTGTTAGGGATACAAAAGTGAGTAAGGTTTGTCTTTGTTCTCAGTGTACACACTGTAATTATTTGCAGCAATAACTATACTGCAAATGGGATTCAGATATAAAAGGGGATACAAGCATATTTGTATTTGGAATGAAGAAATATATATAACATTCTTTATGGTTAGTAACAAAAATATATTTTATGATTAAGAGAGAGGAAATTTTGAATCATTATGTAAAGAAAAAGGAAAAATATTTCATTAAAGGAAACAGCATAAGCAAAGATGTGCTGTTTTAATCAAAGTGACCCAGGAACAAGAAGGTCAGCCAGTTTTGATTCACTATAGGGAAAATAGGGTAGTCATGGAAGATAATGCTACAAGGGTAAACAGGGAGTTCAAAAATTGAACTGCACAGTGTGTACTTAGTTGAAAAATCAATCCATAGGAGTTCTTATAGTTTTCAAAGCAGGGGGGTGTAACATGGTTAGAGCCCTTGTCAAAATGATGCGGCAGCAGTACGTAGGCAGAATTGGAACATAAACCAATTCAGGGTGAAAAAATTTAAAAAAGAGCTTTAAAACAAAAAAACAAACTTGTTACTGCCTGACTTCTGACTTCAATACGTAGAATAAAGCTACAGCAATCAAGACAGTGTGGTATTAGCTAAATAACAGACCAGTGGAACAAAATAGAAAACCTAGATATAGGCCTTTGTAAGTATAGTCAACTGTATTCTAGATCAACCGATCTTTGACAAAAAAAGCAAAGGCAGTACAATGGGAAAAAACGATAGTCTTTTCAACAAATGGTGCTGTAACAACCAAACATCCACACAAAAAAATAAATCTAAGCAAAGGCCCTATACCCTTCACAAAAATTAAACCAAAATGAATCATAGACCTAAGTGTAAAATTCAAAACTATAAAAGTTCTAGAATGTAACATAGGAGCAAACCTAGATGAACTTAGGTATAGTGATGACTTTTAAGATGTAATACCAGGGTTTCCCTGGTGGCGCAGTGGTTGAGAGTCCGCCTGCCGATGCAGGGGACACGGGTTCGTGCCCTGGTCCGGGAAGATCCCACATGCCGCGGAGTGGCTGGGCCCGTGAGCCATTGCCGCTGGGCCTGCGTGTCCGGAGCCTGTGCTCCGCAACGGGAGGGGCCATAGCAGTGAGAAGCCCATGTACGGCAAAAAAAAACAACAAGAAAACTACAATGAGGTGTCACCTCACACCAGTCAGAATGGCCATCATCAAAAAATCTACAAACAATAAATGCTGGAGACGTGTGGAGAAAAGGGAACCCTCTCGCACTGTTGGTGGGAATGTAAATTGATACAACCACTATGGAGAACAGTATGGAGGTTCCTTAAAACACTAAAAATAGAACTTCCATATTCCCCAGCAATCCCACTACTTAGCATATACCCAGAGAAAACCATAAACCATAAGCACTGGGCTTCCCTGATGGCGCAGTGGTTAAGAACCCGCCTGCCAATGCAGGGGACACGGGTTCGAGCCCTGGTCCGGGAAGATCCCACATGCCATGAGCAGCTAAGCCCATGCACCACAACTACTGAGCCTGTGCTCTAGAGCCCACAAGCCGCAACTACTGAGCCCATGTGCCACAACAACTGAAGCCCACGCATCTAGAGCCTGTGCTCCACAACAAGAGAAGCCACCGCAATGAGAAGCCCACGCACCGCAACGAAGAGTAGACCCCGCTCGTCACAACTAGAGAAAGCCTGCGCTCAGCACAAGACCCAATGCAACCAAAAAATAAAACAAAAAAAACAAAAACCATAAGCACTATTTACAATAGCCAGGTCATGGAGGCAACCTAAATGCCTATCTACAGATGAGCGGATAAAGAAGATGTGGTACATATATACAATGGAATATTACTCAGACATTACATGGAACGAAACTGGGTCATTTGTAGAGACATGGATGGACCTAGAGACAGTCATATAGAGTGAAATAAGTCAGAAAAACAAATATCATATATTAACGCAATATGTGGAATTTAGAAAAATGATACAGATGAACTATTTGCAAAGCAGAAATAGAAACACAGATGTAGAGAACAAATGTATGGACAGCAAGGGGGAAAGGGGGAGTGGGATGAATTGGGAGATTGGGATTGACATATACACAATACTATGTATAAAATAGGTAACTAATGAGAACCTACTGTATTGCACAGGGAAATCTACTCAGTGCTCTGTGGTGACCTAAATGGGAAGGAAATCCAAAAAAGAGAGAATATATGTATACATATAGCCAATTCACTTTGCTGTACAGCAGAAACTAACACAACATTGTAAAGCAACTATACCCCAATTAAAAAAAAAAAACATAGAATGCACAACACAAGAATGAACTGCAAAGTAAACCATGGACTTCCGGTAATAATGATATTGTCTATTATGTCCATCAGTTGTAACAAATGTACCACTGTAGTGTGGGATGTTGATAGTGGAGGATGCTATGCATCTGTTGGAACAGAGCATATATGGGAACTTTCTGGATTTTCAGCTCAATTTTTCTATAAACCTAAAACTGCTCTAAACAATAAAGGCTATTAGACAAACTAACAACCTTTGGGGTAACAGGGAAATGAACTAAAGTGGCAATGGAAATGAGGTATATATAATCTATGAAAAATGAGAACTAATCTTACATTGGAAAATTTAAAGAAGTTAGAAATTTCAGGATTCAGAGAATATACAGAAATATAGAATATAAGGGAAAGGAATGACTTAGAAAGAGTTTGATTTCAGTTTGAATAAAAACAGCTTAAAACTTTGGAATGCCTCAATGGAGATAAACTATGGAAGAGCTGCAAAAACCAAAACCCTAGCAAGAGTCAGAAACAGTCATTTACTTTGGCTAAAATGAATATCCAACACCTTTTTCTCTCATAGCCCCAGACTACAGGTGCTCCCAGAGAACAAAGCTAATAAAAACTCAGGAGGATTAAACAAACACTAGCTTGAACAGCAGTTTCGCGAGGCATTCAGACCAAAAATTACAGTTACCAAAAGGGTAAATTAAAGAACAGAATTAAAGCATAGTAATGGCAAAAGAACAATTCTATTGTATTTTGTTTTTTTGTGTGTGAGAAAATGGAAAAAACAATCCCAATTCTCTTCTCTAAATTCTATTTATTGTCTAACAGTATTGGAATAGCATTAAAGTAAATTGAAAATTAAACTCATCTATTATTGTAGCAATAGCTGTTTTCATTTCTTGGTAGTGACACCAGGTCTTTGGCCACATCCATATGCATGCAAATTAATAAATTTTCTTTACATACTGGTTTTCAGTGTATTTCAAAACATAAAATATATACATATATATCCAGTTTCATTTAAATGATTATGATTAGAGAACCATTCATCAATATTGATACATTATTATTATTGTCTATACATTATAATATACCCTTAGTCTTGAACTAATCTCTTTTTTTCCTTTTTCTTTTTTCTTATCCAGAATACTGTATTACATTTCCTAGTCATGTCTCCTTAGGCTTTTAACAAACTTTCATGTTTTTGATGACCTTGATAATTTTGAGGTATATTAGTGAAGTATTTTGTAGAATACCCATCAGTTGAATGTTGACTTTTTTTGTCCCATGATGAGACTGAAGTTATGGGTTTGGAGGAGGAAGAACACAGAAGTAAAGTGCCATTATCACCATATCATATCAAGAGCAAGTACTCTCAGCATGGCATCCTTAATGCTAATCTTGATCACCTGGCACAGAGGGTGTTTGGTTTCTCCATGGTAAAGTTACTCTTTCCATATTTTTTCCCTTTCAAAGGAAGTTACTACATGCATCTCACATTTAAGGAGAGGGATTTCCTGCTCCCTCCTTAAGTGCTGAGTACCAACGTAAACTATTTAGAATTTGTTTGCAAAAGAGATTTGTCTCCTCTCCATCATCTACGTATTCATTCAGTTATTTGTTTATATTAGTATCAACTCATGGAGATTTACTTTATACATTGCAGTATAATCCAGTTCTATTTTATTTAGATTATTGCTCCACTTGTTCCAGCTTTGGCCATTTAGAGCTCTTTCAGGTGGTTCCTGTGTCCTTTTGACATATACTCATTTTTTTGATCACTTTATTTTGTGGCACTACAAGATGTTGAGGCTCATCTTGTATATTTCTTATCCCATCCAGCCCTAGAATTGGCTGTTTGTTCAAGGAGCCCTTGTCCCTTTTATTGGATAATGGTACTAGAAACAAAGACCTCGGTACTAGGTTTGTTCCTTGCTAGAGTATGATTATTTCTGGGCACTCTCAGCGGACAGAATAAGAGAAAATATATATGTGTATACTAACCAATGTATATACATACATCTATAAGTATTTTTATATGTGGTTAATATGCGTCTACATTAAGGTAAACATGAGTTCATAATGATGTCTTCAACTCTATTCCATTATCGTGTATATCCTTCTAGCCTTCTCCCCTTCCTTATCTGTAACCTCTCACTCCAACAGTGAGAAACC
The DNA here is from genome assembly GCF_005190385.1 of Monodon monoceros. NCBI lineage: Eukaryota > Metazoa > Chordata > Mammalia > Artiodactyla > Monodontidae > Monodon > Monodon monoceros. The sequence continues at coordinate 75,606,279 of NW_021703784.1, read as the reverse complement.
TGGCTCCCATCATTCATCATCCATTTATTTAATCGTTCAATTCCAGTATACATCTATAATGGTTTCAGAAGTGTTAATATGTATGCCTAGGGAAAACAATTTTATTACGTAGAGTGTGGTGCTAATGCATAGTTACGTTTCACTTTAGTCTTATAGATTCTATTCATTTCTAAAGTTGCTTATGGCAACACCATTTTTCCTCTACCCCCTTCAATAAGATTGCTTTATACATTTTTGAATACAGTTAGATTGTTCTGCTGCATTCTGCATTCCATCCTGGGATCATCCAGCCTCCTAAATTATTACCATCATTTTAAAATTTGCATATATTAAGTATGGTTCGCTGTTTGTGCTGTTTTATGAGTTTTAGCAAATGTATAGTGTCATGTATTCACCATTCAAGTATCATATACAACAGTTTCACTACTTCCCGAAAGAACCCTTGTATTTCACCTATTCAACACTCCTGCTGACCCCTGCTAAATCCCTGGCAACCACTGGTCTGTTTACCTTCTCTATAGTTTTGCCATTTTTAAAATGCCATATCCTTCTCTTATGGGGATGGTTTCAGCTTTGACTGTAGAATTAGAGGCAAGAGATATGCCCTACACAATACCTAGTAGCCTAACAGCACCAGTAAAGCAAATGTTTTTATACCCATTATATACATGATAATGAGGCTCAGGGATATAAAATGTGTTACAGAAGCTAAAATAATATTACACAGTAGACTATATGAAAATTTCTTACATAAAACGTATTAGTATATCTACAATATACTCATGAAAAGTTTTATCATACATGTAATAAGCCTGTTACACATTGTATCTAGTGTGGGAATTAAGCATAGACAACGGAATAATTCTAGAAGCTTTTAAACAAGTCCCAAAGGAAATTGTATAGCAGAAGACACTAACACATTACAAAAATGTAAAAGACTTCAAAAATACATTGATGCATTTAAATTTTCTTAAATCTCAATGTTCATTGAAAAGAAATAGAGAAGAAAATAAATTGTATTTTGGAGATATTGGAGGTTGAATCAAAGCTGAGACGCTCAGTAACTGCACAAACCATTTATTGTCATATTCATCGGCATTGTGAGTACTACTCTTGGCAGATGACAACAGAAGAGTTGCTCCTTAGAAGTCTGGAGAAAGATTAGGGTGATAAATTCTGCCCCAAGTAAGCTTGTTATATACCTCTATTCTTATCAGGGCACTGAGGTGTTATATAGAGGGTATGAGAGGACAGAATATAAGGTTATATACTGATAGTAAATGTGCACAGCATACTGAAAATGCTATTAAGTATATTAACCACATAATCTGTAGGATTCTATTTGAATTGTCATGCCTTTTGATCATCAAATATAAAATATTTGCTACTAATTAGTAATGTTCTATCAGATATGTGTACATATAAAATGTTCTGTCAGATATATATATATAAATATGTATATATCTCTTAGAAGTACAAAAATAGCCAGTTACATCTTTCAAATCCTTGTGTGTTATACTTGATTCAAAATAATCTTTAAATGTTTATCATAGTTAAATTAAACATTTTAAAAGAGAATCAAATATAATGCTTACATTTAAGCTTAATTTCAGTTTCATCCAATTAATGGTTTCTTCAATTACTCAAGAAGAAGGCAGACTGAACTCCTTCAGTGGGAACTGAAATGTCAAATTGTATATATTTTTAAGTCTATAGGCAAGGAACGACACATACTACTTTGAGCATTCTTGAAAAAACGAAGGATTGGCTTTGGTCATTGTAAAGTCAAATATTTAGTTCACTAGAGGCAATTAATAGTTTTCCAGTGGCTATATCCTGAGTTGTATTTCTGCCAGAGAATAGCTCAAGAAAAAGTAAAATTGGAGAAATGCACTTCTAGTAATTTTTACACACACACACATACAAACACACACAAATACTGAATGGACACACTCTTTACTCCATCACTTCCCACTCCTTAGCCACACATTTCAAACTGTGAACCGTTTCATATTTTTCTTTAGCTTCTCTACTAGAAAGCAAAAGCTTTGATGGTGAATTTAGGTCTAACCAGAATCCATGATCAATACATATTTGTATCAAATATATTTATGGCAATAGTTTTGGATCTTTTGTTTCTCATACTTCATTCAAGAATTTGCCCCACTTCTTTAGTTCTAATTCTGTTGGGCTTCTGTTCATAAACTTTTAAATATTGATCTTGTTAAGAGTCTCCCTAATTCTTCAAAATCATAGCTTTGCAATTTTCCTTTTTTGTATTTCTCTGTACAATTAATAGTTGTTGATAATTCTGGAGTCAGACAGACAAAGATTTAAATCTTGTCTCTGCTATTTACCAGGTCTGTACTCCCAAGTTACATAATTTCTCTACGCTTCAGGGTTTTTTGGTTTTAACTTGTTAAATAAGGTTGATAAAGTCTGTAAAAATGTTGTTGTGAGGATCAACCATCACAGCCTGTATTTTTAGCCCAGTTACTGTCAAATGCTAAGATGTTAATTGTTACTCTTGATACTGTTTTTCATATTATTATTAATAATCAGACTTCAGAATTCCACACTGCCCATAGTTGACCAGCCTGTTTCTCCTCAGTGGACCTGACATTGTTACTTAACAGTGAAGCGAAGTAAGGGGGAGAGTGTCTTATCCAGTGCAGGCAGACCCCTAATATCCTTGCAATATGGCCTTGTTTATTGAATAAAATAATAATGAATGAAAAACAATAATGTAGCCTAGCATGTTATCTGCACGGAAAACAATGAATTGTCAATTTAGGAAATTATGTGGAAGTATGTGAAATTGAGAAATTATATGATGACCTAAACTAGTGGTATAGTTTGTATTCTATGAAAGAATTTTTTACCCTGAATTATTTTTATAATATTCTGTTTCTCATTTCATTGGAATAGCTATAATGTTTTACCAATATCTGAATAGAACTGAACTTTAGGTAAAAGTTGTTTTGTAGTCAGAGCCTTATTTAACAAAGTTATACATGAGAATATAAAACTAATTTCAAAAACTGACCAGTAATAGTAAAGACTAGAACAAGAGACAGAGCTGGACTTTGAATTACAGTTAGAATCTTCCTGTTATTTTAACATCAATAAAAGTATTTTTTGCTTTTAAAGTGTAGTACCATTTATTTTTAGGTGTTCCAGTTTCAACTGTATCTAGTAGAAATTAAAATGAACCTCATAAAACCATTTCCTTACTAGAAATGTAAGAATACTTAGCAAACTTTTGAGAAGCTAGCTTTGGCTTTCAAATCAGTGATAACAGTTTAAATATTTTCTACTACATAATGAAACTGTGCCAATCTTTTAGTATTGGGAAAGAAAATGAACTGAAATTGTTCCAAAAGGTGCTTGCTGAGATACAGGTTTCCATGATAACTGAATAATGTGTCAGGGAAAACAAATTCTCATAGGACAAAAGTATTATTTGTGAGTGACTCTGAAGGGAAATGACGCATTCTGTGTTAACATGTGACAAAATGTTTTTTTAGTAACAAAGAGGAGAAAGAACGTACAAGCACATCATTTAACACTATTTCTTGATTTCCTATAAAATCTTATAGGATGTCATTTAAAACTCATCTATTGTAAGACTCTAATAGTGAATAATTTTATTAAAAATATGTGCTTCAAATAACAGAATTTGAAAAAAATATATTTAAAAGTTAAAATTGCATATAAAACTTCAATCAAGATATTTTTTTTAAATCACTTTTTTTCTTCCCAAATTTTTGTTTGATGGTATATATGATTTGCTATCATTCATATACTCTTTAGAAAGAATCAGATTTCTGTTGGGTAATTAATGTTGGAGCATTTTCCAAGCTCTCCAATATTTTGTTTTCAGTATTACATTTAAAGGCTGCTCAATGCAGTGTATGAATATAAATTTTCATTTAATCTGCATTCTTTTAATTAAGTGATATTTTTCAACACCATAATGTTATTATGAATAGTTTTGCAAACAAATCTTTGTGCACTTCACTTACTCTGATGTGTTAGCATTTCTATATTTGAAAAGCTAGTAATAGAATATTCTGAGACTACACATAATACAGCTGTTTCCTTGTGTTCTTAATTAAGAATGCCACATTTCCTACTTTGGCCTCAGTATCTACCATAATTTTCTCATCAACAAGAAGCTTTCAAGACAATGATTTATAAATGCACTCTGTGACAAATGAAGAAAGAGAATAAAAACAATGTGAAAATTAGAGAAAAGCAATGGAATTCTATGTAGGCATTAAATAGATGATTAGGTTAAAACTCTTTAATGACATGTAAGTATATTTTAGCGTATTTTTAGATATTAAATACTGTTATTTTTAAATATGCATGTGATAAAAATTATTTCAAATGTGCATACTTAAAATCAGTCATCTCTAAATGCTGGTATTATGAATACTTATCAGTATTTTACAAAAGTTAAAAAGTAAAAATTTCGTCTGTATATTTGAAAAATTTCCAGGAAGAGGCACGTTTTGTCAAGTACTAACTTAAAAGCATTTCCTGGAGAAAATGTGGCTCTTAACTATGAATGCTTCTTTTTTCATATATTATACATATCAGTACTTTCATTAGAAAACTGATCATCTGTAGCATTTGTTATTCAAAAACTATCATTTTGTCTATTTCATATCTTATTTTGTTCCTACTTATCATTAAATAGGTGACCCGCGATTTATAGTGACGTTTAAAAATATTTCCTCTGATATCACAACCTCCTTTAAAAGCACCAATAGTTTCCTATGGCTAAGGTATTCTCGCCTGCCTCCTTTCCCTAGAGGGGTCTTCTTTCAGCTCCTGGAGTATATGTGCTTTTTCCTGAAGCAAGACTTTCTCAAGTATGAGTGTGTTCAGTAAATATTAGCTGTGAGAGCACATGAAGCAACAAATTCACTTAATTTTCATTCTTGTTTTTGTTCGAATTTCTATAATGTATTAAGCAATGTGCATATAAGACTATGAGGAAAAAGCATTTTGATGCCCTAGACTTGTTTCAGAACACTGGATTTAGGTTTTCTTTTTTGTTGTTGTTGAGAATATGGTGTAATAACAGATACTCTGTCTTGTGATAACATTAAAAATGTATGCATTGTAAAATATTTTTAACCATAGAGATCATATAAACTAAATTTATTATTATTCTTACTGCTACTGTTTCTACTGTTGTTGTGGATGGTATATTTGTTATTATTGTTGTAGGTTCTTTGTTCACCAAAAGATTTTTTTAAATGATATTAGAAAGCTTGAAAAGCAAAATATGGCAATAAAAACTCTAAGAATACAGGTTTCAGTTAAACTGATAAGTTATTCATTTGGGATCTCATTAGTGATGCTCTTCAAATACTTCAATAAATTTTATATGCTGGAGTTAAGTTTACAGGTAAAATGAGACATCTAATTCTAAAGCATAATCAACTTATAATTTTAGAAATGTATCTGCCATTAATTTTCCTTTCCACTGTTCTTCCCTTTTGTCCACTTTGTTACTGAACTATCAGTATTTCAGGCTCAGCCATCTCAAATGTCTGCCACATTCCAGGTCCTAGATATACAAAGATACAAAATAACCTAGTTTCCTACTTAAAAAGTTTAGGCAGTTTGAACTACACAAAGGATTTCACTAACTGTATAATATTATTATAGATAAAGAGAAATATTTAAAAATTACTTCCCAATGTGAACAACAAAAAAAAAAATTCCTATGTAGTTTATATGTCTGAAAAAATTACAAATAAATCATAGTTGTCCAATATATTAAATATATTATGCTATTTGATAAAATATGCAATAATATTGATCATGTTCAAAAATACTTGCTACTGTCCTGTAATAATTGAGGTTCTCTTAAAGAAAATTATACATACATACACACATGCACGCAGGGTAGTGTCTTCTCTTAACCTACAATAGGTACAGTATACATCCAATTTATAATTGTATGAGTGTCACTTCTTCATAAAAAGTTGATGCAACTGCCTGCAAAAGGGCAGAGTTGCTGATAAGGTTATAATTGATGGGAATAACTTCTTAGTTTAGGGAACACACCCACTGGATTTTAAGAATTTTTTGAAGACTCAGAGTGTTTTTGCTTTTATAAATGGGAGATAAGAGATGGCTGCATATAGGATATGATACTTTAAAGCCAGCACTGTGAAAGACCCCAAAAAGCTCGGCCGTGATTTCACAAAATCTTGAATAATTCAGTCACCATCATAACTAATTAATCTCAACACATACAGAAGGCTCTTGTTTCCTATGGTTTTGAGAAGTTCTTTTGGTGAAAGTTGGAATTATTTTGATTTGTTTTGCTTTAATTTTAATTGTTTAAACTCCATTTAGACTTCTACAGTGAATATTTTCACATAAATGGTTATGTAACATGCTGTTCACACCTAGAGGTTTGAAACTAATAATAATTTTAATTAAAAATTAATTGAGTTATGAAATGAGACTATTGGTCTATAAGCATGTTTTTCAAATTAATTCTTTGAATTTCTGGATTTATACAGGGATGTCCGTGATCCCCCAAGAGGGAAGACGAGGTTTGAGTAGAGAGGGAATATGCAGCCACTTATCACCTGCAAGAAAGGAGAGAGTTCTGCTCTTTACCTATGTTCAAATATTAGACTTCTTGCTTAGAATTATTTTAAAAATAAAATAAAATAATTTGTCCTGCTATAAAAAGCACAAAACTCCCTTTTAACCTTGATTTTAAGATACGCCTTTTTATTTACAGCTGTAAGTAGCAGAACGGAGATTCAAACCAGACAGTATAGCTTCAGAGTCTGCTGTTAATAGCTAGGCATGCTGCATTCCAGAAACTGTGCTAGAAATGTAACATGTAATCTCATTGCATTATGTTCAGTGTTTTTGAACCACCACCCTTGTTTCATAGAAAACTAATGAAAACTGGTAAATTGTGCAAAATGTCACACACCCAGGGATGAAAGACCAGAAAACAGGATGTGAGTAGTCTGTCAAACTCCACAGTCTGCACTCATGCATGTTGCTTGGCACTAAGTTTCTTACACTAATGTTAAGTTCTTTAGTCTCATAGCAGAAAAGGCATTTGATAGCAAATTCCAAAGCCATTCTCCAGGGTTTGATGTATAAAAGAGAGTCTAGAGTAGTGAGGGTGCCCTCATCAATACAGCTTGCAAGTGACTTGCAGCACAGCAGTTAAGTCAACATAGCCAAATCTCAAAGAGCAGTGTTAGCATCTCTCTAACACAAAATTATTTACATAGATCTGATTAGAAACATTCCTATCTTTAGAGGCTTGAAGATTCAAGAAGGTAGTGAATTCCAGGTGCGTTTAATCTCAGAATGTATTCTGTTCAGGATGTATTCTGTTCAGAATTTTAAGGCGTTCATATTTTACCTTACTAAAATTATATTGAATTAATTTTTAAATTTGGTCTGTATCACTCTTTGGTATCATGATTACTTTTTTTTTTCTTTGCTACCTGTTGTTTGAGGGCGCTTTGCATTAACATCACTTCTTATCTATTCTAATGTCCTATGTTCACTCTTGTAGAACAAGCGTGCGTCCTCATTCTTGTTTTTCAGCATTTGAAGACAAAGTAGAAGGTGGACAAATTAGTAGAAATGAGAAATGCTATAGGAAAGATTTGAATTATACAGTTAGAGTGTTTGGTATGGGGTGAGAGTCATATGGAGATCTTCAGTGTTTTGTCATCAAGGTCCAGACTCCCCTAAATGCACTTTTTTACTGAGAAAATACAGGTCATTGGTATCTCTGTTTTTTGTTTGTGTCTTTGACTGACTTTTACATCAAAAGTTAAAAGATCTTTATTCTTTCTTTTCAAATTGTCTCTCTTCTCAAATGCCGGTATGTCTCCTTTCATTGTCTAGCTGCTATACTTGGGCTCATGGCCATATTCCTTATTGCTTCCTATGGAACTTTGCACCAATTATTACCTATCTCTCTCATGCAGAATTTCAATATCTCCTTCCTTTGCTTCCTTTCTCTCTAATTAAAAATGTGTTCCCACCATTTACCTAAAAATTGGAGCTTCCCTTGATCTGTCTGCCCTTATCTTCACTACCAAATTTCCTGGAAGAATGATCCATTTTTACCTCCACACCCTTGCAAATTCCTGCCAATATTAACACACTTGTATTTCTCAAATCCAATTCCATTTCTCTTTTTAGCTACCACTCTCCCTCTATTGATCACCCAAAATATAGCAATCTTCCTTTCACTTTCCCTGCCTCCAGCTTCCTGCCTTCTGATCTTTTCCTCTATTTAACCACTTGAGGTATCTTTCTAAAACTTTATAATCTTGTCAGTGTTTCCCTTGCTTAAGTTCTTTCACTGACTTTCTAGTGGCTTCTTGATATGGCCTAAGTCATAGGTTGATAGATAAGCCCTGGAGAGGAAAAAATAAATCACATCAAATATTCTTTCCACATGCTATAAAGAAACAGAATTTTATATTTGGCATTTTATGCTTAGTGATTTTTATGGGAGAAAAAGAAACATAAGGAAAGTAGGTCAATAATTTTTATCTCCAAAGCAAAATATGCCCTTACATTTAATAAATCTATTGCTTGGTTCATTATCAGTCAGACCATATGGGGAAGTCTTCCTGATTTATGCCTAGGTAACTGGTAAACAAAAAATAATCTGCAATACCTTTATAATTACTTGTATCTGCTGCTTTAGGGACACCAAGGAAGCCATTACTACTGGGAGGGATTCCCTAACAATTATAATGACAGTATCTTAAAAGGAATTAGAACAAGATTGGTATTATTATATGACAGTCCTAAGAATTCAATAGTGATATTTACTCTGAATATATATATATATATATATATATAACTTATTGGAATTAGGTACAGTAAAATTTCCACCAAAAAATAATGTTTATTTCTCTCTACATATATTTTTAATTTGGTAAAAAACTAGTTAATTTTCTCTTCAGATTGTTACAAAAGCCCTTGAAAAGAGACCAAAGCTTATATCCCAGGGAATCTAGTTCTATAAGTAATGTTCTTATTTGATAGTCCCCAAGGTAAATGAAAGAGTGAACATTTATTAGCATATGATTTCAAACCATTCTTGGACACCAAGCAATGTAGCAGTGTTAAAAAGTCATAAAGCTAGCTTCAGTCAATGTATTGATATTTGTTAGTTCAATGATATTATGATTTAAACATGCAAATGTTTAACCTACAACCTAAAAGAAAAAAACCTAAAAAAATTATGCACATATCAGTTTGCACATATTGATGTGAAAAATAAAGAATTTTAGGATTAAAAATGTTTGTTGTGTCTAAAATGCTCTGTCTACTAAGACGTAGGTATATAAGACATCAAGGCCTACCAAAAATAACTAAATATTTAAACTTATAAATACCTTGCAGAAGTTTTTTATTCCTATGCATTCATTGTCATCCTCAAAATTATCTTGTTCATATCTTGGGAAGATATGTATTTAAATTTATATGTTTAAATAAATAGCATGTAAAGAATACAGTTACATAAATGGTAGATCCTTCGAGGAGTGGAAGGACTAGCTAATAGCAAACAACTGACCAGAAGGTGAGCTTTCAGACACTTATAACTGATATCTGGGCTCAGTGAGAGATTATCTGATCTAGTGGCAGGAAAATGGGGAGAATAAATAGTCTTATTTTTAACGTCGCCTTTAATTCCCAGTTTGAGAATCTCCATTATTCACAATGTTGGCTGTAAATTAGAATACCTACAGGCTTTTAAAATCATTTCCCAGACTGCACTCCAGCTCAATTAAATCAGTATCTCTGGACATGGGACTTTGGCATTAGAATATTTATAGCTCCATGGTGATTAAAATGCGTGGCACAGGTTGAGGATCACTGATCTATTATGACTCCAGGTGCATCTTGAGAATTCTTGGAAAATTCTCTCCAACAGATTTTTGGCAAAGGAGAGAGAGATGCAAACACTCCTTGCTCCAAACCTGCAGATGACAAGCAGAATGTAATTTGCACTCGGATGCCTTCAAGCTCGTGGATAGGGCTTGGTGCCCTGATGTGACTTTAGCATTCCTGACAAATTTGAAAAATTGGCAAATAGCCATTGTCCAATTAAACAGGTTCAACAATCATGGCCTTTAAATTGCAAAGTTTAAGTCTAAGCCAGTGAGTGGCAGGGGAAGGAAGAAAACAGCCTGGCGTGGGGGTGTTCTAATAACATTATGTCATTGCTTTTTAATCTGCATTTCTTGTCCAAATTGTTTTTCATTGTTATCTTTTATTTCTGCTGTATCTTATACCATTTGCTGTTATAATCCGTAAATTTAAATGTATTCTGAGGATTCTATTGTACTTTTAAGAAAACAATTCATACTTATTGTTTAGATATATTTTCACATGAACAATAAAATAAGGTAAGAGCTTAATTTTGGAGGAAAATAATATCATCCAATCAAAGAACCTTCCTTATATCTTTTCATAGTATTACCCAAGTTTCCAGATATGATCATGACACTGATTATATACACCTATCACTTGCTTTGTTGGTGCCAGTTGGATCACATTCAGATTGATTTTTTCATAAGAACAGAACTTTGTGGCATTTTAACTTACTCCATTTTCTTTTTTTTTTTTCTTTTTTTTTTTTGCGGTACGCGGGCCTCTCACTGTTGCGGCCTCTCCCGTTGCGGAGCACAGGCTCCGGACACGCAGGCTCAGCGGCCATGGCTCACGGGCCCAGCCGCTCCGTGGCATGTGGGATCCTCCCAGACCGGGGCACGAACCCATGTCCCCTGCATCGGCAGGCGGACTCTCAACCACTGCGCCACCAGGGAAGCCCTGTTTTCAGATCTAAATAAAACTTATCATTGCCCTGAGCTGAAAACATGCCATTAGATTTGCTAAGTATAATTAAATTTAAAATGAGAGCAAAAACACCTGCAGAAGTATTCAGTCTAAAACTAGAGTTTGCCATGTCTTACTGTGGAAAGTACCTCCTGTTTAAAATGTACTAACTTGACTGTACAGAAGCCACTTTATATGACTGCTTAGGCTCTATGCGTATTTAAATATTTCTTAAAATCCTTGAAGAGGTGATGTTTACCCTTCAAAGATGAAAGTTTGCAAGCTATAAGGAATTATATGCACCAGTAATAAGGAGATTCATATTACATAGTGATTAATATAAAATTATCATCAGTTCTTACATAATGCAGCTTTTCACTTTCAAACCTTTTGATCCCAGGATGCAGCCTGCCAAAGATGAAAACTTTTTCATGTATTGTTTCTTCTAATTCTAGAAAGTTGCTGGTAGGTCAGCATCTTAGTTAAAATGTAGATTATAGGATAGGTGATGCACAGAGTCACAGAAGCTCTTGTTTTGAAAGAACAAATGAGCTAGCTGTCGATAACCACATTTGATGTATGTATTGAATTAAACGTTAATATGCTTTTATTGTCAGAAGCCTGAAGTTTTCAAAGCCAATGCAGCCCTCTATCAGGCAATATAAGGTATTATGATTCAAGGAGTAATTTATAGCTAGAGCAGTAACTAGGCGAGATAAATTTGCTGTGAAACCATTAGGAAAAATTAGTTAATTCACCCATAATTACTGTTGAGGATATTTGTGCCCCGACCTACTCAATTAGCTTCAACACCTGCCGCTTTTTCTTTGCTATTCTGCTGAGAATTCCCTGGCCAATAAAACCATTTAGTTGTAGGAACATAGCTGAGTGACTACAGTGATTAAAAACAGATCTCACTCTTAACTTTGTGAGAAATTCTTCTTGCAGTTTTTTCAAAATTACTTTTCCTTATTGTTCAGGCCAAAGCTATAAGAATATATTTCCAAATTAACAGGATAAATTTTCTAGATGCATTAAGACGTATAAATAACATTTGCTTTAAAATGTTATGCTTAAACACTAACAGTTAATAAACAGGACATATAAAGAGGATCAAAGATAATGTATCAGATGGAGTAAGTGAACACCTTGTGTATTATGTGTGCATTAACTGAAGCTTGCCGAATACTTACTATTGTGGACAATTCATAATTATTAATTAATAACATCTTACGGGAAACCCGAACGAACTTTTTGGCCAACCCAATAGCTAGGCTCTCAAGTGGACAATAAAATGCTATTGCATATTTAGGAAGCAGGGTGTTTTATGTAATGTGTTTGGTTTATTTTCTTCCATCAGCATCATTTGAGAATTTTCAGTGCTGGGTAGAATGGGCAGGGACATGTGAAGTGCCTTATTATCTGCCTTATTATTTCCAAACAGAGTAAGGTAGCCTTGTCTATGGTATAAACACACTGCATTGATTGGGGGTATTGTTAGGACAACAATGTTTGACTTATTCCATGAAAGTGACTCTGATAATAATGAAAGTGTCTTTGCAAAAGTTTTCCTCTTATACCATGACTCCATGTTTTCTTTCCTCTCTGGTGGTAAAAACAATCCTGAATTTGGTGGATATATTTTTGTAGTATATAAAAGCATTCTCTCTCTCTCTCTCCCTCTCTTTCTCAATAGATATATATATCGAGAGAGAGGTTTTATATATATATATGTATATATATAATGGACTATATATATTATATATATAGTCCATAAACCATATGTAAGGATGGTTCTTAATAATTTCAAACATTATGTAATGAATTCCACATTTCTAAGTCAATTGGTCAAATACTGATTCTTTTTTTGTAAACATGCACACATCATTTATTTTGTTATATATAATAATTGAGTAGCAGTTTCTAAAGACTATGAATTATTTTCATATGTATTAATAGCATATAATTTACAATGTATATACACACTGTAACAAAGCATGAAATAGAAACTACTCAGCCTCTTAAAAGTAGCCTCCTGTTCAAGATTAACATGATAAACTATAACTAGTGTTGAAATGCTACTATGTTATTGAACCATCTAACCAGTGACTTTCTTTTTCTTTTCTTTTTCCTTGTTGGTTATCTATTTTAAATATAGCAGTGTGTACATGTCAATCCCAAACTCCCAATCTATTCTCCTCCCTCCACCCTTGCCCCCTAGTAACCATAAATTCATTCTCTAAGCCTGTGAGTCTGTTTCTGTTTTGTGAGTTCATTTGTAGCATTTTTTTGTTTTTAGATTCCACATATAAGCCATATCATATGATATTTGTCTTCCTCTGACTTACTTCACTTAGTATGGTAATCTCCAGGTCAATCCATGTTGCTGCAAAAAACATGGTTCAAAAGGCTACATGCACCCCAATGTTCACTGCAGCACTGTTTATAATAGCCAAGACATGGAAGCAACCTAAATGTCCATCGACAGATGAATGGATAAAGATGTGCTATATATGCAGTGGAATATTACTCAGTCATTAAAAAGAACGAAATAATGCCATTTGCAGCAACTATTGATTCTTATCTTCCTCATAATATCAGTAGAGTTTCACATTTGATCACAACTTTTTCTTACTAGACATATTTATTGAGCTTCTGTTCCTGACACAGAGCTACTAAATCCCTTGTATTCTCCTGGGTGATAGGAGCAACTTTTGTTCTAATGAGGGAACACTTGGTAGGCTCCTGGATGGGAACTTGTCACCAGAAAGACCAAGCCATGATTAGAAGCTGGGTACTTTCAGCTCCCCCCTACCCCATTCTCCAGAGAAAGGAGAGGGGATGGAAATTGAGTTAATCATCATGCCTACATGATGAAAGCTCCATAAAAATCTCCAGTGTATGGAGTTGGTGAACACATTCCCTCATGACTCCATGGGAACAGAAGCTCCTGCACTTGGGATCCTTCGGAACTTTGCCCTGTGTATCTTTTTGTCTGGCTGTTCATGTGATTCCTTCATCATATCCCTCATTATATAATAAGCTAGTAAACATAAGTGCTTCCTTGAGTTTTGTGAGCATTTCTGGAAAATTATCAAACCCAGAAGGGGTTGTGAGAACCATAATTTATAGCTAGTTAGTCAGGAGTACAAGTGACAGCCTGGACTTATAATTGGTGTCTGAAGTGGTATGGTCTTATGGAACTGAACTCAACTTGTGGGATCTGAAACTATCTCCAGGTAGGTAATGTCAGAACTGAATTGAATTGTAGGACACTAGGCTAGTGTCAGAGAATTGACCAGTGCAGAAGAAAAAAATTCATACATCTAGTGTCAGAAGTATTGCATGAGAGCAAAGGAAAACACAGCGCATTTTTCCTATACAGCTTCAGAGACACCATATTCTTATATTCTTGTGGATTGTGTTGCTTTGATTATTTTCCAGGGCATTTTTCCCCCTTTCCTCTTCCTCCTTCACTGGCCACTTTTCATTAGTTTCCATTGCTTCCCAATCTTTTCAACCTTGGGATTACCCATGTCTCAGTACTTGATCCTTCTCTCTATATACTAACTGCCTTGGTACTCTCATTTAGCATAAACTTTAATTACCATCTGTGTTAATGGATTCCAAATGCGTAGCTTTCAAATTCCAAATGCTTACCTGACATGTCTACTTGGATTTAACCATATCAAACCTAATAGGTCTAAAATGTACATGTGATCTGTGTCTCCAAACCTGTTTCATCCACAGTCTTCCCCTTCTTCATAATGGAAAAACTCTGAATACTCCAAACAAGGCTACTATTTTCATAACTCACAATTTACACACAGATTTTTCAAAAATACTGTTGCCTTTGTTTTATGAATATATCCAGAATCTAGCATTGCGTATCCTTTATTTCCTCTATTTTAGAGACTCTCAATTTGTCACTGGTGCCATATTTACATTCAAGACACTGTGCGGAGATATGCAGGTGATTCAGAGATGAGTAAAAGATAATTCAAGACATCAGGGGTACTATTATCAAATAGAGATGCTCAAATATGTTCTCTAATAATTAAATTCAAGAAAAAGAAAACCTTGATTCAATGAGTTTTGACTAATACCAAATAAACAAAGTATTAAGAGGTTTTTTTTAACAGGAGGAAAACATCTAATCTAATACCAATCTGCTTGTGAATAAATAAAAATTAAAAACTATCTTATGTTTTAAAGTCTGAGTTCTGCAATTAAATATGTAAGTTTTGAAACCCAGACTCCTGAATTTACCAGCTATTGACATTATCCAAGTTACTTCATTTCTCTGGACTTGGTGCCCTAATTTTTAAAATGTAATTAATAACTGAGTGGATTGAGTTAATGAAGGTAAAGCACTTAGCAAGTGTTTTGTATATAGTAGGTGATCAATAGATATGAACAGCCATGCTTCATAGATGTCACTTCTATTCCCAACACATTTGCTCGCTTTTGTCTGCATTTCCTAACTCATGAGCACCCAGCTTGCAATGTCTTTCTTTTTTTCCCTCCTTGCACCTTTCCAACTTAGGCATGCCCTTCCAGGCCTAGTGAAAACTTGCCTCTTTTAAAAAACAAAAAAAACCTTTTATTCTAATTAGTGTCACATTACTGGATTTTCCTCAAGTCCTTTCCCTGTACTTCATTGCACTTATGTCTTGAGCTTCTCTTCATGCTATTTTTCAGTTTTATATTCTAACACCTTTTTGTATTTTTACTTTTTAATGGGACTCTGCATTCCTTAAGCTTAAATCATATTACTTCATTTGCATTTTCTTTCCTCAATATCAGATACAATGTTCTTCACAGAATGCACTTAACACAGGCTTGGCCAAATATCTACACTCAAAGCCTAAAAGTTTACATTAGAGGAATATATAATGTATGAATTTCACCCACTTATGATAATTCTCAAACTGCACATTTCTGTAAGATGCACAGCTGTGATAGCCTATGCCTTAATGCTATATGCAGTTTGGATAAGTAAATAACTGTTAGAAAGTACTATTTCTTAAAGGGGGCCCTGTTTTGATGGATAATTTTCAGTGAACTCCTCTGTCAAAAAATAAAGATGAAATTGTATTTTATTTTTATCTATTCCAAAATGTATTACAAGCATAATAGTTTCATGAAGTCCAGTATGTTTTGGAGTGTGAGCTATATTAATTTTTCTAAGCAGAATTCAGAACATACATTTACAAATTAAATTTACTGGAATGAAAAAGTAATAAGGATTCTTACAGTGAGACACTAAGTTTATAGGGGAGGAAAGGATCTGAGATAAGATTTTAGTTAACTATGATCTTCAGAGAGGGATGCCAATGTCATAGATGTGTGTAAAAAGATCTAATGGGCTATTGTAGTGTTCAGAATAAGACTTCACTGATTTAGAACCTATTTGTTCCTTAAGAGCATACTAGGACTGCTACACATTATTTATGACAGAGCAATTTGAATCCGTCTAGAATTGAAGAGTAAAAAAATTAATTTGTTAGCCCTCACCACTGGTTAAATGATTTTATCTGAATGTCTATTGAAATCATTCTTGATTCTGTGTAGAGATGACAGATGATTTAATAAAAACTACTTAGAATTTTCTACTCAAATTAGTTAAGAGAAGTGGATTGGAAATTTTGAAGGCAATATGACACCAAAATCAAGATAATTATATCTAGTGTCACATTCCTCTGATGATGTCCCTCCTCCTCTCTTAAGCACAAGTTTGCTCATTCCTGTCTTCATGTATTTGTTCCTAATCTTTAAATAATGAGTACACTGCCAGGTTTGTCCCTTCTCTGCTTCTTATAAAACTGAATTTAATACTTTTATAGCAACAGCTAGTGGCTGTGCATATTATTATGGGAACAGATGCTTTTAAGGGACACCTGTCGTACAGTACAAATTTTGTCTTTTGAAAAGTTTTCTCTCTTTGTGTTTTCCTGCATGCAAATGCCTACTTTCTTTTTGGGGGAAACATCTGTGTTCAGAGCACACTTCATACATTATAGAAGA
Source organism: Monodon monoceros (assembly GCF_005190385.1). Classification (NCBI taxonomy): domain Eukaryota; kingdom Metazoa; phylum Chordata; class Mammalia; order Artiodactyla; family Monodontidae; genus Monodon; species Monodon monoceros. The sequence goes on along the minus strand of NW_021703784.1, from coordinate 75,589,380 downwards.
GAGAGGTCCTTACGTGAAGGTGCTGAGGGACTCCATGGCAAGGTCACCTCTTTCCATCTCAATTCTAACTTCCAATGGTGTCTGAAATGTCACTATTAAAATCAGTGCTCTGGGTTGTAACTGTGATCTGTGTTCCATCAGTTTTATTCCATCATTAATTTATTCCTCAAACATTAAATGCTTCTGTGAACCATGTATTGAAAATAAAAAGAATCGTGAAAAACTACATATGATCTTGGAGATCTCACTGTCTCCTGGGGAGATAGACACAAATACTATAATACACAATATTATAATAAACAGTTTATATCATCATTATACAAAACACCTTGAACTTCTAGGTAAAATGCATATTCTTAGAAGAGTAATATTAGTATGATTATGTAAGAAAAATAATGGAGAACTTATAAACACGTTTTCTTGTTTGATTATTTAAAAAATATAATGAGCACAGTACACTATATAATGGAAATGACTATACATCCAATGTACATACAACTGCAGCCCCAGAAATTGCAACTGCAGTCCCTTGAAAGACCCCAACCAAGCTGCCCTTGAAAACCTGACCAGTAGAATACATAAGAGATAATAATAAATGCTTATTGTTGTTTAAGGTAAGAAGTTTTAGAATGATTTAATATATAGCTTAGATAAGTAATACCATAGAAAAGATATTCTTCATTGTATTCTTCTGTAAGTTTTAAAGTGTGTACAAATTAATTTGTTTATGGATAAATAAAAAATTTCAAGTACTTCTTTTTTATCTCAAACATTTGTGGTTTAAAAAAATTGTCCTTTTCGCCAGTGACTTCTGTTGAAAATCAATTGGCCGTGTATGTGTCTGTCAATGAGAATGTTTTGTGCTCCCTTTTCTGTTCACTGGTCCTACTTGCCTATGCTTACTCTATCTCATACTGTCTTGATTATAGTAAGTTTAAAAATCATATGATGTAAGTTCTCCAATTTTTTTCTTATTTCTCAAGTTTTTTTTTTTTACTATCATAGGTCTTTTGCTTCCCCATATAAATTTTAGAAACAACTTGTCACTTCTTTAAAAAAATTGAGCAAATTTTGACAAAAATTTATAAATATAATTTTTTAAATTACTGAATGCATTTGTAACATGCTAAAATCCATAATTATCTTACACATAATTCATTACTTAAATGTATTTTACTGTCATATCTGTCAGTGTACCTAGCTTATAGTAAGTATTCCAAAATATTTTGAAGAAATAAAGACAATTTATTTTCATTAATTTCTTCAATTCATAATTATTTTATTATAGTATGTTTTCTTTTTTCTCTTGAAGTTGAGCTTACATGTGAGCCCTATACTGGATATGTATTGTCTTTTAGGCACTTTTTTTTTCAATTTGGATTTTTCCACTAAATGGTGAAGTCTTGGGTTATATTTGTACTTTTAAAAAAAATTCTAGGAGAAAACAGTGTTCTAACATACATCAGATATATGTGTATATATTATGTATATGTATGTATACATATTCTATAAAGATGGTTTAAACATTATCTAAAATTAGTATGTACAGTTAACAATGTACATACTATTTAATGAGTGATAGAGAAAATTTAAATAATGTATAAAGTTCTTAAAAATTTAGTACCATATCTTCAAAATGTGTTTTATGGAATACAAATTCTTAAATAAAATCAGTGAACAAAAAAGTCTTCACTGTTGGGCTTCCCTGGTGACGCAGTGGTTGAGAGTCTGCCTGCCAATGCAGGGGACACGGGTTCGTGCCCCGGTCTGGGAAGATCCCACATGCCGCGGAGCGGCTGGGCCCGTGAGCCATGGCCAGTGAGCCTGCGCGTCCGGAGCATGTGCTCCGCAACGGGAGAGGCCACAACAGTGAGAGGCCCGCGTACCGCAAAAAAACAAACAAAACAGAACAAAACAAAAAAGGCTTCATCGTCAAATCAAAAACTGTTAATCTTACACTCTATCCTCTTTCCCTTGGCTCTCTCAGTATATATTGGTTCATTAAACGTTCTGAGACATTCTGTTATAAAGAAGCCAGTTTATCAGTGTTAAAGATAGAATTTTGCAAACTAGTCTGACCATTTTACCCCATCTGGCAGAACATCTATTAATATCAGTCAGTTACAATGCTTTTCAGAAACTTGTAGACTAGGGTGTCCATGGACAAGAGGCATAGGCATTGATTAAAAAATTTTTATAAATGAGGAATTTCAGGTACCACCCCAGACCTAGTGAATCTGAATCTGCAAATTAACAGAATTCTTCAGGGTGTTCTTATGCAGGTTAAATTTTAGAACAACTGCCTTAGTATACAATTTTTTTTTTTTTTTTTTTTTTTTGTGGTACGCGGGCCTCTCACTGCTGTGGCCTCTCCCGTTGCAGAGCACAGGCTGTGGACATGCAGGCCCAGCGGCCACGGCTCATGGGCCCAGCCGCTCCGCGGCATGTGGGATCTTCCCAGACCGGGGCACGAACCCGTGTCCCCTGCATCAGCAGGTGGACTCTCAACCACTGCGCCACCAGGGAAGCCCCTCAGTATACAATTTTTAAAATTTGAGTTTAATACCTTGCCCCCTAAATATCTATTATTAATGACCAGTGCTTAATTTAACTTTGGTTTTTATAAATATTAAAGATTTTTATGGAGTACGTTGCTTCCAGGCTTTTAGACTATTCCTGTGTGCTCCAACATATGGGTTCTGTCACTGTAGGTTTCAGGTAAACTGTATAGCTGATTATATTCCAATCTTAAACTACTTGTTATAGAACATGGGAAAGGAGACATTAGTTTCCTTCTTAGCTCTCCTAAATCTCTATGAACATTTAAAATATTTCTCTTCTGCCTTTAAAGTAAAACTTGTATTTTATATGTCCATATTATTACTGAAGTGGCTTGATTTGAAATAACATTTCTGCATTTTTTGATTGCCCTTTACCCCCATTGAATAGCTTGAAAAAGGGGGGAAACTAACGTCACAGAATAACTTTTAGATCTGAATCAGTGAGTGATGCCTATCCCTGAAGTCCTCCTTACAGTTAAAAAAGTTTCTTATTAACCATATTTCATTTTTATTTGCTACAGTTGGTTTCTTTCTTTCCTTCTCAATCTACATAAGAGAGGATTTTATTAAAGCAGGATTTTGATGGCTGTTTAAGTTCTGATATATATATATCTTCCTTCGGGTAACCTTCCCAAAATTGGCAAATTTGCTGCATTTGAGTCTTCTCCCCCAAGATGGAAATCAGAAACTCATTTTCTGGGTCTCCTTGAAGGCATGTAGATATGTGAATCAAGTCTTTAAATCAGAGATACCAGTGTGAGACTTTTATTCAGAAGAAAACAATGTGAGGAAGCAGGTGTCTCAAGAAATTCATTTTTCAAAGAGGATGTTAGCAAAGGCAGTTAGTTTTGGTGGGTAGATTGGCAGAGGTTTTGAAGTCTCAAGAAATTCATTTTTCAAAGAGGATGTTAGCAAAGGCAGTTAGTTTTGGTGGGTAGATTGGCAGAGGTTTTGAAGTTCTGTGCCCCTTGTCCGCACTGTGAGCTAATGTGTTCACTCCCTGGGTGTGCAGTGTCATTGCAGGAACAGTATTGGGTTGTAATTAGTGTTTTTCTGGGCTGTGTAATGTCAAAGTTCTAATCTTTGCTTCTCACCAAGTGATCTTTGCATTGCCTAATATCTTTTTAAAAATTCCTGTTCTGCTTAAACGTGTTGCAATGGATTCTCTTGTTTGCAAATGAGAATGCAGACTAATAAATGATGAATGTTTTTAACATTACGTCAGTTAATTAGCTTTAATAATGTGTCTGTACGCAGACCTACTGGAGAACGGACTTGAGGATATGGGGAGGGGGAAGGGTGAGCTTTGACAGGGCGAGAGAGACTCATGGACATATACACACTAACAAACGTAGTAAGGTAGATAGCTAGGGGGAAGCAGCCGCAAGGCACAGGGATATTAGCTCGGTGCTTTGTGACAGCCTGGAGGGGTGGGATAGGGAGAGTGGGAGGGAGGGAGACGCAAGAGGGAAGACATATGGGAACATATGTATATGTATAACTGATTCACTTTGTTATAAAGCAGAAACTAACACACCATTGTAAAGCAATTATGCCTCAATAAAGACGTTTAAAAAAAATTAAAAAAAATAAAAATGTGTCTGTAATAGGTTTATTGTCTTTCAAGAAAGTCTGAAATAGTGATAAGTACACAGTACATATTGAAAAATGTGTATAGGAGTTGATTTATATTTTCCTTGCTAAATTACAGAAACTTTCTAATTCTCTTTCCAACTGTATGATCATGATCTAAAATGGATAAAAAAATATGTTTGCTAATGTGTATTATTCCACAAATCTATCTTTCTTATCTTTATTCTGTTATATCCCAGATAGCAATGAAAAGAAACTAGCATAATAAGAAAATCTTTGGAAATGTATATCAGATGATTCACTTCCAATTGCTCCCCTTATATGAGTTACTAAAGGCATGGCAATTTTTGTGAATCAATGTAATTTTAGCACTCTTCTTGCCTGATTGTTTTGAAAGAAAGAAAGAAAGGAAGAAAGAAGATGTCACTGGCAAGTGATTCTCCTACCTGCTTATCTCCCTGAAGAACAACTCACACAACATGTATGGAAATTGTGATTCAGCTGGATGATGTCCCAACTGAGGTACTTAAATTTTAAGTTTAAAGACTGATAACAAATGAGGATTACTTGGCCTGATTCTATATATCTAAGCTTCAGCACACAGAATTCACAAGATAGTACGTTATTTTGTGAATACTGCCAGGTGGACAATTGCATGCAAGAAAAGGAAAGATGACTGTGCTGATTACGGTCATGCCTCAGTGTCTGTGTGGGATTGGTTCCGGGACTTGCCTTGAATACCAGAGCTGTGGATACTACAGTCCCATGGTCAGCCCTCCATAGCTGCAGATGCAGAACCCATGGATAACAAGAGCAGACTGTATAATCACCTTGTTCTTCTAGATCTGTTCTTTCTCTACCTTCCTGTATCCCCAGTGTGCTGTCGGAGTGTGATCCTGATGGTTCCCTTGCACTCTGGGTTTGAGTTATGTTCAATCATTGAAGGACCAGAGAGAACATGGCCAAGTTAAAATATATTGTAGGCTGATCAAACCCAGGGAAAGCTTGTTGCTTAGGTTTTCCATTCCTTTACAGTGTCTAATCATTTTAGTTATAACTATTAATATTAGGGAAATTTAAACACATGGTTTATTATTTCCCTAAAAACTGAGGACATCCTCATTATTCTCATGCCATCATCCTTTTCTCTCTTTCTTTCTTTTTTTTTTAAAGATTTATTTATTAATTTTTATTTTGGCTGCATTGGGTCTTAGTTGCGTCACTCGGGATCTTTTGTTGTGGCATGCAGGCTTCTGTCTAGTTGTGGTGCGCAGGCTCCAGGGCGCGTGGGCTCTGTAGTTGTGGCGTGTGGGCTCTAGAGCACATGGGCTCTATAATTTGTGGCATGCAAGCTCTCTAGTTGAGGTGCACAAGCTCAGTAGTTGTGGTGCATGGGCCTAGCTGCTCTGCAGCATGTGGGATCTCAGTTCCCTGACCAGGGATGGAACCCATGTTCTCTGCATTGCAAGGCGGATTCTCTACCACTGGACCACGAGGGAAGTCCCTCTCTCTTTCTTTATAATTGTTCCAGCCTTGTTTTGCTTGTCTTCTGATTTATGTTTTCATGTAAACATTATAACCAGTTGTACTTTAAACTGACTGTACTGTTTGCCTTATAGATTTGAGAGGAATTATAATCTGTCTTTTCAAAATGCCATTTGAAGAGAAATGTAATTTGTTTATTTTTGTGACTTTGCTTTTCAGATGCTTAAGAAAGGTACTTTTCCTTTTCATTTTTATTTTGCCATTTAAACATTTTAGGCTAAATAAGGAAGTTTAACTCTAAACATGCTCAAGTTTTATTCTTCAAATATCAAAGTTATCTATCAAATGCCATGTCATCACATCTTGACATGACATTATTTTAATGGATATAACACCTTTGTGAATATAAATGAAAACTTTTTTTGTTTTACTCTTGCAAGTAAATGACTAATACAAAGAAAATGTGTAATGTACTTTTCTACATTTGGTGTTGAATTTTTAAAAGTTGAATGAATGCAAAGAGGTCAATTAACATAAGAGAAGAAGCAAATATGAAAAACAAATGGAAAAAATGTTCACTCTTGAGTAACCAACAAGAAGCATATTTAATCAACCTTAAGGCATCATGTTTATACTGTGAACACTAGACAATATTACAATTATAATGATGAGTGCTAGAAGATGTAGTAAAATGAAAACATTGAGATAGTTTTAGAAATTGTAAATTGGTTTAAATTTTTAAAAATCAATCAGGTAATAAGTAGCGATAGTTATAAAGACGTTTATGTACTCATTTATGTACTCACTTCTGGTTATTGCCACTTTGAGATAGCTGGGGTGCTTGTATTCTAAGTTTATAGTAAAAAAGACAAAATTTTAACTCACAAACATACTTCTTGATGCATTATCTATTATTTAAAAAGAAAGGGAAAAAAGCCTGGAAATAACTGAAGTGAACAATGGTACTGAAATGGAACACTGATGCAAGCCTTATTACCTTATCATTAAATATATAGTTAGAATGGCGACTAAAGATAATGGGAAACATTTTGAAATATTACATTAAATAATAAAATAAATTTATATTTATTCAGTGATTATAGTTTCAGTAATATATTTCTGTTTGTGTATTTGCTTAATTTGAAAAATGGAAATGGAAATAAAATATTAACTACTTCATAGTTATGGGAAGTAAATGCAATAATATAAAGTGTTCAGAACAGTGTCTGGCTCATAATAAGCCTGCAATGTAGGTTATTATTGCTATTATTGTGAAACGGCATTGAAACGGCATAAGCCAGTTTTAGCTTTGAAATTATTGTTTTTTTCTTTGTTTGTTATGATGTAACTCAGTGGTTCTTAACATTAGTGCAAGGTAATCTTTATGAGTCTCTATCCCCACAACCCCACACTGATCAGGTGGTATATCATAATGAAATTTGACTCTTGAATTCTGCTGCTCAAAGAAACATAACAACATTTTTTTTGAAAAAATGCTTTTGCAGAAATACATACACAAATACTCAACTGTTACAGAACATTTATTGTAACCTTGATAAAGTTTCAGTTGTGAAACTAAGTGCTGAGAAAAGTATCTTGCAGAGACGACTCTCTTGAGGAAGATGCAGTATTTCATGGTTAGCTAGGCTAATTTAATGGTCTGATTAAACAACAAAATCCTCTCCCAGTTACAGAGACACAGGGCCAAAACTGAGCCCTAAGCCTGGACATACAGTCTGGGATCACAGGCTGCTAAAATCACCTCATGCAATTCTTACAAGGGGAGAGATGCCTGTAAAATCTTCCTAACTAATCTACATATATTGGCTGCCATATATTTCCCCAATGAAAATATATTTCTATTTATCTATAGTAACTAGAAAATATTCTATTGAGGATGCTATAGCTATAGGTGAAGCATTTTTAGTACCCCATCCATAAAGAATACACAAGTGATTAGAAAACTTCAAATATTAACTGCCATTAAAGTATAATTTAGAACTAAGACAGGTGTATTACATTGTCTCTGTTGAAATGTTGAGAATAAAATTAGAGAAAATATGACAATTATGAATGTTGTTATAATTTACCTTGAATATTTTACCCATGAGTATACAATAAATAATTATACAACCAAATTATGGGCAAGGATGGGGGGAGGCACTCGATATTAAAGGAAGTAATTGTGAGGGGATGGAAAACATATGCCATGCAAATGGAAATCAAAAGAAAGCTGGAGTAGCAATTCTCGTGTCAGACAAAATAGACTTTAAAATAAAGACTGTTAAAAGAGACAAAGAAGGACACTACATAATGATCAAGGGATCAATCCAAGAAAAAGATATAACAATTGTAAATATTTATGCACACAACATAGGAGCAACTCAATACATAAGGCAAATGCTAACAGCCATAAAAGGGGAAATCGACAATAACACAATAATAGTAGGGGATTTAACACCCTACTTTCACCAGTGGACAGATCAACCAAAATGAAAATAAATAAACACAAGCTTTAAATGATACATTAAAAAACATGGACTTAATTGATATTTATAGGACATTCCATCCAAGAACAACAGAATACACTTTCTTCTCAAGTGCTCATGGAACATTCTCCAGGATCATATCTTGGGTCACAAATCAAGCCTTGGTAAATTTAATAAAATTGAAATCGTATCAAGTATCTTTCCTGACCACAATGCTATGAGACTAGATATCAATTACAGGAATAAAACCATAAAAAATATAAACACATGGAGGCTAAACAATACGCTACTAAATAACAAAGAGATCACTAAAGAAATCAAAGAGGAAATCAAAAAATACCTAGAAACAAATGACAATGAAAACACGACAACCCAAAACCTACTGGATGCAACAAAAGCATTTCTAAGAGGGAAGTTTACAGCAATACAATCCTACCTCAAGAAACAAGAAAAATCTCAAATAAACAACCTAACCTTACACCTAAAGCAATTAGAGAAAGAAAAACAAAAAATAATCAAAATTAGCAGAAGGAAAGAAATCATAAACATCAGATCAGAAATAAATGAAAAAGAAATGAAGGAAATGATAGCAAAGATCAATAAAACCAAAAGCTCTTCATTGAGAGGATAAACAAAATTGATAAATCATTAGCCAGACTCATCACGATAAAAAGGAAGAAGGCTCAAATCAACAGAATATGAAAAAGGAGAAGTAACAACTGACACTGCAGAAATACAAAGGATCATGAGACATTACTACAAACAACCCTATGCAAGTAAAATGGACAACCTGGAAGAAATGGACAAATTCTTAGAAAAGCATAACCTTCTGAGACTGAACCAGGAAGAAATAGAAAATATAAACAGACTAATCACAAGCACTGAAATTGAAACTGTGATTAAAAATCTTCCAACAGACAAAAGCCCAGGACCAGATGGCTTCACAGGTGAATTCTATCAAACATTTAGTGAAGAGCTAACACCAGTCCTTCTCAAAATCTTCCAAAGTATAGCAGAGAGAGGAACACACCCAAACGCATTCTACAAGGCCACCATCACCCTGAAACCAAAACCAGACAAAGATGTCACAAAGAAAGAAAACTACAGGCCAATATCACTGATGAACATAGATGCAAAATCCTAAACAAAATACTAGCAAACAGAATCCAGCAGCACATTAAAAGGATCATATACCATGATCCAGGGGGGTTTATCCCAGGAACACAAGGATTCATCAAACTACACAAATTAACCAATGTGATACACCATATTAACAAACTGAAGGATAAAAACCATATAATCATCTCAATAGACACAGAAGAAGCTTTTGACAAAATTCAACACCCATTTATGATAAAAACTCTCCAGAAAGTAGGCATAGAGGGAACTTACCTGAACATAATAAAGGCCATATATGACAAACCCACAGCCAACATGGTTCTCAGTGATGAAAAACTGAAAGCATTTCCACTAAGACCAGGAACAAGACAAGGTTGCCCACTCTCACCACTATTATTCAACATAATTTTGGAAGTTTTAGCCACAGCATTCAGAGATGGAAAAGAAATAAAAGGAATCCAAATCAGAAAAGAAGAAGTAAAACTGTCACTGTTTGCAGATGACATGATACTATACATAGAGGATCCTAAAGATGCTACCAGAAAACTACTACAGCTAAGCAATGAATTTGGTAAAGTAGTAGGTTACAAAATTAATGCACAGAAATCTACTGCATTCCTATACACTAATGATGAAAAATCTGAAAGAGAAATTAAGGAAACAGTCCCATTTACCATTGCAACAAAAATAATAAAATACCTAGGAATAAACCTACCTAAGGAGACCAAAGACTGTATGCAGAAAACTATAAGACACTGATGACAGAAATTAATATGATACAAACAGATGGAGAGATGGAGAGATGTTCTTGGCTTGGAAGAATCAACGTTGTGAAAATGACTGTACTTCCCAGAGCAATCTACAGATTCAATGCAATCCCTATCAAACTACCACTGGCATTTTTCACTGAAGTAGAATAAAAAATTTCACAATTTGTATGGAAACACAAAAGACCCAGAATAGCCAAAGCAATCTTGAGAACGAAAAACGGAGCTGGAGGAATCAGGCTCCCTGACTTCAGACTATACTACAAAGCTACAGTAATCAAGACAGTATGGTATTGGCACAGAAACAGAAATATAGGTCAATGGAACAAGATAGAAAGCCCAGAGATAAACCCATGCACATATGGTCACCTTATCTTTGATGAAGGAGGCAAGAATACACAATGGAAAAAATACAGTGTCTTCCATAAGTGGTGCTGGGAATAATGGAGAGACACATGTAAAAGAATGAAATTAGAACACACCCTAACACTATACACAAAAATGAACTCAAAATGGATTAAAGACCTAAATATAAGGCCAGATACTATAAAACTCTTTGAGCAAAACATAGGCAGAACACTCAATCACATGAATCACAGGGAGATCCTTTTTGACACACCTCCTAGAGAAATGGAAATTTAAAAAAATATAAACAAATGGGACTTAATGAAACTTAAAAGCTTTTGCACAGCAAAGGAAACCATAAACAAAACGAAAAGATGACCCTCAGAATGGGAGAAAATATTTGCAAACGAAGCCACTGACAAAGGTTTAATCTCCAAAATATACAAGCAGCTCATGCAGCTCAATATCAAAAAAACAAACAACCCAAACCAAAAGTGGGCAGAAGATCTAAATAGACATTCCTCCAAAGAAGATATACAGATTGCCAACAAACATATGAAATGATGCTCAACATTACTAATCATTAGAGAAATGCAAATCAAAACTACAGTGAGGTATCACCTCACCCTGGTCAGAATGGCCATCATCAAAAAAATCTACAAACAATAAATGCTGGAGAGGTGTGGAGAAAAGGGAACCCTCTTGCACTGTTGGTGGTAATGTAAATTGATACAGCCACTATGGAGAACAGTATGGATGTTCCTTAAAATACTAAAATTAGAATTACCATATGACCCAGTAATCCCACTACTGGGCCTATACCCAGAGGAAACCATAATTCAAAAAGACACATGCACTCCAATGTTCATTGTAGCGCTGTTTACAATAACCAGGTCATGGAAGCAACCTAAATGCCCACTGACAGATGAATGGATAAAGAAGATGTGGTACCTATATATGATGGGATATTACTCAGCTATGAAAAAGGAACGAAACTGGGTCATTTCTAGAGATGTGGATGGACCTAGAGATTGGCATACAGAGTGAAGTAAGTTAGAAAGAGAAAAACAAATATTGTATATTAATGCATATATGTGGAATCTAGAAAAATGGTACAGATGAACCGGTGTGCAAGGCAGAAATAGAGACACAGATGTAGAGAACAAACATATGAACACCAAGGGGGGATACTGGGGGGTGGTGGTATGAACTGGGAAATTGGGATTGACATATATATAGTAATATGTATAAAATAGATAACTAATGAGAACCTGTTGCATAAAAATAAATTTTAAAAAGATTAAAAGAGGGCTTCCCTGGTGGCGCAGTGGTTGAGAGTCCGCCTGCCGATTCAGGGGACACGGGTTCGTGCCCTGGTCCGGGAAGATCCCACATGCCGCAGAGTGTCTGGGCCCGTGAGCCATGGCCACTTAGCCTGAACATCCGGAGCCTGTGCTCCGCAACGGGAGAAGCCCCAACAGTGAGAGGCCCGCTTACCAAAAAAAAAAAAAAAAAAAAAAAGATTAAAAGACAAAAAAATAAATACATATAATTAGTATTTACCAATGATTATTAAAGTTTTGCTCCTCATGAAAAGGATTACATTGGAGTTATATTCATCCCCTGAATTTTCATATGCTTCAAATTTGAGAGTCATGAATAATAAATGTTTAAATTTTACCTAAGGGAATCTAAATGTGCATGCTTAACAATTCATAGAAGAGATGTGAGTCTTGATTACCTTGGACAGTTTTATTTCATTTCTCTGCCTCCTTTAGCTGCATTGAAGATTTTTCAATTTATATTAATTTTCAGTTCATTTGTGATGTACCCAGTCATAGCTTTCTCATTTATATGTTCTTTGAGGTTCACTGAGCTTTTTGAATCTTTAAATTTATTATTTTTACCTAATTTGCAAAATTTCAATAATTATTACTTCCAAAAAGAAAATAAATCTGCTGAGCTGCAAAGGAGGTGACTTAGACAGCCCTAAATTAATTGTTGAAGAAAACTCTTCAGAGTTTCAGCTTTACATGAAGCTGGTCTGTAGCTAATTGGAACCAAAATAGGTTGGTCAACATAATTCACTAAGGAGAACCACTCTGAGCTATTTTAGATATAAGATTTGGATTTCTTTATAATTAGTATAGAAGTTCCAGTACAAGGGACAGCTGTTGCACTGAAAGTAATAAGAGAATCAGAAGATCCAGGTATAATTTGAAATTAGCATTAGAACAAGTAGTAGAAAATATACATGGTATCACATTATTTCAGTTTAATATAATCTTATATATTCTTATATTTTATGAAGCATGTGCTTACTTTAGCTCTAATTCTATAATGTGGAATTAATTATTCTCATTATTTCTAGTGATTTTATATAATATTGGATTAAATATTCACTTCTGTAACAGGAAAAATATATATGTAGTCTCCAGTGACAATTCAGCCTTCTTCTCTTTGACTCTGCTTCTTATTATATCATCTTTCAGATAAGGATTAGAACAGAAGCCCTCTACTGGCCTGCCCAGGGAGATTCATCCTGGAACCTCAGGAGACTTCTGTCTCCATTCTGCCTCTCTGTTATCTGTGGATAGAGGGCAAAGGAACAGGTATTTTCAGAAGTCAGTGTCTATGTAAATGCTTTGGATTAAAAAAGCTTCTGAGAACCCCCATCACTCACTTAATATTATTCTGGTTGGAGGCTAATTTAAATAATTTGGATAAGATGAAGGGATTTGGGGTAATTTTTTCTTTAAATGCTCTTTCAGCTATTAAAAAATGATTTATAAACATGGGTCACTCTCTGCTATGAAGAATATAAACTTTCTACCTCTCCAAAAATGGGTTTTCTCTGATCTACATGAGCTCATGTATGACTTTATCTGCCTTACCTGTAAAGTGAGGTAGAGTTGTAGTAATAACCTAGGCTTTAGAACATGGGGTCTTTCACTTGATAATTCTGTGACTTGGGAGGACTACTTGCTTTCTTTTTTCTTTGTTCTTCTCATCTGTCAATTTGGAATAATAATAATGGCTTTTTCACGTTGTCATTAGGATTAAAATGGATGATGCATGTAAATTGCATATAGTAGACTTTTATATCAAAGTTCTATTTTATTTGATTAAATTAAAAACATGTTATATATGTAGTAAACAACTTTAATTTTACAGGCAAAATTTTATGTGTTAAAAAACACATTTTTAGTTTATTCACTATAAAATTCTTGTATGTAATTGTAACCCCTGTTAATGACAGAACAAGATAATCAACAATATTGTGTTGTATTGATATAGGATACAGATATTTGTGGTAATATGTAAACTTTAAAGATAGAGTAATAAGGTATGAACCAGTGAATTAGTCATCTGAATTAATTTATTTTCCATAGAAAGTGGTTAACTTATACAAGACAAAATTAATAAAAATAAAATTATTTCTGTAAAGATAAATTATATTATCTAGACTTATACTGAGAAAAGTAGCTCATTAAATGAATGACTTTCTAAATAACACTTAGGATCAATAAAATTAAAAACATTACAATAAAAACTTACGTTACATGTCTAAATTTTTATTAACATTAAAATCGAGTCTTTACTTGCTACAGTTTTCAAAACAGTTTGAAAATGAATAAATAAATAAATTTATATTTAAAAAAAAGATAAATTTAACCCTGCTTTTCTTTGGACAGTTAATAGCATTCTGGCTCATCTCAGGAAGCTGTGGAAGACATGCAGTCTTGAGAATTTGGCACTGCTACCACATTTCCACACTAAAGTAGAGATAACTTGATGGAAGACTTTCTGGTTTCAGCCAGGGTTATACTGCTGAACTGGGAATTTCAAATATGGGGAATGTATAAATCAGGAGAATTTTAGTAGAAACTAATCTAACATTGTTGAAACAAACTCAGAAAATGTCTTGTTAAAGATACGTAGTTTTCCATGGAAGTGAGAGCAATAAAGGAACTCAGGAAGAACGTGGAATAGAGACTATTAACATGAAGGTTTTCTTCATCAGTTCCTGCCTCTCCAGTCTCTGCAAATCAATATCAGTTCTCTCTGTTTCACTTTTGGCCCGCAGACTTCTCTGACCCACTGGGTAGAAACTAGGCACTTCACAGCTCCTAAATTTGTGTGCAGTGAGACTGACTCAACCAATCCTTGTCCTAGTGCCAACCTCTCAGCACAGATTCTTAAATCGGTATATTAACTTGCATGTCTAGGGATGGCACTAAGAGTTTACTTGGTTAGTTAACCAAAATATAGATCTAAAGGTTGGCTACCCCAAATTAAGTCAAGATCTCATGACTCCCTTGGAATACTGTAGAGAATACTATCCAATGGCTTAAGAAGATCAGAATGTTAGAATAGACATATTATGTAGGACTTGTTAATATCTTCTATATCATCTAGGATACAAGGCTTTGAGAACCATATTAATAAAGGAATAAGGCATGAAAGGCTTTGAGAGCTCTTTAGTGGAGTTTTTATACGCATAAGACATTACAGTGCCCCTAGTTAGTCAAGTAACCACCAAAAGTTGGAATCATAAGAGCTGGGTCCGCAGACTTCATGTAAGAGTTGAAGCACTATTAATATGCAGGTAAATTACAACAACTGGTTCTCTGGGGTGAGGAAGGAGGAGCGCTGATTTGTAGAATTTTCCAATTTCCATGTGAAAATCCTCACCATAGCTGGTTAGATAATTTCAGGCTACAAAGGTGGCATCACTGAATATGAAGACAGAAAGAGATAACACACAAAAGGCTTTCTCTACTCAGTGGGTGCCAACTTTAGCACACCACTGAAAAGAGTCATCTCTGTAGTGCTTCCGAATTCTTAACCTACAGAATCCATGTACGTTATGATTATTGATTTTTTCTGCCACTAAATGTTGGACTGATTTGTTACACAAACATAGTAATAGAAGAGGCATTACACTATTTTTTTTCGCTACTCAATGTCATATTCCTTGTCTAAAGTAGAACTTGCCCTTTAAAATTTTTTTTTAAAAAATAGAAAGATACTCATATTTCTTACCCACCCACTAACAATAAAACAAGTTTTTTGGGGTTTCTTTTTCCCCTCCTCCTATAGCATCTAGCCACATTGATTTTTCCAATGTCTGTGTTACATAACAAACAGCAGTTTGGGTAATAGCCTCATATTCTAGGATAAAACACACATACACAATAAATTCTCATATATAATAGAATATGAAACAAAGATAACATGAAAAGAACATAATAATGGCATTAAATGATGTCAGTCATAAAAACTGTAATGTATAAAATGTTACGGTACTTGTTCTGTAAGTGTATAAACATCTCAAATTTTCTTCAAGATAGAGCATCTATAAAGCACAATGAGACATGTACACATCTCATAGATGAAATTCTCCTTAGCCCATCAGATTATGCCTCCATCCTTGATACCCTGAAAAATGGCTCTGCTGAGAATTAACCCATGTTTCTGATTTACTTATCATCTTCCTCCCATCTGACCCCATGATTCCATATCCCAATTTCTCTGAGGGTTTTTTTCTCCACTTATATATGAAGCCAGTATGACCAGCCATGAGAGAAAAGACTTTAATCATTTCCTTGGGATACGTCTTGGTGAAGTTAATAGGAATTGGAGATGCAGTCTAAGCATCAAGAACTCCATGCCCAAACTATAAATCGAAATAAGTAGGAGCTTGAGTCTGTTTCCAAAGGATGGACATAATCCAAAGTAAAATATTGGTGGCTCAGAGATGAAGTCAAGATCGGTGGAAGTCAGTACTGGGATAAGGAATGTTAGAAAGTCATAAAAATTGTTAGAAAGTATGTAGGAGTTGGTGTTAGGAACAGTAAGGGAACAAATATAATAAAATATAGCCCAAATGCTCTAAGGGCACAGACGTCTCAAAGTCTTCATATTCCTTTCATAGCAGGTATGTCATCCTCAACAAAACCTTCCCCTAAATGCTCAAGGAGCTTGACTAAAGCTAGGCATTAATCTTGGAGGGTCCTCATACTTATACTTCCATAGACAGTAACTTATCCTTAAAAGTTTAGCTATTTCATAAAAATTGTTAGAAAGTCTCTATTACTTTCCTAAAAAGTATATACTGGGAAAAATGAACAACTTCTATAACATACTATAGAGCATTTTAGTTGTGCATTGTTATTACATAGAGTCCTATGCATCAGATGATGTTGTATTAAAGATAAAAGCCTGATACTCAGATTAAACAATGTACCCAAGTAAATGGAAATGGTTCTCAAATTCAGTTCTGATCAAAATGTATGTTTTATTTCTTGGTTCTTTTTTTTTAAGATCACATTGCCTCCCTGCTGCTTGGTAGTTTGTAAATTTAAAGACTAAAGTAATGCAAATGTAAGTTTCTATACTTTTTACCATTTGATTTGCATATATTTGAATAAAAAGAAAATGCTTAAGTGAATTTTTTTCTCTGTTATTTTCAATAATCAAGAACGTGTCATTTATTTGTGTACTTAAAGACTCAATCACAGTTATTTTCAAAGTTACATGATAGCATTTGTAAATTGAGAATATATTAAATGCATTATTGGAAAACTTATAAAAATATTAAAAAGTGTTCATCTTAAATTTTAGGTATTGAGCACTGTAGTATAGTGTTTTAAAACAGTTTAATTAAAATACTCAGCCTAAACACCTCTAACATTTCTCTGTATCGTTTGAAATTCTTTTTTATAAATAATCTCTATGTACAAGAGTACAACCCATTTTCATGTTTTATACAGTTTATTTCACACAGCCAGCCCATTTATTTGAATATAATCATCTGTATTTTTATGAAAAAATAAAAGAGAATTATGGACACTCATAATCTTCTCTTTAAACAAAGATTTTGGTTGGTGTTGAGATTTGCCCAAGGATCTAAATGCACATAGCCAGCCTATCCCAGTGCTCCTGGAGAATACTCACATATGACTTAAGACTATCCAACACCCCACCAATTCTTAGTCATGATGGCTCCATCAAGATTAAGTAAAATAAGTTGCCTGGGAAAAAACTCCATCTTTCCAGAAGAAAGCAAACAACCTCTTTTTGTCCTGTATATCCCAAAATGCACACCCTCACTCACATCTGCCTGCTCATGCAAATACACAAACTCCATCCTCACCACAGAACCCATGGCAAGAACTTGTCCAATTTCATTCTGTAAGCACAGATCCACCTGCAAGGCCAATTTTTATTGTGCTCATTTCCTTTGGTTCTTAAACTGCCATTAGTTCTGTGTGTTCATCAGCCATTATAATGTGCTTACAGCTCAAACTTCTACAAGTACATAGGCATATAAAAGGGAAAGAAGTGAACATTTCCTCTTAATAGTATCTATAAATCTATATCTGTCTATCTAATTGTATTTTTGTATCTGTATGTCTGTGTATAAATGTATATGTATATAAATATATGTGCATATATGATTTTAAAATATTTAGTTTGAGATAATTTTAGATTTATAGGCTGTTTTGAAAAATAATACAGAGAAATCCTTTGTCTCCTTCACTCAAGTTTCCTCAATGATAACATCTTGTATAAACTATAATTCAATATCACAAGAAGGAAAATGTCTTTAAATACAATCGACCAACCTCATTCAGATTTCAGATTGCATCAGTTTTACATTTAGACTTCTTTACTATAACTGAGTCTTCCAATACATGAACACATGATTCTCCATTTTTTTAGGTCTTCCTTGATTTCATAAATCAACCTTATGTAATTTGCAGCATATAAACCTATACATATTTTGTTAGATAAAGACAAAAGATTTATTTGGAGCCATTGAAAATGGTCTTGTGTTTCTGATTTCAGTTTCCACTTATTTGTTTCTAGTACGTAAAAATGCAATTGATCTTTGTATGTTGATCTTTTATCTTGTGATCTTGATGGACTCAGTTCTCTGAAGTTTTTTTTTCTTTTATTTTTGTTGTTGTTATTATTGTTATTATTTTATTGACTCCTTGGGATTTTCTAAGTAGAAAATCATGCCATCATCAAACAGGGCCAGTTTTTTTTCTTTCTAATATGTATGATTTTTATTTATTATTTTTCTTATTGTGCTAGCTAGAACTTCCTGTACTATGTTAAATAAAAGTGCACAGTGGTCATTCTTGCCTTGTTTCTGATCTTAGGGGGAAAGCATTCAGTCTTTCACTGTTAAGTATATGGCTAACTGGAGATTTCTTGTAGATGCTCTTTGTCAAGGTGAGATAATTCCATTCTATTCCTTATTTGCTGAGAGTTATTTTCATAAATTGGTGTTTGATTTTTGTCAAATACTT
Source organism: Monodon monoceros (assembly GCF_005190385.1). NCBI lineage: Eukaryota > Metazoa > Chordata > Mammalia > Artiodactyla > Monodontidae > Monodon > Monodon monoceros. The sequence continues at coordinate 75,570,697 of NW_021703784.1, read as the reverse complement.
CTTCTGCATCAAATGATAGGATCATGTGTTTTTTTCCCTTAATCTATTAATAGAGCCAGGTATGTTGATTAATTTTCAAGTATTGAACCAAGCCTTGAATCCCTGGAATAAATTCCACTTGGTGACGTTGTGTAATTGTTTTTATATATTGTTAAGTTCTATTTCCTAATATTTTGATAAGAATTTGTATGTCAATATTCATGAAGTATTTAGTTGTTTTTATTTTTTATTCATTTTTTTGTACAGTATCTGGTTTCAGTCTCAGTGTAATACTTGCCTCATAATTTGAATTAGAGTGTGTTCTCTCTTTCTTCTGTATTCTGACAGTGATTGTATAAAATGAGCATTGATTCTCCTTTAAATGTTTGGTAGAATTCTCCAGTGAGGACTAGAAGTTTACATTTCAGGAACTTTTAAATTATGAATTAAATTTCTTTAAACGTTCTATGTTTATTTAGATTGTCATTTCATCTTGACAGAGATTTGGTAGCTTCTGGTTTTGAGGACTTAGTTCATTTTTTTCAAATTTTGCAAATTTATGAGCATAAAATGATTTATAGTATTCCCTTATTATCTTCTAAATGATTCAGGCTCAGTAGTTATATCCCCCATTTCATCTGTGGTAATGGTGATCTGTTTCTTCAGTGATATATTTTTTAATATTTTTTTTGAATTTAACTATGACATTGTATTTGAGGTAAGCGTCTTGTATTATAGAAAGCATATAGTTATATCATTTTCTCTTTTATTTTCTGTTTAGTCTGCTAGTCTTCAATTTGTATATGTAGATCATTTATATTTAATGCAATTATTGATGAGTTGGAACTTAAGTCTTGCAATTTATTATTTGTTTTTTTGTTTGTTTTCTCTGGTTCTTGTTTCTTTTCTTCATGTGGGTAACTTGAGCATTTTTAGTATCCCGTCTTTCTATATTTGTAACATTGTTTATTATATTGTTTTGTATAGTTTTCTTAGTGATGTGCTAGGTATTACAATATATGTGCATAACTTATTGCTGTCTACTAAACAACGTTGTATCACTGCAAGTGAAATGTAGATCGTTACTGCTCTTTAGGTTTCTTTACTCTCCTAAGTTTATAAATGCAATTATACTGCATATTTCCTCTCCATTTACTGAGTTCCACTTGATAGTGTTCTCATTTGGGTTTCAAACATAAAATCTGATTTTTTTTAATTTGTGAAGAGGATAGTATTTACCATTATTCTATAAATTCTATTGTTTCTCCTTTTTCTGGAATTCTAAGACTTCTGCAATTATTGCCCTTTTTGGAGAACATTTTTTATCATTTTTTAAGAGGAAGTCTGTTGGTGACACATTATCTTAGTTTTCTTCCACTGAGAAGTATTTATTCCCTCTTCATTCCTAAGGATATTTTCATTAGCCATAGAATTCAGGTTAACAGATTTTTTTTCTTTTATCACTTGAAAAATGTCATATCAGCTCCTCTAGCTTCCATGGTTTCACATGAAAACTGTTATTCAAGTCACTGTTCCCCTATACATAATGGACGTTATCTCTCATTGCTTTCTATGTGTTTTCTTTGTTTTTAATTTTCAGGAGTTTAATCATGATGTGTATTAGCATGAATACTTGTGGGCTTATCCTGTTTTCAATAGACTCAGCTTTCTTAATTTAGAAGTTTATGTCCTTCATTGAATTTGAGAAACTTTTAGCCGTTACTTTTCAATTTACTTTCAGCTTTACTCTCTGTTTCCTCTCTTTCTAGGATTTGGATAACACAAATTTTGGGATTATTCATTATTTTCCTACAGATCTTGAAAGCTTTGTTCCCTTCTTTTTTGTGTATAGTTTTTCTTCTCTTGTTCATGTGGGTAATTTCTATTGTTTTGTCTTCAAGTACAATGACTGATTCTTTCCTGTCATATTTATTCTGCTATTGAGCCTCTTCACTTCAGTTTTCTGTATTGCATTTTTCAGTGTTATAATATCCATTTGGTTCTGTTTTGTATCTTTATTGCTTTGGTAAATTCTCTCTCTCTGTCTCTCTTAATTTGTTTCAAGATTATTTGTAATTAATTTTAAAAGTTAATGGTGGTTACTTTAAAATCACTGTTAGATAATTCCAATCTCTAATTTATCTCTATATTAGCAAGTGCTGATCGCTTTTGACTCATTCAGATTGTGAATTTCCTGATTCTTGGCATGATCAGTATTTTTTTATTTAGTTCTGCACATTTTGGCTATTATTCTAGAAGACTTTATGTTATATTTAAATCTTTTACTTTAGCAGATAGCCAGCCTGAGGTTTGCATGCAGAATTTGTTCTATTTTGATGGGCTGTGGTTCCAGTAACAATTTAGTTTTTCGAGCTTTTATAATACTTTTGGTCTCACTTTTTTGTGTGTGTCCTTGGAGTTAATGCTAATCCTTGTTTATGCTGCCTGCTAGCCCCTGCTGATGCTGCCTGCAGGGGCAGAAGGTATTTTTTCCTACTTGGCTGCCTGATGCCTCTAGGTGAGGAATGGGAGGTGAGGGATCCTGTGGCCCATCTGAATAGAGGGCACTTCCTTGGACCACTTCACTGGAGCCTGCCTTTGCCATGCCACAGGGCTACCTGTTGTCTCTAGGTGGGAGACGGAGGACCCTTTCCCTTGACTCCACATAGGGACAAAGAAGACTCCCTAGTCCTGGCTTATTCATGTTGGTTCAACCCCAGAAGAAGTCTATGGCTCCTGTAGGCTGAGAGTGCTCCCAAAGCCAAGACATCTGTTTTTTTTAGGGATCACCTGCTAGTATGTGGTTTTCTTCACGTTTTCAGTGGGACTTCCTTACGATCCATAGTGAAAGGGGTTTCTTCTTCTGCTTTGTTAGAGTTCAGGAAACAATGGGTCTACATTATATTCTGAAGCAGAATGGAGGTCATGAGATAGTGTTCTCCCAGTCCTGTGATCCTTAGTTCATCCTCTTTTTTAAACATCTGTCAGCATTATACTTTGTTTGCCTGTTGTTTTATTTCCAAGTTTTATTGTGTTATTAGGGGAGAACTGGAAAGAGACAAGTCTATGCCATCTTGCTGAGACTAGAAGTTTATATTCCTTGTTAATTATTTTTGTACTTCTCAGAAATAAAATCAATGCAGGCATACCTCACAGATATTGTGGGTTCAGTTCCAAACCACCACAACAAATCAAATATTGCAATAAAGCAAGTCACACATTTTTTTGGTTTCCCAGTACATATAAAAGTTATGTTTCTACTATACTCTAGACTATTAAGTGTGCAGTAGCACTATATCTAAAAAACAGTGTGCATGCCTTAATTAAAAACTACTTTATTGCTAAAAAAAAAAATGCTAACCATCATCTCGGCCTTCAGCGAATTGTAATCTTTTTGCTTGTGGAGGGTCTCGCCTTAATGTTGATGCTGCTGACTGATCAGGGTGGTGGTTGCTGAAGGTTGGGGTGGCTGTGGCAGTTTCTTAAAATAAGACCACAATGAAGTTTGCTACATCGATTGACTTTTACTTTTATGAACAGTTTCTCTGGAGCATGCAATGCCATTTAATAGCATTTGACCCACAGAAGAACTTCTTTCAAGATTGCAGTCAATCCCTTCAAACCCTGCCATGCTTTATCAACTATGTTTATGTAATATTCTCAATCTTCTATTGTTATTTCAATAATCTTCACAGAATCTTCCCTAGGAGTAGATTCCATCTCAAGAACACTTTCTTTGCTCATCCATAAGAAGCAACTCCTCATCTATTCAAGTTTTATCATGAGATCACAGCAGTTCAGTCACATCTTCTGGCTCCTCTTCTGGTTCTCTTGACATTTCTACTACATCTGCAGTTACTTCCTCTGCTGAAGTCTTGAAACTTTCAGAGTCATCCATGAGGGTTGGAATCAACTTCTTCCAGACTCCTGTTAATGTTGATATCTTGACCTCTAACCATGAATCTCAAATGTTCTTAATGGAATCTAGAATGATGAATCCTTTCCAGAAAGTTTCAATTTGCCAGATCTATCAGAGGAATCAGCTATAGCATTACAAAAGGTATTTCTTAAATGATAAGACTTGAAAATTGAAATTACTCTTTAATCCATGGGCTGCAGAATAGACACTGTGTTGACAGGCATGAAAACAACACTAATCCCATTGTACATCTCCATCAGAGCTCTTGGGTGACCAAGTTCATTGTCAATGAGCAGTCATATTTTGAAAGGAATGTTTTTTCTGAGTGGTAGTTCTCAACAGTGGGCTTAAAATATTCAGTGAACTATGTTGTAAACAGATGTGTGGTCATCCAGGCTTTGTTGTTCCATTTATAGAGCACAGGCAGAGTAGAGTCAGCATAATTCTTAAGGGCCCTAGGATTTTCAGAATGGTAAATAAACATTGGCTTCAACTTCAAATAACTGGCTGCATTAGCCCCTTACAAGAGAGTCAGGCTATCCTTTGAAGCTTGAAGCCAGGCATTGACTTCTCCTCTCTAGCTAAGGAAGCCCTAGATGGCCCCTTCTTCCAATATAAGGCTGTTTGATCTACATTGAAAATCTATTGTTTGATGTAGCCACCTTCCTTAATTATCTTAGCTAGAACTTTTGGATAACTTGATGCAGCTTCTGCAACAGCACTTGCTGCTTCATCTTGCACTTTTAAGTTATGGAGATGGCTTCTTTCCTTAAACCTTATGAACCAACCTCTGCTAGCCCCAAACTTTGGTTCTGCAGCTTCCTCACCTCTCTCAGCCTTCCTAGAATTAAAGAGACAGGACTTTGCTCTGGATTAGGCTTTGGCTTAAGGTGATGTTGTGACTGGTTGAATCTTCTCTCTAGACCACTCAAACTTTCTCCATATCAGCAAGAAGGCTGTTTCACTTTCTCCTCATAAATGTATTCACTGGAGTAATACTTAATTTCCTTCAAGAACATTTCTTTTGCATTCGAAATTTAGCTGTTTGGCGCAAGAGGCCTAGCTTTTGGCATATCTCTGCTTTTGATATGCCTTCCTCACTTAGCTTAATCATTTCTAGCTTTTGATTTAAAGTGAGAGACATATCACTTTTCCCTTCATTTGAACACTTAGAGGGCATTGTAGGGTTATTAATTGGGCTAATTTCAATATTGTGTCTCAGGAAATAAGGAGGCTCAAGGAGAGGAAGAGAGAAGGGGGAATGGCCAGTTAGTGGAGCAGTCATAACATACACATTTATCCATTAAGTTCACTGTCTTTATGGGCATTGTCTGTGACACCCCCAAAACAATAATAGTGACATCAAATATCACTGATCACCATAATAATTATAACAATAATGAAAAAGTTTGAAATATTGTGAGAATTACCAAAATGTAATATAGAGACACCAAATGAGTAAGTGCTATTGGAAAAATGACATCAATAGACTTACTTGATGCAGGATTGCCACAAACCCTCAATTTGTGGCAAAAAATGGAATATCTGTGAAGCTCAATAAAAGAAAGTGCAATGAAATGAGCTATGCCTGTATAGCAAACTGAAATGATCATTATAAGCCTGAATAATTAATAATTAAGTGAGAAACTAAAAACTTCAAACAAAACCAAGAATAGGCTAAATTTATAACATCAGAACACCAAATTCCTCACTGGATGGAGGGAATTCTCCTTTTCTTGTAAGAAATTTTCTGCACACTTAATATTAGAACTATAGTTGGTACAGTGAGTGCCTCAAACTGTAACATTGTCAATCACCAATTATTCTCTAAGTTCCCCCCTCCCCTTAGGGATAAGCTCTTGAGAAGTTCATGATACATTATTGTCAAGAAGTCTTTCAGGAAATATGTCTTACACTAAAAAAATGAACCAGAGTGAAAAGAAGCATAGGACTTTATGTGAAAAATGGTAAAATCAAATTTCAGCATATATGATAAAGGAAGTATAGGTAAAATGGATTAATAGTTACAGGTCAATAAGAATTAGTAAAACTCAAGTCAATAGTTGGGTTATGAGTAATCATAAGCAAAGCAACTCAGTCATCTTAATGAGAAAACGTTAAACAACAGTCACCAAGTGGTGCTCATCAATTTACATTTTCTTAACTAATAATGTATTTAAGTCATTTATTTTTTATTTGTTTTTCTTGTTTAATATATTTATTTAGTTCGGTAGTTGTTAGTCACCAGCTATAAATTTTTGTTTTTCTCTGAATTCCTGTGTAATTTTACTACGTGTCCTGTGCCTATTGTTTCAGTAGGTGCTTTGTGTAAATTTTAGAACTAGTTGGTTAAAAAATAAACTAATGATACAAAAATTTTAAAACTATGGTTGCTAAAAAAAGCAACTCAGTTAAGATTCTACACTCCTGAGAGACAAGGTTCAATGTAAGTTTATCTGAAAGAACATTGTGGCCTGAACAAAAATGGTGACAGTAGAGAAGTGGAAAATTTGAAATTTCAATTCTAATAGGTTTGTTCTTGTTTATACCATGAGCATGTTGGGCTGGCTCTTTCCATTTAAAAAACTAGGAATACTATTTAAATGCATTTTTTCCCTACTCTTTCAATGCTTTTTAGAGAGAAAATTTAGAATAAAGTCACAATGCCAATAGACCCTAATAATCCTTTACCCTTACAAAACTAACTGTCCCCTGGAAGTCTTGTTTCTGCAAAGCATGGGACTGTTTGCTCTTACATACCAGAAAAAGATCTCACAAGATACAGAGATAAGAGATAGATAAATAGATTGATAGATAAATAATAGAGTGCGAGGTTGCAGATGAAATTTTGCATGATATTTCACAGCCATCATTTATGTATACCCATTGGACAATGTGAATATATATATATGTGTATATATACACATATATATATTAATTTTTTAGAATAAAATCTTCTAAAGCCTAAAATACATTTGGCAAAATGCTAGTGTTTGTTAAATATAATGTGTATTATATTTTTTATGAATTTTTGAGTTTGAAATATTCATAGGAAACTATAGCAATAATTGTAACTTTTCTCTATTTTTGTGTTTTTCTCTAACCTACACTAGACAGTTATATTCAAATGTTATCTGACGACCCATCCCACACTCTGCATCCCCATTTCAAGAGACTATCAGGGAATTTTTCCATTTCTTTTCACAAGGAAAATAAGGGCAAATCCACTGAAGGCCTTGCAGTTTATATAAACCATATTTTGCTTCTCAGAAGACCATCTATTATTCATCAGATATCTATATGTCATTTTCTGAAATACAAGTCTTCAATATCAAAGAAGTCTGGTGAAAAAAATATTCTATTTTAAGAAGTAATTTGTTTAATTTTGGATTTGTCATTCACCATTCCTTCTTCTTGGTATCACGTAATTATTAATATTCTGTTGTTTAAAGGATGGATAGGATCACTGTGAGAAGAAATTTTTACATTATTCAGGACATGTTAAAGAAGAATAGAATTTTTTAAGTTTTAATTAGTCTATATCACTTGATTTCCTCAGTACTCTCTGGAGGAATAATAAAAAAGAATGGGGGAATATTAGTAGAGAAGTATCTGGTTAGAAAATTATTTTTACTCTGTTGGAGTATTTAATATGTTCTTTATGAGGAAAAATGCTTAGAGCAAGTAATGGAAGTACAATAATAACATATCTTTCTGTAATAATCAAGAAGGATTTAACCAGAGTACAAGCTACTTGTCACTGTGAATAAATTGGGCTTTTTATTCACAGCATCAGAGTTTTAAGGGACCTTATATGCCCTGTCATCCAACTGCTTGATTTCACAATCAAGGAAACTGAACTCCAGAGCAAGTGAATAATTCTCCCAGACAAGCACCTGCAGCATTCACATCTGTTTTTAGACAGAATATTAATTCTTCTAGTTTTAGTAATGCTTTCTGTGAACATTTCCATTGTGTCTTCTACCACACTTCCTTGTGAAATATATATTTCAGAGTGATAAAGATTTGATATCTGAAATTAAAGGTTGAAAAAATCTTATTCATGTTGTTTTTTATTTATACAAATAGAAAAATCCTGAATCTTAGAAATGTGGAAAACTTATTTCAGACTGAGGTTAAATATCAGCCCTCGTCTTCTTCATAAGATTCAGAGTTGTTTTTTATTTCAGAGTTTACCAGCTATATTGCAGATATTGTTAATTATCTCTCCACCCATCTTTTAAACTTTTTCTCTCCATAGAGGTGGAGGTTAGAGGGGAAAATATATCGAAATTGGTATATCAATTCAAATTTTTGTATTTTTCTATATATGGACCTAATATAGGACCAATACATAGGACTAATATGTGACCAATATAATATCATTTATATGTTTTAAATTATACATTTTTAATATATATATTTTGCTATATATTTATAGCAATATATATTTTGCTTCCTATTGCTTCACTCAGTGTTGTGTAATCCAAATCTAGTTCATTCATTTTACCTAATGAATAAAATTTTATTATATCACTGCACATAACTAAATTACTCCATTCCTCTTTTCAGGGACATTTCAGTTTCTAATTTTTGGACAACATACACTTTGTTGTACCAGACATTCATCTGAACATTGTGAAAGAAGTATTGCATCAGGCCGAGTTACACAAAGAAAACATTATTGAACTCTATACAATGTAGAAGATAGACTGAATTCAACTCTACTGAAACAAAAGGTGGGAGGGATTTTAAGCACTTGGGTGAGCTAATGGAAAAATACTGGAGAAGTTAGTGGGGTGCATGGTCAATGGGGTATGTCTAGCACAATGGGTTATTTCTGAGTTTTCAACTGTTTATCTCTACTATTCATCTGTGTTGCTAATTGGCCTTATCAAAATTAGGTTCCTACCTCCTACAGAAGCTGGGAGATAGGGAGATTATCCTCTTGATGATTATATTTCAAAAGAATGACTCCCAGGTCCTTAAGAAAGTCATCCCAGAGTTGTAAAACTGGCAAGAGAGTATGAGAAGATTTACTCCAAAGGGCAGAGAAAGAATTTACAATTGCAAGTTTTCTCAAGTAAATGCTGTAAAAAAATTTTTTTTTAAATCAGGTACCTATACTTAGGAAATCAACATTCTAATGTTTAGTCAAACTGAAGGGAATGCAAAGGCCACCTTAGTTAGCATGTTAATGGATTTATTTCATATTTGGATATCTAAGTAAAATTGCTATTCACTGGGTATGCATACCTTCAAATTTGGTAGATATCGCTAATTATCAAAATATTTTACCGATTTTGAGTCCAATCAGTAGTGTATAAATGCTAAAATTTTCTACAATTGTTGCTTTTTTTTACTAATTATACAATTTTTATCATTATGCTGGCATTTCTTTTTATTTGATACACATTTTCTTGATTTCTAGTAATACTGTCATATTTGACATTTGACATTTCTCTTCGTTAACTGACTTTTCAAATCCTTTTTATATCCAAATTTTTTCCATTAGGTTGTTTGTCTTTTTCTTACTTCTTTGTAGAAATTCTTTAGATAATCTCAGTAACAATCCTTTGTTCAATTAAGGTGTTAAAAATATCTTGTCCAATCTCTGATTAGTCTTTCAGTTTTGCTTGGTTAATTTTACACAGTAAAAAATGTATTGGTATACAGTGTAGTCAAGTTTATCAGTCATTTCCTCTACACCTTTTTTTCCAGAGGCATCCAAGTAATTTCTTTATATCTCAAAGTCATAAAGATCACTATTTAATAATTTGTTCTAAAAAATTTACAGTAAACCATTTGCATTGAAGATTATTTTTGTTCAGAATATTTATCGTGTATATGAGATTTTTTCCCCCTCCTCACGTGATATTAGCAATTTTTATGAACTCTTTATTAATGGGTGCACTATTTCTTTATTATATATTATAATGCTAACTCTTCAAACCTATGCTCTAAGATATGTGTGGATTGTTTTTTCCTAGATTCCCTGTATTTTTTGTTTGCTTTCTTTGTTTATCTCTGTATAATACAACTCTGTCTTTTATATACCAGGCTTATTTACAGCCCATTGGTACAGAGTAATGTCGAAATAAGCAAAACATTTACTCTTCTGGAGTTGACATTACTGTGGAGAAAGATAAGCAATAAAAAAAAGAATGATTAATTTAAAATGTTGTGATTTAAGCTTCAGAGATAAATGAATCAAGGAAGAATTAAGAATGGAAAGATTACTTTTTTTTCTTTAAATAATGGACAACACATTAATCACTGAGAGAATTATATTTAAGGAAGACAATGAAGGTGAGGAGTGAGCCATGTCTATATTTGAGGGTAAGACTAACAGAGAAATTGAAAATCAGAGAGACAAGGCCTGAGGCAGGAACATGCCTCATATGTTTAAGAAACACCCAGGTGGACAGTACAGATTGAGACACCATTTGGTAGACAATTTTAACAACTTTCACTTTTACTCTAACAGAAATAGGGAGCCAGTTCAAGGCTTTTGAGCAAAAGAATGATAATTGCACTTCTGTTTTAGAAGGATTATTTTGGCCACTAGGTCAACAGTAGAGAGGTAGGATACAAAAGGAGGAACAGGAAGAAAATTTAGGAAGCTATTGTAACAACCCAGGTATGAAGATGGTGCACCAATTGTCAAATAATATATACTTTAAAGGGGGTGATAAAGGTATTTTCTGGTGAATCATAAACTGGCTGGAATGAGATTGTAAAAGTAAAAATGACTAGAAGGTTTCTGGCCTGAGAATTAGAAGCATTTTCATTTTGCATCTGTTTCTTTGAAATACAAAATTGTAAAACTTTATTAGATATAGATATAAATGTAAATGGGCTAACTGTATAGATATAATTGTAGTTTCATTGAAAAATATTGTCCTTTTTATTTTTGAAAATCATTTTGGCAGTTCTTAGATCTTTAATCTTGCAAAGGAATTTTCTTATTAGCTTGTTAAAGTCTGTGAAACTCCTGGTGATATTCTGACCATCATTCTTTTGAATATATTAACAAGTTTACTCTCTTAGAGAGTAAAACACTAATTACTTACCTAGTAATGCATCATTCATATGGCAAATTTTATGTCTATACTGCCAAAACAGAAGTCTCTAAACTGAGATTAGTTTCAGATAATTTCTGTTTTCATTGGACTAACATTTCTAAAGATTTTTAATTAAATTTAAATTGGCATTCAAGCAAAATATATACAATGACATATTTAGCCAAGAAACTGGAAACTGTGACTTATGTTTTGTTAATCAAAACAGAAGAAAATAGCTTTTAGAATCTAACATAAAAAAAGCATTCTTTACAAAAAAGCATTCTTTACTAACAAAAGAATTTCCAATTAAAAGAATCAAAATTACATGAGAATAAGTCATTTAAATGCTTTGAAAAGGACCTCAAAAGTAGATATAATTTGATGCAATGGGCTTTATACTTAAATGTTCCTTGTGGCCCACAGAAATAATTTCTACTTGACAAATGTAGTAATTAAGAAATATTTCACTTAATTGTTACAATTGGGATTGGGTTAGATTTTTAGATGATTTTAAATAGAGACCATAAATTGCTTGGGATAGTTACAAATTGATGTAACAAAAGAAAGCCAATGACAATATTTTAGTCTATTTCAAATGGACTGAAATTTTTGAAAAAATATACATAATTTCAGGGTAGAAATAATTTTTAAAACTCCTAAATTGGCCATGGTTAATATTTACTTCTCTAATTGGATATCATTTTAATTAGTATATACATAATTTAAAGATACAGATCTTTATTGATCACTTAAAATTACTTTTAATAAAATACCTTGTTTTCAGTCCCAAGGGAGGAAAAAGTGAACATTTAGAAATAGTTATTGCCCCAAGAGAGTGTCTCCAATATGTCCCACTGACAAAAAAAAAATTGTATTTCCAAGTGTTTATTCCATTTACTAGTAAATAAAAACAAAACAAATGCCACAGAGATAATAAAAACTTTAATAATTTAAAAACTGTTACAATATGTTAAAAAGATTCATTAATCAATTCCCCATACCTGCTATAGAAAGAAATGAAGGTGATTCTATTGGTGAGTTTTCAGTCTCTTCCTTAAAATGTGTGCTTGTGTGTTTAATATATTATATATAGAAATAATTTGTGCAGTTGCAATACTATAGTTGATTTCCTAAGAAGCTATGCATGATATGGAAAAATATATCTCTTAATATCGATTTAGTGACAAGAGGGTAGGGAATCGGTTAGTAATTATATTTTAGTTTACCAAGTCCAGTTGCCACACTTCATTTATTTTATTATCTCCATTGCTTTTGAGAGAGAGAGAGAGAGAGAGAAATGGAGAAGGGCATGAGGGTAGGTGGGGAACAAAGAAAGGAGAGAATAGAAAGGAGGAAGGGAAAGAAGGGGTTGGAGAGGAGAGAGAAAAAAATGAAGAAAGAATTTAACTTTTACTGGGAGCTTAATCTGAGCCAGGCCTAAATTTAAGTACTGTATATAAAATATTCAATTCTTGTGATTACACCATAAATTAGGTCAAATAAATTCAGTAATATAGGCACAAATATGGTATGTAGAAACTTAACAAGTGGAAGAGCCGGGGTTGTAACCAAGCAGGCCACTGACACAGACTCTCCTAAATGACTCCTCTAAAATCAAAACTACAATGAGGTACCACCTTACACCAATCAGAATAGCCACAATTAAAAAGTGTACAAATCACAAATACTGGACAGGGTGTAGAGAAAAGGGAATCCTCCTACACTGTTGGTGGGAATGTAAATTGGTGCAGCCACTATGGAGAACAGTATGGAAGTTCCTCAAAATACTAAAAGTAGAGTTGTCATTTGATCCAGCAATCCCACTCCTGGACATACATCTGGACAAAACTATAATTCAAAAAGATGCATGCAACTCTGTGTTCATAGCAGCACTATTTACAATACCCAAGATGTGGAAACAATGTAAATGCCCCTCGACAGATGAAGGACAAAGAAGATGTGGTATGTATATACAATGGAATATTACTCAGCCATCAAAAAGAATGAAATAATGCCATTTGCAGCAACATGGATGGAACAAGTGATTATCATACTAAGTGAAGTAAGCCAGAAAGAGAAGACAAATACCATATGATATCACTTATATGTGAAATCTAAAATATGACACAATTTATCTATGAAACAGAAACAGACTCACAGACATAGGGAACAGACTTGTGGTTGCCAAGGGGAAGGGGGGCAGGGGAGGGATGGTTGAGAGTTTGAGACTAGCAAATGCAAACTATTATATATAGACTGGATAAACAACAAGGTCCTATTGTATAGCACAGGGAATTCTAGTCAATATCCTGTAATAAACCATAATGGAAAATAAAAAATATAAATAAACTAAATGACACCTCTAGATGCCTTTAACCAAGGGTGGGCCATCTCCAGCTGATCATACATTCCAAAATTCCCTACTTCCTTACACCCTCACATAAGCATGCATTTAATTTATTTTTACCTTAAATACATTGAAGACAGAATTTGTGAAACAGGAAAGGATTTCAGATTTAACATATATAAATTAATTTTTTCTACAGGCCAGACTCTGAAACAAGTTTTGTCTTGGATTGGGGAAGACTTAATCTCCTTGTCCATCACCCTTAGTCCTGAAAGCTACCCTAAATTAACTTTCAGTCCAAGCAAATGTGGTGTGCTTGCTTTCTAATCATATCTTCAAAACACTTATCATAAGGAGACTGTGGCTTCTGAACCCCTCCTTCCTACATGGAGATTACATAAATGCTACTGTTTCAGGTATTCAGTAACAAAGATGTTTTTAGTACCTGTAGGTATATTAAACTGACACATGGCAAATAAAACTTGATTACATCCAACTTTTTTTTTTTTTTTTTTTCCGGTATGCGGGCCTCTCACTGTTGTGGCCTCTCCTGTTGTGGAGCACAGGCTCCGGACGCGCAGGCTCAGCGGCCATGGCTCATGGGCCCAGCTGCTCCACGGCACGTGGGATCCTCCCGGACTGGGGCACGAACCCGCGTCCCCCGCATCGGCAGGCGGACTCTCAACCACTGCGCCACCAGGGAAGCCCTACATCCAACATTTTTTTCAAGAAAAAGTCTTGATTTCCCTAACACTAACTGTAGTATTAGAGACATGGGACTATTTAAATTTCTGATCACTTTAATACATATTCTAATGATAAAGCACAATATAATTCAATACAACCACTTCCTTTTTATTATCTTTTTAAATTATCAAGATGGCTACTTTTTGGAAAAAGGTTGGAAAGGAGTTAGAAAAACAGCATACCAATTTCTTAAGTGTTTATCCTGAGGACCAAGATTGAAATAAAATATGCTTCGGATTTGATTATCTGTGAATGTAAGATAACACAAATTGTCCAATCAGACATACACAATTCAGATAACGTACCCAGTGTCAAACTTCACTAATAAATTTAATGAGATAGGTCATTCTGAGTCACAGGGAAAGCAGAAAATATCTATCTTAGAACTTCTCTGTCCACATAAGAATATTCTGTAGCCCATATTTTTGTTACGGCTCTCTCTAAATGTTGCAAACAGAGCATTACTTACAGAGAATGAAGCAATTTTGGAGATGCTACATCTTCATTTTATACTCTGATAATTATATAATGTGACATTTTGTAGGGATGTATAGCACACAAATCTATACAATCCATGTTTATTTATCATAGTCAATCCTGTACATATCCTATACATAACAGATTCAACCTGCTAAAAACATTCTATACCTAAGTACTTCCCCTATAGTAATTACCAGAGTATGTCTGCCTGTAGGTCTGTTATTATATTTAGTAATAATCATCCTCCCTCCCTCCCTCCTTCCCATCCTTCCTTTCTTCCTTCCTTCCTTCCCACCCTTCCTTCTTTCCCACCCTTCCTTCCTTCCTTCCTTTTTTTCCTTTCATACTTTTATCAGTGAACCTACACTGGAAAAGTAGGAATAGGATTTTATTTATTTATTTATTTAACATCTTTATTGGAGTATAATTATTTTACAGTCGTGTCAGTTTGTGCTGTATCACAAAGTGAATCAGCTATACATATACATATATCCCCCATCCCCTCCCTCTTGCATCTCCCTCCCACCATCCCTATCCCACACCTATAGGTGGTCACAAAATACCAAGCTGATCTCCCTATGCTATGCAGCTGCTTCCAACTAGCTATCTATTTTACATTTGATAGTGTATATATGTCCATGCCACTCTCTCCCTTCATCCCAGTTTACCCTTCCCCCCTCCCCGAGTCCTCAAGCCCATTCCCTACATCTGCGTCTTTATTCCTGTCCTGCCCCTAGGTTCTTCAGAACCTTTTTTTTTTTTTTAGATTCCATATATATGTGTTAGCATATGGTATTTGTTTTTCTCTTTCTGACTTACTTCACTCTGTATGACAGACTCTAGGTCCATCCACCTCACTACAAATAACTCAATTTCATTTCTTTTTATGACTGAGTAATATTCCATTGTATATATGTGTCACATCTTCTTTATCCATTCATCTGTCGATGGACATTTAGGTTGTTTCCATGTCCTGGCTATTGTAAATAGTGGTGCAATGAACATTGTGGTACATGACTCATTTTGAATTATGGTTTTCTCTAGGCATGTGCCCAGCTGTGGGATTGCTGGGTCGTATGGTAATTCTATTTTTAGTATTTTAAAGGACCCCCATATGGTTCTCCATAGTGGCTCTATCAATTTACATTCCCACCAACAGTACAAGAGGGTTCCCTTTTCTCCACACACTCTCCAGCACTTATTGTTTGTAGACTTTTTGATGATGGCCATTCTGCAGGTGTAAGGTGATACCTCATTGTAGTTTTGATTTGCATTTCTCTAATGATTAGTGGTGTTGAGCATCCTTTCATGTGTTTGTTGGCAATCTGTATACCTTCTTTGGAGAAATGCCTATTTAGGTCTTCTTCCCATTTTTGGATTGGGCTGTTTGTTTTTTTGATATTGAACTGCTTGTATAATTTGGAGATTAATCCTTTGTCAGTTGCTTCATTTGCAAATATTTTCTCCCGTTCTGAGGGTTGTCTTTATGTCTTGTTTATGGTTTCCTTTTCTGTGCAAACCTCTTAGGTTTCATTAGGTCCCATTTGTTTATTTTTGTTTTTATTTCCCTTTCTCTAGGACATGGCTCAAAAAGGATCTTGCTGTGATTTACGTTATAGAGTATTCTGCCGGTGTTTTCCTATAAGAGTTTTATAGTGTCTGGCCTTATATTTAAGTCTTTAATCCATTTTGAGTTTATTTTTGTGTATGGTGTTAGGGAGTGTTCTAATTTCATTCTTTTACATGTAGTTGCCCAGTTTTCACAGCACCACTTATTAAAGAGGCTGTCCTTCTCGATTGTATATTCTTGCCTCCCTTATCAAAGATATGGTGACCATATGTGCATGGGTTTATCTCTGGGCTTTCTATCCTGTTCCCTTGGTCTGTATTTCTGTTTTTGTGCCAGTACCATACTGTCTTGATGACTGTAGCTTTGTACTATAGATAAACGCACGCATATATGGGCACCTAATTTACGACAAAAGAGGCAAGAACATACAAAAGAGAAAGGACAGCCTCTTCAATTAGTGGTGCTGGGAAAACTGGATAGCTACATGTAAAAGAATGAAATTACAACACTTCCTAACACCATACACAAAAATAAACTCAAAACGGATTAAAGACCTAAATGTAAGGCCAGACACTATAGCAGTTTTAGAGGAAAATATAGAACACTCTATGACATAAATCACAGCAAGATCCTTTTTGACCCACTTCCTAGAGTAGTGGAAATAAAAACAAACAACTGGGAACGAAGGGGGGAAAGTGGGGCGTGGGGTGTGGGGGGGGGTTGGATGAATTGGGAGATTGGGATTGACATATATACACTAATAAGTATAAAATAGATAACTTATAAGAACCTGCTGTATAGCACCGAGAACTCCACTTCGCTGTACAGTAGAAACTAACACAACATTGTAAAACAACTATACCCTAATAAAAAAAAATGGGACCTAATTAAACATAAAAACTTTTGCACAGCAAAAGAAACCATAAACAAGATGAAAAGACAACTCTTAGAATGGGAGAAAATATTTGCAAATGAAGCAACTGACAAGGGATTAATTTCCAAAATGCACAAGCAGCTCATGCAGCTCAATATCAAAAGAAATCAACCCAATGCAAAAATGGGCAGAAGACCTAAATAGACATTTCACCAAAGACATACAGATTGCCAACAAACACGTGAAATGCAAATCAAAACCACAATGAGGCATCACCTCACACCGGTCAGAATTGCCATCGTCAAAAAATCTACAAACAATAAATGCTGGAGAGGCTGTGGAGAAAAGAGAAGCTGCCTGCGCTGTTGGTGGGAATGTAAGTTGATACAGCCACTATGGAGAACAGTATGGAGGTTCCTTAAAAACTAAAAATAGAACTACCATATGATCCAGCAATCCCACTACTGGGCATATACCCTAAGAAAACCATAACTCAGAAAGATACATGTACCACAGTAGTCACTGCAGCACTATTTACAATAGCCAGGTCATGGATATGTTTGACACTATCTTTCAAATGATTTTCTAAGACATATGGAGAGTATTTTCATTAGATGATAGAACATGTACCAATACACTTCTCAGAGAGTAAACTTGTGTTATGATATCAGTCTTAAATTTAAAAATCTGTACCCAAGACAGCTTAGGGTAATAGAAAGATTGATGATCCTGGGTATAAGGAGTTATGCCTATTCTTCTAGTAATTTACTTTGTGACATGAGGCAAATTACTTTCATATTCTACACCTTGGGTTTCCAAATGAATGCATGTATCATGAATAAATGCTTGTGTCCTATGCATCATTCTTTTGGGGAAACTACCACATTCCAATGATCAGTTACTATAGCTTTGATGAGACTGAAACCCATCCTGCACTGTAGAGGGCACTGAAGGTAACCCAGATCTGGCCAGCCTGAACTCCATTTCCATAGCAAGTCACATTTTCAGTGATTGATTATGACCCAGATGGGCCAACAGATTTAATCCTAAGACTTTTGCTGACACTTGGAGAAGACAAATCCTCTTCCTGCTGAGGTTTTGAAGGGGGTAGAATTTTAGCTTAGGTCTGGTGGACATATTTGTCATAATCTAGAAGAGGCTGGGTGAGAATAAAGCCATCAGAGAGGAAAACACGGTAGCAACAATTTACAAAAAATAATAAGTGTACCATACTCTTTATTATAAATTACTTTAGATAATTGATTTTTCCCTAACATATTCATTGATTTTTTTCTAACTTTTGTACTGTAGCCAACCTATAGTTGCAATTAAAAAAACAAATGTAGTTCTGTCTTGAATATTTACTGTTTTCACCTATAATCATGTATAAATCCCAAGTGATAAAAGAAAGACATCTGCCAAATCTTTGCTCATTCATCACAGTTGGAAATGACTTCTTCACTGAATTACATTTGAATGCTGGAAGACTATTTGCTCAAGTTTTTTTTTTTTGCTAATTACAATGTAATGGCTAAAAATATCATGCACGTTTAATTTGCACTATCAAAATTTCCCCCATTATTCTAAACAGTCAGCAAAACAATGAATCAAGCCCTGATTTGTAGCATTTGCAATTTTTGTTTTATAAATTGGTAAATTTCTACTATGGCCTATTTCAGCCTACCAACATAACTAAGCATTTGACACAGTGAAAAGATCTGTATTTTCACCATACATATACAATAGATTTAAATCTCAAGAGTATAGTTTACATTAAACTTAGTAAAATAATTGGGAAATTATGAATTTCAATTATGTATTACCTTTGTTTTTAATATAACATATTTAAGTCTAAGTTAATATAATTTAATTTTTAATAATGGCTGTATTTAACAACTTTAACAATTTTTCTTCACAGACATCCTGAAAATTTAACAATTACCACATTAGGATCTCTGTCTTCTTTGAGTCACAGTTTCTGGACTTTAAAATGGATAGTTTTGAGTATCAAATGAGATAATTCCTATAGAATGAAAAAGAAAATTGAATATCTTCATGAGGTTACTGGTACTAAATAGGGTTCTCCTTTCCATCAGAATTACAATCTCACTTAACATTTCCTTACATATGAAATATAATTGATAAAAGAATCCTCTTTTTAGGATTATTTTAGGAAGTAAATGAGACATAAAGTCCTTAGCACAGTTTATGGGCATAAAAATCGAGTAATACTATCTATTGTTATTGGTTTAATTATTAAAACATTACTTTAGGTCTTACAGTTAAGGACATTCACTCCTGGGGTAGCATCTTCCCTTCATTTTCCTCATATATAGGGTGTGAAATAAAATTTTTGTCCCCTCAGCTTGTCTGGGCAAAATTATGTCCTTTGGATGGACTCACTCATAGGGCTTCTGTGATATGCTGTTGCCTGTGGCTGAAACTTAATTCAGCCTTGAAACCCCAACCAGCTTCTTCTAATTTTTAGCTCTCTGGACATTCAAACACAGGTAATCCTCAGTACCTCAAAAATGCTTTCTGTCACATATTGTCTGTTGCCTAGTTATGAACCCACAGTAATATCCTTGGGAGATTCCGTTAGTGAATTGGGGAGTTTGTGTGTCATAAAACAGCTCTACTACTGCAAACCAAAAAAAATAAACATGTAAATAATCTGAATATTTTAAAATGCAAATCATCATTATCACTCTGCTTTGGAGCATTGTGTTTGGTAAGATTGGAGTTAGGTTGGTCCATTCAGCATGAAGAGTTATTCAGACAGGAAGCCTGCTCTTAAATTATGCCAATCACTGGCTGAAATTATTCAGGAGCGTTTTCATTGAATATCTTCTTTCTCCAAATTCCAGTTAAAGCTGGATTTTAAATACAAGTGGTTACAAAATATTCATCCTAAGAACAGTGATCGTGATTCTTTATTAAACCAGCCTACCTATAGTTTTTAACATGCACTGCGGTGTTAAGTCATTACATGCCTTTTCATTAGCTCAAATCTATATTGAAGTTTATAGTCTTAGATGCCCTAATAGAACATCTCCCACTTTTTAAGACTTCACACTGATAGTTTTAGGCTACTCTTTGTTGAATTACAGTGATAAGAGACCTTCCTTCTGACATCATCTTGATTCACTGAATAACACAGTTCATTAGTTCCAAGGTCCCTTTCTCAATCTTCAATTCACTTTTCTAGCAGAATTAAAGCATATTTTAAATAAATTTTCCTCCTCAAACTGAAGCTTTACTACATACAGAATATGTTGGAACAACAGTCAACCTAAGCAGGTAAGAAGCCTTAGTTTATAAGGATTATAAATTTTGGAATAATCACGCCGGCATAATTCTGCTAATTGCAAGGGCCATGACTGACAGTCATTTTCTTTAATCAGTTTTTTATTAGTTTATCAGCATTTCTAGTTTTATTTATTTAAAAATATACATAAATATATATATGCATCAGCATCATAAAATATACAAAGTAAAATAATAAAAATATAAACTAAATGAAATTAAAAATACCTGGCACATAAGAATTACATAGTAAATATAATTTCCTTTGCTGGTTGGAATAAAATAAGTATGAGATAATCATTAAATACATATTCAGTAAATGAGTTATCTACTACTTGACAAACACTGAGCTAGACACAGCATATAATGGTAAATGATGGAGTGGGTCATGATCTCTGTCGCCATGCAGTTAACTTATACAAAGGTGGCTAATAAATCATAATTATAAACTGTTAATATAATGCATTTCATCATATACTCTGTAGGATTCTAAGAGATATGCTTAAGTTTCTGTTTGGAGAAATGATAAGAGAGAAAGCTAGAGTTTAACAAAATCCAGGAAATATAGATGAAAGGCACAGCAGTGAAATAGATATTTTCTTTTGAAAGCCTCAGCAAATAAAGTTGAGGCAAAGAAATCCTAAACCTTTGAAGTGAATCTTGGTGTAATGGGGGACAAAGCTGACATCTGTGCAAAACAGAGCTAATGTTGGCAGGTCAGAATACGATGAAATGTACTGATGAACTCTAGCATGAAATTACTGTGGAGAGAGCAAAGGCTATGTTTCCCTGCATGTTACAGAAAGTAATGAAATTTCTAACTGCTTTTATAGATAGAAAAACACATATATCTAGACTTGGGCATTTTGGTAGATTAGATTATTCTTCAACATATTTACTCTCCCTCCCCTCCTCTATGGAAAGATTTTTTTACCAGTTGGGTTGGTCATGTATCTTGCTGTAGACAATGGCATATTAGCAGATATGAGATGAGCAGAGGCTTAAAAATGTGCTTGTGGGGTGGAACTTATCTTTTGTAACTCTCCTATATCCATGAAAAAGTAAATATTCTTCCTGGTAGCCATTCCCCTTTCAATCTGGGCCCAGAATAAATTCATCCTGAGCATATCTGAATGAAATTTACAGCTAAATATGCAGCTAGAGACAGAGCCACTCAGGCAAGCCCCACCTGTGTCAGCTAACACCTTAGTAGACGTACAACTGTGAAAACTAGAATAAATTGTTGCTTTAAAGTCAGGGAGTTTGTGTGGTTGTTATACAGTATTATACCTAGTAAATATAGAAATTAGTAACAAAAAGGGAATGTTACTTTAACACAAACCTAAACTATGTGACAGTGGGCTTTGAAGTCAGGTGGTAAAGAGAGAGAAGACTGTTAACCAAACCATCCTCTCTTAATGATTATACCATCCTCTCTTAATGATTATATAAAGAGGTGGAGGCAGTGTAAGAATTTATTATCCAACTGTATGGAGAAAGCTCTGGAAGGTTATCTACGAGAGGGAATTGACAATGTCAAGTATTATTATATTTACCACAGGGATGGTATTAAAATATTTAACAAGTAGAAAAGAACTGGTACCATCAACTTAAATGTGTACGACAAATAAAAATGGATTTTGGTCATAAACAACTGGTATGGCTGTAATGGTGCAAACCAGGTTAACGCATACTTTAATTCCAAATTATTTAACACTCCACAGAATGAAAAGATTTCTCTATGTTGATCAGAAAAAAAGAGTAGAATAACAAGTAATTTTTTGTAAAAAAATAGGAAATAAGAATATTCTAATTCTTCAATAACTTTATTTACAATAATGACTCTTTTCTCCCACCCTGATTCTTATATTGATAACTCTTGTTTTCCAGTTATTTTCTATGCTGAAAAACTAGGTTTGAGTCTCAGCCACCAACTAGATCATGCTAAAATATAAAATATAAACCCAGAGTCAATATTCCGCAGCATTTTTCAATTATTTTTTCAGCAGCTCTGTAAAGGTCTATTCTATTCACCTGCTGTATGTTGCACATAAGAAAATGAAAAGGCAATTTGAACATTAGCCTGTAATATTCTCTCCACTCTGAAAGAATTGCCTATTCCGTGCGTAATAAAATTCCTGTTTAGGCACATTGTACTGGTTGTTCTCCATTTGCTCCCCCAGATCCCATTTCTATTCTTTTCTGCCTTGTTCTGTGCCAAGGAGTCTGACCTCTAGATTGTATGTTCACATTGATTTTTAGTTAAATTGAGTTATTGGGAGTAACAGGTAGTTGATGATAGGAAGAGAGGAGAGAGATATTGGGGTCTTTATTTTCCACAGCTAACTCTGCTCACACACACTCTCTGTGGGATACTTACACTCTGATCTAGATATCACATTCTGATATATACGATGCCCCAGTTCATTTACCAGATGAATCATAATGTTGACAGTCTTGCATGCAGCCCAAAACAAGAGAAAGTTTTGTAGTAGACACAAACAGTGCTACCTGTCCAGCTATATAGACGTTAGAATCCAGTGATAGCTGAGGTATCCCTGGCGGTTAGGAAAGGTATATGAAGCCTCTGGAATGTTCGAATAGGAGAATCAGAGTGGACTTGCCTAGGATTTTGAAGTAATGCCAACACTGTCTTTCTGTGTCAAATAGTCTCCCCATTTGAAAAATGGATCTAGGGTTGCTTCTGAGTCCTTTAAACACTTATCAATGACCATGGGACACTAAATGACTGTGGAAACTGAGATGGATTTCACAAAGTTTGAGTTGCCTGATTTAGCAAATGATAAAATGGGATGCATACAGTTGCAGTCTATTATGAAACAGAAATAAAATAAATAAAACAAGGATTAAGTTTGTCTTGAAGATTTAAGGAAATTGAATGAAAAGCAGGCTTAGACTCTCATGATACCTATTCCTACTACTTTGTTATCTCCCCCTCAATACAACCCAGTGGCTTCACAGGAAATTCCCTATGACCAATTGATTAAAGAAGTAAAAGTTTGGCCTGGTTTGCAGACGAGTATACACCATCTGTTGGCACCCAACTGGGAAAAGATGGCCCTATCTTACAGCCTCTCTTAGGGATTTTCTGAAAGACAATGGTGAAGAAAAATTCTCCCAGTTAGCAAAACTACAGGCAATACATCTGTTATCTCCTCCAATATTAAAGATGGCCAGAAGTACAGATTAACACTAATTGAGGCACACTGTCTCATGGGTTGGCTAGATGGTTAAGAAGTTGAAAGAAAATTAAAATGTCTTGGAATGAAGTGTGAGGTGAAATCTCTTATAATGATCACAAATGTGAAGATATCTGTATCCAACATAAATATTCACTAACTGCCTTCCACTGGTCTCCTCATAATCAAAGGGAAAAGACAACCCATTCTTTCGAAGTTGTTCTGTGTCTTTCCCAGAATCCTGGGTTTGCCCAGTGATTCCCTGTACAAAATGGTTGTGGTGGCAGGAATGGTGTATATTAAGGCACATAACATTTTTAGTTCACCAAGACTGCCTTGCTCTTACCACTTCTGAGTGCCCAAAATGCTAATATCAGAGGTCAGTGCTGAGCTACTGTTATGGCTCCATTACTCCAGGAGACTGGCCCACCGCCAAGATGTAAGTTGATCACATTAGACATGAGAAGGAAAAGGACAACAAAGTTGTCCCAAAGAAAGAAATAGTTATTTTAATTTTGTTCTTGCCTACACAAAAGCATGTCTACCAGCAATACAATTTCCGGACTTATAAAATGTGTATTCATACACGATGTTCCATAAAATATTGCCTTTATTTAGGAATTCACTGTACAGTGAAATAAGTGTGGTGATAGGCTTACACACAGAACTGACAGATCTTACCACACGCCACATCACTTTGAAAAGCTGACAATAAAATGGCAAAACAGTGTATAGCATTAATTTTAGTAAGGAAATGGGAAAAATCCTAGAATTTTAGGTGGTATCCTAGAGGATGTGATCTATATCTTAAATTAGCAGCCAATATTTGGTGTCCTTTTCCCCATAACAAGAATAAATGGGTCTAGAAACCAAAAGGTGGAGGTGAATGTGGCCTATTTTAGTATTTTACCTTATAGCGCTCTTCTAGAAAAGTTGTGTTTCCTAAACCTATTACTTGGCAATCAGTGGATGTGGAGGTTTACTCACCAAGGCAGGAACATTTTTAGTAAGAATCTGGGCATGGTTGTACTAAAATCTAAGGTACAATTTCCTACGGGGTGGTTTTTTTCTCATGTCTGTAAGCTCTCTCCAGGCTTCATTAACAGCCAGTTACCTCTTCTTTCCTCATGTCTCTCTTTGTCTACATGTGGTAACAACTTCTTGATGTTCCCAGACTCTGGGGACTTCATATTGCTTGTTAGATACCTTAGTTACTGTAAATAACTTCATTAAATCCTTTTCAGTTAAAATCTTTGAGTGTGCCATCTGTTTCCTGCCAGGAATATGACTGCTACATTTACCCATAAAATTCCCCTGAACATTCTCTTCCTTTCTTCCATTTCTTTTCCCCTTAGCCTCTGTTTAATCTACACCTACATTAAAAAGTACCAGAATGAAGTGATTTTAATCTTTGCTATAGATGAAATTTTATTTAACCATTTTCAATTACATGACATTTTAATCAGGCATTGAAATCATACTCTGAAAATGACAATGAGCCAGGGATTCATATTACATCTGTAAAAGTTACATTACTTCTTGTATGAAAGTTTTGGTACTAAAAAAAGTGCCTATCCCTTTAAATTAAACAGAAAAAATAAATTCACTTACAAGGGGCATGATAGAAATAGAAAATTATACAGATATATATGCAGATATAGATAGACCCAGGGATCAAGTGGTCAGCTAGTCAGAAATGATGAACTTTGTATGAGAAGGAATAATGGCTTCCCCAATCATTGCATTAACTGTAATACTTTTCCAGATCAGAGAAGCTAGGCAACCTCACTTCTGGCAAGACCACAAGGTTCTCTCATTCTTATAGCCTTTGGATTGGGTTCAACATGAAAGAACGAAACAACTGTGCTGTGAATGGCCTGAAGTCAACTACATCATTACCTCTCTGACCAGAATTGAACTTCAGTGTCTTAGTGAATTCCCAGAGATCTGGCCTTGTCTAACTTGAGAGGTGTCTTCAGATAATAATAGCTTTGAGCAGAACACACTAATAGACTCCAGCGGACAGCCCAGGGGGATGCACTTGGTGAAAACATATAGATAGCTTGAAGGAAGTGGGAGAGATTGGAGGGAAAGTTACCTGCAGGAGGCTTGCCTTAGCTACAGACTGATTTTGATGAGGAAGTTGATTGAAAAAACAAAAACATGCAAAGTGTGTCTTTATAGTCTAAAAGTGTACCTTATCTATCAAGCAATTATGTTGATTTTTAAAAAGAACTTCAGATTCATGCTATCAATTTCCTAACAGTTAAAGGTGGAACAAAGAGTAACATTACCTCTAAAGTTGCCACAGCTATCTTTGACAGCAGACTTGAACTGTTGCTTTACAGTGGGTGCTGTAAGGGTGTTTGGAACCTAGCACCAAAACAGCACCCAGGGAGGTTATTCAAGAAACATATTCAAAGGCTTCCCTGGAGGCGCAGTGGTTGAGAGTCCACCTGCTGATGTAGGGGATACGGGTTAGTGCCCTGGTCCGGGAAGATTCCACGTGCCGCAGAGCGGCTGGGCCCGTGAGCCATGGCCGCTGAGCCTGCGCGTCCGGAGCCTGTGCTCCGCTACGGGAGAGGCCACAACAGTGAGAGGCCCGCGTACGGCAAAAAAAAAAAAAAAAAAAAAAAAAAAGAAACATATTTAGGGTGTGGAGGCTAATATCACATCTATCATACATCGATATCAAAACACTATCAATCATGGCAGGATCTTTCTGTGAAGCTCCAGAAAATTCCCTAGGACTTTGGAAGTGCTTCATTGACTGTGTTTTCATTCAATACTGTATAAATTAATTGAGGGGGTAAAAAGTCAGTTTACCCTTACTTCCCTAGAGTCCTCTTTCCAACCCTCCACCCATGCTATCACAATCATATTCTAAATAATAGACCAGTTGTCCCATCACTGCTTATAGAGTGAAGTTGGCTAATAGACGTAAAGGAGGTCACCCTTGGTTGTAAAATTCAATCACTTCGCTTTACTTTCTAATGTAAAATATTTCTCACCTCTTTGTGAACTAACCTATGACTTCTGAAGCAGAAGATATACCTCAAGACAGAGAAGTAGTCATTCTAGATATATTACACATAGAGAAAACTTTTTTTGTGTGTGGTACGTGGGCGTCTCACTGCTGTGGCCTCTCCCGTTGCGGAGCACAGGCTCCGGACGCGTAGGCTCAGCGGCCATGGCTCACCGGCCCAGCCGCTCCGCTGCATGTGGGATCTTTCCGGACCGGGGCACGAACCCGTGTCCCCTGCATCGGCAGGTGGACTCTCAACCACTGCGCCACCAGGGAAGCCCCAAAACATTTTTTTTTTTTTTTATCTTTTAGGACATGAGAAAAACTGAGCTTGTCATCTTATTTATTACTAGGTCCAACAGATTTTCCTGCTTGTGTGCTTCTTTCAATTGTGTTTTCTTCAAAGAATACTGTCACCTCATAGGATTTTGAAAACCATTTATGGAAGAGGAAAAAGATATTGGGGAAAATATCCTCAAATAAATATGACTTTCCAAAGCAGAACTTTTTAAAAATTTATCTTTACTAAGTTACTTTTATCAAACATTCTAACTGTATAATATCAAGTAATATAATATCTGTACACTGTCAAGTAGTGTATAAAAAAGGTAGTCACAGATATAATTACGTTTTAAAATACTTTTTGTATAAACATTTTAAAACTGTGAATTATAAAGTAGACCGATATGAAAAGTGCACATTTAATTTACCATCCCTGTCCAAAGCTAATATCAGTTCTTAATTTCATTTCTACTCTATGCACCACTTTAACCTAGGTGCAGGACAGCTCCATATCCAGTCTGGAGCCTTCTTGCATTAGCTGAATCAGCGCCAAGAATTACAGCCCCAAAGCAAAGAGAAATACCACGGATATCCATTTATGCTATAAAGTGTACTTTAATTCATCTTTAAACTTTTCCACAACACTGCATGGTCATGGCTCTCGTCTTGCAGTTTACACATATTTTCTATGCATTAATCATTTTTAAACACTACATATTAATATGCTAACTATATTTGATGTCTGTATAAGGGTCATATGTGTCTACTGTTTAGTGTATATTAGTATGTAATGTTTAATATACTATTGTGTATCTAATGTATGTCATAATAAAGATCTAGCCAATATGTATGGCTGATTCACTTTGTTATAAAGCAGAAACTAACACACCACTGTAGAGCAATTATACTCCAATAAAGATGTTAAAAAAAAAAAGACATAGCCAAACAAATTTTACACAGATTTGATAAGTATTCCCAGTAATATGACCTCACAGTTGCTTCCTTGTAGACAAGCTTTTAATGAAATTTAAAGTGTAATATGTGATTACAATGTGGAAATCATAAACAGGCATGCATAGGATAGATGTCCTTCAGTTAAATGAATGGATACCTGTGGTTAGAATTAAAATTTCCAGTGAAAACTTTTAAAGTGATTTAAATATTGTGCCTCAAACATTCATGAACTAAAAGATGAGATGTTTTAGGGAACTGCAGTAAATGATTCAAAGGTAATATGGTATAGCCATGACCTTGACAAGGTAGATGGCTGTAAAGACTTGGGAGAAAAAAAATTGTATATATAAACATACACACATACACACACATATATATATATATGCAGAAAACAAATCGAAGGCAAGATATACAACTGTTCACATATAATGTAGAATTTTAAATATACATGTATAAATAATCAAGAATAAGTTATCGTAAGTTTCAAATAAGTGATTGGTGTTATGGATCTTTGTTCTTCCACTAATTGGATAGATTTGTATGTGAATTTACCTTTTTCCTTACCCTGAGTCTAATCAAATGACATCATACCTCTTGCTGCCATTCTTAAGGGAACAAAAGCATAGAATATGAACATTAGAGGAATCGGTATTAAATGTCCTCCTCTCCCAGATGTCTTCCTTCCCAGAAACTTCCAAAGGCATACTATAATTGTAAGGCCCTCTGCCACTTGTGTCAGGATGGCTGATGTTTTTGATTTTATGGAGTTGCATCCCTGGGGGACTAGGACTGTCACGTAGTTTTTGTAACGTTGTATAGTTCTTAAAGTATGTTCTATACTTTTCAAAATTCTGTTCAGAAAATATTTTTTTAATTATTTAATGTATAGAAATAGAGGTTGTATTTGATAGTGAAATCATGTGCTCTATAGAGTTTGTGTGTGGACTTTGTTGCTAGATAACGTAGTTCAAGTTCTGGCTTCACCTTTAAGATTTGCTGGTTCTGGAGCAGATTTTTTGGTTATATTTTGTTTTAACTAGTTCTGTTCCTGAACTTTATTATCTATAACATTAGGAATAATAGCTATGTCTATCTTACAGGGTAACCACTGTGATTACCAGTGATAATATATGTAAAGTGCCTGGAGCAATAACTGGCACATAGCAATTAATCAATAAATGCTTGCTCTTTACAGGTACACAAATCCAAAACTGTCAAAAGTTGAGTATACTACTTGCTCATGTCATAAAACTATTTCATTATGAAATGTATTCATCAAAACAAAACTGGTTGTCCAAAATTCAAGGTGCCATGCGTACATGGGATAAATAAAAGAAATGAACCTACCAGTATATTTACAATATTTTACATGTGTAAAGGATGTAGAATGAGGGCTGCATGATATGGTACAGGCTACAGAAGCAATTGGTTAGATGTAAGCTGAATGTTGTAAACATTAGGAAGTTGAAGAGGAGGGAAATAGACATTTGAAGTAAGAGGACAAACATATACTAAAGCATGACGTTTCATTCATTCACTTATTCAAAACATATTTATTGATGACCTGCAGTATAACAGGTACCATCCTAGGCATTGAAATATAACAGTGACTTGAAGAAAGTTCTACCCTTATAGAACTTATATTCTACAGAAAAGACACAGACAAATCAAAAACATACATTTAAATGTATAATATGTCAGGTGTTTATAATTCCTACAGGGGAACGTAAAGCAAGATACGCACATACAGAGTGTGAGGTGGTGGGTTATCTCTTTGTACGGGGTGGTTAGGGATGGCCTCACTGATACGTAGCATTTGAGTAGAAGACAGAACGAAGTGAGGGAGGAAATAACAGTATATCTTGGGAAAGAATATTAAAAGCAGATAAAAAAGATATTTTCAAAATCTTGAAGTAAAGAATACTTTACCCTGATTGAGGAACATCAAGGAACAGAGTTGTTGTAGTAGGCTGGGCCAAAGAAGAGTATTAGAAAAGGTCAGAAAAATAGTGGTAAGCGAGATCATACAGGGCTATGCTGGCTATTAAAAAGAAATTTGGAGTTAGTCGGAAAGCCACTGAGATACTTTCAGGAGAATAGTTAAACTATAGGATATTGTTTGTTGACTCTTGGTATCCGTTTTTAAAAATTAATTAATTTATTATTTATTTATTTAATTTTTTTGGCTGTGTTGGGTCTTTGTTGCTGCACACGGGCTTTCTCTAGCTGCAGTGAGCAAGGGCTGCTCTTCGTTGCTGTGCACGGGCTTCTCACGCGGTGGCTTCCCTTGTTGCGAAGCACGGGTTCTAGGCGTGCGGGCTTCAATAGTTGTGGCACACAGGCTCAGTAGTTGTGGCTCGAGAGCTCTAGAGTGCAGGCTCAGTAGTTGTGGCACACGGGCTTAGTTGCTCCGCGGCATGTGGGATCATCCGGGACCAGAGTTTGAACCCATGTCCCCTGCATTAGCAGGCAGATTCTTAACCACTGCACCACTAGGGTAGTCCCTCTTGGTGTCCATTTTCACCTCTATTAGTTTTCTCTATCATATGGATTGAAAAGCTAAAAACTACATTTTCCAGACTCCCTTGTACTTAGGGATCTGGGTTTGGGTTTCACACGTGAGATAGATTCTCATCAGATTTGGAAAGCAAAAAGAGGCAGTGACCATCTTCCTACAAATTCTTTCTATTTCTGATGATTGAGAATATTGTGGTTTTCCTAATAGATACACTATTTTATAGTGGAAAAAATTGGAGGAAATAAACCTTCACAGATAAAGATCTGTGATTGCTTTTTCTGACCAGTTTGAGTACTGTGATGATCGTATTAGTAGGGCATGGGCTAAAGGTGGTTGATGTTATAAAGTGGCAAGAGAGTTAGTTGAATAATCTGCTTATGATCACTTGGAATAAAGGTAATACAAAAAGCAAGGTACCAATGGCATATTTATGATGATAACATGCAGCAAATTTGTATCAGAATTGGATCATAATCTCGGGGGTTTTAATTCTCTGACAAAGACATGGCCAGAAGGTCAAAAAGCTTCTATAACTAGAATGAAAATCTTTTAAAAAATACATTATCTATAACCACATGGCTGATATAGTCTAAAATCAGTTAAAAATTACAGTCTCCTCCTGTAGTTTGCTCTAATATAAATAATAGCCTTGCCACGACTCTTATATGATAGTTAGAGATTTATAGGGACTGTGTGCATTTATAAAAAAGGAAATAGGATGATTTGGGTGAACTCTACATATTATGAATCTTTCAATCGACCGAGGTTTTCTTCTCAGCAGAGTGTCATTCTATTTTGTGCGGTATGTCAACCCTAGCTTGATGACAAAGTTATCTCACCTGGAGGAGTTACTCAGCTAGAGGAAGGTGGTACTCCTCATTTACCAGATTATTACCCTTCATTGCTCTAGATGATAACTGGAGTCAGATCCCAGCATCATTCATGGGTAAAATTACAAAGACTGATCCAGGAGTAGACAGATTATTTATAAAAATATTTACAAGACTATTAATAATAAGTTTATGAACAATAACTCCAGTGATATTTCTCTGGATGGACGCTAAGAAAGTCATATTAGGAAAGAAGAAATATATCAGCCCATATTTATTGATGTGTGTGAACATACTGAAGATTTTCTGTCTAATGCATTAGCACAAAAACCTACTTGTAATAGACATCTGAAAATTGGCTGAAATATCTACTGAGTTAAAGCCTGTACTAAATTAAACCCAGACACAAGATTTTTATGTGATAAAGGCAAACAAAGACATAGATAGGATATTGTAAGTCACATATCATGTGATAGCAAGCTTAGTAAATGAGATGAACACTAGAATCATTAAAAAGCTTTGTGATATCTGTAATTTATAGGTCATAGATGAAGAACAGAAATGTGGTCATTGCAGTAGGCTCTCTTTGCTCAATGGTTACGATTAAATAACATGTGGCATCAAGCTGGGGAATGCACAGGATATTATTCTTTCCTACTACATGAATGACATCTTGTTAATTTGACCTACCGACAAGAAGTAGCAGTTATCCTATGCGCCTTAGTGATGTAAACGTGTGGAAAATGACTATTTCTGCAACCCCAATGATTCTATGGGTCACCTCCTAATGTTTTTGTACCAGAAATAAATATAAAGGGACATCTAAAATCATAAATGCAGTCAAGAACACTAATGGCTCAGATCCTGTAAGAATGAAGATTTGGCCCATTCAATATTAGATGAGAAAGTTGAGCTTACTGATGCCTGTGGTCCAAGGGAATGAAGAATGGATAGTGATGAGTCTGCTAAAGAAATACTGTAATATTTGAGATTATTTTCTGAGATTATATAGATGTATGTGTGTATATGTTTTAGTGTGTAGGCATTACACCATTAAAATTTTTTCTTGTATTCTACTATCACATGCAAAGGTATATTAGTTGTATTTAATTTTTAATCTAAAAAAGGGAATGAATATGAACATAACTATACTGTCTCATATAATGATCTGTAAGTTCAATTAAATTTAGAAACAGTCCAGCATTTGGACTTCCAATAATTGCTTAGCTATGTGACTGTTTTTGACAATGAGATAGTCATTTATGACTGTGCACAAGGGCTTGAAATGTCCTTGTGCATTGGGACTTGTCCTCTTGTACCTTGTCAGTGGCAAGAGAAGTGCTTCCACAGTATTGCAGCTTCTCTTTGAGCTTGGGCCTCAAAATGAATTCATGTGGTATAGATCAGTGCTTAAGCAAAGCAGGGATCTAAACCCTATGGAACCTGCTACTTGAAGCATAGAACTCATCCACTTAACCACAAACACATAGGGAATATATACTTATCATATGCCACTGAGATTTTATGGTTGGTTGTTTTACCATAGCTAATTGATGCAGTTAATATGATAACTGAAGTTACAGGGATGTTTAAAATGTGCTTCAGGAAGCCATACAGCTTAGTTGTTTGGAATTCTTGCTCCATTTTATGACATATCAGAGTTATCCCATATTGAATAATTTAAAAGATGTCTTTCGTATTAAAACAAATACTGCTTCTATTTAGGAAGAGAATAACAATATCTCATGGGTTCTTAAAATTAACTAGGAGACATAAAATTTTCTGTATACGGAGAATTGCTTCTGTTTATACCTTAAGTAAGCTCAATCTCATCTAAAATTAGGTGTATTATATATTAATGTGCAAAAGTTTGATGAGCATTATTATGAGCTTTGATAATTCTTAAAATGTTTTAAAGTAAGTTGCATGGTTGAACTTATTTCAGAAATACATCTCCAGCAGGATTGTGGAATATAGATGTGTATATGTCAGGGATCAAAGATTTTGCAATGCTGAGGGGCTAGTTTTAAGTTAGTGCAATAGTTCAGAAAAAACAATGACAAACTGTAGTAGCATTGTGACATTCTCCAATGATTAATTTGATGATGCTTAATGACATAAAAATATAGGGGAGGGCTTCCCTGGTGGTGCAGTTGTTGAGAGTCCGCCTGCCAATGCAGGGGACGCAGGTTCATGCCCCGGTCCGGGAAGATCCCACATGCTGCAGAGCAGCTGGGCCCGTGAGCCATGGCCGCTGAGCCTGTGCGTCCGGAGCCTGTGTTCCACAACGGGAGAGGCCACAACAGTGAGAGGCCCGCGTACCGCAAAAAAAAAAATAAAATAAAAACAATATATATATATATGAAAGAAAAAAGCGTCAAGGATGAATAAAAAAGTCCCTGTTTAGTCTATGAGATAGAAAGCAATCCAAGATTGAACGCAGTGTTGGCACTCTAGAGGTGGAGGATGATTATTCAATTTGTCTCTTTCATAACATTTGAGACTATTATTCAATAATTTAATTTAAATATATATTTTCCAAACTCTGGCAGGGGTACACAATCAGGGAATACTTAGTTAAGTTGCCAAATTTAATCTCATCCAGAAAGATGACATATTTTAGTTTGTAATACTCCTATTCATTGAGGAGTAACAACCAAGGATAGTAATAACATCCAAGGAAAGGTATATGTAGACAATATGCTATGTTTAAAAAAAATCTTCATGAATAAATAAAGCAGATACCAACTCCCTTGTTTCTAGAACTAGTACTCTCTCTACTCTCAGATGGCAGTGTTGAGCATCTGCAAAGACAGGATATCAATTAGCTAATGTCTCAGTTGTCCTCCCTAAATTTGAATCACTTTCAAGAAATATACTGTTATATTGGGACACAGAGAAATTATATTTCCAACATTGCTCATGAAATTAATCTCAAGACAGAAATAAGATACAAAAACGATAGAAAAGTTCTCCACTAGATGAGTGTTGAAAAGTGAAACAACTAGTGTCAAACATTAACAAAAGAAATCTTCGATTCTCCCCTGCAATGAAACTCATCATAGTGCAGTGTCAGCCTAAATGGCCTTTGCATTTGCATTACTTAATCTCTTCATAGAGAAACAGGAAGATAACTAAGACATTGTCAGATCTCAGATCAACAGGGAATAGTAATCATGGATTGAGCATCATTTGCCCCAGCAAAGGAAGCTGAATGAAATTAAGGTTGTTATATCCTAAGAACAAACTATAGCTTGCACTAACTTTAGCCGCACACTGTGACTTGCAGAAATTTCAGGCAGATGAATATCATCTCTTCTGAGTTGGCATGGTTTCTAGAAATAATATTTTGTTACAATAAATAGGCCTTTCTTGATCAGTGAGTAAACATCCAGACATGTCCCTTCAACAGTTATACTACTTGTAAATCACATAAAGGGTAGCTAGACTGGCATACAGTAATGAGTGGAGAGGCAGAATATTAAGACTGGATTAAGAGTTCATTCCTTGGACTTAATAAGGATCTAGGATTGTGTCTCATTTGTGTCACTAACTGCAGGACACTGGGTTGGACAAGGTACTAAGCTAATATAAGCCTTAGGCTCCCTAAATAGAAATAAAATAAAATTTGCGTAAGGATTATGTAAGGTAATATATATTAAAGTTGTAACAGTTTTTAAAGCATGAAATAAAGAGGCAGAAAATTGTAGCTGTCAGTGATGACAGAATACTGGTCATGGTGGTTTTGATGTTATTTTTCTAGTTAGAACTCCCTAGTCCAATACACGTTTGTTGTAGTCCTTTGGCTTCCTGGTGAACTTACAATATGAGACAATTTGATTAAAAAGGATTACTTAGAGATTTTATAGGATTCTGTGACTCAATACACATTAAAGTAAAAAAGGCCCAGTATAAGTCTGAATCAGAGAAGAAGTTTACAAAGATTTCATAAATTGGAAATATAATTCTCCATATTCTGTAAAATCCACTATTTTTCCTTCCCAACACTACAACCACCCATGTATGGGTCCAGTGAGTAGAGAATGGGGGACTTGTGAATAAAATAATACAGGGAAAGGGGATTGAAAAGCACAGGAGAGAGAGTGTTCTGATTTAGATTAGGGGTTAGCGAAAGTCTCACTGGTGGGGTAACAACTGAGGAGAGATATGAATGAATGGAGGAGGACCCTTTCTGGCAGGAGGATTTGTAGGAACTGAGGCCACAAGCAGAAGCAATGTGAAGCAATCAAGAAACATCAAGGCCAGTGTGACTGGAGCCCCCTGAGCAGAGGAGAGTGATGGGACACTAGGTGATGAGTTTGGACTTAAGGAATAGGACACTTACGAGGAAAGGAATGAAATGCTGTGATTTGCATTTTTTTCTTTAGTTTTTATTCCTTTACTAAAGATTTAGTTCCATATCTCAACTTAGAGATCACAGACATAAGTTAATTCAGAAGAGTACTTTCTGATGTTGAAATGATAGTCACTTTTAGAATACTTTCTCATTATTAAGATGTACAAAGTAGCAGCTTTTCTAGTGAATTCCTGCCTAGTTGCACTTTCTTATCTTCCTTTTAGATACAGAAGGGTCTAAGGCCAACACTGTAATATATTCAAGAAATGGCCCAAGTTCAGGCTCTGTAATGGCTTACCAATCAGCTAGTAACTGCCGATCACCATTCTATTATTTCTATTATAATCAGTGAGAAGATTTCCTCTCCAAACTTGTCGGAAGCAAACTTTTATCTCCTGGAGTATGCTTCCTTTTCTGATACCTTTTTCATGGTCAAGTCTATCTATAGTACCCACTAGTCTCTCTTAAGAAAACATCCAGAAACTTCTGTAACACTCAAAATATAGTATCACATCAAAACTCTTTATTCTGTAGGAAAAATCACAGTTCCTAAAACTTATAATGGTGAAGAAATAACGGAATCATATTTTAAAAGAGGCTGTTCCCATAGAGATTTCATCACAGCCATCTCTATGGCAGATGGTTAGATTATTATTAGAATGATTATCCGTATTATTCCATTGATAACGTGATTGATAGCTTTTATATTCAGACCAAAAGAGGAAATAAGTCATTAAGTTGCTGTGTCACGGATTGCCAAGACCACCCCCAGGTTTAGTGATTCATTAGAGGGATCACAGGACACAGCATACAGTTGTATTTATGACTATGATTTATTATTATGAAAGAGTAGAAAACAAAATCAGAAAAAGTGCACATGGGGTGAAGTCCTGAGGAAACCAAGTACAAGCTTATGAGAGTCCTAAGAGTTCTCTCTCTTGGAATCACACAAAGTGCACTTAATTCATTCATCAGTGGATTAAGAAAACACATGGGTAATGTTGTCTACCAGGGAAACTCATTAGAGACTCAGTGCCAGCATATATGTTTGGGGGTATTCACATGAAAAACTGCTTATCATGTTAAAAATTTCCAGACTCCCGGAAGGAAAGCATGTGTTCAGCATAAACCTTATTGTTTGCATAAAATGTTTAGACACAATGAGCCACTCTAATCTAACTAGGAAATTGTGGGAACCCTCCTGAAAACCAAGTTTCCAGATGCCAGCCAATGGCCAACCTTTCAAGCAGGTCTTTCTAAGAACAGCTATCTCAGAACCGACACAACTATTTTTATCTGCTTTTGACAATCTGAAAATTTGATCACAGTCTGGCAAGGTGATTACTGTGTAAGAGTTGTACATGTGTTCATGTGCATACATAGTGTATATAGTATTATGTGTGTATGTATATATACACATGTGTATATGTATATGTATATGGTCAGTTCACTACTACTACGAAGACAAATAAGTAAGATAATAGTATAACATATGCTGAAAGCAATGCTGGGGTTAGTGGTACTATTTTGGATAAGAGAAGATCAGTTAAAAAAAAAGTCTCTTAAAAAGAGTTATTTGAGTAGAGACTGGAACGAACATGAGGAGTAAGAATAAACATTGAGAGTCACAGACATAAAAAACAAACTTGTGGTTACCGGGGGGCAAGCTGGAGGTGGGGAGGGATAAATTGGGAGATTGGGACTGACATATATATATATATATATATATATATATATATATATATATATATACATACATACATACATACACATAACTAATAAGGGCCTACTGTATAGCACAAGGAACTCTACTCGATACACTGTAATGACCCACATGGGAAAAGAATCTAAAAAATAGTGGATATATGTATATGTATAACTGATTCACTTTGCTGTACAGCAGAAACTAACACAACATTGTAAATCAACTATACTCCAATAAAAATTTTTTTAAAAAGAAAAAAAAACCCATTAAGAGTAAGAATATTTGAGGAAGAGAGAAAAGTAAAAGCAAGGGTCCTGGGGCAGATGTTTGCTAGCAAATTAAAGAAACAGAAAGAAGGCCAGTGTGATTTGAGCAGGATGAGCCATGAGAAGAATGGAATGATATGAGGCCAAGAAAGGTTGACAGAACTGAGAGCCTACTAGGTCAGGGTAAAAATCTTTTATGTTAAAATATGTTTTCAATCAAATTTGCAGGGAGATGGGAAGCCATTGGAAGACTTAAGGAGAGGAGTGTCATGACCTGATTTAGGTTTTAAAGAATTGTTATGGAAACTGTACAGCAAATAGTTTATAGGGGTGGGGGTGAAAGCAGAGAGATAATATAGGAAGCTACTAGAGTAGTTCAAGAAGTATAAAGTTTTTATTTTAAGAGGTTTTTAAGATTTATTAACCATTCCAAGCAGAATTCAGTAAAAGAAAAATCCCATTCACATGAATCTATTTACATGTGTTCCTTTGAAAAAAAGAAGGAGAGGGTTAAAGACTTCACTCAGAGGCTTTAGAGCTTGAAGTAGTGATTAAAGATAGAAAAGAAAAGGTGATGTTTCATTTTCCTGCATAAGAAAAGAAAATCTCAATTCAAAATGCATAAATGTGAGTTGAATCCTTTCTACCATAAAATATGAACTGTGGTTGTTTTGATTAATGCTTTATCAATGTTTTAAATATCTCAGGTATTATTTCTCTGAGATCTTTGGAAGAATTTTTAAACTAGGAAAGCAAAGAGATGATCTGAAATGCATACTTTTATACCCTTTGTATAAGAATATCAGAGAACTTACAGTTTCAACATTCTACTCAGGCACTTAATTTATAAAAAACAACTTTCTCATTGCAATTACAGACTAAGATTTTTCATTAAAATATTATATCTCTTAGTTATGGAAAATAAATATATGACTTATTTTTATTCTCTTTAAGGTTATCAATATTACTTATTAACATAAGGAAAAAGATCTAGAAAATAAATTATTTTTAAAAAGAACAAAATTCCATTGTATTACAATTTTTGCAATATACATAAACAAAATCACACAGACTGTATTGGACTTGGTGATTTACAACAGAGACAGAAAAAATTTATGTAAATAAATATTATGTGACAAAGCAAATGAATAAATAGTCACTTGATTCCACAGTTTTAGGGGTTTTACAAGGATGATCACAGTATCTGTGACTCCGGTATCTTACCAGCTGTAAATATAATACAGAACTATCTTGAGGAATTCAGTGGTTTTTCTCTCCAGATAATTAAAAGTAGGAGTATTCTTTTGGAGGTGAGAAAATTACAATGCCTGCCCTCTACACACACACCAATACTTGCTGAATATGTTCAATGCATGAAAGTTTGTGTATGTATATTCAGAGGTTTTTTTACACATATGTACATATGAGCATTTTGAATATAAGTACATGGCAATGTGCATGTATGTATGCAAACATGTTAAATACATTGCATATATGGTAATAGCTAACATTTATGTAAGGGTTACTATAATCCAGGTATTCTGTTTATATTGTATGTTATTCAAATGGATACCTACTGTAATTATTAGATAGCCATTCTTATTTCAATTTTAAAATGATAAAAACAAGGTACATAATGGATAAAAAATGTGCCTATGATCATCCATTTAATGAATAGTTGAACTGAGAATCCCCAAGAAGTTCAAATCCAAAGTCTTTGGTTTTAACCATTATGCAGTACCACTTCTAATATATACATATGTCCCCTAGATGTTTGGACCTTACTATGTAGAGAAGTAACTATTAGATAAGCAGATTGGATACATTCTGAGCAGTTTATTACAAGACAGCGAATAGAGACCCATGCTCAGGAAGGTCTCTGCAGCCCTCTAATGAAAGCCCCACCACATACTTCATCCCTGGACCGAGAAAAAATAGATAAACTTTCTGAGACAAGTATTAGTAAGCTTCCACTATTTATGCACATCTTAGGAAACAACTGGAGATGTTAGATAATGTGATGGAGAGAAATAATAAGTGACTTGGTTTCCTACTTGTAATCCAGAGATTATCTGTGAAGATTATACAATACACACTAGATCTTAGATAAAAGCAAAGAAACTTTGGTGGGTGACACCAGGGAAGAGTTAGCATTTTGTTCTTCAAGTTATTGGTATACATTTGACTAGCATTGACTGAAATTTCAAATACAACACACAGAGAACAGGCAAAGTTTTAAGGTATTGTTTTAAACAAAAAGTAAACACAGTTTTTACTCATAAACACACACTGGTTTAAAAAATATACTGAACTTTTTAAAGTTTGAAAAAATAGTCCATGCCCAGAAACATCCAATGCTAGTTCCAATCATAAGAACATTCCACCTATTGTTGCTGGGGACAAATGAAATATTCCAATTTCCTTGACATTATAGTTAAGTTATGATTTCTCTAATAACGCACATTCTTTTTTTTTAGCATAGTCACAATGTGTATCATGTGACATACTTGCTTCCTTCATTTGCATCCAATTAAAATATACCTTGGATATAAATCAGAATAATATATAAAATTCCTTTAGGGTTCTCTGTATATGCAGCCCTGCTGAAACGAATCCACTCTTTGGGCATCCCATGAATGACTCCAATGTAACTCCTTAGTCTGGGTCCAACAGTAGCCAAATGAGCAGACATGAACCATTCATGTCCCTGAATGAAGATGGACAGGAACCAAGCCTGTAGATGAGGCAGGTATCGATGTCTAAATCAAATGGTAGCTTTGGTCACTGCAACTATGTTGGGACTTCACTCAAGAATAGTATCTCATGATTTTAGAATCTTAATATCTCGTGCTTTTAGAGTTCTTGTGTATATAATCCTGTGAACAGTTAAAAAATAAAATAAAATAAAATCACAGAACCATGACAGGAATGAAGACACAGACATAGAGAAGGTACTTGAGGACACGGGGAGGGGGAAGGGTAAGCTGGGACAAAGTGAGAGAGTGGCATGGACATATATACGCTACCAAATGTAAGATAGATAGCTAGTGGGAAGCAGCAGCATAGCACAGGGAGATCAGCTTGGTGCTTTGTGACCACCTAGAGAGGTGGGCTAGGGAGGGTGGGAAGGAGACGCAAGAGGGAGGAGATATGGGGATATATGTATATGTATAGCTGATTCACTTTGTTATGCCGCAGAAACGAACACAACATTGTAAAGCAATTACACTCCAATAAAGATGTGAAAAAATAAAAATCACAGCAAGAAAACCAAAAGGTATTCAACACCTATTCTTACATTTTGCTGTGTCATATTATTAGGCATGGATACATGCATGGATATGTGTACCACACATGACAGGGATGAACATATAGAGGCACATATGCTTAATGTATGTGCTAACAAACATGAATGTGCCCAAATGCCAGAAACCACAAACGAATATAGAACACATACCTAAGAGAATGCCCACAGTAGGACTATACAGAGTAATATCCACTCATAGAAGGAGACATATTTACATAAATACAAACACAATCAGGATTAATGATTTTCAGCTAATAGATGAGATCTCGAAGAATGAAACAGATGCATTCCAGAAGGATGTGAAATTTATTAGGAAACTCAAACACCAAAAAGCCTTTAAATCTTTACTCCCCTGATGAAGTGGTAATGAAAGGAGAAATGAGAGGCTGTGGACATAATTTTGTGAGGAAAAGAGATGTGTGCTAACTGCTCATCAAAAAGCTGTTCTGCCTTTCCACAGGAAGTGTGAGCATATTTCTTCCAGAGTTCTGATTTCCCCAAGCTGCAATCAATTCTTTAATCCCTTACTCTGTGTATTCAAATTAATCTGAAAACACATAAATGAGACTCTCAATTTACTAACAGGAGACTAAATTTTGAGAAAATTCATTTTTCAAGCAGTCTAGAGGTCATCACATTCATGATCACCTAATTCACTTCCCTGGACACATGTAGCTGTTCTCACTTAAGGAAAGGAAAGGTACAGTCTGCACTGTCATATCAGAAGTTTAAGATCAAACTTTCTTTCTTTCAAATGCACTCAATTTTTTATACATTCCCTGGCTTTAATGTAAGCATGTGCATAGTTCAATGGCTAGACCCAAATCCACTAAGTAAATTTTATTTAAACATCTTAAATCATAATAGCAAGCATCCTTAGCAACATCAATTTCAGGAATTAAGAGTATACCTTATGAGTGTGCTGATGTGTTAATCACCCCTTCATTTACCAACATCTCCCCTACACTTCTGTCACTCTTTGTCAAAAACAACATGCCCTGTGGCTCCTGAATGAAGAGTCTACATTGTGTTTGTCTTATACAACATTCCCTGTGGCTCCTGAATGAAGAGTCTACATTGTGTTTGTCTTATACTGGAAATACGATCACTTGACAATATGGAAACTGGGCAACACACATGTACCAGTTTACAGATTCAGATAACTGTTTCAGTAAAGGACACAAGTAGGATCTCTGGGGAGTTTCTGCTCAAACATCTCTATAATGCTTGGGACAAATATTGAAATAGCCTAAGGGGAGATGAACTGAAATTCCCAGGATGGATGTTTATCACCTTGGACCTGCTGCTCACTTAAAAAGGGATAAGGGTAGAGCCTGGAGAGAGGTAGAACTCCCGTACTCAATTTTGCTCTATCCTTTAAACTTGAACAGAACAAATCTGCTAAATATATGTCACTAGAATAATGCAAATGAAATATTTTTCTAATAGCCAGACTTTACATAATAATAGGGTTAAAGAATAAGAAAAAAAGGAACACATGTTCTAGCTCTTTCTTCTCTCTCTTGGTAGAGATACTGACCATGGAAGCTAGAGATCTGCTTATTGTATAACCAGGAGCAGTTTACTATCCCTGTGGGATGGAGGGTGGGCATTGCTGGGAAAAAGTGCACTTCATTACCTGTTCTTCTCAAGACACTCCTGTGTCTAAGTGGCATGAAGTAGAATGTTGTAACTAAGGAAATTAAGCAGTTTGGTTTGAGCTAAGATAGATGAAGAGAAAACACATGTACACAGAATTTTTATTTGTGTTGATGCTGCCATGGTACATGGAAACCACTCCAGCCATAGAAAATTTTAATTTCAAACTTCTGGTCTTCTAATATGCACACAAACTCTAGAGATATACTGGAGAGAGTGGGAGAGAAAGAGAGACAGAGATAGATTATAAAATGTCTAAGGGAATAAATTAAGTTTAAAAGTTTAAAAGTTTTAACCCAATCAACCTCAGAAGTCTTAGCTTGCACAGACTAAGAAGCAAAGGCATTTGTCTCAAATGCTGCTCTCATTCTCTACCCACCACATTTCCAAAATTATTTTTAGTTGAATCCCAGAATATGCTTTCAAATATTTCAAGGTAATATCTGAAAACTACAAAATTTCATTTTGGAGGTTTTGAAAATCTACATAGAATGTTAATTAAGCTTAACTCAAATGCCTTTTCCTAGGTGAAATCATCAGACAACTCAGACAAGTTCTGATCCCTTTGTGCTAAAATCTTAATGCTTTTCTTGGTAGTAGTTACCACTGTTTGTAATTAGGTGTTTAATTGCATGCTATGTTGTTTAGCGGCTGCCTCTTCCACCAGAATGTAAGCTGTGTAAAGACAATGCTCTAACTTTTTCTGGAGAAACAGTGGGAGATACTGATTAAACACATGAACTCCAGCAACATATTACCAGTCAGTGTCCCAGTTCATCCTCTTACTACAAGTGTAATGATGGGCAAGTTGTGCAACATCTTTGTAATTGCTTCCTCCTCTATAAAATAAGGAGTAATATAGTATCTACTTCCCAGGATGTTGTAAGGATTTCACAGGTAGCATATCTCCTGAAACCACAATCATGAAAAAGACACTTTAGAGTATGCTGCAGTGTGGGTTCCTTTGTTAATTTAAGCATAATTATGAGGATAAAATTCTTTGATCATACATTGTTTATTAAATTTGAAAATTAAAGAAAATGATTGATGACTGGATATCAGCAACATCCAGTATCCTGTCTAATACCTTGATCTTATTGATAAAAACACCTGTAAATCTGTTTTGTGTGTGTGTGGTTCTCAGAAAACTTAGTGAAATAGTGTTCATAAAATTTTCAGTGTTTCTCAGGGGGAAAAGAAGAGATAAGTCCAAAATAATTATAACTTGTCAGTATCATGTCTTAACTATCTTATCAGCATAATAGCTATCGTAGAAACAGACTTTCACGTTGTGAGAATACAAAGCAGATGTGAATCCTTGATGGAGTTCTTGCCACATTGCTCAAGTTACAAATAGCACTCATCCTGTCTTGGGGGGAAAAAAAACAGAAAATACTCCAGATGACTGCAAATGCTGAAATCAAGGAGAATTGCCCCCTTTCCTATATTATGGTAAAAAGCAGCATTTTCATAGTATAAATAGAACTTGGCTTGAGAAGTTATCCCAGGAACAGCATGTTGCCTGTGGAAACAAATTTACCTGCAAATAGTGCCAACAGGGTTTGCCTGGGAACCTCAGCTGCACCAGAAGGTCAAAGTAGCAGAAAACTGAATTGTCAGTGTCACTAAAGCCTGATAAACAGGCCAGACCCATAGAATGTACAATGCCAAGAGTGAATGTACTACTCTGGTGGGGGACGTTGATAATGGTGCAGGCTATGCATGTGAGGCCAGGAGGTGTAGGGGAAATCTCTATATGTTACTCTCAATTTTGCTGTGAACATTAAACTGATCTAAAAAAATCTTAATAAAAAAATAGCTATCAGAAAATTAGTAATAGACAGAAACCTCCTCAACTTTATAAAGAACATCCACAAAAGAAAAAAAAAAAAGCCTACAGCTGACATCATACTTAACGGTGAATGCTTCCTCTCTAAGATCAGGGACGAGGCAAGAGCACACTCACCACTGCTGTTCAACAGAATGCTGCAAGTTCTAGCCAGCACAGTAAGTCAAGAAAATGAGATTAAATGGTTACAGATTGAAAAGGCATGTCCCTATTTGTAGTTGGCATGATTTTCTATGTATAAAACTCAAAAAACTTAAAAAATTTAAAACTAAGTGAGTTCAGTTTGTCTGCAGGA
This sequence comes from Monodon monoceros, assembly GCF_005190385.1. Lineage (NCBI taxonomy): Eukaryota > Metazoa > Chordata > Mammalia > Artiodactyla > Monodontidae > Monodon > Monodon monoceros. The sequence continues at coordinate 75,526,164 of NW_021703784.1, read as the reverse complement.
TAAAATGTACATATATCTTATATAAACTGCATTTAGAGTAGCAATAAATATGTGGTCACCAACATTAAAAATACAATACCATTTATATAGCCCCAAAATGAAGTAACTAGTTATCAATCTAACAATAGATTTACAGGACTTATATGCTGAAAACTACAAAATACTGAGGAAAGAAATCAAAAGTGTCTAAATAATTGAAGAAACATGCAGTGTTATGGACTGGAAGGCTAAACATAGCAAAGATGAAGATTCTCCCTAAATTGATCTATAGCTTTAAAGCTATTCCTGTCAAAACTTCAGCAAAGTTTTTGTAGACATAGAAAAATTATTCTAAAACTCATGTTGAAAGTAAAAGGCCCTAGAACAACTAACATAATTTTCAAAAAAGAAAAATAAAGTGGGAAGAAACAATCCTCCTAACTATATAGTTAGGACTGTGTGGGAATTGGCTGAGGGATATACAAATCTATGGAATAGAATAAAGAACTCAGATACAGAGGTCCACAAATATACCCAATTTGGGTTTTTTTTTTTTGTTTTTTTTACATCTTTATTGGAGTATAATTGCTTCACAATGGTGTGTTAGTTTCTGCTTTATTACAAAGTGAATCAGTTATACATATACACATGTTCCCATATCTCTTCCCTCTTGCATCTCCCTCCCTCCCACCCTCCCTATCCCACCCCTCTAGGTGGTCACAAAGCACCGAGCTGATCTCCCTGTGCTATGCGGCTGCTTCCCACTAGCTATCTATTTTACGTTTGGTAGTGTATATATGTCCATGCCACTCTCTCACTTTGTCACAGCTTACCCTTCTCCCTCCCCATATCCTCAAGTCCATTCTCTAGTAGGTCTGTGTTTTTATTCCTGTCTTACCCCTAGGTTCTTCATGACATTTTTTTTTCTTAAATTCCATATATATGTGTTAGCATACGGTATTTGTCTTTCTCTTTCTGACTTACTTCACTCTGTATGACAGACTCTAGAGACTCAACCTCATTACAAATAGCTCAATTTTGTTTCTTTTTATGGCTGAGTAATATTCCATTGTATATATGTGCCACATCTTCTTTATCCATTCATCCGATGATGGACACTTAGGTTGTTTCCATCTCCTGGCTATTGTAAATAGAGCTGCAATGAACATTTTGGTACATGACTTTTTGAATTATGGTTTTCTCAGGGTATATGCCCAGTAGCAGGATTGCTGGGTCATATGGTAGTTCTATTTGTAGTTTTTTAAGGAACCACCATACTGTTCTCCATAGTGGCTATACCAATTCACATTCCCACCAGCAGTGCAAGAGTGTTCCCTTTTCTCCACACCCTCTCCAGCATTTATTGTTCCTAGATTTTTTGATGATGGCCATTCTGACTGGTGTGAGATGATATCTCATTGTAGTTTTGATTTGCATTTCTCTAATGATTAATGATGTTGAGCATTTTTTCATGTGTTTGTTGGCAGTCTGTATATCTTCTTTGGAGAAATGTCTATTTAGGTCTTTTGCCCATTTTTGGATTGGGTTGTTGGTTTTTTTGTTATTGAGCTGCATGAGCTGCTTATAAATTTTGGAGATTAATCCTTTGTCAGTTGCTTCATTTGCAAATATTTTCTCCCATTCTGAGGGTTGTCTTTTGGTCTTGTTTATGGTTTGCTTTGCTGTGCCAAAGCTTTGAAGTTTCATTAGGTCCCATTTGTTTATTTTTGTTTTTATTTCCATTTCTCTAGGAGGTGGGTCAAAAAGGATCTGGCTGTGATTTATGTCATAGAGTGTTCTGCCTATGTTTTCCTCTAAGAGTTTGATAGTTTCTGGCCTTACATTTAGGTCTTTAAGACCTGTATGCAGAAAATTATAAGACACTGATGAAAGAAATTAAAGATGATACAAATAGATGGAGAGATATACCATGTTCTTGGATTGGAAGAATCAACATGGTGAAAATGACTCTACTACCCAAAGCAATCTACAGATTCAATGCAATCCCTATCAAACTACCACTGGCATTTTTCACAGAACTAGAACAAAAAATTTCACAATTTGTATGGAAACACAAAAGACCCCAAATAGCCAAAGTAATCTTGAGAACGAAAAACGGAGCTGGAGGAATCAGGCTCACTGACTTCAGACTATACTACAAAGCTACAGTAATCAAGACACTATGGTACTGGCACAAAAACAGAAGTATAGATCAATGGAACAGGATAGAAAGCCCAGAGATAAACCCACACACATATGGTCACCTTATCTTTGATAAAGGAGACAGGAATGTACAGTGGAGAAAGGACAGCCTCTTCAATAAGTGGTGCTGGGAAAACTGGACCAGGACATGTAAAAGTATGAGATTAGATCACTCCCTAACACCATACACAAAAATAAGCCCGATTTGTTTTTTACTGAGCAATCTGACATTGAAATCAGTTTGGTGGGTCTTATTCCAAGTATATTGAATGCATTTCAACTTCCTGATTCTGTCATTGATTTCCTTCTCATTTGATTCCAATAACAATCAGTGATATGAAACAAGGGTATATTTTAGATAATATTACGTGTTCAAAAAAATAAAAATAGTATATAATAGTATTTTAGCATTTTATATAGTACATACTATATAATAGAAAATATATACAAAAATAATCATTGTGCATTTTCACAATTCTTTCTCTGTGTTGGAGTTTAAATAGAAGCCCAGACTTTACAGAGATAATTACATAAAATTATTGCTCAGACACCAAGTCACTGGAAATTATTCAGGCTCATTGAAGGATTTTTGGAACTCTACAGTTTTAGACTTTCCTCTCCCTTCCTCTGTCATAAGCAGAATCAACCTGGAGATGACATGGACTTGTCAAGGTGGCTCTCTTCTCCCAGCTGACGAGAAGATGAAACTTGGCTAAATTTGTTAGAATTTGAGTTCACTTTATATTCAAATTATTTAAGTCATAGTTTCAGGGTTCAGTTAATGAATTCCCCATTTATTAGAACTCTCTGGAAGATTCAAGTTACATTTTTGAAGCTTCCCCCAAAACCTGTAGCAGGATTGAAGGTGACCCAAGTTGTGCGCATTTAGAACTCCAGAGAACAAAGCACAGTGCTTATAGGGTAGGACTTTCTGACACACCCACTGGACCTGGTAGATGAGTGACATTATAATTAAAATGACTTTATACTGATGAACTTGGACGCATCTATCCAGAGCCAGAGAATAGATGCAGTAGCTCAGGGTTTTTTAATTAGTTTCATAAAAAATAATTTACAGCCTTGCCCCCTGAAGGACAGCCTTCTGTAGTTGCCAACAATATTCATATGCTACCTTTAAGAAAAAGCTTTCATTTCAGGGTAATATGATAACAAATCTGTAGGTACAAATTAAACTGGATAAATTATTATTTTTTGTTTTTGGTTGTTTTTCTTTCTATTTTCTGGTCAGAGGGTTTAATGAGCAAACTTACAAAATAGACTGTCTCCTGTCTTGTGATAAATGAACATTAAAATGATAAAAATATACGATATATTCCTTGTGCTAGTCCTTTGTAGTGTGCAAAAGTTGGCAGGATAGACAATTGGAGGAAAATATAGGTTGGAAAATAAATCAAGCTTCAGGTATATGCATTTTGGTCATAAAAAGAAAGAAGAGGGGCTTCCCTGGTGGTGCAGTGGTTGAGAGTCCGCCTGCCGATGCAGGGGACACGGGTTTGGGCCCCGGTCCGGGAAGATCCCACATGCCGCGGAGCGGCTGGGCCCGTGAGCCATGGCCGCTGGGCCTGCGCGTCTGGAGCCTGTGCTCTGCAACGGGAGAGGCCACAACAGTGAGAGGCCCGCATACCGCAAAATAAAAAAAATGGGGATGGGGTTGATATTGGGGAAGATTAGATATTAATGTGCACTCAGCCATTGTTTATTTTAGGTTCTGCTTCTCATCTCACCTTCAAAAGTCTTAGATTAGCTCCCAGCATCTCTTTCCCAAATTGTTACGTTAAATCCTCTAACTCTTTTGAGCTGCATATTTCTCTAATCTATCCATAGTCAGCTTGAAAAGGTGTTTTTCTAAACCACAAATTTTATCAGATTATGTAATACACAAAATTAAATCTAAACAAGACAAAAAGTACTAACTTACTGCCAAAAGTTATGACCTCCCATTTCCCTGTAGGATAACATCTAGATTTCATAATTCAGTTTGTCTACATTTAGAGCCTTTTATCCAAGAGCACCATTGTTAAGTCCCTATTACTAAGGTGCATGAAATGCTGTAAACTCAGCTTGTTCTTCTCCGAGCCTACCCTGCACGTTCACATTTTCTAGACCTTGCTCAGCACTCCCTAATGTGGTCCCATGGCTAATGACTATCTTTTGAAGAGCAGTTTAAAGGACAAATCCCCAAGCCTAATAAATTCTGTGTAGTTAAAAGGTTATAAGCATCCTTTCTATCCTGCTATTTCCCCTGCTCCTCCATCAGAGAACATGATCACATAACTTCAAAGTAACTAAGTCTAAATTTGTCTCCTCAAATATTCTTGTGAGTATAACACCAAGGAATGCAACAGATGTATATGAGTATAGATATAGTGGGTAGTTGATTAAATTTATGGAAGAACTACTTTCTAATTAAAGGAAACAAAAAATGAAAGTGGTAAGTTTAAGAATTAAACAAGGGACTTCCCTGGTGGTCCAGTGGTTAAGACTCCTCACTTCCACTGCAGGGGGCACAGGTTCCATCCCTAGTCAGGGAACTAAGATCCTGCATGCTGCAAGGCCAATACATACATACATACATACATACATACATAACTTGAGTTTTAAAAAAAAGAATTAAACAAGAGAGTACAATGAAAGGATAGGCACAGGTCTTCAAAATACTTACCTTGATTAGTTAAAAATTCAGCCTGATTAGAAAAAGTACCTGTCTTTGGAAATTAAGTAATAAAATATGCAGTTTGATTGGACAATCATTCAGAAATTCAGCTGCTTCAATATATGGCTTGCCCATTTAATTATACAGAAGACCTATGGAGGACCATAGCTGGGTCTGTAAATTATGAAATGGGATGAGCCACGAATGCATCTTCATTAAAACGATTACACATCATCTCACTTACATACAAATTTCCACCAATACTACCCCACTAATCTGTTTATTTCTGTGCTTTTTGACAACAATCTGCCATCTGCCAAAATGTGATAATCTAGCAGCAAAGCCATGCAAGATAACACCAAAACTATGTAGGTAAGGAAATCCCTCTAATTTCTGATCTCTCTGCGTGAAAAATAGCACACAATCCATGATGGGATGTGTGTTATACTGGTGTGTCTCCAAATAATCAATAGAATTACACTGTAGTAAGGAGAGAACAGATTTTGATCTGATTTGTGTCCCAACTTCATCTAGTACTAGCTGTAAAAATATAAGTTAAACAATATACTAAACATAGTAATCTAAAATACTTCTGGATTCCTAAAAGTTTGTGTTGTGTAGGATAGTGAAATTAAGCACCAATGACAAAAATTGAGATTACTAACTACAAAATTTGACATTAAAACAAATAAACTAAAAAACCATTCAGCTACCATCTTTTACATCTGAACACACAAAACACAAGAAATATCCAATATCAAAATAAACTAGCAAGCTTTAAATTAAGAAAGAAACAAGAAAATGATTCATGGAAAAGTCACTATTTTATTCCCTGTTTTCTCATTCCTTCAGGTTCTTATGATTTTGGACTGTAGAAAACATTATCACAAACTATTCCTTGTTTGTGGATTGGTACTGGGGAAACAGACTTAACCTCTACTGATTTCTTTCCTCTTTGTAAAAATGGGTATAATGATACTTATTCTTAAAATGTTGACACAGATCAAAATATAATAATAGATGCAGCACATCTTTGGGGAATGCACAGTAGATACAAAACAAATGTGAGTTAATTTCTGGTCCCTTTCTGGAGGTTAACAATATAGCAGAAAAAGTGAAGAGGTTACACATCCCAGGTTCAAATTCCTTTACTACTTATTAGCTGTCTGAACATGGGAAAGTTGCTTTATATGACTGATGTTCTGATTCTTCTTCTGTAAAGCAGATAAAACAACGCTTATTTTAAAGGGCTGTTAAAAGATTAAATATAATATATGAAGATTTCTAATAAAATACATTATCCAAAGTAGGTACTCAGTTAAGTTTAGTTTGTTCCATTCCTCTTCTTTTCTCAGCCTTCCTTTCTTTCAGTCAGAATGTCTATATGTTAACAATAAATATATGGGTCCTATGAAGATGCAAACAGCAATATTTATATTAATTTTGCTATTTTTGGTGACATCACATTGGATAAAATGTAGCTCTCAGATCATCAGACCAGACATTCTGAGCTACCATTTGGAAGTTTTAAAATTATTTTATATGCACATCTTTGATTTTAATGCAAATATCCCACTTGAAAATTTTTGTTGAATCAAATTTGTATTAAACAGGACATATGCCAAAGATCCCTGTAACCAAGGCTAGCAACTTATTTTCTTGAAAAGCCTTGAATGGGACATATCATTTCTTGTTTGTTTTTCTTAGAGTGATTTAATTCTCTGGAATTTAAAAAACAAAGTAAACATAAGTAAAGTCAACAGAGGGATTTAGGCTCTGCAATGATTCATTGACAAGTCTTGGTTGAGTTTGTACCTATGCTCCCTGTCTGTATTTCAAGAGAGGCTCATTAAATTGAGTTTCTTAAGACTTTTTTTTCCTGTAAAACCCTTAAAGAACACAGCAAAATAAAAAAACAAATGCATAACTGGCAAACAAAAACTATAGCAAATGGAATTAACTATGACAGAACAAAATCCAATCCCCCTATCTATTAAATTAAGAGATAGATGAGGCTAGATGCTGAAATTAAGCATCTTTTCCTAGAATATTACAAAGGAGAAAAATATTGCAATTAAGTTCTAAGTTGATTGGAAACGTGTGCATTTTGGAAAAATTTATTTGTGATAGTACCACCATTTGTTTCATTTATTACAATGGGCACTTTAGCACTGGTTAGCTATTCAGAAATCCTCAGGCATTGGAATAAAAGAGGAAAAAATAAAGAAGTTACAAAAGGAAAATAAGATTCTGAATCAAAGCAATAAATCTGAGGCCAGTTGACAGTGCCAATAACGAGTTTTAGACTGGGAAAGAGCACATGGGGTCTCAATATGAATTCTCTACTGACTGACCAAGTGACTCCAGGAAATCTACACTCCCTATTTTCTCAAACTTGTCTGCAATTTATTATATTTTTGAGATACACATTCCCTCTAGCTTTAAATATACATAATTCTATTTGATAAATATTAAACATTTGCCATGACAAGTAGTTTGATAGGAGCTGGAAGAGAATACAGTTATCTATATAGTTCGTGTTCTCAAATTTCTTTCAATCTAAAGCAAAAAGAGAACATTTAGAGGTAAATTAAAATTCTAGTTAGAGGACTTCTGACTGGACAAAATGGTGAAGACCTATTTTCATAAAGTACAACTGTAATCTTTGAATACAGTGTAGGATGCCGTGCAAAGAGAGCTCTGACATGTGGAAATAGGAAGACAGATGGTTAGAGACCCCAGGACTGATGGGAAGAGTGCCAGACAGGGTGTCTTATGACCCTAAAAAAAATAAGACATCCATGTGACTAAAGTAGTCCTTAACATACTAACCTTACCTGTTTGGGCCGAAGTACTAAATAAATAAGGTATCCCTTTTTCTTTTTATTTATCCAAGTTTCACTTAGCTGTGGAATATTAATAGATACACTGCTCTTCCCTTGTTTTTTTCCTTCTTTCTGTTTTTGTCCTCCTTCTGTATGTTTGTGTTTTGTTACGTACTCTTGAATATTCCCTCTAAACTAGGAAAATAATTAAGCCAATTAAGCTTTAAATCAAGCTTTGGAGTTGGTCTTTAAGCTAACACACAGGCCAGCAGACTGAGATAGATGCTGATGGTGGATCCAAGAGGAGAAATGGGTAGTCCCTGTCCTCAGAGGGATTATGACATCGGATTTTACTTACACAAATTATTCCAACACAAAGCAGATTAAATATTATAAAAGGGGAACGAGCAGAAACGTGTGTTGAATGAAAGGGTTGAGAGCAAATCTCTTTGGAATAAGAAAAGGTATCTTGGAAGGATATTTTTTGAGATGGACTTTGAAGGATGGGAAGAAGTTTGACGGATTATGGCATGAATGAAATAATATAAGCGAAGACATGGAGGTGTGGCGAGTTAGAATTATGATCAAGAAACAGTATATCAAACAATTTGACTTGGTTATAGAGGAGTGCATACAGGGAAGATAATACTTGAGAGGAAGGAAATTCCAATATTTGGCCAAGGGTGTGTCTATTATTAAATAATTCATGGGGAACCACTTAAACACTTTTAATGGAGGAGTATGGCATCATTATGTTCCTGACAGGATGATGCAGTAGTAGTCAGTGTGAAGTTTAGGAATGGAAAAGAAACAGGTGGGCAAATCCAGTTAAAGGGCTACTCAAGATCAGGTGGAGATATCAAAGGCCTGAAATAAGGTATTAACAGTGGTCATGTGACAAAAAGGACACTTCTCTTATTTGAATAAAAAGAGATTAGAACCTGCATAGTTTGGAAAATTCAACTGAAATAGAGATGAAAAGAAAGGGGGTGGTCAGTTTAAATAAAAAGTTTAAAGCACTTGCAACTCCCAGAAAAGGTTGAGAGCAGTAAGAAGCCAAGCACGAGAAAGAGTCGGGAGAAGCATTTATTCTAACTAGTATTTATTTCACATTCAATACTTTTATTTCCCCCCCCTATGGCTGAAAACCTGTAGATACAACTAGGGAACAAAGCTATTGAGAACTGAAGGGGCAGAAGTAAACAATAACACAAAAACAAATCTCTCCTGACATTTACAACAAAACCTAAGCTACAAATAGGCTTAGAGAATGGAAGCCAATCACCTCAACAGGCAACAGAGCAATTTTAGCATGTTTTATTTTTGTTGAATAATTGCAAAACTGATTAAATAGCCCACCTTATTTCTATAAATTGTATTTATTTTATAATAGTATTATAACTGAATTAAAATAAGTTAAAAATAAAACATTATTTTAGCATTGGTTATTTTTTATTTCTCTGGGTTCTCAAATTCCTTGTTCATATCTTTATGTGTGCATATTTTACACAGTTAAAATTACAGTGCCTGTACTATTCTATATTCCATTTTTCATACATATAAATTGTTTTCATGTTGTGGGTTATATTATACATTTATGTTTTACGTTTCCGAACAATACTCTATTTATTAAATTTGTCAAAAATTGTAAAATTATTCTTCAGGGGTTGAAGTGTTAGGCTCTTTTTAGGTTTTGATTATCAGAGTTGATACTGTGATAAGCATCAGTCTGCATATTACAAGCTTTTACTCTAAATCATGTCAGCTGATTCCAGGCATTTTCCTATATCTTTCAGGCTTGGCTGTTAACTCCTGCTGGGAAGGCGTCTTGCCTTATTCCCCACTGCATCTGCTGAAACTTGCATATATTAAGCCCCAAAGTACATGTTTGTATAATGTGATTTTTCCTTTTCTTCATTTATTAGCATAGGGAGAAGAGGAGAAGGAAGAATGAAAGGGAAATTAATGTTTTTATGGGTAGCAGAATAAGGTCAAAATGTGGTAATTTAGTTTACTACACACAGTGTGAGTCAAAGAAACATTTAGCAGCAGCTATGTGACAACATTATGCTAAGAAGTTGTTTTCTTTTTTTAAAGTGGACCTCAAAGAACATACAAAGCAGTTAATATTTGCTCTCATTTCCCTCCTCCCTTCCTAACAGTCACTGATACCTTTCTGGAGGCTTATTGCATCCTCATGAGATAAACAGGGTGGAGATAAGCAAATATACAGGCATACCATGTATACTTGGCATAATACATGCCCTACCCTACCCAACTTATAGGCAGGTATACCAAGGTAAGTTAATCGGACACTCCCTCCCAGGAATTTGAATATTGAACAGAGTATAGAACATCTATAAAGGGTTGGGTATATTCATTCTAGTATGGGGCATTGCCCTGATTCTCTGGCTACAAGACTTTTTTTCCCTTTTATTTCTAGTCTTGCCTCCCAGTTTTCTGGAACAGCCTTTATTCCAGTCCATTCCCAAGCTGGTCTCTCCTGTCTTCTCCTTGATACTGTAAAATCCTGATGTTCGGTCAATAAACTCCCTTGGTTTAACTTGTTCAGAATAATTTGCTTTGCTAGGAAACAAAGAGGTCTGTTGATACAAGTAATCAAACCCATAAAACCCCACATAAGAAAACTGTGGAAGAGCTGTGGTACAAGTTTACACTGGGAAACCACAAGAGGGACACCTAACCCAGCTCAGAGAGGAAGGAGTAGAGCCTAGCCAAACCGCATGGTCCATTTCAAAATATTTGCTGTATACGTAAAATAAACACATATAATTGTTTTAATTAGCATGCCTGTGCTTGTTTATTAAATTCTTCTGAAAATAATGTGTATTTAAGGAAATCAACCTAGCTTTTAACGGAGCATCAGAAGAAGAAATATGTCCAGAATATAAGGTGACTTTGGAGAATTAAGTGGAACCAGAACTCACAGAACCTTCCAGAGCCCACTGAGCAAACTCCGAATTAAACAGAACCAGAACTCACAGAACCTTCCAGAGCCCACTGAGCAAACTCCGAATTAAACGGAACCAGAACTCACAGAACCTTCCAGAGTCCACAGAGCAAACTCTGAATTAAGTGGAAACAACTTACAGAACCTTCCGGAACCCACTGAGTAAACTCACAAAACCTTCCAGAGCCCACAGAGCAAGCAGAATTAAACAGAACCAGAACTCACAGAACCTTCCGGAACCCACTGAGCAAACTCTGTATTAAATGGAACCAGAACTCACCGGGAAGCTCTGGGCTGACAGCACCTTCAGGAGTCCGCCATGCACCCTTCCCCCATCAGGCTTGGTGCTCGTGGTTGGTCACCACCTCTGTGCTGGGCTGTCCTCGTTGTCTTCACAGACCGGCTGCTCTGACCCCTCCTGCGGCTCTGAGGCTGCTGACTCCGCACTGTTTTGTCTTACTGCCTCTCATTGCAGCGGGGGCAGGAGCCCGAATCCTCCTCCTCGTGGACCACATGCAGGCTCACTGGCATCACCTGGATCTTGTTGAAGTGCTGCATCCTAGGCCTTCAGCAGCAGATTGTTAAGAGGATCTGCACTTGACAAGGTTTCTCAATTATCTACAGCTACATAACAAATCACTCCAAAGCATAGATGCTAAAAACAGTAAATATGTATGATCTCACACCGTTTCGTTTTTTTAAAGAGGTAATATTTTATTTTTATTTTTTGACGTCTTTATTGGAGTATAATTGCTTTACAATGGTGTGTTAGTTTCTGCTTTATAACAAAGTGAATCAGTTATACATATACATGTTCCCATATCTCCTCCCTCTTGCGTCTCCCTCCCTCCCACCCTCCCTATCCCACCCCTCTAGGTGGTCACAAAGCACCGAGCTGATTTCCCTGTGCTTTGCGGCTGCTTCCCACTAGCTATCTATTTTACATTTGGTAGTGTATATATGTCCATGCCACTCTCTCACTTTGTCACAGCTTACCCTTCCACCTTCCCATGTCTTCAAGTCCATTCTCTAGTAGGTCTGTGTCTTTATTCCCATCTTACCCCTAGGTTCTTCATGACCTTTTTTTTTTCTTAGATTCCATATATATGTGTTAGCATACAGTATTTGTTTGTCTCTTTCTGACTTACTTCACTCTGTATGACAGACTCTAGGTCCATCCACCTCACTACAAATAACTCAATTTCATTTCTTTTTATGTCTGAGTAATATTCCATTGTATATCTGAGGGTCAGGGAGCAGCTTTGCTGGATGGCTCCGGCTCAGTCCTTCTGTGCCATAATTTTAAAGCACCCCTAAATTGTATATAATTTAATACAAAATTCATTTGAGTCCTTTTAAAAAGAGAGAATATAAAGACAGCTATTTCTCTCTGTCTCTAAAAAAAATTATTTCCCTTTTTCCTAATATAGATGAGGAAGTCATGTTGGAGAATTCATCATTTGCAGAATTTGGAACCAGGTAACCTGAATTGGAATCCAACATTCAATATTTCATTATTTTTTATAATATTTCTCAAGATACTTTTTCTCTGTGCTTTAGTGTTATCATTTGTAAAATGAGCATAATAATAGAACATATTATTGTTATAAGTTTTAAACGAGTTTACTCATGCAAAGTGATTAGAATAGTACTTTCCACATTGTAAGTTTCCAGCAAATAATTATTTTAATTAATATTTAGTTATTGTTATATTAATGGGTTTTTAAAGGGACAAAACATAGTTTCTGTGCTAATACGTAAAATACAAAGGCAGTTGGACATTTTTGAGAGATTCAGTGAACAAGCGAACATAAGTAATAAGGAATGCTCATGCAATAGAAATTCAATTTTAAACCTATAAAGGTTAGTTCATAAACATTAACATAAATGCAGACTGCATAAATTAAAACTCGTGGAGAATCTCCCTCAGGCTATCAGGATGGCACAGTAGCAGTTCCTGGACAATTACATTTGGTGATTGGGGAGGAGCATTCTCTGTGAAAACGGATTTATAATGAACTTGCTCTGCAAGTGAATGTCTTCTAGAAATTAATTTACTCTGTTTTGGATGTTCCAAGTTGAGAGAACAAAATGAATTGAGGTCCCTCATGTGAAAGTTGTTAACTTGTACTTAGGTGTGAATGGGGAAAACAGTAAATGGGACTGAAAGTAAGCAATTATGAACTAGAAGGGTGGATTAGAGGCAGATTGTAACAAATCATATTTAGACTTGATACTGTAGTTGCTGAGGACCTGAAGGTACTTTCTGGATCGAGAAATTATGTAATACAGATTAGTGACTTAGACAGTAGAAGCCAGCAGTGTGGCCAAGGTGATTAGAGGGAGCAAAGAGATCAGGAGAAAGGAGAGACGGTCAGAGGCTGTGGCACTAGGCTAAATGATTGATGATCAAGACCAGATCTCAGACTACAGCAATCAGAATGGAAATTAAGACATAAATTTAAGAGAAATGCACAATGGCCATGGATAAGCAAATATATACTCCCTTCAAAGAAGTCCTAATTCTTCCAAGAAATGTAAGAGGTTCTAAATCTTCTAAGAAGTCTCATAACTTTTTTATATATTATAGGACCTGGGAAGATGCAGGGAGAGTTCCTGGAGGTAAACACATGAAGGTAAGGGTATCCCCTTAGACTGTGCCCCCAGGGGATTTTAACTCAGCTTAATCTACCCTCAACCTCCAATATGCTACTCTTGAAAGAAAATTTTCAAATCCTAAGCGTCACAATGAGTGGCTATCTTTGGTGTCTAAAACTGGTTATAAATGTACAGAGAGATAATATTGGCTTAGATAGCTACTTGGATGTTGTTAATGAAGCAAATATTTAGATTTTCAAAAAGATGACCGTAGACTAAAGGCTTCATTTAAGCAGTTCCTCCATAGGTTATCAGAGACATCCATTTTTCTCAAATCCGTCATTGGACCACCTCTTAACTGTCCTGTCAGCAAGTTTCACCATCATTCACCACTCTCCCCATGAACTAGTCTCTTCATAAGTCTTCTAGGACTCACTCTTCTGGTCTTCCTAGTCCTCTGGCTCATCTTCTTGGACTTTAAATGCAGCAGGTCCTGAAAACTCTGCCCTGGACCATTGTACCCTCTCAGACTATACTCCTGCTCTCTGAGCAGTCTCATCCACACCTAGAATCTCCACTGCCCATCTTTACATAGAAACAAATGTACAACTCCCACCAGACTTCTCCCCAGAATACAAGACCCTTGTATCCAGTTGCCTATTTGACATCACTCTTGCCCACCTCCTTCTCAGGCTTCAGGTATCAGGTATATTTTTACCTCCTCAGTGTTGCCTACTTGACCATCATATTTTATTCAAGTTTCCTCTGATATCCTCTATTCTAAAGTTATTATTCTTTCTTTCAAATTACACTTGAATTTGCCAGATTTCTCTATTTATTTTTAAATCCCTAATGGAGAGAATAGTTAACTTATCCAGTTTTGTACCATAACATTCTCACTATTAATCCAATGAACACCTAGTTTCTAGACTATATTGTGGATTAAGAAACGCTTTGTTGAATGAATGTAGAGAAATTAATTATTTTCTAATGAGAAACATACTAATTAGGTGATAATTATGTCATTTTGTAATAAGAAAGATTCAGATAAACTAATAAAAAAGCTGCCGACTTTCTGTTAAAAGCAGCTTACCTTATTAAGAATGCCCTCCTTGGCAATGTATGTTTTCTTATTCAGATTATCCAAAACACTACTAATTTTCTTATGTATTAGGATATTGTTATCTCTGATCAAACTCTGATATTTATTAATTCCTACTTCCTCTGAGTCCTACTGAAAGACAGGAGTTAATCTGATGTTATAATAGTAACTAATAGCAATTATTAACATTAACTCATTTTTACATAAAAATTAATAATATTCTAAGAATCTTCACATCTAACAATTTATTTGCTCCTTTCAGACAGTTATAAATCTGACATGATGATTAGAATTTTATACATGAAAGTCCATGGCTCAGAGTTTTCACATGGGTAAGTTCTCAGTAAGACAACAAAATAGAATGAACTAATGTAGACAATCCCTTATGATTTTCTCTCTTGCCCAGCTCCCGCTATTAATTTCAAAATGCTGATAAAATATAACCAAAATATAAATCTAATCCCAAATGAAAGAAAATGAAATCCTAGGTGCCAAATAAAGAGGGACGTAAGGCAACAGGGGAAAACTCATGAGTTTGGGAACAATTTGAATGGCTCATTAGCACTCATTCAGGCATAGAAGTTGGAGCCTTGGGATAAGGGAGAGATGCAGGAGGCTCTTAGTTCCTTGAACTAAGTCCTGTGCACAACTTGGGACAAAGAAATGACCCCATTACTGCCCCCACTGCATCAGTGAAACCATAGGGCTATATTCTCTGCTTGATAAAATAAAGTACCAAACAAATTGTAGCCCTGTTTAAAATGTACCAGGGATAAACTTTTAAAACACCCTCTATTAGCACCTTTTAATAAATCCTCCATTTAAGCAGCAAACTTCTTGACGGTTGAAATCATAACAGAGGTCATCCCCAGTCCCTAGTACTATGTTTTCTAATCAGGTTTGGCATACAGTTTTAAAAAAAATCTTTAAGAACAGCTGTAATAATAGAAGCAGCTGCTGTTGTCACTAGGCATGCATTAAAAATTGGACAGACATCCTTTTACTTCGCACTGACTTTGCCTTGTCAACTTGTCTAAAGCAGTATAAGCATCTAAAAAAGATGGGATGGAAGAGCGGTGAAACATGCTAGGGAGAATGCTAAACTGAATGAAGAGCACAGAGAAACTGATTGCTTTTCAAATTACCTTCACATCTTTTTATGTTTATAATCATTAATGTATTTTCTATTAATAGACATAAATACAGTCATGCAATTTGTCTATGTTGTTCAATGTTGTAAAATCATCAAGTGCCTCCATTTCTGACACATAGAAGGACTCATCAGATTGTTTTCTCGATGAATGCTTCAACATACATGATTGATATATATATTTTTTTTCTTTTCTCTTTATGGCAGTGAAAGAAAGTTATATGCTATTTAATTAGCAAAGAAACATTAAAACAAATAGATCGAATTACTGTTTCTGTGGGTATCAGTTTGACTCACCCCTCCCTTCTCTTTCACAGTGGGCCAGAGAGTCACAGATTGCTGTGCCAGGAGTGAACTCAGCCAGCTGGCACTGAGCAATTTAAACATGTTCTCTCTTTTGCATATTGCCGTGGGATATGAGGGATAGAGTCAATGTGATAGAGTCAAGCATGTCCTGGACAGGCTCCAAAGCCTATGTGGTTGGAAATGCAGACATGAAATGGTCAGATCAGTTAGGAAGCAGCAATGATTATTTTTGTCCAAGGACCACATATTCTTTTTATTCAAATCTTGACTCTTCTTATCACATCACATATCAAAAAGTTGGATCTATAACAGCCCTAAGATATAGTTTCCCTTAAATGATCTATCTTAAGCATAGATTAAGGAAAAAAAAAACAAGATATCATTGCTTTCAGATGTTGAAAACAGACAGCATGCACTACTCAGTCTTGGTTTACCCAGTTCCTATAGCAGGATTTGAACATCTATTGTACAACATAACATAATAAAATGTTCATTTTATACTGTTTGGTACAATTTTTTTGAATCTATAGGTCACTGTTTACCTTGAGGTTGACTAGTACCAAATGCCATCTGATGATATGTACTATGAACTCTATACAATGTAATTTACCCTGGATCTTAAAACCTTCTTCCTTTCCAAGGGCAGTCTTATCTTTGGAACGGCCACCCTCTCCCACACCAAAACAACAAATCCTTCCAACCTGATTAGCAATTAATATTAAATGGCATTAAATAATTAAAAGAAATAATTTAAATAAAAATTAAATAATTAGATTAGGAATTAAATAAATTAAATAATATTAAGATAAAATGCAAACTCCTTACCAAAAATTCCTGTATAATCAGACCCCAACAAACTCTATAATATCATCTTTTACCCACCTACTATGTCTTGACCACATTATCCTTTTTTTTCCTGACCCTCAAATACAACAGTCTCACTCCCATCTCAGAGCGTCTTATTCTCCTGCCTGGAATACTCTTGCTGATGTAATTCACATAGCTGTCTCACCCCTGCTTGCTGCTTTTCAGTCTAGCAGACATCATCTATCACATTTCTTTAGTTGATGTCTTTTGTAGAACTCACTACCACTCTGCATTATCAAAAATATTTGTGTGTTTATTGTGCAACTTTCTCCCGTAGGATATAGTGTATATGTGGGCAGGTACTTTTTTGGGCAAGTTTTCTGTTTCCTTCAACAGCAATTGGTGTATAGAAGGCACCCCGTAAATTAAGGAGAAATGTACTGAGATTGTTTTAAATCAGATGCTTATGAAGAGTTTTCCATGTGGTTCTCTATTTTAAATATTATAAGCAAAATCTGAATTCAAACTAGAATAAAACTGTGGTGTTGTGCTGCAGAACACGTGTATCTTATAAGCTATTATACCATATACTAAATATTATAAACAAATTTTAAATTCACACATTAAATTTTCTTGTGCTGCAGACATACATCTTATATAATGTGAATGGTACTTCAAGAACCAATGTGGTAGCTAGGAGAGAAATGTTAGAATGGTAGCTTTTAATTTAGGAGAGATAACAGTTTGTTTTTTGAGTCATGGCAGAAGAATACAATTTGTCTGGGAGTAAGTCATCCATGACCCTAACTCCTAGCTTTCTACAAAATGGAAAACAACATATGGCAGAATTAATTTTACCTTTAACTCTTTAAATGAATGTACAAATTCTCCACAATGATCTGGGTGCAAATCAGCCACTGGCTATGAAACAATCATGGGCAATGGAGATCAGGAGACTTTGCTTCAGCTCTGCTATTAAAAGAGTTGTAAGGGGCTTCCCTGGTGGCTCAGTGGTTGAGAGTCCGCCTGCCAATGCAGGGAATGAGGGTTCGTGCCCTGGTCCGGGAAGATCCCACATGCTGCTGAGTGGCTGGGCCCGTGAGCCATGGCCGCTGAGTCTGTGCGCGTCCGGAGCCTGTGCTCCGCAACCGGAGAGGCCACAACAGTGAGAGGCCCGCGTGCCGCAAAAAAAAAAAAAAAGAGTTGTATGAACACTAGAAAGTCATTTAACATTATGGCTCTGTTTTTAGAACATCTGTTGAGTCCTTCCAGATTTAATCAGGACTAAAGTTTATTGCTGTTCATTTATTAATTCATGTGTTCATTTATGTATTCAATAATAAATGTGTTTTGTGTTTTTTTTTCTAATCTGTTAGGTAATGGCTGTGGCAGAGAGTTAGGATTTCATACCTCTCAGGTCCTATGAGTCTAAGTTGCCTCACTTCTCTGTGTTTTAGGTTCATTATCCACAAATGATTAAATCAATGTGAAATGTGAACCTTTCCTGGCAAAATTGTTATGAGAGTCAAATGTGCTATTTTTTTTTAAAAAGTATAAGGTAACAGAAAAATGCAGTAAATACTGATAGCTTGGGTAACCTCTGGGTAAGTAAGATTTCCACAATAAAGACGTTTCATAGGGTATTACCCAATAAATAATTGAATATGCAGGAAACTCAAGTCAAGGTTGATTCTTTTAACTAGAGGTTAAAATTACTGATACATATCAGGAAACTGAGCTATGACTGATTCTTCAGATAGATGTTGAGAAGTATTCTGGTATGTTAAAGTGTTCTCATGTTTTGATTTATTTAAGATATTTTAAGTGCAGATACAACATTCTTAGGAGGTACACAACTAAAAAGGGTTAAAACATCATGTAAATACGACAGAAAAAGGTGAGCAGCTATTTCATCAAACTGTAGTTTTTGCTCATTTGAAGTGAGCACAGCATTTCTTCCCGGCTTTACGGCTGAAGTTTATGGACCGCCCCCATGCAACTTAGAGGAGCTTTCTTGGACTCCAACACTCACTATAGCAAAAAGGAATGGAAGCTCCAAAGTTGAGGGAATTGTTATCACAGAGGGCAATTCTTATGATCTTGTTCACTAATAATAAAATAACTGCAAGTTTACAGAGCACTTTCCATTGTTCTAAGTACTTTACATTTATTACATCATCTACTTTTTCATGAGCCTTATGAAGTAGGCTCCACTTTGTACTGGAGCATAAAGAGGTTTAAAATGTACACACAAGTCATTCAGTGGAAGAGCTAGGATAGGAAGGAGGGGAAACTGGGGAGGAAGAAAGAACAGATAGGAAGAAGGAAGAAAAAATGAATCTATGTTAAAGATGATCAAGTTAAGAGATACTTTTCCTTTATTAGAATTGTTCATCCCTTTTCATGGCTAAATCTAATTCCAAAGCAGGCTAAGTCCTACTTCATCAATGAAATATTTTTTAACTAAGTTATCTCACCCATAATTTTCTTTCAGCACTGGACTGGTCTTGGGACTCAGCACTTAGTCATTCCCTCATTTTCTAATTTGTAAGGATTTTCTGTGCACACAGATTGTGAGAGTTGTGGATCCTAAGATATGTCTTTAATATGTTGTTAAATGTTAACATACTATAAATATCTACAAGCTATATTTAATCAGTATTACCGACTTGAGATTTTTAAGTGTTGGTGTGTATGTACTGGTTTCATTAGTTTTGAATTCTGTATACAATTTCATTATTTGGAAAAAGAAAATATACCAAATTTATTTGTTTTCTCACTGAAAGATACTTGAATGACTTTCCATTTTTTCTTATTTTAAACATTGCTGCAATTAATATTCTTGTACAGGCATATATGAAAAATGCAAAAACTTTTTCTTCCCTCTTTGGTCTTCAGAGTGGTTGTACCACTTAAAAGTGTTTGTGGTTACTTATTTCTTAGTATCCTGACCAAAAACTAATGTAATCAAAGTTTTTAATTTTTGCCAATTATTTTGATTCATATTTCTCATATTTCTGGTGGGATTGAGCATGTTTTTTTCATAATATTTTAACTGAAACTTTTAATAGAAAATTGCAAGAATTAGTGCACTCCTCAATGACCTTACAAAATAATCACAAAGTATTACAACGATTCAAATGAAAAAGTAGAACATAAACACCACAGAAACCTCCCTCCATGCCTCCTTCCACTCCCTACTTGCTCTCAAAGGTAACCATTGTCCTGGCATGTAACACAAGAGATTAGTTTTGTCTATTTCATGACTTAATATATAAAATTATTTGGTATTTATTCTTTGCACCTATCATATTTGGTCAACATAACAGTTTGCCGATCTCTTCATGGTCTTCCATGTGGTCAAAATTTATTTCAATTGCTGTGTTTTTAATTCATATTTATATATTCTTTATTTAATTTTATATGGACATCTGGGTTATTTACAGCTTCTATTATTAATAATATAGTTATGAATAATACTGCTCTGCATATACTTATAATTGTATTGTTAGCTTGCATATGCACACATTTCTGTTTCACATATATATGAATATACACTTAGGAGTGGAATATACATGTATATGCATATGTATACATATGTGCACATACATATGTATGTACGCATGTTTATACACATGTGTTGGTTTGCAAACTGGTCCCCAAACACAGAGGGCAAGGAGAAACTGCAGAAAGAGTCAGACTACTCCAGATTGGTAGGTGGCAGGTTTTATAAGCAGGAACCTTATATAGGAGACTTGTCTTGGGTGACTGCAAGAGGAGTATATCTCTGCATCAGCCAACCAGAATCTGTTAAAAGTTTATATAGAGCCCTTAATGATGTTCAGTCATGTATAACATCCAGATGGTTTCAACAATACATTGCTTTCTTTAGGCTTCATCCTTGAAATGGCTCCCACTGTGGGAATAGTGGGCAGAACATACATCCCAAGGACAGGGGAGGGTGTGGAGTTTCTGAGTGAGCAGATCCAGCCTGCTGGTCAAGTAGCCATCTATCCTTTTGACGACTTCCTCTAACTAAATATATATATTTGTATATATGAATCTACACATACACACAAACACATACACTTAAGAATGGAATTACTAAGCCATAAATTATACGTATGTCCAGCTTGAATATACACTGACAATTTCCCAAAGTAGTTTATCTAGTTCCAGTATACTGAATTTATCAATTAATGGGTTAAATTTATATCTTTATAAAATCTAATCTTCCTCTCCATGAATTTAAATCTTTTCATGTTTACCCAGGTCTTCTTCAATACCCTTTAAGAATTATTGCATTGTTTATATCCTTTGAATATTGTTCAATATTTCTTTTTAAAGAATTCACACATCTTATAATAGTTTTTTATTGCTGTTATCATAGTAGCTTTGATTTATCTATGACAGTTTCTGTTTAGTTTTTCCCACTAGGTTTTTATTTCTTTGAATTTTAACTAATTTGGAACTTACACATTTTCTTCCTTTTTCTTAAGGAATAAATATAAAATATGTAAAAGGCATGAGTGTCTTAATTAGAGCTAAATATATAAACCATAGTTTTAGTCTCTTTCTGAGCAATATAAGAAGGTAGAAATACCTTAACTAGCACATTCCCTTTCATCTTCTCTATGATCACGCTTTAATTTAACCATTTAATGGAGTGTAATGTACATATGAAGAGTGCACATTGCATAGATGTGCAGATGGATGCATTGTTCAAACTTAACACATGCATAACCAGCACCTCAATTAAGAAAGGAACACTATAACAAACTGGAAACTCCCTTCTTACTCCCTTCCAAATAAAGATAGTAGAGGTAGTCATAGAGAAACAAGAAAGGAGATTCCAGAGGGATTTAAACGACAGTTTGAGAAGTTTGTTATGTTCTCACTAAAGATTAGGAAGCTTTCAGTGTTTTGTAATCTGAAGTCTCAAGACTGGAGTTGTGCTTAAGAAATGCTGGATCTGAGCGTGAGGGAAGAAGTCTGACAATTAGGGCACCATTTTGTTGTATATATGAGAGATTTTAATTGAGGAGGCAGAACAAATTGTAAGAAGGAAACAACCATAAAAGATATGGCAGTGCTGGAATTTGCAGGGCTCAGTGATTGATGCAGTGTTGGTGTAAACGAGGGGCCATGTGGGTGAAGGTGGAAAGCTAGGAAAATAATGACCATTATTAAGAACTGTGGAATTGAGACAAGCTTGGGCTTGAAACTTAGGGTGCAGGCATTTTTTTTTTCGGGTGCAGCTAACCAGCTTTCTGTCAGAAGTGAATGCCCGGGATTCAGGAATAAAAATGTGTTATTAGATGGAAAATTAATAAATGTGTTATGAAAAGCATAGCTAAACTATGTATATGAATGTGGTCACCAAAAAGAAGGTACAAAGAAAATCAGAGCAGAAACTATTGTGAAAGTGAGTAGGGTGAGCAGACACATAAGAAGAACAAGAGAGTGAGGTATCCCCAGTGATAATGGACAAAAGAATGTCCATGAGGCAGTTGTGTCCACAGTATGAGAGGCTACAGAAAAGTCCAGGAAAAATAGGTGAGAAGGGAAGCTATTTAATTTGTCTTCTTAATTTATGCTCCTCTTTTATCTTTTTGCCCTTATCTACAACTAATTTGTCTTTGAACTGTCACTTTTCCTGTCAGAGATTAGGAACAGAGCCAGCCTTTAGTTATGGTTTATATACCTGGTGTCAAAATCCAAACCTAAGTTAAAGATGTGTTTTGTGAATGTTACCATGTATTAGCAGAATGAATTTACTATTTCCCTTGTTGAACAAATGTTCACGTAGTGTTTAATATACAACAATTACTTTTCTGTGCACTAGAGTTTTAACGATAAGGAAGACAAACCCCTCCCTTCATGGAGCTTTTGTTACAGTTGGAAATGCAGAAAACCACATATAAATGTGAAAAGATAATACAAGGTAGCAGTAAGTCTATGAAGAAAATCAAGCTGCAAAACCAATGTAGTAGCAAGAATGTAGCAGAGTGTAGTAGAGTTAATTGATAGAAGCAATTTTTCATCCCTTTCTGGAACCATCCCTTTGCATATGATTGAGGACTTCTTTCCTATTGAGAGATTATGTATGTTTCCCTTCCTATTGCTCCTGAAATTGGCCACTTACCTTGGCAAGTGATAGGTCTGCAGACATAATGTAAACAGACACTTTTAAAAGGGCTTGCATTTGGATTTTCCTATATCACTTCTGCATCAGCATAAAAAGACATGCCTGAACAATAAGTTGGGAGGAGACCTTCAAGATGGCGGAGGAGTAAGACGTGGAGATCACCTTCCTCCCCACAAATACATCAGAAATACATCTACATGTGGAACAACTCCTATAGAACACCTACTGAACGCTGGCAGAAGACCTCAGACCCCCCAAAAGGCAAGAAACTCCTCATGTACCTGGGTAGGGCAAAAGAAAAAACAGAGACAAAAGAATAGGGACGGGACCTGCACCAGTGGGAGGGAGCAGTGAAGGAGGAAAGGTTTCCACACACTAGAAGCCCCTTTGCAGGTGGAGACTGCGGGTGGCGGAGTGGGGAAGCTTTGGAGCCATGGAGGAGAGTGCAGCAACAGGGGTGAGGAGGGCAAAGTGAAGAGATTCCCGCACAGATGATCGGTGCTGACCAGCATGCACCAGCCCGAGAGGCTTGTCTGCTCCCCCCGCCGGCGCGGTCGGGGGCTGAGAGCTCAGGCTCGGGCTTCAGAGCTTGGATCGCAGGGAGAGGACTGGGGTTGGCTGTGTGAACACAGGCTAAGGGGTGCTAGTGCACCATGGCTAGCCGGGAGGGAGTCTGGGAAAAAGTCTGAATCTGCCTAAGAGGCAAGGGACCATTGTTTCAGGGTGCACAAGGAAAGGGGATTCAGAGCACTGCCTAAACGAGCTCTAGTGATGGGCACCAGCCACGGCTATCAGCGCAGAACCCAGAGACAGGCATGAAATGCTAAGGCTGCTGCTGCTGCCTCCAAGAATCCTGTGTGCGAGCACAGGTCACTATCGACACCTCCCTTCGCGGGAGCCTGTGCAGCCCGCCACTGCCAGGGTCCCGTGATCCAGGGACAACTTTCCCGGGAGAGTACATGGCGCCTCAGGCTGTTGCAATGTCATGCTGGCCTCTGCTGCCAAGGCTCGCCCCACATTCCATACCCCTCCCTCCCCCAGCCTGAGTAAGCCAGAGCCCCCGAAGCAGCTGCTCCTTTAACCCCGTCCTGTCTGGGCAAAGAACAGACGCCCTCAGGCGACCTACATGCAGAGGTGGGGCCAAAACCAAAGCTGAACCCCGGGAGCTGTGCAAACAAAGGAGAGAAAGGGGAATTTCTCCCAGAAGCCTCAGGAGCAGCGGATTAAATATCCACAATCAACTTGATGTACCCTGCATCTGTGGAATACCTGAATACACAACGAATCATCCGAAAATTGAGGCAGTGGAGTTTGGGAGCAACTGTAGACTTGGGGTTTGCTCTCTGCATCTAATTTGTTTCTGGTTTGAAGTTTATCTTAGTTTAGTAATTAGAGTTTATTATCATTGGCAGATTTGTTTATTGATTTGGTTGCTCTCTTCCTCTTTTTTTTTATATATACAGATATGTATATATAATTTTTCCTTTTTCTCTTTTTGTGACTGTGTATGTGTATGCCTCTTTGTGTGAGTCTGTCTGTATAGCTTTGCTTTTACCATTTGTCCTAGGGTTCTGTCTGTCCATTTTATTTTTATTTTTTTAGTATAGGTTTTAGCGCTTGTTATCATTCATGGACTTCTTTCTTGGTTAGGATGCTCTCTTCTTTCTTTTTTTAATTACTTTTTAATGTTATTATTTTTAATAATTATTTTCTATTTTAATAACTTCCCCTTCCTTCCTTCCTTTCTCTCTTTCTTTCTTTCTTTCTTTCTTCCTTTCTTTCTTCTTTCTCTCTTTCTCTCTTTCTTTTTCTCTCCCTTTTCTTCTGAGCTGTGTGGCTCACAGTGTCTTTGTGTTCTGGCTGGGTGTCAGGCCCGGGCCTCTGAGGTGGGAGAGCTGAGGCCAGGACACAGGTCCACCAGAGACCTCCTGGCTCCATGTAATATCAAACAGCGAAAGCTCTCCCAGAGATCTCCATCTCAACGCTAAGACCCAGCTCCACCCAATGGTCAGCAAACTCCAGTGCTGGAAGCCCCATTGCCAAACAACTAGCAAGACAGGAAAACAACCCCACCCAGTAGGAGAGGCAGCCTAAAATCATAATAAGGTCACGGACACCACAAAACACACAACCGGACGTGACCCTGTCCACCAGAAAGACAAGATCCAGCCACACCCCCCAGAACAAAGACACCAGTTCCCTCCACCAGGAAGCCTACACAAGACACTGAAACAACCTCAACCACTGTGGGCAGATACCAAAAAAAATGGGAACTACAAACCTGCAGCCTGCGAAAAGGAGACCCCCCCCCAAACACAGTAAGTTAAACAAAATGAGAAGACAGAGAAATATGCAGCAGATGAAGGAGAAAGGTAAAAACCCACCAGACCAAACAAATGAAGAGGAAATAGGCAGTCTACCTGAAAAAGAATTCAGAGTAATGATAGTAAAGATGATCTGAAATCTAGGAATTAGAATGGAGAAATAACAAGGACCTAGAAGAACTAAAGAGCAAACAAAAAATGATGAATAACACAATAAATGAAATTAAAAATTCTCTAGAAGGAATCAATAGCAGAATAACTGAGGCAGAAGAACAGATAAGTGACCTGGAAGATAAAATACTGGAAATAACAGCTGCAGAGCAGAATAAAGAGAAAAGAATTGAGGAAAGTCTCAGAGAACTCTGGGACAACATTAAAAACACCAACATTCGAATTATAGGGGCCCCAGGAGAAGAAGAGAAAAAGAAAGGGTCTGAAAAAATATTTGAAGGGATTATAGTTGAAAACTTCACTTACTTGGGAAAGGAAATAGTCAATCAAGTCCAGGAAGTGTAGAGAATCCCATACAGGATAAATCCAAGGAGAAGCACACCAAGACACATATTAATCAAACTATCAAAAATTAAATACAAAGAAAAAATATTAAAAGCAGCAAGGGAAAAGCAACAAATAACACACAAGGGAATCCCCATAAGGTTAACAGCTGATCTTTCAGCAGAAACTCTGCAAGCAAGAAGGGAGTGGCAGGACATATTTAAAGTGATGAAAGGGAAAAACTTACAACCAAGATTACTCTACCCAGCAAAGATCTCATTCAGATTTGACGGAGAAATTAAAGCCTTTACAGACAAGCAAAAGCTAAAACAATTCAGCACCACCAAACCAACTTTACAACAAACACTAAAGGAACTTCTCTAGGTAAGAAACACAAGAGAAGGAAAAGACCTACAAAACCAAACCCAACACAATTAAGAAAATAGTAATAGGAACATACATATCAGTAATTACCTTAAATGTAAATTGATTAAATGCTCCAACCAAAAGGCACAGACTGGCTGAACGGATACAAAAACAAGACCCGAATATATGCTGTCTGCAAGAGATCCACTTCAGACCTAGGGACACATAAAGACTGAAAGTGAGGGAATGGAAAAACTTATTCCATACAAATGGAAATCAAAAGAAAGCTGGAGTAGTAATTCTTTTTTTTTTTTGCGGTATGCGGGCCTCTCACCACCGTGGCCTCCCCCATTGTGGAGCACAGGCTCCGGATGCGCAGGCCCAGCGGCCACGTCTCACAGGCCCAGCCGCTCCACGGCAGGCGGGATCTTCCTGGACTGGGGCACAAACCCGTGTCCCCTGCATTGGCAGGCAGACTCCCAACCACTGCGCCACCAGGGAAGCCCTGGAGTAGTAATTCTTATATCAAACAAAATAGACTTTAAAATAAAGACTATTACAAGAGACAAAGAAGGACACTACATAGTGATCAAAGGATCATTCCAAGAAGATGATATAACAGTTGTAAATATTTATGCACCCAATATAGCAGCACCTCAATACATAAGGCAAATGCTAACAGCCATAAAAGGGGAAATTGACAGTAACACAATCATAGTAGGGGACTTTAACACCCCACTTTCACCAATGGACAGATCATCCAAAATGAAAATAAATAAGGAAACACAAGCTTTAAATGATACATTAAACAAGATGGACTTAATTGATATTTATAGGACATTCCATCCAAAAACAACAGAAAACACTTTTTTCTCAATTGCTCATGGGACATTCTCCAGGATAGATTATGGGTCACAAATCAAGCCTTGGTAAATTTAAGAAAATTGAAATCATATCAAGTATCTTTTCTGACCAGAACGCTATGAGACTAGATATCAATTACAGGAAAAAAATCTGTAAAAAATACAAACACATAGAGGCTAAACAATACACTACTTAATAATCAAGAGACCACTGAAGAAATCAAAGAGGAAATAAAAAAATACTAGAAACAAATGACAATGAAAATATGATGACACAAAACCAATGGGATGCAGCAAAAGCAGTTCTAAGAAGGAAGTTTATAGCAATACACTCCTACCTCAAGAAACAAGAAACATCTCAAATAAACAACCTAACCTAACACCTAAAGCAATTAGAGAAAGAAGAACAAAAAACCCCCAAAGTTAGCAGAAGGAAAGAAATCATAAAGATCAGATCAGAAAAAAATGGAAAAGAAATGAAGGAAACGATAACTAAGATCAATAAAACTAAAAGCTGGTTCTTTGAGAAGAGAAACAAAATTGATATACCATTAGCCAGGCTCATCAAGAAAAGAAGGGAGAAGACTCAAATCAATAGAATTAGAAATGGAAAAGGAGGAGTAACAACTGACACTACAGAAATACAAAGGATCATGAGAGATTACTACAAGCAAATATGTGCCAAAAAAATTGACAACCTGGAATAAGTGGACAAATTCTTAGAAAAGCAAAACCTTCCAAGACTGAACCAGGAAGAAATAGAAAATATAAACAAACCAATCACAGGCACTGAAATTGAGACTGATTAAAAATTTTCCAACGAACAAAAGCCCAGGACCAGATGGATTCACAGGCGAATTCTATCAAACATTTAGAGAAGAGCTAACACCTATCCTTCTCAAACTCTTCCAAAATACAGCAGAGAGAGGAACACTCCCGAACTCATTCTACGAGGCCACTATCACCCTGATACCAAAACCAGACAAAGATGTCACAAAGAAAGAAAACTACAGGCCAATATCACTGATGCACATTGATGCAAAAATCCTCAACAAATACTAGCCAAGAGAATCCAACAGCACATTAAAAGGATCATACACCATGATCAAGTGGGTTTTATCCCAGGAATGCAAGGATTCTTCAGGATACACAAATCAATCAATGTGATAAACCATATTAAAAAATTGAAGGAGAAAAACCATATGATCATCTCAATAGATGCAGAAAAAGCTTTCGACAAAATTCAACATCCATTTATGATAAAAACCCTCCAGAAAGTAGGCATAGAGGGAACTTATCTCAACATAATGAAGGCCATTTATGACAAACTCACAGCCAATATAGGTCACAATGGTGAAAAACTAAAACCATTTCCACTGAGATCAGGGACAAGACAAGGTGGCCCACTCTCACCACTATTATTCAACATACTTTTGAAAGTTTTGGCCACATCAGTCAGAGAATAAAAAGAAATAAAAGGAATCCAAAGCAGAAAAGAAGAAGTAACGCTGTCACTGTTTGCAGATGACATGATACTATACATAGAGAATCCTAAAGATGCTACCAGAAAACTACTACAGCTAATCAATGAATTTGGTAAAGTAGCAGGATACAAAATTAATGCACAGAAATCTCTTGCATTCCTATAAACTAATGAAGAAAAATCTGAAAATGAAATTAAGAAAACACTCCCATTTGCCACTGCAACAAAAAGAAAAAAATATCTAGGATTAAACCTACCCGAGGAGACAAAAGACCTGTATGCAGAAAATTATAAGACACGGATGAAAGAAATTAAAGATGATACAATTAGATGGAGAGATATACCATATTCTTGGATTGGAAGAATCAACATTGTGAAAATGACTCTACTACCCAAAGCAATCTACAGATTTAATGCAATCCCTATCAAACTACCACTGGCATTTTTCACAGAACTAGAACAAAATATTTCACAATTTGTATGGAAACACAAAAGACCCCGAATAGCCAAAGCAGTCTTGAGAATGAAAAATGGAGCTGAAGGAATCAGGCTCCCTGACTTCAGACTATACTACAAAACTACAGTAATCAAGACACTATGGTACTGGCACAAAAACAGAAGTATAGATCAATGGAACAGGATAGAAAGCCCGGAGATAAACCAAGCACATACAGTCACCTTATTTTTGATAAAGGGGGCAAGAATATACAATGGAGAGAAGACAGCCTCTTCAATAAGTGGTGCTGGGAAAACTGGACAGCTACATGTAAAAGAATGAAAATAGAACACTCCTTAACACCATACACAAAAATAAACTCAAAATGGTATAAAGACCTAAAAGTAAGGCCAGGCACTATCAAATTCTTAGAGGAAAACATAGGCAGAACACTCTATGACATAAATCACAGCAAGATACTTTTTGACCCACCTCCTAGAGAAATGGAAATAAAAACAAAAATAAACAAATGGGACCTAATGAAACTTCAAAGCTTTTACACAGCAAAGGAAACCATAAACAAGACCAAAAGACAACCCTCAGAATGGGAGAAAATATTTGCAAATGAAGCAACTGACAAAGTATTAATCTCCACAATTTATAAGCAGCTCAATATCAAAAAAAACCAACAACCCAATCCAAAAATGGGCAAAAGACCTAAATAGACATTTCTCCAAAGAAGATATACAGATTGCCAACAAATACATGAAAGAATGCTCAACATCACTAATCATTCAGAAATGCAAATAAAAACTACAATGAGGTATCACCTCACACCAGTCAGAATGGCCATCATCAGAACAATCTACAAACAATAAATGCTGGGGAGGATATAGAGAAAAGGGAACCCTCTTGCACTGTTAGTGGGAATGTAAATTGATACAGCCACTATGGAGAACACTATGGAGGTTCCTGAAAAAACTAAAAATAGAACTACCATACGACCCAGCAATCCCACTACCAGGCATATACCCTGAGAAAACCATAATTCAAAAAGTGTCATGTACCACAATGTTCACTACAGCTCTATTTACAATAGCCAGGACATGGAAGCAACCTAAGTGTCCATTGACAGATAAATGGATAGAGAAGATGTGGCACATATATACAATGGAATATTACTCAGTCATAAAAAATAACGAAATTGAGTTATTTGTAGTGAGGTGGATGGACATAGAGTCTGTCATACAGAGTGAAGTAAGTCAGAAAGAGAAAAACAAATACCATATGCTAACACATATATATAGAATAAAAGGAAAAAAATTGTTCTGAAAAACCTAGGGCAGGACAGGAATAAAGATGCAGATGTAGAGATGGACTTGAGGGCATGGGGAGGTGGAAGGGTAAGCTGGGATGAAGTGAGAGAGTGGCATTGACTTATATATACTACCAAATGTAAAATAGATAGCTAGTGGCAAGCAACTGCATAGCACAGGGATATCAGCTCGGTGCTTTGTGACCACCTAGAAAGGTGGGATAGGGAGTGTGGGAGGGAGATGCAAGAGAGACGAGATATAGGGATATATTTATATGTATAGCTGATTCACTTTGTTATAAAGCAGAAACTAACACACAATTGTAAAGCAACTATACTCCAATAAAGATGTTAAAAAAATAAATAAATGATGAAATCTTCAAAAAAATATATATCAGCAAAGTACTTTTTTAAATATGTAAAAGGACTGCTTTTAAAAGTCAAATCGGTAACCCTGAAAATATAACCTAAGAGAGAGACCAAAAGATGAATGAAAAAATAAGAGGCATACTGAAGAAGTCTGGGAAGTCCGACAGATATTGGGAAAACTGAGGAATTTATCAGATCTGAAGGACATGAATATCAGAATTAAAATATTCACCAGATGGTCAAGCATAATCAATGAAAAAAGAAGTCTATAGATAGTTCATTAGGAAATTTCAAAATATCAAGGATAAAAAGAATGCTTTTTTGACCTATTAAAGCAGAAATTGGCAAACTATAGCTCATGTACCAAATCTGACCCACTATTTGTTTTTCTAAATAAAGTTTTATTGGAACATAAAACAAAAAAAGACTAAGTTGGAGGACACCTAACACTCGGTTTCAAACTGTACCATAAATTAAAAAGGCAGCAGGGGTATTGGTGAAAGTATAGACATATAGATCAATGTAAATGAATAGAGAACCTAGAAATAGGTTCATGTAAGTACAGTCAGCTGATCTTTGGAAAAGGAGCAAAAACAACCCAATGAAGAGCGAATGATATTTGCAATAAATGATGATGAAATAATTGGACATTCATAGGCAGAAAATCCAACCTAGAAACAGACTTTATACCTTTCACAAATATTAAGCCTGAATAGATAATAGACCTAAATAAAAAATAAAAAACTATACTCCAATATAAAATAAAAATTTAAAAAAACTATGAAAGTTCTGGGAGGAAAAAAAGTAGAGAAACTCCCTGTGGCTTTGAGTTTTTAGATACAACAGCAAAAACATGATCCATTAAAAAATTAAATTCTACTTTATTTCCATAGTAGAGAACAATAAATACATATACAAATGAATCTTAAATGCATATGCTTTGTGCAAAAAGCTAGTCTGAAAAGGCTGTATATTGCATGATTCCAATTACATTAACTTCTGTAGAAGATAAAACTATAGAGATGTTAAGCACATCAGTGGCTCCTAGGGGTTCAGAGGGGGAGGGAAAGAGTTGAATAGGTGAAGCACAGGAGTCCTTTTTTAGGGAGGTGAAAGTATTCTGCATGATACTGTAATGGGGGAATATATGACACTAGCCTGTTGTCAAAATGCATAGAAATTTAAGCATGACGAGTGAAGCTTAATGTATATAAGTTTAAAAAAACATCATTTAAGACACTGGGGAATTCTAGCATGGTATGAAGAATATAAGAAAACAATCTAGTGCATTACAATGTATGAAAAATGCCACTGAAGGAGTTGGGCTACAAAGGTGCTGTCCTTAGTGATTTTTGGAAATGAATGGAGTCTGTAAGACTAAAGGCAAAAGTAACTGTACGTGAAGCACTGTACTCTAGTTGGCAAAGTTGTTTCCCTCAAAGGCTTGATTTAAGAATTATGACACTGGGATTGAACAATTAAGTAAATAGATGGAAGATGATGGGAACTTGGTTTCTTATTGTTGGGGTGAGAATTTACAGTAAATGAGTCTAGAATGGTCCAGGTAGAAATTCATTAGAGTTGTAGATATCAGAATGAATCCATGTTTTTTTTTTAATGTATTTGCAGATAGCTGAATATAGAGATGCTTATATATAATATGTATATATACATGGGTCACTATAGACACATACATTTCCTTTGTTACTTGAGTGGGACTATAAACAATGACATCCCAAGAGCAATAAATACACCTAGTGGCTAAATATTGTTTTCTAATGCTGTCCCCCAATAAAAGTACCAGAGATCTTTGGAGAGAAGGCTGATTCTAGGAATGGGACAGGAAATATACAAGAGAATCTTATAGTGCAAAAAAGTAAGAAAGTACTCAAAAAACAAAACAAAAACCTCACAATAATGGGGTATGTCAAAAATACACAGGAACCAACTGAAACTGAAAGAGCTCCCAATTGCCAAAGCCAAAACAATTTGGACAACAAAATAAATCAAATAATTTTGCATTATAACCTAATATAAAATAAAGTATAAAATAAATATCTATAACTTTATAGTGATATAGATAAATTATTAATGGAGAAGGTTAGACAAAACTCTTGTGCAAGAGAATTTCAAATAATTTATTTAGATATTCTGCCCTCAAGGAGGTAGAATATAACTCTTCACTTCTTAAGTGTCAGGTGCACATGGTGACTTATTTCCCCAAAGTAACAGAAATGGGAACAAAAAGAGTCAGTTTACAGTGAATAAATCTGACAAATACTATCTCAGCAATGTGATTAAATTCAGCATTAACAATGGTAAGTCATGTTGATAGCATGTACCCTTGATATTATGAGATGAAAATGACATTTTGCTTTTGTGGTCTTTCTCCCAAACACAGATAACCTCAGCCTAATCATGAGAAAAACATCAGACGAATTCCATCTTAGGGGCATTCTGGAAAATACCTAACCAGTACTCCTCAAAATGGTTTAGGTCATCGAAACAAGGAAAATTTGAGAAACTGTCACAGACAAAAGAAGCCTAAAGGGACATATTGACTAAAGGTAATGAGATATCATGGTTGGGATCCTGGAATAGAAAAAGGATACATGGTAGAAAATGAGAAAAATGAATAAAGTATGAACTTTAGTTAATAATAATGGATCAATGTTGGTTCACTAATTATGAAAAAATGTAACATAGTAATATAAAATGTTAATAATGAGGAAACTGGTTGTGGAGTACATGGGAACTCAACATCACATGTTCCACCAAACAGCTGAGATCCAGCCTTCCTAACATTGTCCATAATGACTGTACAAAACTACTTATACAGAATCAAACTTCCCCCTTTTCTCTATCTATGAACATGGTAATTCCTGGGATGCTCACTACTTCTGGAGAGGCAGCAGAGCTGAGCTGGAGATGAACCTTGGACCATGAGAACTGGCATGTAAATACTGACTTACTGGTTATGTAACTGGGGCAATTTACTAGCCTCTCTATGCCTCATACTCCACTCTCTAAACTGAGCATGATGACAGAAACCTCCTCATATGATTGTTAGGAGAATTAAATTGGAAAACATTTGTAAAACACTTAGAATATTAGCTGATACATAATGAGTACATAAAATGAATGTGTAAGTAAAATAGTAAGTAAAAATGAATATGGTTTCTAGTTTTTCTTTTAATTGATGTATTATAAAAAGAGTCGAAGTAAGCGTTTTAGAATGCTTGTGACCTGGCAGGGATAATAGATTCCAACAGGAATAGCAAACATGTCTTTAAAGCTATGGAGCCACCAGCTCCCAGGATTTCCGTTATTTAAATTGTTTAGGGCCTCAGTGAACCTGGTATAAACTAGCTAAGAGACCATGGGAGTTAGAATATTACAGAAACAGTAAGTCAAGGTGATTACTGGAATTGTAGATAATGTCCCACGTTGTGATAGATTCAATCCTATTCCTAAAAGAGTCATCTACTTGCATTAATTCTTGCATTAAAGTCATAAAAATACAAATTAAGAAAACATGATTTCAGAATGTTAAACCAACAGAAGGCTCATGAGTCAAAGGTCTTTATTAGATACTTTCTATTTGTTTTAAATGAAGTAAATTAACTAAAAAAAGGCAAAATCCTGTATGAACTTTTGTGATGTTTATAGATTATAATATCATACAACCCACCTTCTTTTATATATAAAACTTCAAACACAAATAAAATCTTAACTACAAATAAAAGCATAATAGGTCCAGAGGAAACACAAATTGTAATACAAGGTGTGATTTGGGGTGTGGTGATAAGGATGCAAGTGGAGGGCAGCCGAAAACTGTACTGCTAATAAGGTCATAATGTTCAGGGTATTTGCTGTAGCTGAGTTGTAAATTTAGTTCCAACCTTCCTTGAAGCCAAGTGTAAAGTAAAATACAGCCTGTTTTACAATTCTCATTATCAAGTAATCGAAAAGATATCAGAGACATAGAAGGTGCAAAGCTATTCCAAGCAATAAGCTCTAAAATAAAAATCTTAGAAATCAAGGTCATAATTTAAGGCAAGAAAATCAATTAGGCCAGGAACCAAGATACTATAATCCAAATTTATGGTTGTTAAACTGAGGATAAAGCTGCAATTTTCTTTTTCTTTTTTATAAATTTATTTATTTATTTTTGCCTACATTGGGTCTTCGTTGCTGTGCGTGGGCTTTCTCTAGTTGCCGTGAGCGGGGCAGGGGCCCACTCTTCGTTGCGGTGTGTGGGCTTCTCATTGCGGTGGCTTCTCTTTTTGCGGAACATGGGCTCTAGGCACACAGGCTTCAGTAGTTGTGGCTCGCAGGCTCTAGAGCACAAGCTCAGTAGTTGTGGTGCACGGGCTTAGTTGCTCCGTGGCATGTGGTATCTTCCCTGACCAGAGCTTGAACCCATGTCCCCTGCACTGGCAGGCAGATTCTTGACCACTGCACCACCAGGGAAGCCCCTAGAGCTGCAATTTTAATGGTTTTCATCCCAAGGCACACAAAGTAGGATGAACAATTAGATTTTCTTTTTTCCCATCGTATGCGTTACATTTTGCTTATTCTCACTCCCACTTGAGAATGGACTGAATACAAGCAAGAGAGAGTCTTTTCTATACTTTTTGATATGAAAGACTAGATCATTTGCCTCACCATTGTATTCTTAACAGCTAATAGTATCTGACACATAATAGATATTTTTGTGTAAATCCAAAATTTGAAATGATTTTTAAAAATTCAGTTGAGTAATATTGGCCTAAACTGAGGGGATGTGCAGGCAGGCACGGATCTCTTAATATTGCCTAAATTCTCAGTTTATCCAATGACAAAGCATGCTGGGAAAGAACAGAGCGGTCAAAGTTAAGTATCAGCATATTCATGCCCACATGAAAGGTTTATGGCACTTTCTCCTCCTTGGAGAGACAACTGGGGACTGTACTGCGGCAGAAGATCAAGTAGATCTGACTCTTCAAAAATAGGGTTGAAAACAGATTCAGGGAATCTTGGTTCACTATGACTATAGTGGCCTCTTCAAAGTCGTAATAAAAAAATATGGGATTTTCTCAAATTTGGAGGATTTTAATAATACATTTATCAGGAACTTTGGTTGTAGCAGCAAGATTAAGAGAATTTGAGAGGCAAAGGAGTGAGGTCAGGATGTGCAAAAGGTTTGTAATTGGCAAAAGTGAACCAAGGTCCGAAAATTCTAGAAGAAACCTTCATACACAAAAGGTTGCTATTCTGATTATTATTAAAAGTATTATGGGCTTCTCTGGTGGCGCAGTGGTTGAGAGTCCGCCTGCCGATGCAGGGAACACGGGTTCGTGCCCCGGTCCGGGAAGATCCCACATGCCGCGGAGCGGCTGGGCCCGTGAGCCATGGCCGCTGAGCCTGCGCGTCCGGAGCCTGTGCTCCACAACGGGAGAGGCCACAACAGTGAGAGGCCCGCGTACCGAAAAAAAAAAAAAAAGTATGTAACTTACCAGTTACCTTGGGACCAATAACATTGCACAAATGTGTTTCAACACAATGATTAGAACTATAAGTAGTGGTCTTCAGACTGGGTTGCAGTCACCTTGGAGGTACATAAGACTGACTGTGGAAAGAGAGTTTTAGACCTTCTTCTCCTTCACCTCTTCCTTCTCCTCTTTCTTCTTTCCTCCCTCTTTCTTTTTCTCTTTATGTATATATATAGATATACATATACGCACACACATATATACATACACACATATATACACACATATTTATATACACGTATATATAATATATGTGCATGAGTGTATGTGAGTAATCCCTTTATTCTTTTCTATTTGGGGAACGGTTTATAATGCAATAGTATGTCAATAATAATAATAATACCCCTCACTTATTGAGTGATATTATTAATATACACACAACATTGTTGTAAGCTTAACAAATATTAAACAATTCAGTCCTCACAATGACTGTATGAAGTAGGTACTGTTATTACCCATCTCTTAGGATGAGGTTAAGAGTGGCATCTATTGATGTAATAACTTACCGAAGGTCACAAAATTAGGAAGTGGCAGAGCTGCAATTCAAATCTAAGCAATCTGACTCCAGCGTTGGTGGTTCTGCCTACTACAGGAGTACGCGTATATAATGCATAATTAATAAAATATGAGCATATTTAGGGGTGTGTGCTCAAGAAATTTAAAAGGAGTGACTTTTATAAAATATAAGAGATCATTTAGACTACCTTAAAAATTTTTAATTATTCATCTCAAGAGGCTAATGAATTAACAAAATGGATGTACTTAACAATGTTTGGAAAACCATTCTAGGATTAAAGTGCTGTTATACACGATGCAGCTCCTTTATAAGGATTTATCAAGCAATGTGTTCTGTTTGGTAGCACTGATCTATATGCTGTGGTTAATTCTTGGTATATATAACACACAAATACAGATGACCTCTTCTTGCTACTTTACCATCTTTTTAAGGAGATGGAAAGTCAACAGTCCCTAAACACAAACACACACTAATACTAAAGTCAAGATTAACTTTGACCCTCAGGTTTTTTGTTGCAACATTTGGTTCTATCAATGATAATATCTTCTGATTAACATTGAGAGAATTGGCCTTGAATCACTAACATATGTATAAGGAGCCAATTTAGTTTCTAAATTACGCAGAAATAGCTTAGCATAACATCTGGTTAATGTGCTACTAAAAATGAATTTAATTTTAATAGATTAAAGTTATATAAGCCTCCTTTGGGAGAAAGAGCAGACAAATTGAATTTTCTCAAATATAAGAATTATATGTAATACACATTTTTGTAAATGGGGACATTTTTATTAAAATAGGTATGTATTTTTGTGACTTTTTGGCATAAAATATCTAAAATAATGAGTATTATGACATCTTTTGTATCAATTTTCTTTTAAGAGAATATAGTTTTTTTCTGTTGGTTTGTTGATTGATTGATTGATTGGTGTTGATTGATTGATTGGTGTTTATTGTGGGGTAATGGAGGGGAATGCTTCTCTTCTTTTTTCAGTGATGGATTTTGAATAAGGCAGCCTTGCACATACAATACTAGCCTATGATTTCTTAAATCAATCAATCTCATCTTCCATGAGAGTTCTCAAATTTTCTGTGGTATTTACCTTGTAGTTGATTAATTTGTAATACTTTGTGGATGATTACTTTGAGACATTGAAGACACTTATGCCCTCCACCTTTTCTTTTAACTCAGTGGTAGGAGTATATGGATAGACTTAAGGTGAATATTACATTATATGTGTACAAAGATGGGTACATTTTTCTCTGGAGAGAATTTGTAGCTTTCAAGAGATTCTTAAAAGGATTGAGTATTAGGAAAAAAAGAATAAATATAATATTTTAGATCAATATTGAATCTCCCAAAAAGTCATTTCAGTAGTGATTAGTTTTCTCAGAATCAGAACTAAGTTGTTACAAGTTCCAAACCAATCATCGAGTGACTTCGATTAACTTATCTGTAAAAGAGTTACTTTGGATTAGGTTTACTTTTAGTGTCCTTTCTAACTAAAGAGCCTGTGTCTTTGGATTCATTTCAAAGAAACAAACATTTCCAGCTCAGATTGGAATTTACCAGTACAATGGGCTATTTCAACTTTCTACAGTCATTATTGCCTATTAACATTTTAAACATTGATACATATTTAGAGATTGTCCATGGGATGACATGGGATGAATTTTATTTATTAATGACATTTTGAATAATTTTCAGTTGATTTTTAGCTATGTTTAAAGAAATTGTTCAGCAGAAAGATCTGGTAAATGCTATTCCATTTAATTCCTTCTTCCCCAAATCTATTATCTCTTCAAATTTGTACATATATATATGTATACATATATATACATATGTATAATTATATATATGTACTCTGTGTGTGTGTATATGTGTGTGTGTAAAATGATGGTCATAGAGTGTGAAATAGGTACTTTATAAATCTTAGTAATTTATATCTTTGCCCCCAAAACAATTTTTATGTTTTTTTTCCCCTCATCTGGAAATATATTTTTGGGAACCTGAAAGAATTCATTCAGCCTTTTTGTGAGTTTAATTAGAGTATGAAAATACTGTTTCCTATGATTATCACATCTTGATGTATTTTCTTTTGGGGTTTAGATAATTCAGAGAAGCTATGAATGTGAATCAAGGAATGTGGCAGGTATTGAATGTCTCCTCATAATTTGGCATAAAGTGCCTGGGAGAAAGCTGAAGAAATGAAACTCTCAGAAGAAAGCCACTTCTTTAAACTTTTTGTATGAAGTAGACCTTTCAGAACACTTTTATGCCTTTCATTTATTGGGCAATAATCTCTTAATAAATAAAATGTACCTTGGGGGCTGAAAAGTTTGAACTATATAGGGCAGGCCTGTAGGCTGAAAATGCTTGGGCAGGAGCTGATGCTACAGTCTTAAGGCAGAATTTCTTCTCCAGGAAAATAATCTGTTTTGCTCATAGAGCCTTTTAAGTGGTAGGATGAGTTCCACCCATATTGCTAAGGATAATCTACTTGAAGCCAAATTACTGTATATGTTAACCACATTTAAAAAATATCTTGGACTTCCCTGGCAGTCCAGTGGTTAAGACACCGTGCTTCCAATGCCGGGGTCTCGGGTTTGAACCCTGGTCGGGGAACTAAGATCCCACCTGCCTCACAGTGTGGCCAAAAGAAAATATCTATATATAGATATATAGCTTTGCAACACCTAGATTAGCGTTTGGTTGAATAACTGGGTACTATAGCCTAGCAAGGTTGACACATAAAATATCACACCTGGATTAAGTACACAGAAGCTTAATATTAAAGTAAAAGAAGTAGACAGGGAGAAATAATTCACAGTTCATATCCATACTACATTTACCATTTGGATCAGAAAGTTACTAGAAGGCAAATCATCCTTAAAGTCTAGACATTTGCATGTTTCTTTTGTTCATTATCTCATTTCATGTCTCAGGAATCATATTAGGACTTTCCAACAACACTTGTGATGCCCTTTATATAGTCATTTATAGTTCTAATGAGAACCTCAATCCTTCACCACAGATCCAGAAATTGTAATTTGTTGTCTTCATGAAGTTAACATTTCCTGTGTTATGTCAGAAAAACTATCTAAAATTAGGAAGTAGACCAAGTGTTTACTGAATCTTCAATGCAGTGCAGAGCTTATTTATTGACTGGTCTACTTTACAGCTCTATAGTGGCAAAGGTTAATATAAAAATTATTGTTTAATTAGATACTGTAATGGTTAAGTTTATGTTTCAACTTAGGTGGGCCACAGTGCCCAGATATTTGGTTAAACATTATTCTGGATGTTTCTGTTATGGAACATTTCATCTTCATGGCTTAAAATGGAATAATAGCCTCCAGTAGACTTGTGAAATAAACAGAGTTTATCATTGGGATGTTAACATCTACCTTATACTCCTCTGACTTGTAAGACTACCTTACCCCATGGGCTCAATTTCTTTGTGATTTCTGCATTTTAGAATTAGAATATCTATGGGTAATTCATTTTTAAACTTTTTTTTTCTCTTGAAGAAATACCTTTGATGAAGTTTTTTTCAAGGGCTGAGAAATCTATGGCTTGTTCCAGGCCTGACTTACTTTACTTTTATGTAGGATTGGACACTACTTTAAGAGTTTCCTCTTTAACAACATTATTCTCTAAGAACCCTGGGGAAAACTTTATCCTTCATTTATTTATTATGCCAGGCTGAACGTTCTCTTGCTATTTTCTACATTCTCTTGTGGCTCTTCTCCATAAATAAATACAGGAAGTCCTCAACAACTTTGGTTTTGGATATACCTATATCTTCTTCAATGATTTGTATTCACCTGTCTTTCCTTGGCCAGACATCAATTCATTTTAATGTCTGAAAGATGCTTCAATTATATGGGCTTCTTAAAACTCAAATTCAATTATCTAAATAGATCGATGGAATAGAATAGAATCCAGAGGTATACTCACACATACTTTAAACAGTTGAGGTTTTCTTATATAATAGGGCAAATAAAATACACGTAGAGAACAAATGAGTCAATAAATTGTGTTGGGACAATTGGATATCCATATGCAAAAATATGAGCTTTGGTCCGTACCTTGCACCACATACAAAAATTAACTCAAAATGGATCATAGGACTAAATGGTAACCCTAAAACTATAGAGATTATAGCAGGAAATACTTTTTACCTTGTGTTAAAAAAAGATTACTTGAGGGCTTCCCTGGTGACGCAGTGGTTGAGAGTCCGCCT
This sequence comes from Monodon monoceros, assembly GCF_005190385.1. Classification (NCBI taxonomy): domain Eukaryota; kingdom Metazoa; phylum Chordata; class Mammalia; order Artiodactyla; family Monodontidae; genus Monodon; species Monodon monoceros. The sequence continues at coordinate 75,485,456 of NW_021703784.1, read as the reverse complement.
GCAGATGCAGGGGACACGGGTTCGTGCCCCAGTCCGGGAGGATCCCACATGATGCAGAGCGGCTAGGCCTGTGAGCCATGGCCGCTGAGCCTGCGCGTCCGGAGCCTGTGCTCTGCAACGGGAGAGGCCACAACAGTGAGAGGCCCGTGTACTGCAAAAAAAAAAAAAAAAAAAAAAAAAAGATTACTTGAATATGACACCAGAAACACAATCCAAAAAGAACACATTCATAGATTATACTTCATCAAAATAAAAAATAACAATTTCTTCAAAAGGAACTTGTAAGAGAACAAAATGGGAAGCCACAGATCAGAAGAAAATCAATACAAAGCATATATCTGATAAATGACTTTTATCCGGAATAGATAAAGAACTGTCGAGTCAACAGTAACAAAATGTACAACCTGATTTTAAAAAAAGTGTACAAAATATTTGAGCAGATGATTCATCAAAAAGATATATGAATGGCAAAAAGCACATAAAAAATGCTCAACATCATTCGTCAACAGGGAAATGTGAATTAAAATCATAATTAAATATCACTGCACACCTATTTGAATGACAAAAATTAAAAAGACTAACCATACTAAATGCTTGAGAGGACATGAAGGAACCGAAAAGCTTGCACACTGCTGGTGGGAATGTAAAATGGTGCAACTACTTTGGGAAATAGTCATTTCATTCCTAGGTATTTACCCAAGAAAAAAGGAAATTTATGTCCATAAAAGATCTATACATGAATGTTCTTAGAAACTTTGTAATGGTTAAAAACTGAAAACAACACAAATGTCCATCAACAGGTGAATAGATTCACAAATTGTGTTACATTCATGCAGCGCGATAGTGCTTAGCAATTATTATTGATACAACAACCTAGACCCTTAACATTATATTTCCTTCTAGGCGCATTCTACTTCCTGCAAGAAAGCTTCTACAAACAAGCTGGTAAGCACAGACAGTCTATGTGAAGTCCCATCACAAATAGATGCCATTAATTTCTAATTCATGCACTATCAAGTATTGGTAAATATAGTTTCTTCATTATATGCATTCTCCTCCTTCATTCAATCTTTCAGCAGAGCTTTAACAACAACCCATTAAATTGAAGGCATTATTAATTTGCATACTATTTTAGATGAAAAACTTCTACCTTGCTTTCTCTGTTCTTTTCTCCTAACCATCATCCTTTTCTTTCCCCATATCTTTATTTAGTGTCATTCTTTATTTAGCTGGAAAAAACCCAGCAAATACAATACAAAATAAGATGAAATCTCTTACTTCATGAGGCTCATAGGAAACAGGTGTCTTAAACATTTTTGCATTCACCAGTAAAACTATGTCTTACACAGAGCAGCACACCAAAATGTATTTTGATGTTACATTTCAAGTCTCAGGAACTTCACTTTTACTCTTGGAATTTATTGTCAGAAGAGATATTTTGACCCAGGCGGTGGCCATGTTCTTAGCTATTCAGTCAGCTTCAAAGTATTTATTGTCTTCTCCACTAAATTTTAGGACTAGGCATGTAGGCATGTCAGAATATATTAAAACTTCAACACGACAATCAATTATTAAAAAGTTGAATTTTATATTGCATTTTCAGATCAACCAAGTTAACTTTGGAATATGTCAAGATCACAACCACATTGACATTTTTCTATGTGCCTTGCCCCATGTAGTAGCCCTTTATAATAAAGCCACTTTGATCTTCTTTTGTTGATTAACTATGCCAATCTCTTTCATACCTCAGGACCACTGCATGGCCATGTTTCTTCTGCCTAAAAGACTCTACAATTAGTAATATTTACTGGCCAATTCATTCATTCTTTAGATTTCAGCTGTAAATTCCAATTTCTGAAAGATACCCACCTCTGATCACCCCAGTATAATTTTGGCATATAGTTACATTTCTCTTAGCATATGATATTTTTTCCAAGTATGTTAACTAGGTGTGTTATTATAATATATATATATATATATATATATATATATATATATATAGCAAATTATATAACAACAGGCACAAACCAATGGCAACAGAACTGATGCTCATTTATGCTTAAGTAGGGTCCTGGGATGCCCTGTTGGAAGACTTATTACATATTTAGTTTCTGAATAATGGAAAGTTAGGAACATTCAAAGGAATGGGCCAGGGTGACCTAGGTAATGACTATTTACCAAGTGTTACAGAAGGATTTCAAAATTTTCAATGCTATTCTGGTGCATACAGTTATATTTCAGTTTTCCTTATCACAGTTTCTATTTGTCTTTCTATCTGTGTTATTGTTTAACATTGCCTGTTAGTCTCACTAGATAATATGCTCCATCACAATAAAAACTGCCTCTGTTTAAAAACCATTTAAACTATAATAGCTAGAGATGACTAATGAATAAACAAATGATTCTGATGCTGATGCATGATACTCTACTACATACTATATTAAGGAAAAAATGTTCTGTGTTCTCTTCCAAAGCACCTAGCATTGTTTTCCAATTTGTGTTTGAAAAGTCTTAGTGTTTGTAAGTAGGTACACTCTACACAGTTGAGTACTTGAGAGAGGTTTTTTCTTTTCTTTTTTTTTGGCCATGCCCTGCAGCTTGTAGGGTCTTAGTTCCCCTACCAGGGATCGAACCCGTGCCCCCTGCATTGAATTCACTCCTGAACACGCCAAAAAATGCTCCTCTTGGAGCCATTATGGTTCATCACATAATTGACCTGACAGAAAATGGCTACACTCCCTTCTACCAGAAACAAGAATAATGGTTTATTAATATTATGAACAATAAAACCGAGGAACTAGGTATAAAATACATAACAAGATCTTATAGGTGTCAGAATTACTAAGTCAGTGGTGAATATTTCCTGTAGGTACTTTTATCTAGTTGAATATGACTGAATGTAATGGTCCTCTCTATGTAAGCAAATCCTCCTGCCATTTGAAGGCTGAATGGAGACAATTTTTGAGTGTGTCACTGACAAAGTATAACAGCTGTACTGGATGTCTGTCCCCCAAATCCTTTTAAAATGTTTGCTTTAACCAAAAAACAAACAACAACAAAAAAGATTGTCTCAAAATCAGCAGGTAATTAAACTACCACATATTAGGTTTTCAAATTCCCCATCATTCTGAAAGTATTGTTATGTGAATTTATTTTTAATAATCTTATGGATTTGAATAGGTTCTCTTGCCTTATTGCTTAATGTGAATTATTTATTTTCCATTGGATTTACAAATGAAGCCAATATATACAGGATCTAGCAATCAAGATATAATGCAAACTCTGTAAGTTATCTGGAGCCTCAGAAATGTGGGGTACCTGGCAGAGAAGGGTCAGAGAACTTGTGAACCTGTGCTAGTATTTGGTGTCTTACATAATGAATAATCTATTGTGAACTCAGTATGATTTTTAAGAAACACATGCATAGTGCTTATTATATACCAGCCATATTTCAAGCAATTTAAAATATTGTTACCTTTAAAACACTAAATGCAGGTATTCCAATTTTTACTTTCTCCGTGAGGTTCATGGAGGCTAAAGAAGGTATACAGCTAGAGAGTTACAAAATAAATCTCCTCTCTCCCATACCATCTAAATATCCTCCTTCTACTCTACTTTCTTTTTTGTTTTTTTGTATAACATTTATCTTTCTAATATACCATATAAATATATTTTTTGAGATTTTGTTTATTTATTTGGTTACTAATCACTGCCTTTGTTTATTTATTTGGTTACTAATCTCCACCCACTTGAATATTAGCTAGATCAAGGAGGGATCATATCTCTTTCATTCACAGACATATCTTGAACATCTAGAACAGTGCCCGGAACACTAAAGGACCTCTATACATATTTAGTTAAATGAATATATGATTGTTACACTATATCATGCCATAGAAGGTAACTGTAAGCTTTTAAAATACTGTACTAAAAATTTATATCAAAACATGTGGAATTGAGTTAGTGCTCAATAAATATAATAATAATTAATACTATTATTAAAATATATAAATTCATTTTTTGTAATTTGACCACTACAAATTTATTTGAAATATAGTTATCTTATTTCCCAAAACTAAAAGTCTCTTCAACTCTTGGAGTCACTTTTTAATTGTTGAATAGGAAATGCCCAAAATATCTTTTTCTTTTTTATTCTTTTTATACTATACTGCAAGAATGTCAATGATGTGTATGTTTTACTTGCATTTTCAAATATAGCCAACTTAAACATTGATTGAGATTAAAAGAAGTTTCGTGGAATCAATGGCAATCAGGAATTATTCAGATGGGGGTGTATGCCCATACAACCAAGTATGAATTTCTTCCAGCATGTAACTTGAGGAGGGAGGATGTATGGAATCTGGCTTAAGACTGCTGAATCCTGATGTACATATTTAAAAAGCCATTAATTTATATAAATATTTTAATGAATAAGTGGGATTAAATATTTATTTAATACATCACATTTCCTGAGTGTACAAGGAAATACCAAAGTGAAGAAATTGTACTATTTTTCTAGAAACAGATTTCCAAGAAGAGTACAGGGTCCTGAGTTCTGGTTCTGGTTCTGTTTTCAAGCATATAGGCCTGAAAATGATATTAGTTCTTGATGTTTTCATCATCCCTCACTTATAAAGTGGGAATAAAGATGGCATTCTCTATATTGTCATATATATCAATACTATATCAATACCATATATCAATACTATTCAGTATTGATAGGTAATACTGATATTTGAGAATTGAGTTAGATCCTGTAAGTATAACACACTTGATAAACAGAAAACATTTTACTAATATAGGGACTTTTAAAATTAATTAAACAGTTAAAAACGCGAGAAAGTGAATGGAAATCTAAATTGTGACATGCTCATGCAGTGGAGCTCAGTAGCAACAACAATGACGTACTGAAACATACAAAAAAATGTATTCACACCAAAAAATTAACAAATAAACTTCTTTAATTTGAAATTGTTTTACTGGACATGACAAAACTCAAATTCTTATTTTGTTTAATCTGGGCAGCTTAGTAGATTAGACATTGCAAGGAGATCCTAGAAATTTTACTGCTCTTCTTCCTTTAATCATCCTTTATTCACAGATTCATTCATCCATTCCTTCACCAGTTTTTTCATGCATCAACCCAGATACTTGCCAACTCATTGATCGGTCCTTCGTTTCCCACTCATTACATATGTGCATTGTATTATCTGTATATCCGTACAACTGCATATCTATGCACTTACCAATCTGTCTGTCATCTATCCTCTATTCATCCATTCATCCTCCTAACTCAGCATCTACCCAGTCACCCAACATTATTAAAACGGACTGTAACTTAGGCATTAAGCTCTATTAGACAACTAAGGAGTAAGAAAAAAATTGCATTAAGCTTATCTCAGGCAAGAGAGGAGATGAAGCTTAATTTCCTTTAGTTAATGAACTTTTTAAAATTGCAAATGACTTTCAAATAATTTTTTCGATATTCATCTCTTCACCTCTGTTTACTTTCATCATGAATTTTCAGAGCAATGTAGCCACACAGAAAAAAATTACATGTGAAATTTGAGAAAAATATATAACTACTCAGGCTCCAACACAAGACTTCTGTTGCACAACATCCATCAATTTAGCCTGAGTATCAGATATTCTGATATCTTTACAAGGATTTTGGCACGTAGCCCAGCACTGAGGACCATAGGCTTCAGAGAAATCCTGCAATGTAGCTTTCATTCAATACTATGTTTTCATGGCATGCCTCAAGAGAACAAAGATATATATATTTTAACCAGACATCATACAATATAAATCTCACATTGTGTAAAGATAGGCAACAAACCAATATAAACCAAAATACTCAAACTGTGTGTAGTTATAGTTGTTAAAAACACCACATATGTTAGTGAAAAGAGAAACAGTACATTTTATAATAAACATGTTTATTAAGAAGAAAGAAAATACAGTTTTCTTTATACTTCATTCACCTTACAGTTTTATAAGAAACTCCTTCATTTTCCAGGAGGAAATAATACTGAAGATATATTTCTGGATTCTCTCGACTGCTCATTAAGGGAGGAGGGGATTTTTATGAGTAATGGGTTGTGAGTTTAAAATCCATTGACCCTTTTTTTCTCTACTCAGCAGAGTTAAGTTAAAGTCATCTGTTGCTTGGTGACTTCTCTTTGTTCCTTCTTTTGGAACTCTCCCCTGTGTAATAAACATTCTCCCCCACCTAATCTCTGTATGATAAGCAGAGCTGATTTATAGCTTAAAGCTTTCTTTACAGAAGCATTTCTGGAACCCATCTCTCTGTCTTGCTTTCAAGATTTTATGAAAATTAGTCTATAATTTGCTTTTTAGCTAGTCTGGAATCTGTCTTGCAAAACCAGTTCTTATATGCAAATATGGATTTAGGATGCAAAGATAATAAAGGGAGAAATAAATGTGATATAACACTTTTATGGACTAATACTGATAAGTCTGGAAAGATGGTTAAGGGGATGTTTTGTGGAGAGCTTTGTATACCTGGTAAAAAGATTGGACATAGTCCTATAAGATTTGAAGAGATAAGAGGGATTTGAGAGGAGGAAATGGGCACAGTTGCATTTTGGACAGACAACTATTTAAGCTACAGTATAGGAGACCAGATGGAGAAGACTGAGGCAGGGGGGCCCCGTGTGGTAGGCTCCGACAGTGATTTGGAGGGGGTGATAAAGTCTGGAAAAGAACAGTGGCTGTGGAAATGTAGAAGAATATTTAGAATGAAATATCTATTTTAACTTCGTATCATCATAAATAAATGGCCAATTATTATTGAAATATCTCTTACCTCTCCTGCTTCTGATTTCCAGAATTAGACAAGTAAGATCATCTACTTCACTGTTTTTGGTTTTTATTAAAACAGCAGAGAGAAAAACGTGGAGGGGATGCATTTTGACATCTGAATACATTGCTTAACCTCTAAAACTGGCAAATAGGAGTCTCTTCTGAGAAACACACTTCTCACCAGTAGCATCTGGCAGTTCATTCTGAAATATGTTTTCCAGGTTGCAAAGGACTTAGGATTTCACTGCAGAGTTTTCAAGGGAAAAGCTCTGCCCTTGCTGCTTTCAATATCATTGTCTCTGAATCAGAACTTTGCATAGATGCAGTTTATGGACACAAAAGTCTCATTTAAGATGTTCCATCCGTGTTAAATTTCAGTTAAACTCTAAAAGCTATTACTACTAATGAGGAGTAAAAGTTAAGGTATCAAGACCTGGCATACAACACTCCCCAATATCTTTCAACTTCTGCCAGGTCACCACTGATATCTTTTGCTATTTGTTATACCCAAGCTCTCCACGTTTTCTCCTATCTATATGCATTTGTTCATGCCATTGCCTCTGCCCCAATTCCCCCTCCCCAATTCCAACATTTTGCTGACTCCTTCTCTTTATAAATTCACTTCAAAGTTTAATTTCTTTTTGAAATATTTCTTATACACCCCAACCATTTCAACCCCCTTACGCTATCCCCATATGCTGTGCAAAGTTTTCCAACTCTGTACTTTTTCTGTTTATTTTGAGAATCTTACAAATTTTAATGCATACATGGTCAACAAATCAGCATATCAAGTTTGCTTAAGAGAGACTCAAAAAGAAACAAGATTATTACAGCAAAAACTCTTTATGTATACAATCGAAATTAGAGCACTTACATCTGTTATCCCTGGAAAAATATGTTATAAGCAGTTGATAAAAAGTGTAATCTTTCAGGTCTCTTTTTGCAGACAGCAGTCAGCAACAACTGTTAATAAACTGCATTTAGTTCTTGTTCTCAATATCCATTTCTTTTCTCTAAGAAATAGACTTATGTAAAACCTTTATTTGGAAAACATATTCTAGTGATAAACTTGTTCAGAAAAGCTATAATTGCTTTTTGATACATACTAGAGAATATAAGCTGAATCTTCTCTTGAATGGGCTTAAGGAACTCTTGCTTCTATAATGTTTAAATAAACAAAACAAATGTTTTACCCCAGGTGAAATGAATGAATTGTTCCCCACAGGCTTACAAGGCAGCTATGTAGCTACGGGAAAAAATTGGCCTGGAATACAGTTCCACATAACAAAAAGATTGAACAGTACAAGGTTCTGAGTTAAGAAATTGCAACACATTTCTTGAAAGAGGAAAAAAGAATAGTTTTAAAGTCTTATAGAGTAGTCCGAAAGTTCCTTGAGAAATACAACATTTTGAAAAGTAGAGAGCAGTCCATTGGTAATGGAGAAAGAACGTGAATTTCAAATATATAGCTTAATAGGTGGTCTTGCTTATGAGTAGTAAAATCATGTTTAAATGCATATACCCATATATGCTCATTGAACTTGTCAAATAACATTGAACAACATATATTAACCATACCCTTTACAGATAGGGAAAGTGATACCCAACCAGTTTTAGAGACTTTACTGCCTCAGTTTGCAAATAATCAAAAGACTTAAAGGAAAACCCAGATCACCTGAATTCAAACACGTTCCCTTCCCCCAAATGGCAAGAATTGACAAAATATTTGTCAGAAAATAATACATATATATAATAAATTCTAAATAGGTTAGCTGAGAAGACTTTTTTAATTGTAAAGCAATTTTTCTCAAAGTTATTTTTTTCTGTCTCTTTCAGCATGTAGCACAGTTCTGGTCGTTAGTGGCATTTCTTTACTGTGGTATATTGGTTGCCTGATTGAATGCAGGAAGCTCTGATATCACAAAAGTGTTTAACAGTATATACAAAGAGAATTTTTTACATATCTGAAATATATCCATGACTACACCTATTTTCAGCTTCAGTAAATGTTCGTACTTTTAAGTATTGACATGTGGTGGAAAATGTAGGATATATACAAATTGTGAAGTGAGTTAGAGGAGACACTATTCAACGCAGAAGAAAAAGGTAAAGACATTGGTGGTTGTAGTTTCAGACTGGCTTTGCCTTTTAACTGTGGCTTAAGTGCATGAGTTCAGGATATTAACATGACCTTAGCAACCTCCTTAAATACTGAGTTAGACATGTTCACTCCCTTGAAAGACATTCAGAACTGGGCATAATTAACTGCAACCACAGCTGATCCCAATGTACCTGAAAGTTACACGTGATAAGGGGGTGGGGGAAGATCCTGTTATCTCCTACTTCGACTTTCTTAATCCAAATCACTTCAGAGGCATGGATGGCACAGGTGAATGAAGTGAGAGTACTGACAAACTATTTGCTGATATAACTTTTTTCCCCCCGATGATATATGAACGTGTTTTGTAATTTCAGGAACAATCATAGTTTGATAGTGCATAGGCATTGAGAAAGTAGTCTGTATATTTTGCTAACATACATGAATCATATTCAACTTAATTTATAGAGTGGTTTTCAATTGTATCAGAGTCAACTTCCTCTTTTCACAAAAATTAACATTCATTCATGAGTGTTAGAAGAAGATATTCATGGGTAACATAATTTGCCCATAACATAATGTAAACAATTAAAATAATGCTCCCATTTTAAAATTGATATAAATGGAAACTTATTTATAACAAATCAAGATATATTTTAATACATACATTTTTAAGCATGATGAGGTTTTTTTGAATTTTATTTATTTTTTTATACAGCAGGCTCTTATTAGTCATCACATTTATACACATCAGTGTATACATGTCAATCCCAATCACACAATTTATCACAACACCATCCCACCCCCCCCCCCCCCGCTGCTTTCCCCCCTTGGTGTCCATACGTTTGTTCTCTACATCTGTCTCAATTTCTGCCCTGCAAACCGGTTCACCTGAACCATTTTTCTAGGTTCCACATATATGTGTTAATATACGATATTTGTTTTTCTCTTTCTGACTTACTTCACTCTGTATGACAGTCTCTAGATCCATCCACATCTCTACAAATGACCCAATTTCGTTCCTTTTTATGGCTGAGCAATATTCCATTGTATATATGTACCACATCTTCTTTATCCATTCGTCTGTCGATGGGCATTTAGGTTGCTTCCATGACCTGGCTATTGTAAACAGTGCTGCAGTGAACATTGGGGTGCATGTGTCTTTTTGAATTATGGTTTTCTCTGCATATATGCCCAGTAGTGGGATTGCTGGGTTATATGGTAATTCTATTTTTAGTTTTTTAAGGAACCTCCATACTGTTCTCTATAGTGGCTGTATCAATTTACATTCCCAACAACAGTGCAAGAGGGTTCCCTTTTCTCCACACCCTTTCCAGCATCTGTTGTTTGTAGATTTTGTGATGATGCCCATTCTAACTGGTGTGAGGTGGTACCTCACTGTAGTTTTGATTTGCATTTCTCTAATAATTAGTGATGTTGAGCAGCTTTTCATGTGCTTCTTGGCCATCTGTGTGTCTTCTTTGGAGAAATGTCTATTTAGATCTTCTGCCCATTTTTGTATTGGGTTGTTTGTTTATTTAATATTGAGCGGCATGAGCTGTTTATATATTTTGGAGATTAATCCTTTGTCAGTTGATTCGTTTGCAAATATTTTCTCCCATTTTGAGGGTTGTCTTTTCATCTTGTTTATGGCTTCCTTTGCTGTGCAAAAGCTTTTAAGTTTCATTAGGTCCCATTTGTTTATTTTTGTTTTTATTTCCATTACTCTAGGAGGTGGATCAAAAAAGATCTTTAAACATGATGCGTTCTAAAACCTAGTGAAGTGACTACACGCTTGTACCTATACGTAAAATACAGTAGTCATAAATGCAACAACTTTTAAGGAAGACTGTTATAAGAGTACTGTATTGACAACTCACATCTCACAAGCAGCACTAGTATTAGTGACATTATTTTATGAAATTTGAACAGTCCATGATAAAGTTCTGAATGAGACAAATATTATTTTCCTTAGTTTGCTTTATAGCTGAATGTATTTATTTATTGTAAATTAAACTACTCATGAAATTTGCTATGTATTAGACCCTTATGAAAAACTTTATTATTCTATAGAAACAGTTATATAGTTATAGTTTAGTTTCTGGTAATCAGATGACTGTGTATGTGTGTGTGTGTTTCATCTAAATAATGATCTGGTAAGGATTTTAAAGTCACGTTGAATGTGAAACAATACTTCTTTGTTTAGTATGGTCCTGGGCACTGTAGGATGACTCATGTCATCTTTCTTCCTAATCATAAACTACAGTGCAGCATTCCCCCCACAATTCCTACAGCACCTTTTGTGGGTGGCACCACCAATGTTCACAACAATAGTTTCTAGATGGATTTCTCAGTGGATAATCCATTTTCACTACTGGCAATTTAAAGTAATTGTAGCCAGTTATAAAATATTTGCTCCAAACAACACACAGTATTATCTGGAATGCCTTTCACACTTGGCCTGTAGAATCTCTCACCATCTTTTGATAAACCTACTCATTTTTAAAGAGTTAACTCAGGCAACACTTTCTCTAGGAATATTTTCCTAACACTCTAATCCAGACCCTGTAACCTTCCTCTAGACTACAATAAATTTTTCTCTGCTCTTTTCCTTACCATGTAGTAATATTCTGTTATAACTTAGTCATTCAATATTTTCATAGACTGTACTCCATTTAAAGTTATTACAATATATGGCCATATTTCTCCATACTGTACCATATATCCTTGTTGCTTATTTTATACATAGTAGTTTCTATCTTTTAATCCCATGCTCCTATCTTGCTCCTCCCCCTTTCCATGTCCCCACTGGTAACCACTAGTTTGTTCTCTATATCTGTGAGTCTTTTTATATATATATTTACTTTTGTTTGTTTTATTTTTTAGACTCCACATATAAGTGATAACGTAGAATATTTGTCATTCTCTGACTTATTTCACTAAGCATAATACCTTCTAGATCCACTCCCCTTGTTGCAAATGGCAGAATTTTATTCTTTTTAATGGCTGAGTGATATTCCATTGTATATAAATACTATATCTTCTTCATCCATTCATCTGTTGCTGGACACTTAGGTTGCTTCCATATCTTGGCTGTTTAAATAATGCTGCTATGAACATTGGGATGCATGTATCTTTTTGAATTAGTGTTTTTGTTTTTCTAAAAATATATATCCAGGAGTGGAATTGCTGGATCATATGGTAGTTCTATTTTTAGTTTTTTGAGGAACTCCCATATTGTTTTCCACAGTGGCTGCACCAATTTACAACCCCACCAACTGTGTACAAGCGTTCCCTTTTTTCCACATCCTTGCCAACATTTGTTATTTGCGGTCTCTTTGGTGACAGCCATTCTGACAGGTGTGAGGTAATCTCTCATTGCTGTTTTGATTTTCACTTATCAGATGTTTATCGATGTTGAGAGTACCTACTGGCCACCTGTATGTCTTCTTTGGAAAAATATTTATTCTTCTGCCCATTTTTAATGAGGTTGTTTGTTTGTTTTTCATATTGAATTTTGTGAGCTGTTTGGATGAAATTTTGATTAATATTTTGAATATTTAACCCCTTATCAGTCATATGACTTGCAAAATTTTTCTGTCATTCAGTAGGTTGTCTTTTTGTTTTCAGTGGTTTCCTTTGCTGAACAGAAGCTTTTAACTTTAATTAGGTCCCATTTGTTACCATACAGTATTGAAACAATCAGTTTAGAAATCTACCTCACCGACTTATAAAGCTTATCTGGATATGATAGGAGCATCTATCTCTAAAACATAACTACATACCTGCCATACTGCAGGTGCTTGAAATTCAGTATTGCCTGCTATTGAGTTTTCAAAGAAAGTTCAGCTATTTCTCACTAGACTTTCCATTTAAATTAAAATGTTTCAATGAAAGAGCCTTCATACGTTTCCTTGTGGAAGATTTATGTTAATTTTACAAATATATGAGCATCTGTATATTTTCATGGGGAACACACAGTGCCTTTTCTAGCACTGAGATGCTTGAAATGAGGTTATTTCCCTTTCAAACAAAAAACAAATAAATTATATTTTTTCCCTTGGTGCTTAAAAGAAATAAGACAAAGTGTTTCAAAATGGTTATAATTGAGATCTCCTGTTATTTTATTCTACTGGGGAAAACACGCTGGGTATCAAACATGCTAGACTGACTTCCAAACTGTAATCCACTATGGAAAATGTAGTACTTCATAGTATTTCTCTCTAGATCTACTTTTTTTCTCCCTAAAAGAGCAAGCCTCTTAGAAATAGAATCTATTTCTTCTGTCATTATTATATCCTATCTTTAGTATGGTGCTTTGCCCTACTGGGTTAAAAAAAATTGAACTAAATATATGGGATGCCATTCACTACAAAACATTATTTTTTGAAAGATATATTCCTTTGTTCATTGAATATATGTTACACACTACTACGTTCCAAGCACTGAGACAACAACAGAGATAAAGGTGAAAATTCCTCCTACAGGAAGTCATGATCTACTAGAAGAGGCTGACAGAAAAATCCCCAGCTCTGAGAGAGACAGGCATACGATGGGGTTGAGCATCAAACCAGTGGGTGCCTGAGCTGAAAGTCTGAGTATGGGAAGGCATCTGCTGGATAAGGAGAAATGGTGAAAAGAAAGAATGTGCAAAAGCCCCATAAAAAGCTTATTGTGGATATATGTGTGAAAGGAGCTGTGTCAGGAATGACTGAAATGTGACCTGAGGACTTCCATGTTCCCTGCCTGGGCTGAACTTTTGTTGAACACTCTAAAATCAAACCGCCGAATAGTTGCTGAATTGCCAAAACCAAAGAATAATGCTGAGAACTGGACTTTTTCTGGACGAAAGAAAACATACCTTTCCCTAGTAAAGGATGAGATGTGCTCCACAACCTAATTGTACGTGTAGAACAAATTTATCCTCCAATCCAAAGTTTTGGTAAACAACTTGTGTAAGCCTGCATGAACTTCTCTCTTTTTTCCCATCAAAACCCTTACCCATTTTCTCTGATGGGACACTATTCTGGGTTCCTCCAGAATCTGTGATCCCCAAATTGCAGTTCTAAGTCACCAAATAAACTGCCTTTTTGCCTCTTTATAGCTCACGGTTCTTTTGGTTGACATATGCGAGAGGCTGGTGAGAGCAATGAGTGATAAGACTGAAGAGGTAGCCTGGTGCGTGAGCTACCTGACACCCTCTCTGCCAGATGAAGGCAAATCTTTGAAAGTATGATATTTTAGGGAAATCTGAACATCGTGTTTATTCTTTAGAAAGATTAGTACTCTGGATTCTGAATTAATTTATGTATCCAATATTGCCTTTTATGGAGGATTTGGTAGTTAATTTATGCATAGTGTTTATATCAATAGATAGAGAAAAAAAATTATTTTTTGCTTCTTTGGGCCAGGTTGTAGTAGATTAATTACAAATATGCTCCCAATTCTTCCCTTCTGTATCTATACTCCTTTTAATAGACTTCACAAACCCTCCTAAGAAGAAGAGTCAATTTCTCCATACCTCAAATCCGAGTTGGCCCTGTCACTTGACTTGGCCAGTAGGAAGCAGCAGGAATAGCTGTGTGCTAGTTCCAAGTCTAGGGCTCAAGACTCTTGCACATTTCTACTCTTACTCATGGACTCCACACCCTTCCCTCCAACACCATCATCAAATCATATGCTAATAAGTACCAGTTAGCATGCTGGAATGCTGGACAATGAGACCATATGGAATAGAGTAAATTTATCCCAGCTAAAGACATTTGAAACCAGGTATCAATAGTTCTTCCACAACTTACAACTGACCACATGCTCCTGAAGAAACCCAGCTGAGGTCAGATGAGTGTAGCAGAGAGGAAAAGACCTTTCAGCAGATAAATAGATGTATAAGCATATGAAAATGTTTCTTGTTATAAGCCATTGATATTTGGTAGATATAAAAGGCACACCATTAAGGCAATGGATAACTTGATGTGTAGGCACTTCATAGTGTTTTACTATGTTACTTTAATGCTATCTACCTTGCAAGGCAAATATTATTATAGTCTGCATTTTTTAGACTATAAATCTGAGGCTTATACAGTTAATTCTCTTTCCTCATTGGTACTCTAGCTCATTACTGCTAAAGCCCAGGATCTTCTCTGTCAACTGCATTGTCTTTTCAAATTCTTCTCTCTTGAGAAAAAAGAATGAAGTCAAGTGTTTTGGTCTACAGTGTAACTCATGAAGAAATGAGTTGAATCGCAATGAACAAAACATATATCCATTGATTTCAACATTAATGAGTTTTTAGTCCAAGAAAACTACAGTTTTCACCAGATAATGCAGCCCCTTAGGCAGAAAATATTATTAATTATGCTTTAAAAAGCATCCTTGCCCCTAGAATAGAAACTATGAAAAATACATATGATATGAGATCATTAAAAAGGAGTAGGAATTTCATCAGAATTATTGTTATGGGTATTCTCTCCTCAACCTACTTAATTAGAGAGCATAATGAGTGACCACTGTGATGGAAAACATCTCTCTCCTCTCAATTTATGAGAAAAAAAAATAGTTTTAAAATGGTATCAACATTATCATTCCTTTGTCTCAGGCCCAGAATATAAAAGTATGCTATATATTTCCACATTCACAGAAAAAAATTGTTAGCTGCTTAAGCCACATTAATGTCACCTGTTTAAATAATAATGTTATGTTCAACCACTGCTAATCAGTAAACATGATAAACCAAGATCATCAGAGTTAACTTATTAGAGGAAATATATTTATACCTGGTTTATTATTTTTGCATTAATTGAAACTTGCCAAATATTTACTGCTGTGAAGAATTACTTCTTTTTTTTTCTTTTTTTTTGCTAATATAATGCTTTTCTTTATTTATTAAAAGAGACATTCCTGCTTTTCTGCGCTACCCAGAGAGGGGTCCATACAGCATTGCTCTGGGTTCATCTCGTAAGTTAAAGGAAACCCGGATCCCTTGATGTCCTGCAAATAAAGGAGAAGGATGTCCTCAAATTTCTTGCAGCAGGAACCCACCTAGGTAGCATCAACCTTGACTACCCAACAGAACAGTACATCTACAAAATGAAAAGTGATGGTATTACCTCATACACCTAAAGAGGACCTGGGAGAAGCTTCTGCTGGCAGCTCGTGCCATTGGTGCCATTGTTACCATTGAAAACGGGGCAGATGTCAGCGTTGTATCCTCCGGGAATACTGGCTAGCAACCTGTGCTGAAGTTTGCTGCTGCCACTGGACCCCTCGTATTGCTGGCTGCTTTTCTCCTGGAACCTTCCCTAACGAGATCTAGGTAGCCTTCCGGGAGCCACGACTTCCCTTGGTTACTGATCCAGGGCTGATCTCAGAGGTGTCTTATGTTAACCCACCTACCGTCATTGTGTCCCACAGACTCTCCTCTGCACTATGTGGACATTGCCATCCCCGAGCAACGATAAGGGAGCTCACATGATAGTCCGCTGTGGTGGATGTGGCGGAGGGCCGTGCGGGGCGGGTGCGGGTGCGGGGGCGGGGGCGGCGGCGGCGGCGGCGTCAGCGGCAGGAGACGCGGGAAGATCTGCGCATGCGTGGCACTGTCTCCCATGAACCCCCGGGGTCAGATCAGCCTGATCTCTACTTCTACAGAGGTGCTGAAGAGATTGAAAAGGAAGAGCTGGCGGTGGCTGGAAAGGGTGTGACCCAGGAGGAATTTCCAGGTGAATGGACTGCTCCAGCTCCCAAGAATTTACTGTACTCGACCTGAGGTTGCAGACAGGTCTGCAGGTGCCCTCTGTGGCCATCCAGCAGTTCCCTCGTGAAGACTGCGGCGCTCAGCTCACTACTGGGGACTGGACTGCAGTTTCCACTGCTCAGGCCACTGAACAGGTAGGAACAGCCACTGAGTGGTCTTAAGTTGTTCTTCCACAGAATCTTAAACAGAAAATGTAAATAAGATTGACAGAAAATACAGTTTCTTAAAAAAAATGACATTCCTGAATTAGATTCAGTAGGATATTTTGTGGGTATGTATGTATGTATATATATACATACACGCAAGCACACACACGTAGCAATGTATCTGTCCCCACACATGTATGAATGTGTTTGGGTAATAGAGAAATGGAGAGACAGCTGTGGTTATATATACCTTTTATTCACTCACACATTTACAACAAAAGATATGCATCCCATTTATTGACCAATTAGATATGAACAAATGACTAACCACAATCACACATTTTCACCATGCTAAAAGTTTTCTTTTTAAAAAATGCATCCAAGTTTTTCTTTTAGATTAACCTACGTTTTATTTCTAATTATAGTACTGGAGTTCAAAATAGCTGATACAACTTAACTGTTAAGAGTTTCAGAAATAAAGTGATTTCTGTCATACTTGTGTTTTATTTCCCCTGGATTTTTTGAAAGCAGATTATGGGGGAATACGAAAACTCTCAATACTTTTCTTATTGTTTTAATCCAGGATATTAGACCTGATAATGGTTTTGCATATGGCATCAATTGTGGGGTCTTTAAGATACAAGTGTTGTTTGCCTGATTCCATAAATACGAGATTAATATAGAAATTCTTTGAAGATGGTAAAAGAGACTATATACATATGTTTGTTTCTCTGTGTGTATTTCTTAGTGAATTCTTTGTTATTTTTCTCCATGATGTGATTTATCTTTTCAATCATAGCTATACAAAAGTTCACCTCATTTATAGTTTTATTTTGTGTTATTTCAATAACCATATTTTTTTTTCAAGTTTTGCAGCTGTTTTTATAGGACCTAGTGCTAATGTTTTTTCACTCTGAAAATGGTTCATGTTTATCAGGCTTTTATTTTAAATGTTATTATTTCATTTGTATCTTTGAGATTCCTAAATATTATTTTGAAATCTTGTTACCCTGTCCTGTAAAATTGATTTTTCTTGCAATGCCTCCCTCTGTGGTCTGATTTAGACTTTATTTACTTTCTTAGAAATAGATTTCTTATATATCTTAGAATATGGGTTCAAAGACTTATTTTGTGGGGAAATTTTCGTTTTCTGTTTGATCCTTTAACTTTGCTCCTCTTTTCTACTCTGCTCACCTATACCTGTTGAGCGGGATTGTGATTGCCTGTACCTGATTCCAGTTTCCCCAGTCAGAAATCAGGTCTTACATGAGTTTTAGGGCTCTTTCCACAGGGAGATACTGTGACATCAGACGTCCATTCACCAACAAGTTAGTAACTCATCTCAGCCAAAAGTTACATGCTGCGTATTTATCACAAATGTGAGATATTCCTAGGTACACTTCTTTAATGTGTGTGTGGGCTTGGGGAGCTGGAGACTCCTTTTACAAGTAAAGAAATTCTAACCTTGTCCTCACTTCAGCCTATGAGTTCAGCTCTAGTGCTATCTTTTTTTGGCATATTTTTATCCCTATAGTTAATCAAAGCTGAATTGCAGGCTGCATCTTCATTTTGTAAAGTTCAGAGAATAAAATTCTGCTTTGACTCTCTCCTGCTTCTGACCCAAGAACATGATAATCTTGTTTTTGTGTTTATTTTTTAAATAAGAGAAATTTATTTTGTCACTATTATGAAGGTTAGAAGTTAGGGATCAAGGCAACAGCAGAGTTGGCTTCTTCTTCTTCTTTTTTTTTTTTTTTTCGGTACGCGGGCCTCTCACTGCTGTGGCCTCTCCCGTTGAGGAGCACAGGCTCCGGACGCGCAGGCTCAGCGGCCATGGCTCACGGGCCCAGCCGCTCCGCGGCATGTGGGATCTTCCCGGACCAGGGCACGAACCCGTGTCCCCTGCATCGGCAGGCGGACTCTCAACCACTGCACCACCAGGGAAGCCCTCTTCTTCTTTTTTAATTGAAAAATAGTTGATTTATAATGTTTCAGGTGTACAGCAAAGTGATTCAGTTATACATATATATATATTCTTTTTCAAATTCTTTTCATTGTAGATTATAGAAGATACTGAATATAATTTCCTGTACAATACAGTAGGTCCTAGTTGTTTATCTATTTTATATATAGTAATGTATATATATATTTATTTATTTTTTTTTTGGTACGCGGGCCTCTCAGTGTTGTGGCCTCTCCCGCTGCGGAGCACAGGCTCCAGACGCGCAGGCTCCGGACGCGCAGGCTCAGCGGCCATGGCTCCTGACGCGCAGGCTCAGCGGCCATGGCTCACGGGCCCAGCCGCCCCACGGCACGTGGGATCCTCCCGGACCGGGGCACGAACCCGTGTCCCCTGCATCGGCAGGTGGACTCTCAACCACTGTGCCACCAGGGAAGCCCAGTAATGTCTATCTTTTAAGCTATTCTTGTTTTTGAGCTAAGGTATTTCTTTTTGGTTTTCTTCATATGTGCTTTTTTGCTTTGTTTTGTTTTGTTTTGCTATTGTTATGTTTTATACGAAAAGGAGTGTATTGATCTCTAAACCTATGGAATCCACCATTAACTTTTAAATATCCTTTTATTTTTGATATGCACTTACTTATCTGTTGTCTTGTTCCTCTTTATATTTTCAGGTGTTTTTCTAAAAATTTTGAAAAACTCCCGTCCATCAAATAATGACTTTTTTTTTTACCTTTACCCAGTCAGAGATAGTCTCAGTGAAAAAATCACTCTCAAGTTATATGGATCAGGAGTTAGTTTCCACCCAGTTCCAAGCTTCTCAAGTTGGTTTCTTTAGACATGCTAGAGAGGATCATTTAGTTATTTCGATTAAATTATGGATAGATATGTCTATATATCTATTTAATATATCACCCCCAACTATATATCTATATATAATTTAATAAAAATAACTAAGTATATATATGATGTTTATAAATACACTTAAAATATATTATATTTTATATATAAAGTTCTGTTTTCATATTATGTTTCTGTGTAAGAAAATGCTAATGACTTCTAATTGTTTATCATATCAAATATCAGTTCCTCATGTATCTTTTGTAGAAATACTGACTTTTCCCCATATGTTACATTAGAAGCATTCTCTTTAATTGATATCAAAAGGGGTGAATTAAGTCCAACAACTGTTTCTTCAACTGTTTTTTCTGTGCATATTAATGTCCTGAGGCAACACAGTTTGGGCCTTTACGCATCTTTTTTTATATCAGGATGCTAAAATAAATATTTTAAGAATTATGATACAAGAATAGAATATATATCAGTTTTATGAATACTTTGGGTAGAATGAAATAATTATTTTAAGGGTATTCTCAGAAATGATATATAGTACCCCAAAATCTTATCTGCATGTGATTAGAGTAAGAATATAGAGGATACTGTGGAAAAGAGAGTGAGCTCTGCAGTTAAATTCACCTGGTCTGAAACCCTAGCTCCATAGTTTACTAGCTATTTCACCTGACCACTCTGGCCTAGAGGCCCTAATCATAGAATGGGAATAATAATAGTAACTGTCTCATAGAGCTGATGAAGGTATAGAGATAACAGAAGTAATGCACTTAGCAAGTGTTTTGAAAAAAATGTAAGTGGTCAATAAATATTAGCTGTCCTTATTCATAATTATCAGTATAATTCTCAATAGGTTACTTGTTTCTCTCTACATACTTCACTAAGGACCAGCCTGGAGTATCTATTTTCCACCCTGTACTTTTCCAAGTTGGGCATGATCTTCAAGCCCCAGACACAAATTCCTCCTCCTCTAGAAACTTTTTGCTGATTAGCTCCCTGTCACTGGATTCTCCTAAATTCTATATTCTTATATTTGTTTTCAGCTTGTGCTTTGTTCACTTCATTTTATAACCTAGAACCTTTTTTTTTTAATTAAAAGTCTTAAGAAAAATTGCCAGGTTCGTTAAATCAAAAACTATACAATATCCTTCACACGGAAGGCACTTAATAAATTTTAGTTAAATACCTACTACAATCAAACCTGAAAGTATCAGTAGTGGAATATATAAGCTATGCATTTACCCATTTATAATTAGATAATTCTCAAAGTATGCAGTTTTTTTTTAATTTTTACATCTGTGCCATCGTATTCCTTAGTGCTGTATAGAATTTTAGTCTAGTAAAAAAAAAGTAGTATTCGTAATTCTTATGGGAGATTTTGTTTGTCTGGAACACTGTAGTTAAATGCTGCTTTTAAAAATAAGGATGAAATTTCATTTAAGCTACCTGAAAATAAATGATAAGTCCAATAATTTTTTTAAGTTTAACATGGTATGGAGTAAGAACTAAATTTTTTTTACACAAATGCAAGTTTAAGCCTATTGGAATGGAAAGAAAATTTGTAGTAGCAAGAGACTCCCGATAATTAACGTTAGCCCAAAGGGGTGAATAGGTTTGATAAGGGAAGTTTTACTTTTTGTCCAGTCTTTAGAGAGATAAGCCTATTTTACAGGCTAGCTCCATGGGCAGGCCAAGCTTATATTGATTGAAAATCTGATTCTTCCTTAGAAAACAGTTTGGTATGATTACTATAACTCCTCTCCTAGAACTATTATACGTCATTTATTACAGCACAATTTAGATCTAGTTCACATAGAACAAATTGAGCTGTGTTGTCTTTACCACTAGTTAGATTTCAGCTTGATGTCTGTTCAAATCATTCTTAAGCCTGAGTAGGTCTTACAGGCAGTTTTAAGACAAACTGCTTAGCATTTTCCATTTAACAAAATTAGTTCAAGTATTTAGATAGGAAATGTTGAAGGCAGTTTGACACCAAAATCAAGATATACCTTAACGAGCATCATACTTATCTGCTACAACCATCGTCCTAAGCATACTTGCTTGTTTTTATCCTCAAGCTTATGTTCATAATTTTAATACTGCCGGTTTGTTTTTCCTTTCCTAGATCTTTAAAAACTGAATAACAGTGTTATAGTAATCTCATGCTGAGTGATCAGACATGTTGTAAGGGGAATAGTGGCTACTTGTAGAAAACATGTTGTGCTATATGAATTTTCTCTTTTGAAAGTCAGTTATATCAATGTGAACTTTATGCATGTGAATTAATATTTCAGTTTTTCAGGCAACATTATTTGTCTACACAATGTGTCTGTCTACATACATCATTATAAAAGTTTAATCTCTTTATGATGGTACTTGAAGCACTTCAAGCTCAAGGGTACCTTTCTGCATATCTACACTAGCTTCTAACAACGTCTAAAATGTCACCATTGAAGTTATTTCATTTATAGGTTCTTCATTTATAAAGTTCTTCATTTATAGGTTCATTGCCATACAGTCATTCATCTATCAAGCATTCATTGAGTATTTGTATGAACCAGATATAAAGGCATAATATAAGATACTTGACATAAAAGTCCTCACTGATTATTGGAAAATGGACATAAATGGTATAATACACTAAACTGTAATAAGTCTATCTTAAAACTCTTTGACATTTTCAAACTTGTTTTTATGTATTGCTTTGCATTTTGATTCTTAAAAGCTCCACTAAGCACAACCACCTTTCCAGGCGTATAGATTTGAATCAGCCCAACTAGAAACCTAATGTGTGTCTTCTTAATGTGTGTACCACCGGTAGATCTTTGCTACTGAATGTGCTAGAACATGTTTTGTGATTTTAAAAATAAATTGTTATTTGACAACAATCCTAAAAAAAAAAGTATATATCACTATTTAAAATAAAGCATATTGGACCTTCACATAAACTGCATTATTTCCTGGGAAATGAAATCAGAAAATATTTGGAAGATAATATCAGTAATTAATAGTTACTAGAATATCATTAAATTTATATCATAATTTTTATAAAGCATGTGTTTCTAAGGCTTTTTGACAGCTATACTGAGATGCAATTTACATGTCATACCATACAATTCAGTTTTTAGTGTATTCATAGAGTTGTACAACCATCAGGACAATCTTATTTAAAATATTCTCATTATCATGAAAAGAAATTTAATATCCCTGGATACAGGATGGTAGTCCAGTTGTTTAAAAAAATATCACTGCTGAATGGACTAATATATCATAAGAAACAAATTGACTAGCCAGTGGAAAGTATCAATATTCAAGACATGTGAAAGATTTGTAGCTCTAAGAGCAGTGAGATCCAATGGCTATTGCAAAGTGCCATTTACATTCACAAAAAGATAATGAACAGCTCAGGGTGAGTGACAGGCAATTAAAATCAAGGTATGAAACCTGGGGAGCCTCTCTGATGAGCTCTCATCACCCATTGTGGGGAGAAAGGAGAAGTCAAAGACCAAGCACAGACCTCAATAGTTAGAGAGATTGAACATCAAGGATAGTTAAAGGCTGAACTAAGATGGTCTGCTTTAACAAGGCAAAGGCTCAGGCTGGGAAAACTCTGACCTGCATGATGCAGACGTCTGAGTGGGTGCCTGTGAAGATTTTCACTTCCCTGAATACTCTGAACCTTTTCAACCTGAGCACATGGCTCACCCCATGACACCAAAATTTTGACACCAAAATCAAGATATAATTTCTTCTATGAAGGAAGAAAATGCAGAGACCTCCCCTCCACAAGACAACACCTGCTCTCCTTAGGACCAGCCCCACTTCCCCTCCTGTTTTACTAGGTTTATAATTAGAATTATGCCACAGCATAAGCCAGCATGACATACGCTGAACCTGATAGTGGAGAGAAAGGTCTAATACTCCAAAGGAGCTGCAGGGCCTAACAGGAATCTATTACTTTGGATTTTCCACCACTACCCAACCATGTGGACTGCCTCATTTATACAGACAAGTCTACATTATAGTCGGTTCAGGATAAATCATGCTGTGCTAATAACAAATGACCCTATAATCTCAAAATCCAATTGATTTACCACAGTCATGCTGGTTTATTTGCTACACATCTACCAAGGAAGAGCTGCCACTCAGCTCCATGAATTGTCCCTGTGGGACTCAGTCTGACAGAGCAGGCTCAATTTGGAACAATGGTTCTCTTTATAGAGAACATGAAAGAAGAAGGCACTGACTCAAATCTTCATCTTGGAAGCTATTCACATGACTTCTTTTCATGTTTCACTGGTAAAAAAAACCTCACAGCCCATTCTGCCATCAGCAGGACAGGTATTTTAGAATAGGCAGGTAATATTACAAACATTAATACAAACTGCCACATTTTAAAATTTTTTAATAGATTTTTATTGGAGTATAATTTCTTCATAATACTATGTTAGTTTCTGTTGCACAACAAAGTAAATCAGCCATATGCACACACGTCTCCATGTCCCCTCCCTCTTGAGCCTCCCTCCCATCCTCCGTATCCCACCCCTCTAGGTCATCGCAAAGCATGGAGCTGATCTCCCTGTGCTATGCTGCTGCTTCCCACCAGCCAACTATTTTACATTCGGTAGTCTATATCTGTCGTTGCTACTCTCGCTTCGCCCAACTTCACCCTCCCACCCCATGTCCTCAAGTCCATTTTCTATGTCTACCTCTTTATTCCTGCCCCACAACTAGGTTCATCAGTAACATTTTTATTTTTTTTTAGATTCCATATATATGCTTTATTTGTTTTACTCTTTCTGACTTACTTCACTCTATGATAGACTCTAGGTCCATCCACCTCACTACAAATAACTCAATTTTGTTTCTTTTTATGGCTGAGTAATATTCCATTGTATATATGTGCCACATCTTCTTTATCCATTCATCTGTCAATGGAAATTTAGGTTGTTTCCATCTCCGAGCTATTGTAAATAGAGCTGCAATGAACATTGTGGTACATGACTCTTTTTGAATTATGGTTTTCTCAGGGTACACGCCCAGTAATGGGATTGCTGAGTCATATGGTAGTTCTATTGTTAGTTTTTTAAGGAACCTCCATACTGTTTTCCATAGTGGTTGTATCAATTTACATTCCCACCAACAGTGCAGGAGGGTTCCCTTTTCACCACACCATTTCCAGCATTTATTGTTTCTAGATTTTTTGATAATGGCCATTCTGACCAGCATGAGGTGACACCTCATTGTAGCTTTAATTTGCATTTCTCTAATAATTAGTTATGTTGAGCATCTTTTTATGTGCCTCTTGGCCATCTGTATGTCTTCCTTGGTGAAATGTCTATTTAGGTCTTCTGCCCATTTTTTAACTGGATTGTTTGGGGTTTTTTTGATATTGAGCTCCATGAGCTGTTTGTATATTTTGGAGATTAATCCTTTGTCTGTTCTTTCATTTGCAAATATTTTCTCCCATTCTGAGGGTTGTCTTTTTGTCTTGTTTATGATTTCCTTTGCTGTGCAAAAGCTTTTAAGTTTAATTAAGTCTCATTTGTTTACTTTTGTTTTTATTTCTGTTATTCTAGGAGGTGGATCAATAAAAGATCTTGCTATGATTTACATCAGAGTGCTTTTCCTATGTTTTCCTCTAAGAGTTTTATAGTGTCTTATCTTACATTTAAGTCTTTAATCCATTTGGAGCTTATTTTTGTGTATGGTGTTAGGCAGTGTTCTAATTTCATTCTTTTACATGTAGCTGTCCAGTTTTCCCAGAGCCACTTATTGAAGAGGCTGTCTTTTCTCCATTATATGTTCTTGCCTCCTTTGTCGTAAATTAGGTGCCCATATGTGCGTGGGTTTATCTCTGGGCATTCTATCTTGTACCATTGATCTATATTTCTGTTTTGGGGCCAGTACCATACTGTCTTGATTACTGTAGCTTTGTGGTATAGTTTGAAGTTGGGGAGCCTGATTCCTCCAGTTCCATTTTTCTTTCTCAAGATTGCTTTGGGGCTTCCCTGGTGGCACAGTGGTTGAGAGTCAGCCTGCCGATGCAGGGGACACAGGTTTGTGCCCCAGTCCGGGAAGATCCCACATGCCGCAGAGCGGCTAGGCCCGTGAGCCATGGCTGCTGAGCCTGCGCGTGCTGAGCCTGTGCGTCCGGAGCCTGTGCTCTGCAACGGGAGAGGCCACAACAATGAGAGGCCCGCATAACGCAAAAAAACAAAAAAAGATTGCTTTGGCTATTCAGGGTCTTTTGTGTTTCCATACAAATTGTAAAATTTTTTGTTCTAATTCTGTAAAGAATTCCGTTGGTAGTTTGATCGGGATTGCATTGAATCTGTAGATTGCTTTGGGTAGTATTATCATTTTCACCATACTGATTCTTCCAATCCAAGATGGTATGAATGTATTCTGATTAACTGTTTTCCTATAGATGAATATTTTGGTTGTCTTACATGTTTCATCATTCTAAATTATGCTAAACAGAACATGTATAAACACATACACACTTTTCACATATTATTTTTTAGGTTAAGTTTAAATAATACAAAGAATATAGAATTCTTTTTCAGATCTGAAAATCTTCAGATCAACCTTTATATGTCTCTGCCTTTCTCTCTATTTTTTTTCTTTTTCTCATTTTTGTAAATTGCTTCATTCTTCCAAAAGTGTCTGACAAAAATTCTTCTAAAGAATGCATCATTACAGTGATAAGGCAGAGTACAGAACCACCTTTACCTTTGGTCATTAAAAAATGAACATTTTCATCTACCAAGGAAGGAGAGGAGAGGAGGAAGGACAGTCTGCACTGCTCTGACACTGCATTACTCCCCACTGTTCTATGTCTTTTCTCCTTGCAGACACAGGTTGCGTAGGGAGTCAATTATTTACAAGTTTTGTGTGACTGCATTGGGTCTAGTACCGACTTCTGATCAACCCTTGTATAACTTCTATTCCCGCTTTTTCGTCCCAAGCAGTAATGCAGAGCTGATGTTTCCTACTTAAATGGGATAATGATGTTTCCTACTTAAATGGGATAATGCC
The DNA here is from genome assembly GCF_005190385.1 of Monodon monoceros. NCBI lineage: Eukaryota > Metazoa > Chordata > Mammalia > Artiodactyla > Monodontidae > Monodon > Monodon monoceros. The sequence continues at coordinate 75,458,788 of NW_021703784.1, read as the reverse complement.
ATTCTTTTTCAATTTTCAAACCCAGGTGTTTAGTGCTAATTCGTGGTTTTAACAGTCTATACAACATGAATTAATCACATCTAGTATATAGGGTGAAATCACAGGTTCAAAATTAAATATGTTTCATGTTGCTACATAAAGAATACAGTTTTTGACAATTTTAAATTAGAAACATATAAATCTTCAGTTGCTGTTCCTTCATTGGTAACGAGAATGATGTTGAAAATTATTTAAGGACTCAAAGACAATAGCTATGATTGAGGGTTTCTGAAACTAAGGGAGAATGAGATGGGTATGTGTTCTTAAGCAAGTAGAGGAATTAGACTTATAGTTGGAAAACCTTCTCTGCTATAATAGGAGAAAGAGAAGAAAGTATGTGTGTGGTTACTGGCAGGTTTTAAGCTTTGATATAGATCAAGTACAAGTTTTCAGAACTGATAGGCAGAAAGTGACAGACCCTAATGGTTATGAATTAAACTGTAAAGTGGGGATAACAGTAGAATATATGTGCTTTTATTTAGATGGACTTGAAACCCAGAATCACAGTTTCCTTTCAACATTACTTTGTGGATATGACACATACACTTTACTCATTAGATTCCTCATTTTAAAATGGACATAATAATTTCACTTAATTTTTTAGGTTGTCACGAGAACTAAATAAACACTGCAAATAAAATGTTGACATTCAATAAATGTGGTTGCTTCATTGCTTTATCTTAGATATTAAAGTAAACTACTTTAGGCTTTTCCATTATTTTATTATTCAGTACTAATTTTTGTTTCTTATGAATCTTAAGAGCAATTGTCAGAACTGAGAGGAGACTGAGAATACCAGTATAATATAAAAGGTTGCAGGGATACCAATGTTCCCTGTACGTCTAACATTAGTGAACTGTGTAGAAATGTCTCCTCTGAAAATTATTCTCTGATCTTTATGGTTAGCGTATTTAGAAAGTACACTAAATCTATTTCATTGACAAATTTATAGTTGATACATATTTTTTAATTTAACTCAGCTGGATTCTCTAAAATATCATCTGAATATTAAACAATGAAATGATCAAATATATTGTTCATGGTTCAATTCTCTTGATTTCATGGATTAATTCTTAACTTAAAGTCAGAAGTTGGTGTTCATAGAGCTTCCCAGTGGCCCTCCTTAGAGGTGGACAAGAAATGGGGAAAAATGGAATTGAAATTCACTGTAGAGAATTTGTTTAGAGAATTTGTTTTCTCTAAACTTTTTCTTATAATATATATGATCTAGAGAGATTATATTTACCTTAAGTCAGTAAGTCAAACCTCAATTTTAAATTAGGTCTATAAAAAGAGAAAGTCGACAATTATCTGAGAACTAAAAGGTGAGGAAAACTCATGTATAAAAAAGGTACTTATTTAGCACATGTGATCAAAGTCTTATGAAAGAAAAAATATTCAGTAGAAAATATTATAGTTAAGTTTTTCCAAAGGTTTATTCCTTGGCATGTTAATAAATAACATGCATAAATCATCAGCTGCAAAAGCAGTACCAGTACAGGGATGGGGCGCTAAGCTTGGGATCACTGATTCCAAACAAATATTAACAAGGAATATTAATATTCCAAACAAATATTAATATTTGTTTAATATAAACAAATATTAACAAGGCAATTTACTGCAGGACTTCTCAGAACCTTTTTTTTTTTTTTTTTTGCGGTACGCGGGCCTCTCACTGTTGTGGCCTCTCCTGTTGTGGAGCACAGGCTCCGGACGCGCAGGCTCAGCGGCCATGGCTCACGGGCCCAGCCGCTCCGCGGCATGTGGGATCTTCCCGGACCGGGGCACGAACCCTTGTCCCCTGCATTGGCAGGCAGACTCTCAACCACTGCGCCACCAGGGAAGCCCTCAGAACCTTTAATACACACATATACTCTTTCAGTCTTCAAGAGGAACATGTAACATATAACATTTCTCAAATGTGTTTAATCACAAAACACTTTATTAACAATAAAACCTCTTGGAAATATTCTTAGAAAACAGGGATCAGGTAGACAGCTAAAAAGAAAGTTAGACAAGAAAAGTTTAGGAAGTAGATTGGCGCAAACAAAAAATGGAAATGCATGAACTAATATATTGGTCTTTTTTTTTCCTGAGAAAAAAGACACACACACATACATACACATACAAACACACTCATATATGAGAAATCTTACAATGTCACAAACCAGTCCTCCTTAGTTTTATATTAAATGATTCGCCAACATTAAAAAGACTAAATTTACATACTATTGGGACTCTTCTTTGAAATACTGGGAGATTTGCAATATTAAAAAATATATTATATACTTTAATAATAAATAATGCATAAATACAATCAATAAAGTAGGTTTTAATATTTCCAAGATACTAAACTAGAAGAATTAACTCTGGACTGAACAGGAAAGCAATTTAACCATCAGTTTTAATTGAATGAATGAAATGATCATGAAGCTTGTTAGTGTATCATCACATGAAAAATCTTGCTCATACTTTTCAAACCAATGCCCTCAGTTGAAAGTTTAGCATCATACAGCCTTGACAAAAAGGATTTCCAGATAAAGGCTCAACTTATGAAAGATAAAAACAATATTAACAGGACAGCAGATGTTAATGTACCAGGTATTCTATGCGGAACCTCTATTTTCACACATTCTAGGTAGAGAATCTGACATTTATACCATTTTGAGGAATGCTTATGATTATTGTTTTATAGTAACTTAGTTTTTCTTTGGAGAAAGTATATGTTTTTTGTGGTATTGACACTGCTATAAGAGTAAAGGGGAAAAAGAGAAAGAATGAGAAATAAAAAAAATAGAAAAGAAAATGGAGAGGGAAGTTTCTTTTCACTATATTAAACTCGGGTATATACCAATTGGGGCATTCTTTTTTATACTTGTTTGTATTGTCTCTTCCTAGAATACCTATTTCCTCCTTTCTAATTGGCTAAATCTTAGATTTATTTCAACAATTAACTCTAGTACCATCTCTAGAAAACCTTCCTTGATCTTGCCCACCTACATGGGTCTGAATTAGGTGGCCCTTTTCTGTGCTACCCTGGGATTGGGCTGTATGACAGCATTGGTAGTTTTTACCATCCTGTATAATAATCACACACACACATCTATTTCCTGCATTAAACTGAGAGCTTCCTGACTACGGAGACGGTCTAATCCATTTCTTATCATGAATACCTACCCTGGCTCATCTTAGTGCTAACATTAATTTTATACATTAATTCAATAATAACAGCAAAATTGATCACCTACTATAGTTAAACCTTGAATGATGCAGGAGGGGTGGTGGTTAGGGGGCCCATCCCCACAGAGTTGCATATCTGCATATAAATGTATAGTCAGCCCTCCATCTGGGTGCTTCCGCATCTGAGGATTCAACCAAGATTGTGAAGTACTGTAGTACTATATATAGTGAAAAAAATCTGAGTGGAAGTAGACCCAAACAGTTCAAGCCCGTGTTGTTCAAGGATCAACTGTACATATCAAGCAGTATGACAGGCAATGATACCACAATGTTGACCAATACCAGACACATGAGTGCCTGTCCTCATGACCTGTGCAGATTGAGGAAAGACTCCTGGAAGCAATGGCAAACACACATATCACCTACGCCAGCAGCACTGTCAATCACAATCATGAAAATCCATCTTTAGTTGGCTGCTATAGCCATGCAGGAAGGATATAGCTAATAAGCCTGATGTTCTATTATTGGGGAAAAAGTTTCCTTTTATTTTAGTAGCTCTTAATATGACCAATGACAGTGGCTCCAAACTGGAGCATTGTAGTGAATCAACCATCTTGAGCCATAAAGCTCTTTCTCAGGGCACAGGTGAAAAGAATAAATTCACTTGGAGTGAATTTTCTCCTATGTTCATACGTGCTAACTTATAAAAAACAAAAAAGCCAAGGGCAAAATATTTACATTTCAGAAGTGGTCAATGATAAATGAAATAGGTGCCAACCAAAGCTTTAAAACAATTATAAGTAAATAGTGTACTTTGCAATGGAATATTACTCAGCCATAAAAAGAAACAAAATTGAGTTATTTGTAGTCAGGTGGATGGACCTAGGGTCTGTCATACAGAGTGAAGAAGGTCAGAAAGAGAAAAACAAAATACCATATGCTAACGCATATATATGGAATCTAAAAAAAGTATGGTACTAATGAACCTAGTGGCAGGACAGGAATAAAGACGTAGACATAAAGAATGGACTTGAGGACACGGTGGGGAGGGGGAAGCTGGGGCAAAGTGAGAGTAGCATTGACATATATACACTACCGAATGTAAAATAGTTAGCTAGTGGGAAGCAGCCACGTAGCACAGGGAGATCAGCTTGGTGCTTTGTGATGACCTAGAGGGGTGGAATAGGGAGGGTGGGAGGGAGGCTCAAGAAGGAGGGCATATGGGGATATATGCATGCATATGGCTGATTCACTTTGTTGTACAACAGAAACTAACACAGTATTGTGAAGCAATTATACTCCAATAAAGATCTATTGAAAAAGAAAATAGCATACGTTGGAAACATCACAAGGAGGGGAGAAGTCTGCCTCTTACTGTGAGCTCAACTTTAGCAGTCTGCCCAGGGCATGAGAGACATGTTTTCAAAGATATTTTCTGCCTCTCATCTCCTGGATGATATTCATGACCCAATGAAGTCTTAGAACCACATGTTTACTCTGGGACTCATGAAATCCCTCGATGAAGTATCCAGGAGGATTTTTGTGAGTCTAACTTTGTCAAGTCCCTCAATTTTAGAAACAAAGTACTTTCAAAGTTGTTCAGACTAAGATGTCAATTCTTTCCCCCTTTCTCCCTTTCTCCCTCTCTTTCCCTAAAACTCAATTCAATATTTTCTCCCCCAGAACTCTATTTCAGATTCTTGGAGATTTATTCCTTTAAAGCAGTTACTGGTGTATTTACACGTTATTTATTGAGCACCTACTATACACCAGGCACTCTTCTAGATACTGAGACCACACCTTTGAGCAAAACAGATTATATTCCTGCTCAAATGGAGCTTATATTATAACAATGAAAAGTTTATCTTGATATCAAATATGAATTTTTCTAAGGACTGAATTACTGCTTATTATTTATAGTAAGTTTTAAAAAGTTGACTTTCACACACATAAAAGTTAAAATGGATGCAAGCAGAGAAATAAGAAACAAACAATGTGCAATGGGACAAACCTAATTTATCTGTGATATTCTTACATTATTGAGAGGTTCAGAAATCTTTGTCTTTTATAGTACTTATGTGAAGTACAGAGGTAACATACTAAAAATAAAATGCTTGATGTTATCACAAACCTCATATCAAAATGTTTTCATTAATCATTTAGATCATGTGTTTACCTTCACACCTAAAGGTTATATTTATAGAAAGTTTATGTTAAGAAATCCTTATATTCCAGTATGAATGTTGTGAAAACTATAACCTTAAAAGATTATTTATTTGCTTTCTCAGTGTCCTCTATTCTACCCTTATTACAGCTGGTAATTTTACAAACAACCTTTTGTTCATGTTTCTGCTAACTGCTCTAAAAGTATTGCCGTCAGGTAAGAGGATGCGAAACATTTATTGGGTACAATCATTATAAATCTCTATAGTGTTATCTTATTCCTTTAAAGAGCAGAAATCTATTTTCAACATTAAGCAGTAGTTAGGTCAGATCTATTGTTCAGGTAGACATCAGTTAAATTTGGCAATTTTCTCACCTTTCTTTCTGCTACCCAAAATAATCCTTTGGTGTATCTTTACAGACTTTTGTTCTAGCATTCTACTAGGGAAATGTCTTGAGAGCAGAAGTTTCCATTTACCCCAGTTCTCTCTACTGGATTGTGTGTGTGTGAGTTTTCTTTCACTCTATTATTTATCTCTGATTACTTTGACACTTAATCCTTGGAAAATATGCTAAAATGGAAAATTAGAATAGAAGCTATTCTGGGACTCAAACAAAGTATCTGTGAATGACTAAGAGCCCCGTAAACCAATGCAGTTCTAATAGGATGAAGGGGACTCACTGGTGAATGGAGAAAAGATGCAGAGTCTAGGGAAAGCATCTTAATTTTCAGAAAAGAAATGAGTGATACAACATTTACAGAGTAGCTGTTCTGCATCCTTTGCTGCCTTATGCAATGAAAATATTTAACTGAATTACACTCACCCCTCACCCCCCAAAATGCCACAACACTTCTGTAAAGGTTATTTGACTTTTATTTTTTAAAGTGCAGGAATTGAGATCAAGATTAAATAATAATTCATCCAGGGTCACCCATCAAGCAGTTACACACTGAGCTGAAATTTGAAACAAGGTGTTTCTGACTCCTAAAGGAGTCAGTTGCTTTCCTTTTCTACTTTACTGAAAGATGTAGGGGCAATGCCTGATCTCTTAAAGTTCAAACTGAGGAAGATTCCTCTAGAAAGTTCTCCTTAGGAAGGTTTAATTAACCCTTGGTCAACTTACATCTGAAAACATTAAGACACAAACCCAGTATCTCATGCAAGATATTTTTCATTTTGATTTGTTTTTTCTGTTATCTTTAATAGTAACAACTAAGGTTTACTGAATAGTGTCATAATGGTTTCTAGAATATAATAGTATAATGGTTCCTGGAATATATAATGATATATATTCAGTATACTCTTATAACAGTATAATAGTATAATTGTTCCTAAAAAACATTATATATACATATATATGTATATATATGTGTATATATATATATATATATATATATATATATGCATTTTATCCCAAAACATACAGTCCTACAAGACAGCAGGTTAGATCTTATCTCTATTTAATATATGAAGGAACCAAAGCTCAGAGAGATGGAATGTTTTACCCAAGGTCACACAGCTGATGACTGGGAAAGCCAGGTTCTTTGCATTGTATCCTGATGACTTTTTAAAGATGGTCTGCAAGTACAGTGAGCCCTCCATATCAGTAAGTTCCACATCTGCAGATTCAATCAATATTCAAAAATATTTTGAAAATAAAATTAAGAAAAAATTTATAAAGTTCCCATAAGAAAAAATTAAATGTGCTGCACACTGACAACTACTTACATGGCATTTACAGCTACTTATACAACCTTCACATTGTATTAGGTATTATCAGTAATCTAGAGATGATTTAAAGTATACAGGAGGATGTACCTAAATTATATGCAAATACCACCCCATTTTCTATAAGGGACTTGAGCATCACAGATTTTAATATCTGTAGGCTTCCTGGAACCAATTCCTCTTGGAAACCGGGGAAAGATGGTACCTCTAAGGACACAGAAGAAGCAGCCTGGGCACATACCTACTACACTGCACAGGCACCAGTACCCACTCCTACTATATCATGTTCTGCCAGGGTGTTTTCACACAAGTGCTTTAACTCTCAAAAATCAGAGCCTTGCAATTTACTCGTGGCATGTGAAACATGTGGACAGCAGCTTATATTTATTAGGGGGAAGATCAATTTCAGACATAATTAAGAGACTGAACTTTGGAATCAGAAAGATCTGTGTTTAAATACCAGTTCAACTAACTACATACTAGCTAAACAATCCTTAACAAGTTACTTGTCCTCTCTGAGCTTTAGTTTCCACATATATAACACGAAAGAGAACATTGGTCAGCAATAAAAATAGAACAAGCTACTGATACGTGAAAAAACATTGCTGTGTCTCAAAAACATTATGCAGAGTAGATGAACTAATCTATGATGAAAATGATCATAACAGTTGTTGCATCTGGCTGGGGTTGGGAGAAACAGAAATTGATTTGAAGGGACACAAATGACTTTTTGAGTGTGATGGTAGTATTCATTATCTGGATAGTTACAAAAGTATATTTGTTTTCCAGAACTCATCAAATGACATGTTTAAGATTTGTGCATTCCTCTAATTTTATTTCCACCAAAAAAATAAATAAATAAAATATTGAATTCTGGTTAGTGATATTCAGGCTGAAATGTCTAGGGGTAAAGCATACTGAGTTTATAACTAAGGATCAAATAAATCCAAAATATGACAGATAAACTGCATTGTCAAATAAGACAGATAGCTGAATGGATAGAGAAATGGTTGGAAGGATATATACATGTTAAAGCAAACATAGTGTTGATGAAGTTGATCTAAGAAAGAAATGGAAAGTTTCATTCGAGGCAAATTTGAGAATTATAACCCAGGAAAAGCATCTCAGAAAGCTCTGAGAACTGTTGCACCCGTTAGAAGTCAAGGCACAGTTATATAAGTTTTTTGAGACAGAGGGCTGTACATTAAATGACGTTTTATTGATAGTTTACACAATCCAGAGTTAAGTGTCTTCATGGCCCCTTACAGGATCAAGAAGGAATGTTATCTTTTAAGGAGTTGTCTTGTTGATGCTAGGAGAATGTTGCTGTTTATGGTTGAGCAGGTGTTTCTGATCATGGGGGAGGTTTAGTCGATGCATAATGCAGACATACAATGCACAGTAGGGGGAAAAGAGGAAGCCAAAGGGCAGAGAAAAATTTTTATGTTTAAATTTTTTCTGGTCTTGCCATAAAATATGAATTTTATTTCAAAATAGCAAAATATATATTGTAGATTTTATGTGGTGTTAGTTCTTTCAAATTTTCCAAAAGGTTGAAAGTTTTTATAATAAGTGTTGGGGGGTAAACAGAGGGGTAAAAACATTAAAATAAAAGATATATTTCAAGGCATCCAGTAACCCATATCTTTTGTTAACATGAAGTTCTTCCAGAATAGCTCTTTTTACAATGCTGTGAATATTTTATCTTCCAGCATTAGTTTGAGTCAGACTCTCAAAGACAAGTACAATTGACTCCTGAACAACATAGGGACTGTGCAGTCAAAAATCCATGCATAACTTAACAGTCAGCACTCCACATTCATGGTTCCACATCTGTGGATTTAACCAACTGCAGATCATATAGTACTGTAGCACATATTTATTGAAAAAATGCTGTATATATAAGTGGACCCTCAAAGTTCAAACCTGTGCTGTTCAAGGGTTAACTCTAGAATGTTTGTTATCTGGGTTAATAAGAGAGACATCTGTGCCCTCCTTGTCAAAGGGTTTAGTAGGGTAAGCCCAGACAGTTTTTTGTGTTTTTTTTCTTCCTCTCTTTTTTCTCTTTTTTGTGATGCAAATGTTTGACTTAAACTTTGATTGCTGAGGCATCCATTTCAAAGAAACATTCACTTTTAGAGGGCTATCTGGAATAAACACCCTACCAGTCACAAGACTAGATACGTAGCCAGGCTTCCTCCCCACACTGAGGCTCCTTTGTTTTAGAGATCTTGGTTGATTTTGATAACTGACCATTTAGGCCACTGATTTTCTTTTCTCATCCCATGCTATAAATACCACTCTTATGTTTTAAATTCACCAAGGAAGACTGAAACCCTAGGCACCCACCCTTGACCCCAGTAAAAGCAGAACCCCAGGTTTTCTCTCTCTTTTTTTTTTTACATTTTTATTGGAATATAATTGCTTTACAATGGTGTGTTAGTTTCTGCTTTATAACAAAGTGAATCAGTTATACATATACATATGTTCCCATATCTCTTCCCTCTTGCGTCTCCCTCCCTCCCACTCTCCCTATCCCACCCCTCTAGGTGGTCACAAAGCACCGAGCTGATCTCTTTGTGCTATGCGGCTGCTTCCCACGAAACGAAATTGAGCTATTTGTAATGAGGTGGATAGACCTAGAGTCTGTCATACAGAGTGAAGTAAGTCAGAAAGAGAAAGACAAATACCGTATGCTAACACATATATATGGAATTTAAGAAAAAAAAATGTCATGAAGAACCTAGGGGTAAGACAGGAATAAAGACACAGACGTACTAGAGAATGGACTTGAGGATATGGGGAGGGGGAAGGGTAAGCTGTGACAAAGCGAGAGAGAGGCATGGACATATATACACTCTCTCTCTCTTTGTCTCTGTCTCAGCCTCTCTTTCTCTCTCTATGATCTTACTGTGTGGTCTCAAGTGTGCTGTGTAATATCTAGGTTTTGTAAAAAATAAACCTTCATTTTTTTCAGTGTCTTGCAATCATAATAAGAGCTACAAGGGCTGGTCCAACCACAACATTGGTTATTGATAGCATAAAATGTTAATAAACAGAAACATCAATACAGTTGGGAGACCATAAGGGGGAGATCTCATACCCTGCGACAACAGCAGAGCCCAAGAGGAAGAAGAAAGACTACTCTTCTTTCCTGGCAAGGACACGGCCTCGCAACTGCATTTTCCCCTCTATAAAAGTGTTCTCCTTCCCTTGCTGTGCAGACCCTTGAACATGGCTCCCCATCGTTGGAGACCATGAATTGCACTTCTCTGCTGATCCCAGATATACCCATCTTTGCTGGAGAAGTATCTGGCAGTCTGTTTCTTTTAGGCCAACAATAGACTGAGACTGGCACAAAACAAGGATGAATCTGGTTTTGTGAAAACAGAAACACTTGATATACTGCACAAGATAACAAGACTCCTCATTTAGAATCTTTAAATAGATATGTCAAAAATATTCAAGGACGTGATATCTCCTATGCAGAAGAAAAGCTACACAATGTAACACTTAAGAATATTTTAAGAATATTTTAGGAATTTTCTTTGTATGGCACTAACTCAGTTATTTAAAATAAGATGTTTATTGCTGTCTTTTAGTTTAAACATTAGAGAATGTCCATGCAGGACACAGTTTTCTTATTCAAGGGAAATTTAATTCAGACATTTAGTCTGCGCTTCCAGGGGATTATTAATTTTGACCTACAAAGAGAAGACAAAATCAGCTCCATTCTCTCTTTAGAATTATACAAATACACAATATAAGACTTGGAAAAAAATTTAAGATCATCTAGTTCATTGCTCTTCAAATTGTTTTCTTTGGACCCCTAAACATGTATTAAACGACTCCAAGCTTGGCCTAGGGAATTCTGGCCCCATTTCAATGAGAGAAACTTCTCTTTTATCTGTTCTACTTGAATAGATTCTGTTTGAAAAACAGGTGCTGCTGCAGGAAAAATACATGCCTGGAAAACTATTCACATAATAACTTATATCTAACTTCATCTAACCGATTAAGAAACAGGGTTATTGAAGATAGGTTAAATGGCAAGAAGCAAAACCGCTACAGTAGTTAGTATCAGAACTAAAAATGGGATGTCCTTCTTCTGCCCTTTAGTTCAATGCTCTGCCTCTGATACTTCATTGCACTTTTTTTAGTTGTCTGTTTTTACTAGAGAGCATCATATCCTCTGATCACTGAGATAAATCAAGCTTCTCCATAAAAACACACAAAGAAATCCACAAAAACAAAAACATTGAATTAATTGTTAAATACCACAATTTCTTTTATAAGCAGTGCTATAATTCTCAAAGTTAGCATGCATTAGAATCACCAGAAAAAAATATTTAAATCTATAGTCCTGGGCTTCCATATCCTGATGTTCTGATGGAGTAGTGTCAGAAAGAGCTTAGGAATCTGTGTTTTTTTGTATGCATTTTAGTGTATGGGATCCTCAGTTATCCTTTGAGGCTATTAATTTAAGAAACACATTTTCAATGGTTGTTGTTTCCCAAATTTGGTTGATTATAGACTCATCTGAAGAGGTTTTTTAAATTACAGATTACTTAACTAAGACTACTCACTCAGACTGTTTAAGATAAGATCCGAGATTTGTGTTTTAAGAATTTTAAGGAAGCAGGGCTTCCCTGGTGACGCAGTGGTTGAGAGTCCGCCTGCAGATGCAGGGAATACGGGTTCGTGCCCCGGTCCGGGAAGATCCCACATGCCGTGGAGCGGCTGGGCCCGTGAGCCATGGCCGCTGAGCCTGCGCATCCGGAGTCTGTGCTCCGCAACGGGAGAGGCCACAACAGTGACAGGCCCGCGTACAGCAAAAAAAAAAAAAAAAAAATTAAGGAAGCAAAACAAGCAAGCAAACAAACAAACAAAAACCAAAAAAACAAAAAACCCTAATCTCTGAAGAGTTCTGATTTGGGAATCAGTGTTAGTTGACAATATTGTATACCCACGGACATTCCTGGTAACTTTCTATCAAACAAAGCACACTATGTTTTTTAAAAATTAGACATCTCAAGGAGTCACTTTAAATTGCGTTTTAGGACAAAGACAATTTTTGCCTTTAAAAAATTAGAGTTAACATTTATTTGAGGCAATAACTTAAACTTTTCTTTCACAATTACCATGTAGATTTATTACCATGCTATTTTTGTAACATTCTTATAATTCTTTGCAGATATAACCAGTAAGCATGAGTAAATTTACACTGGCAAGATACATATAAACTAGGCAGAAATTTTAAGAAAAATCAAAATGCCTTTTTTGTCTAAAGTTAGATGAGAGATTACCAAAACACTTTTTAAAATTAAAAAAAAAAAAATTTGGTCCAGGACAGCAGTATTTGACTAGATAATTATGCCACTTTTCCAGTTGGCAGTTTCATTCGTTAATATAAACCAGATACTGGCTCATAATTTGTTCTTCAAAATATGATCAGTGCTCCATCTGCCCTAGAATCACCTGGGTGCATTTTAGAAATGAAGATTGCTGCATGACAACTAGGTATGCTGAGGGATGATGTAAGTGATGTGACAGAGGCGGGATGGCACAGGGCTGGCAAGAGGAACAGCAAATAATTCAGGATATAAAGGGTCAGAGTGGCATAAAATAGGATTAGACATTTAGATTGGGGGTCTGAAATGCTAGCATAACTAATTGTTACTTTATTCACAGAGCATGCGGTGGGTTGTGGGTTTAAGAGTTTTGAATCTAGTCACTCCCCACAATACTCTGGGGAAAAGTGGTGCACCCAGAGGTCACCAGGTACTGTTGTACCGCTCTGTCCTCAAAGGCAAGCACAACTCTGATGCCTCTTTCTGTGCTTTTGTTCAATCTCTTCTCTTTGACTGAAATCTTCCTCTAATTATCTGCCTAGAAACCCCCATGCATCTTAAGATCGAGTTCAAATGCCACATACCTTTTGTTGCTCTTTTCCTTGAAACCTTTCTACTTTGCATTTCTTTTAAATGTATAATACAATCTTATGCATTTCTATTATATAATTATACTGTCAAGGAGGGGGAAATTTCCCCCTCTGCCTCTCTTGAGTTCTTGTGCCTGGACTAATAATAATATTGACAGAAGACAGATTAATAGGCAAAAAAATAAATAAATGTTAATTTGTGCATACGGAATTCTTGTGGAAATGGGACCTAAGAAGTGGTCAAAGCAAGCAGCTTTTGAACTTGTTAGAAAAAGAAATAATAAATTTGTGAGGTATTGGCAAGACAAAGAAGCCTAGGCTTTAGGTGCTTAATTAGAATGGGATTTGAGCAAAGTTTGGGCTTGGATAGTAAATTAGTAAAGAAGTAACAAGGTTTGTTTATACAGGCTCCTCGGCCCTGAATTCCCTGTCTGGTGATAAGAGTGTCCTACTTCCCAGTACAGGGAGGGCACATTTCACACAGGAGATTTATTTAGCTTTCAGAAAGAGAGAGATGAGGGTCCCTATTGCACTGGCTGTTTCTTAAGTAACTTTAATTCAAAATAATTAATATGCCATTGAGTCATATTTTGGGGTGGCCTGCCCATGGCCCTAACTAGGTATGCTGAGGGATGGTGTAAGTGATGTGACAGAGGCGGTTGATTTTAGCATATTACTAACCCTTGATTGTAGCATATTACTAACCCTTGATTTTAGCATATTACTTAGGCAAATGGGTATGAAATTCCTCATTTGTAAAATGAGACTTTTTAACAGTACCGATGTCACACAAGTCTTGGGAGAATTAATTGAAATAATGTATATAAAGTGTTAGAACAGTGTCTGACATGTAGTAAGTGTTCTGCAAATACTAGCCATTAACTGCTACTATATGGCATTTATTACCTAGAACTAAAGTCAATGGTCGACATCTGTTTTGCTAACTAAACAGCAACTTTTTAAAGAAAGGAAATGTGCTTGAGTATAAATGGAGAATGCACTTAGAAATAATCGTTAGTAAATGTCAAGTAGATTTGATGTAGTTGTTAGTAAATGTCAACTAGATTTGATGGAAGCAACCTTTGGTATTCCTTGGCTTATAGGCGCAAAACCTGAATCTGCCTTTATCTTCACATGGCGTTCTCCCTGTAGCGTATGTGTGTCTGTGTCCAAATTTCCCCTTTTCATAAGGCACCAGTCATATTGGATTAGGGCCCACTCTAATGACCTCATTTTAACTAATCATATCTGGAATAATGCAATTGCCAAATAAAGTTACGTTTTGGAGGTTAAGACTTCACATATGAATTTTGGGGGGACACAATTCAACCTACAACACAGGATAGATATTTTAACACAGGATCTCCTATGTAAATAATTCTCTATTCATATAATGTTACATTTGAAAAACACATCAACTTGCAAGGCCATTTTAATCAAGGGTCATTGAAATTTCTCAAATCTAGAAGAACATACCCAATGTACCTGATGCATTTTCTTCTGAATCACATTTTCATAATAGCTTGAGTCTGCTTTCTGCTTTTATAAGAAGATTTAATGGACACATGTGAGTACCAAGGAATTCTGCACAAGTATAATGAGAATGCATATTCAGGTATAATGGGAATATTTTTTTCACAAAGTGTCACTAGTTTAATGTAAATTCTGCTGAATGACTGGGCCAACGGAATTATGAAGTTGCTATCACATAACATGTATAGATAAAATTTAACTCCCAGTATTTAACCAGGCAGCAAAAACATTTTTCTTAAAGTTGGATTAAATAAGAGAAAGTACATTGAAAGTGCGTATTGTAGTAAACCTTGATTTGGACATATGATGTCTCTAGGGACACAATGCAGAACTGAAAAACATTAGATCAAAGTGCATTGCAGAACTCTAGATAATTTCCAGTGAATACATGTATCTGTAACCATATACTCTGCAGCTTTGATATTACCTAACTGTATACAATCTTTGTTTTTTTCCCTGTAAGTGCCAACTTTAATGAGTCTCTGAAAACAGTTCTACAATAGAAGACAAGGGTGATTTATTTGAAGATTTGAGCAATTACATTGTATTTGTCTTGTGTCCTTTTATAATATTCACAGTTGCAATCACAAAGATAAGAATTATAGTCATTCTGTAAAATTGAAGGTGAGTGTTAAAATCATCCCCATTTTACAAATAAAGTAATGGAGGGAGAATTTATGTAAGTTCCTCAAGCACGTATGTTTAATGAATGACAAAGCCAGAACTTGGACTTCTGAATCCATTTACATAACCACTAAACTACACCATATTTTACTTGTACTAAGAGTTAATTTATTTAATTTCATTTAATGATAATTCAACTAATGTATAAAAGCTAACTTAAAAGGAAAAATAAGCCCATCCTGAAATTTTAACCATGAACAATTAGAGGAGTTCAACAATTGGTCAACAAATATTTATTGAGCATTTACTTTGTGCCAGGCCCCATGCTATACCTGGCGTTATAGCTGTGAATGAGACAGACAGTAGATGGGGTTTCAGGGAGCTGAATTTGGACTCAAGGAGGGAAAGGAGGAGTAAAAAGTAAACAAAGCAAAAAAAAAAAATTAGCTTCAATGCTAAAAATGGAAGCTAAAGAGATAATAAAACCCAAAGTGCCAGAGAGATTGCTGTAAATAGAGTGGTTGAAAGTTCTCTTTGAGAAGGTGATATTTGGGGTGAAAATTTAGTTATATAACTTTGGTTATGAGAGGCACCTAGGGGAAGCGTGCTCCAGGCAGTGAGCAAAGCAAATAAAGAGGTAACTTGCGTGGTGTTTACAACAAATATTAGAGAACTCTGCATTGCACCCAATGCAGAGAATCAATTTCAGGAGACTTATGATTGAAGACACAGGTTATTTCTGTTTGTTTCTCTAATGCCGTGACACATCTCCTAACAAGCATAATGAGAGGTCACCAGCCTGTGGTTCTATATTAATTAAATTTGGAGCTCTAAGACAGTAGAGGTCAAACTCTCCTTGAAATCCAATTAAGGTGATTTCTAAGTAATCAATAGAGAGTGATCTTTCTTGTATAAAAATGTTTAAAATTTTTTTCCCACTTACAGAGCAATGTAGCATCATATATATAGTTACACAGTCTCTTTATGCATTTATGAATATATAAAATAATTTTACATTAAATATACCAACATCTGCACTTTTAATCTTCCACCATCTGTTCTACTTATTCTTTTTCTTATAACATTTATCACTTTCTAACATTCAATATAATTTGCATGTTTGACGATTATTGTTTATGGAGTTCCACGCTCTACAGAGTATGAGCTCCACAAGCACAGAAATGATTATCTTGTTTTGTTCATTAATGTAGGGTCCAGAAAAATGCTTGATACATGACAGGTGCTTTATAGATATTGAATAAGTTAACAGATTAATGAATAAATGAATTAAAATGGTGTTTAGAGACTGGCTACAAATTCAAAATTATATATACAATGTATATAACATATATATAGATGTATATACATATATATAGCAGGACAATGGAAGGGGTGAATATTTTAGAGAGATTCCTATTTTTGAACCAGGTCATCTCTTAAGCTCTCTTAAGCCTTAACAATCTATGATTCTATGTCACAACCGTTTAGCTTAACATCTACCTGTGAACAAACTAAATATATATAATACATCCAAATATAAACATATATAATACTCTAAGTAAATATTTTGTTAAATACTGTTTAGTTTTACATTAAAATATTATTTTTTTCTCTTTATGAATCTCTAAAATGTGTCCAGGCAAAATGAATGAGTTTTATATTTTGGTAGCAATTTCTTCTTTGAGATTTTTTAAAAACCTCTGGGAATTTAGACTTCAAAAAGACAAGTTTAGTTGAGTTGAATCTATTTGCTTTGTGAATGTGCAAATACATACCGAGACACCGAACACATAATTCTATGAAAGGCAGGTCCTATGGAGGAAGAAGCAAACCTATAGTATAATATGTTTAAACTTGACAATGTTACTTTATAAGGTTTATGCCCAATCTATGTAACTGTCCATATAAAACAAGACAGTTCTTGTCCTCCCATAAAAATACACAAGATAAATTTTATTTATTTTAGCATTAAAACTGCCTCTGGTAATATCCGAAATTCACACTTTCATTTAAACTTAGCAGATTTTGTGAATAAAGATAAATCATCTACAGTTAATGTGCTAAAGCATTAACTGTTCAGTGCAGTGTAGAAATGGAGATTAAAATCTAAACTTCAACCCACGCCTTTGGCATGTTATTTTTCCCTGTCTTAATTTTTCCATTTACAAAGATAACAAATGTATCTTAAAGAATTTTATACTATGCTTTACCCTCAGAATAAGTGTTACCTCCAGAAACAAACATTACCATTTATCATATATGTAGATATGACTCATGCTCTTTTGAAAGGAAAAAATGTTCATAATGGAGGACATATTTTATAAAACTCCTTCTAAAATAAGAATTTGGTTAAGGTTTATTTATTATGATTGTGGCCAGCCTTATTTATACATAGAAATTTTGATGAAATAAAATATTTTTTATAATATCCTATTAATACAGCAAATGGAAAAGATATAACTGTGACCTAATTTATGAAAGTAGGGTAGGCCAAAAATTTCTTTGGGTTTTTCTGTAAGATATGGAAAACCCAAATGAACTTTCTGGCCAACCCAATATATATATATAAATATCATTGATAACATAAAAACATGGATGTTTATCTCAAACTGTGGTCAAATCTGAATCATCCAAAATGATGTGAGGAAGGAACTAGCATATATTGAAGTTTACCCTAATTTAGTCCTATGTACAGATTTTATGGCAGGTAGAAACTTTACATAGGCCATTCCATTTAATCTTCAAAATATCTGGTAAAGTTAGTACAAAAACTTGAATTTCTTCAGTGACAAGATTGAGACTCAGGGAAAATGAATAAATTGCCCATAGCTACAGAGTGAGAAATTGGGACGCAAATCCAGTTTTGATTGACTCTAAGTTATTAATCCTACAGGCATTCTCCATTTGGTGTTGCTAGGGCTGAGAGGATGGTCAGCAGAGAAGGAAGAGAAATTTGGTTAAATAAAATTTTTGATTAAGAGCATCTTTGACCAAAAATGTCTTTTTTCTACAAAGTTACAAATCTTTTGGAAATATCTGTGCCCCTGTTTCTGACTCAATAATGTTCACAAAGTAAATCAATGTGATAAGTATTATGTTTATTTGACAGCTGGGGAGAGCCTTTAGTGATACTTTGAGACTATCAAATCTCATGTGTCAGCATGAGAAACTACCACAGTACTTCTGTTTAAAATGTTTTTATTCTGTTTGTATGTTCAGACTACTTAGAGCCAAAAAGAAAAGTGATGAGTAAATCACAGTAGTAAAACATAGTGGTTAAAAGCATGGATTCTGTAGCCAGATTCTCTGAATTTTAATACAGGAACACCTAGTTTGTAGCTACATAATTTTAGGGAACCTAATATTCCTCTCAGTTTCCCCATCTATAAAACGGGGTTAACAATAGTACCCACTTCTTGGTGTTTTGTTGAGGATTAAGTAAATTAAATAAGGTTTTATTTAGAAACGTATCTGGGTTTTTATTATCAATACACAGACCCGGAGGAAGGTGGAGTTACATTTCTGTAACTCCAGACAAGCCCCTCAGTTCTCTGCCTCTGAGGTTTTTCATCTGCAAAAAAGAGAAGAGTGGGCTGGAATCCTCTCTTGGAGAAACGAGAAGATTCTCTCTTAACCAAACAAATTTTCAGGGCTCTGGTTCCTATGCATTCAAAGAGCTCTGGGCCAATATTGGAACTGGATGAAAAAAATATGTATATATATATATATATATATATATATATATATACACACACACACATAATATAATATATAAAATGTTTAAGGAAAATATAGGCACTATTGTGGTATTTTAAAAACCTTGGAAAGAGAACATATAGGAAAAACTGTGTCCTGATATCAAAGACAGGTATTCATATCTGAAAGAAACTCACTGAAGCTGTGAAGACTGCCACAATTACCAAATTAACTTCTCTAATAAGTAGAAAAGGTATTTTGCAGGATGTAGGGAATGGTGGGGCATGTTCTTCAAACTATTTTATTTTATGCCAGCTAGAATGTATGACATAGATAAACATGTTTTGGCCTATTCAGAAAAGTCAGTTCTCAAATAAGAATAACTCAGCATTATTTGAGACCTCATTTTTCTCCTTCTCCATATAACTAAATGCTTATTGCTCAAGAAGGCTGACCACAATGATTTTTTGTGAAATATCTGTGCCAGAACAGAAAATTCCTTTCTCTAAAGATGACAGTGGAGCTATATACTGTTACTGATGGAAGTACAACAGATGCTCTGCAGAAAGAAATAATGTCCATGTCCAGGCAAATCTGGGGAGACTGCATCAGGCAAGATTAAACATTTTTATTTACTGAAAGTTTATCAGGATCTCCGATACATGCATGACAACTATAATACGCAGTGTGTTCTGTATTTACGGGATATGTCTTGTAGACGTGATCACACTACAGAAAATGATTATAGTAAAAAGCCATTTGGCTTTTTTGGAATCCAATGTGTATTGAAGTTCTGCTTCTGTCTCTTATAACCTTGGACAAATTACTTAACAGTCTGAACCTCCATTTCTCTTCTATAAATAAGAGGTATGGATATATACCTTGCAGTCCTAGGTCATCATTTTCTTTTATATCTGGTATGCAAATGACTCATAAATATATTGTTAACATTCAGAACAGACTTACAGAAAATATTTTATGCACTTCACTACATAAACACTGCACCTGAATATATAGTCTCAAATGAGCTTTTTAAAATTTAACCTAAGTTCTCTCCTTTCGGCATTTCTTGACTTTTCTCAGTTTCTGGCAGAAATCAGTTCTCTCCATCTTGACTACTTCATTATTACTTCTCTGCAGATGACACAGAAATCCACATCTAGAACTTTATCCACGTCCAGCCTCATATTTCTAACACCCTATCCAACATCTCTTCCTGGTTGTTTAGCTAAATATCTAAATCATTTCAGATCTTTCATTTGTTGTATATTTTACCACCTTCTGTATATCGCAGTTTACTTGAATACATCATAACTGTCCTGAGATTTATTTATTCGTTGAAAACATATTTACTGAGAATCATGCTCATCCGTTAAAAGATTTTTAAAACCTATCATAAATAAGATAATTTCAGTTGGCTAAAAAGATATGAAACAAGATACATGTCCATGTACAAGGCATAGCAGAGTGCTGAGGACATAAAATAATAAATTGATATAAATCAATTAACATCAATAATAAGTACACAAAAGCAATTAAAATTATTAGCGATTATTATTAATATAGAATAATATTATTAACTATAGTTATATTAGTGATATATTAATAAAGACACTGCAGAATTTTTAGCAGAGGGATTTAGCATGGTCTGACCATCTGGTTGAACTATCTCCACTTTTTTCCTTCTCTAGTATCTTCTCCATGAACTAACACAGAAAATCATCACTTGAAGAATTTGTATCTAATTCTGTTGCACCCCACCTCACTGTTTAAAACTTTTCCATAGCTCATCATTACACTTAAGGAAAATTTCAAATGCACACTCTGCTTACAAGAATATTTATAACCTGGACACTGCCTGTCTCTTGAATCCATATGCCTCTCTCAATAGATTTCTAAACTCCAGCTACACTAGCCTTCCTGAGGTTGTTCTCCCTTGAAAACATTTTCATTTGTTGATTTTGCTTCTCAGGATGAATGTAAGGTTAATAACACCATCATGTTATAGTGATTTTAGTATTCTAATTAGATACCCTGTTTCTGTCCAGGTAGAGCTACACCACTTGCAAATCCTAGTGCAAAAGGAAAATATAAGGCCCTTCATTTAAAACAAATGTTTTCAAAGAAATGGACAAAAATATAAAGCTTTTTTCCTTTTTCCTGTGGTTTCTCTTTCCACTCATGGGGCCTCACAAATGCTACATGTGAATAGGGTGTCAAAGAACAACAGACATGCATATTGTGCATAGGAGCATCCTCTGCTCATATGCCTGGTACATTGTCTCCTCAGACTTCAATTACAAAACAAAGTCAAAAATGAAATTATCAAGAATTTCAAGACAACAAAAGCAGAGCACTAAACTAAGTGTGGGCTCTTTTGAGAGCAAAGCTTTGTGCAATAGCAGGTGTCCCACCCTCATGAAGCCAGTCCTTCTCCCATCCAAACTTCAGATAGTCTGTTCTTCTAAGTGAAGTGTGAGTGACCCTTCAAATGTAATTCAGGTCATGTTCAATGACCTTCCATCGTTCTAAAAATGTCTTATTCACCTTTTTTTTTTTTTTTTTTTTTTGCTGTACGCGGGCCTCTCACTATTGTGGCCTCTCCCGTTGCGGAGCACAGGCTCCAGACGCGCAGGCTCAGCCGCTCCGCAGCATGTGGGATCCTCCCGGACCGGGGCATGAACCCACGTCCCCTGCATCGGCAGGCGGACTCTCAACCACTGTGCCACCAGGGAAGCCCTTTTATTCACCTTTTTATCACTAACACCTATTAGAATGTCTGACATAGTGAAGGTTTAATAGATAATTGATGAGTAACTATTTAAGAGGATTATAAATCTAGGCTAGCTAACTTAACAGATGAGTTTAAATGCAACAGTACATTGGGTTTATTGGGCCTTTGTATTGATCAGAACTCTTGGTTGCAAATGACAGAATCCAAATTTAAGTTGATTTAAGGATATAGGAATGTTATCCGTCTGTGTAACTATGACATCATGAGCTGATTTGTTTGCAAGAATAGCTGGTTTAAAGGACTCAAATTACATAATCAGAATATAACCTCTTTCTCTTGAGTCTGTTCTCTTTTATGTTGGTTTTATTCTCAAGAACGAAATATCCATAGAATAGCCGTGTTTGTCCTTATTAGTTCTAGATTTTCATCCTATCATTTTTTTACTCAGTAAATGAGAACTTTTCCATCTCAATATTTTGAACAGAACTATTAGACCTAATTCTAGTTGGCCCAAATTAAATCACATGCCCATACCTGAACAAACAACTCTGATTCTGTTAGACCAAGTTTAGACCACTGTAAGTGGCAAAGTGTTCCTTAAAAAGAAGTCTGGCATTTTTGCCAGAATAGTGATGGATATGTGTATCTTCATCTTGCTCCATAAAGCCAGATTATTCTCTGTGATGGTTGTACCAGTGCATCACACCAGTAACTTATTTTGGGGAAATTGTTAAACAAATTTTTATGAGTATATTTGGGTAAATAAACTTGGAAAGATATACATTTTGTTTATAGAATTATTACATTTCCAACCTAGAAAAAAAAGTAAGCTCCTTGATTTGAGAATATCTAGACTATCAGGGATGTCTGACAATCATGTCTACAGACTACAAAGTCTCTCATCGTAAATGGAGGTGGCGAAATAAGCGGATACTGGCTACTCAGTAAGCAAGGACACTTGGTCTGTTTCTTTAGATTTTCCCACTGGAGGTGTCTGGGTTTAGGAAGTTGAAAACTTGTTGTAGGACAGGGAGTTGAAGCCCAGTTACTACAGAGGATTTAATCAGCTCATGATGGGTTCTTTTTCCATTCAGAAAAGGTTTTGTCCCTAAAAAAGTAAGATAATGATATAGGACTTTGGGTTTAGCAAGTAACATTTATGAAGAATTTACTATGCACTGATCCCTATGTTCATTCACATAATCTTTCACAACTCTATGAGATAACAGTAGTAATCAGTTCCAAGTGACAGTTGAGGAACTTACGTCTTAGAGAAGTTAAAGAATGCAAATCAGATCAAATAAAGATAATGACAAAGATAAATACATTGCTTCCAGGATTATGACGATGTCCTCCCTCATCCCTGTGCTTCGCTGTGCCCTTGAATCGGGCACGTTTCCTGATGGCAGGAGCCGCTGTGGTGTGAGCATCATCAGTCTCCCCAGCAGCATCTTACTCAGTACCACCTTCAGGACTTGCCCAGGACGCCATTTAAAGTTGGGAGAAACTTGCACTTGAGGCCTAACATTCTTTTTTTGTGTGTGTGTGGTACGCGGGCCTCTCACTGTTGTGGCCTCTCCCGCTGCGGAGCACAGGCTCCGGACGCGTAGGCTCAGCGGCCATGGCTCACGGGCCCAGCCGCTCCGCGCGGCATGTGAGATCTTCCCGGACCGGGGCACGAACCCGTGTCCCCTGCATCGGCAGGCGGACTCTCAACCACTGCGCCACCAGGGAAGCCCCTAACATTCTTTTTAATGCTCATTCTAAGTTTCTTTTTCCCTTCCGCTCCAAAGGCCGAGCACAGTCGTGATGCCAGGCACCTCTCCTCCTCATATACGCCAAGGAGAGCTAAACTGAGTGGTGTTAGTATCCTCTGGCATGTCTGTGTTTAAAAACAGAGGATACCATAATTCAAAGGAAGAATCGCCAGTAGTAGAATTGGGACATCATAAAAAGTCAGTAGGGAAGATATTTGGGTGGTATTAGAACATGCCATGCAACCTTCTATTTAAAGTTGGCTCTGTTCATTGGTACTTGGTAGTGTCGTTGATGATTTTTCTATGAAGAAAGATTTCTTTACCAAAAATGCCTCCATTTGCCTTAGATTTTTAACCTGCTTCAAGATGCCAATTCAAACCTAGTGACTATAGCTCACATGAATGCATTCTACCCATAAATACTGTTCAATGACTAGAGTTCTTCTCATGAAACTTCAGAGTAAATGTCTCTAATCATAGTTTACTACCTATGCTCCTACCCTAAGCAATGATTTTGAGTCTTAAACATTGACATACCTGATATTTAAACTCAGAACAGGTGTTAGATTGGGGCTTCATAGTTAGAGGTTCTGTTTTCTAGTAAAGACTTTTCTACTTCCTAGCTTGGGATCCTGTGTAAATCAGTTTGTCTCCTTGAATCTCAACTACTTCTTCTGCACAGTTAGGATTGTCATCATAACTCTGCCTCAGGATTGTGATGAAAGTAAAATGTAAAGAGGACACGAATGTTCTGTGAACACTTTAAAGAGCTGGAAAAATGTTCGATGCATTTCCTGAAATATGGACTATGTATTCTCAGTTTTTGTGTGAAGTTGGTATTATGATTAAAAGGTCCCTAGACTTTGGAGACTAACTCTTCGTGAATTCAGAAATAACATCACTTACACTCTGTGATGATGGGCAAACCAGTTTCATCTGTAAAGAAGATTAAAAAGAACCCAGCCCATAGGCTTATCATGTAGCTCAAATGAAATATAGTGCAGAGCACTTAGCAACATGCCTGGGACTTAGTAGATA
This sequence comes from Monodon monoceros, assembly GCF_005190385.1. Classification (NCBI taxonomy): domain Eukaryota; kingdom Metazoa; phylum Chordata; class Mammalia; order Artiodactyla; family Monodontidae; genus Monodon; species Monodon monoceros. The sequence goes on along the minus strand of NW_021703784.1, from coordinate 75,434,353 downwards.
GTAAGTGAATGTTAGATGATGATGATGATGATACTGAGAGATGTTTTCTAAGTTCTGTGATCACCAAGTATTACTTTGTTACTCATAGGACACTATTTCTAATAGCTACAATTTATTAGCTATGCACAAAAATGCTTAGAATATGAAAAATATTTCAAAATCCTGCCAACTTTCATCTTTGAATCCTAATTAACTTCATCAAGATATACAAAAGTATCCTTTCTCTGCTAAGCAAAATGCAAATCCCTAAGTCTCAGCTTTCCAGTCAATATCTGGGGGCTCGATTATTTAGAATGCATTGTGGTTGACTTACTAAAGAGATGGTTTATGTGTTCAACAAGAAAAACTTCATCTGTGTTTAACTCAGACAATTAGACTTTGATGGGATTTTGTTTTCTTTTGTTTTAAAACTATTAGGTCAATTTTCCTTCCTCCTGCACTGATTTCCCAGCAAAGCTAACCTAAACTCCATTTCCTAAGCAGTAGGTTAAGGAAATTAAAATGATGTTAAAAGGATTCATCACTTTTTGCACAGATGTCAAACGGGTTTCAACTCATTAGTCAAACACGATTGGGACTGCCTGTCAGGATTGCGGTATTGAAAAGAAATCTGAGATCTTGGAAAACCTGAGTGTCATGATGGAAGAGAGATGTCTGCCATGGGATTGTGGGTATCACAAGTGGAACTATGTAATCAAAGATTTGTCATCTCTGATTTCTATAGCATAGAATGAATAAATGGAGGTTTAGAGCCTCTCATAACATATGGAAGACATAATTTATTGATATCACCCTCAGAGATTGTCTCTGCAAATGGGTTTTATTTCAGAATATTTGTCAATATTAAACTTATTTCCCAAGGAAGAACTGAAAGCCATAGAGATATACATTTGACATTTTTTGGCAAATGGCACTGTTATAGAAAAATTCTGGCAGCAGCTTTTACCTTAGGAAAGTTTTTGTTATTTCTTTGTTTTTTTGGTTTAGTTTCCATTTTAGATAGACTTTATTTTTTAGAGCAGCTTTAGCTTCACAGCAACATTGAGCAGAATGTACAGAGATGCCTCATTTTTCCATATAATCCCTGCTCCCACCACACACGTCATCATCCATTATCAACCCTCTGCACAAGAGTGGTACCTATGTTAACAATAGATTAACCTATATTGACTCATCATTATCACCCAAAGTCCATAGTTTACTTTAGGGTTTACTCTTGGTGAACTACTGAACTATACCATTTGTATTTTGCTGTGTATACATGCATATATATTTTATTTATATCACAACATTAGAAACTCTACACAAAACTATCTTTTGTGTAGGGTTTAAACAAAGCAAAACAAAAATCATGAACATGTTTTTATTGTCTCTCTCCAGCCAAGTCAAGTTTTCAGTAAAATTGCAGGTATTAGAAATTTATTAGGTCCTTGCTTAACAACCAGGCATATTTAATATATTGGTAGAATGCCTAAATCCTCTGAGCTTTCTGAGGAATTTTCTGAAATCAGTATCCTTCTTTTGAGAGGGACTGAAAGAGGATAAAGTATAAAGTAAACTGATTAAAAGGCAAAATGGAAATTAAACTGTTTCCGCCTCCATGTTCTAGGTAATGCAAATTTGGGACTCTGATCATTGGTGTTTATTAATATAAGGTAATAGAAAAACTCAAAAACAGTAAGGTTGGTGCTATGGACTAAATTGTGTTCCACCAAAATTAATGTTTTGAAGTCCTAACCCCCTAATGTGACTATATTTGGAGATAGAGCTTTCGGGAGGTGATTAGGGTTAAATGAGTTCATGTAAGGTTAACTAAGGGTAGGGGCCTAATCTAATATAACTGGGGACCTTAGAGGAAGAGGAAGAGAGAGAAAAATCTCTCTCTTTCTCTCTCTCTCTACACACACACCAAAGAAAGGCCATGTGAGCACACAGCAAGAAAGCAGCTATTTGCAAGCCAGGAAGAGAGCCTTCACCAGAAGCCAGCTGTACAAGAGCTTGATCTGGAACTTCTCAGCCTCCAGAACTGGGAGAAAATAAATCTCTGTTGTTTAAGCCACCCAATCTGTGATATTTTGTTATGGCAGCCTGAGCTGACTAATGTAGAAGGCTTGGGAGTTAAATTCCTGGTCCCGCTATCGTTACCTTATACTTGATTTTGGGCACATTACTTAATCTCTTCGAGTTTAGTGTCCGACAGTAAAATACAAATAATAAAATATGCTTTATTGTGTTTTCGTGAGAATCAAATAAGATTATATAATTCCTGGGACATGGTGAATGTTTAACAGCTATTAAATTCCATCAACCAGGTTATAGAAGGCGAATAGGGTCTTAGACACAGGTGTGAAACAAACAAAAAATGGTTCAGTGTGGCTCAGTGAGCTCTCACACTGTTAGATGAGAACTTGGTTAAAGTTGCAAGTGCAAAATGAAGGTCTGTCCAACTCATTCAATTCTAATGCACCATTAATGGTAAGAGTTTGTTAAGAAATGAAGAAAATGCAAAACAATATAGGAAGTGGTGACAACAGACAAAAATTGAGCCAATCCTGATAAACTAGGGTATATGGTAACATGAAATGTGAGCCTTAGCTTTTGTTCAAAATGAATCTTTTCACATAATTCCTTGGTTGTTTTTCTGTAACAACTCACACTTTTCTTAAGCAACACCTTGAGGACAGACTCACAGTTAGCCATAAAAATTGATCTCTAGATCAGTAGTTACTGTGTTGAGTTTCAATCTCAAAGTTGTAAGCAGCTTGCTGTGTGACCCACAGCTTATCGTTTGACTGCTCTGAATCTCATTTCCCTCCTTTGTGAAAAGAAGGGTAGAGTCACCATTGTCTTTGAGAAGTTTAAAACTAACAAATTGTTTTGCTCTTTAAATTCATTAACAAAGAAAATCGATTCATCTATAATTTGAACATTATGAAATTTATTTATATTTTATTTAAAAATAGTTATTGTGTGTGGGGCACTGTGTTAAGGTAATTGGACATTTATAGGAAAAATGTAATATGGGCATAAGCAAAAGGAATTTGCTATATTCTACATGGACTTAACCACTGGAGAAATTTGTGTTCTCTTTTCATGAGAGCTTGAGAACTCCTGCTTCTTGGCATATTTTGGGGCAGTCTGCCCTGAACCTCATCAGTAGCAATTAAATATTCAAGAAAACAAATAATCTCTCCTACTCTTACATGAGCACATTTTACCCCCAAAGGTTGACACAAACTATATTAAAAGATTGAGACAGTAGGTAAATTTTTTGAACCTCAGTTTTCTCAAAGTTAGCAAATGGAGTAGTTTCCAAGTTTCACTGATCAACAAACTTGTCTAGGGAAAATTAAAAATCGTATATTCCATAGCCCCATCTTGCACTTATTAAACAAAGAGTTCTGAGACTTATGCTGGAGGGGCTGTGTGAGTCAAGAGCTCTCTGCAATATTTGTGATTTGGGAAACTCAATTATACATTCAACAAGAGCCTTGGTGTTATTTAATATACTCTGATACAAAATTCTGTATCCTTTATCCTGGTTAGCACCGAAGATTTTACTTTTGAGCTGACAGGATCTTAGCGGTAAATGATCTAAAATTCTTATTACACCCCATAAAGTAAATTTGCAGAAATTAGCTAATTTGGCTACACTCCCACAATCAGTTAGTAAAAAGAAAATCAAGGCTGTGTGTAGCTTGAATCCCGGGACCAGTGAAATTTGGTGTATTTATGAACAGAATATTCAGAAACAAGTCTAAAAAGATATTTCATTAATTAATATTCAAATTTTATTGTGGTGATTTTTCCCCCTTTGATCAAGATTGCTTTTGATCCCAAATCTAAAGACTGGTCATTTTATTCCTTTTAGTAAAATTTTCAGAATTTGCTCTGTATAATTCCTCCCACATATTGTATTCACATGTTAAATAGCAATTGTTCAGGATTCATAATCAATCAAGCTGATTCTACATCCAAATCCATTTCCTCCAAATTTAATGTTAATTTACTTAGAAAACAGTCATCTGACCTTATTAAAACACACACAGGTGTTTTATATTCCTGTAATATTGGTTTTCTGTAATATTACATAATGATGCATATTCCTGTAATATTAGGTTTCTGCTTCCTGAGTTTCTCAAAACAGTTTTCAGAAATTAATTTATGAAAAGCAATCCTACACACAGTGGGTGTTTAAAATTATATTTCCAGTGAAAACATTTAAGCTAACCAGGTTATCACAAATTTCAGTGGAACATAATGGAAAAGTTATTTATTTGGAGGCACCAGTCCTGTGAAGCATTTGCATTAGCTTTCCAACTCATCTCCCAGGAATAATATACTTTGTCAATTTATACCTGCATTTCTTAAATTTCATTAATGTTTTTCTTAAATCAAAGGTGCTTATTCAATGAAGGACAAAGGAGGATTTTGGTTAAGGTTTAGTGTGAAGTAATTGAAGTTTAGTGCCAAATAATCAGCTATTGATAAGAATGTCATAGGGCTGTGTCATGATTTTATTTGAGAACAATTGAAAAGTTCCATGAAATATAGTTACAAGGACTAACGTAGAAGAAAACAGTAGCTTTATACTAAGTGGGACAAGATTCCAAGTTTCCAGGAAGATGTATTAGAGCAAACTCTCAATTCCATCTTAGGAGGAGTTCTGGAGTACTGAATCAGACTTGAGACTCATAAAGTTATAGAGAAATACGAAGTTCTTAGACTCAAAATTTGCACATGGCTTTTTAAATGAAATATTCATATTGCATATTTTGGTAGAGTTAATAAGATAGATGAAAGCATATTATCAAAAACAAACAGCACCTTGATTTGATTTTACTGGCCTGAAGATGAGATCCTGGCAAAATTACGGACTGTGCTTAATGGAGATCTTACACTGACCTGTGGTGTCATGATAATGGATTGCTGCAGAGATAAAAGCATAATTTGCCTGACTTCTGATTCAAAAAGTTGAAATAAAAAAGCACAGCCAGATGGAAATAGTGGACCCTCTGAAATCATTTAAGATTTCGTTGGATTTATATCCTGACTCATAGTGAGGTGTTGTGTGCCTCCAGGGAATGAATTTGACCTTCTCAATTCAGTTTTTTAAGGTGTTAAAAATGGGAATAATGTTACCTCTTTTCAGGAATGATTCGAAGGTTAAATGAAGTAATGTATTCAAAGCACCTAGGATGGTGTTGATCCATTCATTCAATACATGTGAATAGTCCACTATTTGCCAGGTATATTTCTAGGCATAGGTAAGACATTGGTTATTAAAGCAAACATCCTACATTCCTTGAGTGTGTATTCTGGTAAAGAAGATGGACAAGAGAGAAATACAGTTGACCCATTGAACTATGCGAAGATTATAGCTTTGACAAGTTGAACTTTAAAACTTTATAGTCATCCCTCAGTATCTCTAGTTCTGCACCCATGAATTCAACCAACCATGAACCCTGTAGTACTGTGGTACGGCTTACTGAAAAAGATCCACCTATAAGTAGATCTGTGCAGCTCAAACCCATGTTGTTCAAGAGTCACCTGCATATAGTGAAACACCAGTAGTAACTAGCCCTTTAAAGAAAAACAAGACTGGGCAAGAAAATAGCATGTAAAAAGGAGTCAAAGAAGGACTCTCAAGAGGTATTTCCTGAGGAGAGACTAGAAGGAAGTGAGGGGATGAGCACCTAGGAGAGACGCCTCCAGGCAAAACCTAAGGAGAGACAATGTGTTGGAAATGTGTGAGGGTCAGTGAGCCTGGAAAGGATGGAGCAGGGGACGATCACATACTGTCATTGTACAGTACATGAATTTTTGATTTTTTGTATAAATTTGGGAAAGGAATTAGTCTGAATAGGAAAGTCACATAATCTGATTTATGTATCAAACTATCATTATGATTACTGTTTGGAAATAGGCTTTACCGCTAACAGCAGCCGCAGGGAGAATAATTAGCTGATTAATGCAGCAGTGGAGGTGAAAAATAATGGTGCATTAGACATAATATTTTAGCAATGGCTGTGGTGAGGTAGATGCAGTGATGTGATAGATTTTGAGACTGTAGTTGACAAGATGTACTAATAGAATCACTATGGAGTGTGAAAAAATCAAAAAGCGTCAAGGATGATTTCGGGTTTATAGCAGCTATCATTTTGGAGTGTTTACAGTATGTCAGAGCAGTAATTCAAAGAGGTGGGTGTACTTATGATTAGCGTTCTCATTATAGAGGTACATTTCCAGAGCCTGTGTGCTTACCCTCTATAATAGACTGTCTTTTAGCAATACTAATATTACTAGCTAATAGCACTCTTTAAAATATGATAAAAACACTAATGATAGAGTCTGATACTTGCATGTGGCTTTATAGAATTTAAAGTTCACGAAAGGCACTATGAATATTCTTAACTGTTTAATCTGTTCTCTCCTAAAAAAAAAGAATCACAATTTTTACCTGGGAACTGTTGAGAAAGATTTTATTTATGTATATCTTTCCAGTGAGCATTTTGAGCCAAAACTAAAATAAAAACTATTTAGTAACTATTTCTAATTATTTCAAAAAGTAGATGTGTCTGCAATTTATTATTAACATTTCTTCAAATGACTCTTGTTATTTTTACCTATTCATTAGCTCGTATCTCAGCCCTGATATTAGACACATCCTAGCAAATACTTCGGGCAAAAAAAAAAAGATACTTTGGGGATATATGTATACGTATAGCTGATTTACTTTGTTATACAACAGAAACTAACACAACACTGTAAAGCAATTATACTCCAATAAAGATGTTAAAAAAAAGAAAAAAATAATAATAAATACTGTGAATTTTTTTCAAAAAAAAAGTGGATTTATAAAAAATACTCTTCTACCACGTAGTCCTCAGTTTTCCTTTTATTAATTCAGATTAGTTCAAATCAGTTAATGTAACCCTACAATTGCTTTACTTTTTCAAACATTTATGAATTTAATAAATATACCTTATAAATAAATTTAATAAAAATACTTCCACTAATAAAATATACTATTTATTGCACAATAGTACAATATATATATTATGCAATATATATACTATATATATATTATTTTTAGTCAAAATCATTATTTTGTATTAGAAGAAAGCTTTACTGTTTTTTTTAATTAATTTATTATTATTATTATTTTTGGTTGCGTTGGGTCTTAGTTGCTGCGCGCGGAGCTTCTCATTGCGGTGGCTTCTCTTTGCTGCGGATCACGGGCTCTAGGCACGCGGGCTTCAGTAGTTGTGGCACGTGGGCTCAGTAGTTGTGGCTCACGGGCTCTAGAGTGCAGGCTCAGTAATTGTGACGCAATTACTGAATTAATTAATTAGTCTGTAAACATATTGCCATCTAATAATCATAGACCTTTTTTTAAAATAAATTTATTTTTGGCTGTGTTGGGTCTTCGTTGCAGTGCTCGGGCTTCTCATTGCGGTGGCTTCTCCTGCTGCGGAGCATGGGCTCTAGGCACGTGGGCTTCAGTAGTTGTGGTTCGTGGGCTCCAGAGCATAAGCTCAAGAGTTGTGGTGCACGGGCCCAGCTGCTCTGCTGCATGTGGGATCTTCCCGGACCAGGGATCAAACCCGTGTCCCCTGCATTGGCAGGTGGATTCTTAACCACTGTGCCACCAGGGAAGCCCCATAGACCTTTAATATATAAGATGGATAACCTCTGACAGCTTTCCAAGTGATTATATAGAACTCTTGAATCCAGGTCATTAGCAAACTGGATGGTGAATAACAAAGAGCAATGAGCTATTCATACAGTTGGGATGCATAATAAAAGAAAACTGAAGTTGAGCAGGAGATGCGGTATATAGCTATTTTTTCTACCTATAAATTATAACAGCAGGCTCCTTTTAAAAATCTAATCACACTAAATTCTATGTTTTCAAAAGGTTTTAACATTTCTCAGGGTTTACATGTATTGTCATAAATTATGAATATGGAAGTCAGAAAAACTTGGCTTGGATAAAAGCCCTGATTCTTACAGAGAGGAGCATGTGAAATGAAGTAGGATCCCATAGCACTATGAGTCTCAGTTTCATTGTTTATAAAATCAGGATAACATTAGTTTGTCATCTACCCATCACCCAGTTAAAAACAAAACAAAAAAGAATAAAAATAACAAAAACAAACCTCTACCTTTTGTGCCTTATTTATAATATAACGTTTGTAATGAATCCAGTCACCTTATCCAACTTGGAGCTCTTTATTTATAGACTTTCTTAGCTCCTGATCTCTCATCTTCTGTCTTTATCCTTAGCATCTTGGACTTGATGGTTTAAAATGCTTCTCATATTGTTTTAGTTATTACTGGAAACCATGATTTGAACTTATTCCATCAGCTTCCTTTTGATCTGGGTAAAACACTATCAGACAGTTGTTACCCAGTCTTGGCCTACCAGATTTCCCCAGTTCCCACAAAATGGATGAGCTAAGAAGAGACTGAAAGTTGAGAGGTTGAGTCTTAGCTGTTTTCAAATATTTGAAATTAAGGTACAAAAAACTTACATCCTATGAAGTTTCACAGGGCTCATCTCAGACAATGAAGATGTAAATGTTAATGCCAAGCCTAAATAAACGTGAGCCACAAATATAACTTTATAATCCTTTCCTCTTTCCTGTGCAATGATAACCAGCAACATCCTTATCCTTATCTTATGACTTAAAAGAGTGGATTGGTTCCTCTTAGTCCTTAACTTTTAAGCCTTCTAAACATCAAATTTACTTTGCCAGCTTACAAGTCTTTTTGTAAAAATTCAGAAAATAATTTGTAATTATCATATTAGACTCACTAGGGTTTTATATTTTTCTTATTCTGACTGTAACAAACAAAAAACCTAAAAACCTATGAATCTCAAGGCAAGCATATCTCTATTTTTATGAAGGGAAACCTGCAACTTACTGTAATAGAAAAGATTCATTTATGAAAGACAGCTACTGCTTCTCTTCCGCTTCTCTTCATCCTCTTTGTAGGATGAGGTGAGCTGTTACAGTTGGTCTTCTCAAGCTGTACTGCCTCATTCTAAAGCTCATCAATTCTTACTCAAATTATTGTTTTTATATTTCTGTTTTTACCTTCATTAACCCATTATCTAAATGTCTAATTTTATATATCTTCTGTTTTGTTTTTAAGATTCAGAAATTTAAAAATATGTTTAAATGGTTCAAAGACCATAAAAACGGCTCATATTCCTAATTTCAAAATCAATTGTCTTAAACATTTTGATATATTTGCTTCCAACTTTATTTTTATCATCATTTAAAAATCTTATTAGAGTGATATATGAATGCAATAGCTTTCTTTTAGAAATTAGATCATTGCAAATAAAGCTGACTTTGACTTTTTCGGACCTAATATCATTTCTTAACTTAGTACTTCTCAGAGTAAAAGTAGGTTGTCCAAAATCTTTAGCTGGAATAAAGATTTCATCAACTTGTAACCTTTGTATCCAGGTAGATGCTCAGTTTTATGCATTATACTCTGATCCCACAGATGTAAATCCCTCTCATATTCTAAAAACTTGCTGAATTTCCATCACTAAACGTAGACTTTTTGTCTTTGTTTACAAAATCCCTCTCAGTTTAGGTCCCTGAACCCCTGAGAAGTCCTCTTGGACTCTTTTAGGCAAAGATGATTCTCCTTCTTTCAAGCCTTCTTTATGATCCTTTCTCTGTTATGGAAGTTTTCCCAGTGTTCTAGAGTTGTGGGTTTTTGTGTGGCCTCCTCTGCTGGACTTTGAAGACCTTGAGAGCAGAGGCTTATTCATGTTCATGTTTCTTACTCCTCAATCCAACGTGATACTGGGTTTTAGCTGGATCTCGACACATTTAATTGTATAAAAATGGGATAAAATGGGGGTAATGAGTGCCAAAGAATAAGGCATGAGGTCAGTAAGAGTTTCAACTTGGTATTTATTAACTTATGTAGGACATTTTTAGATAAAATAATTGGGAGTAGAGATTAAAAAGTGACAATATTTCACAGGTTTCCTTCAATGTTTGTCTAATTCAGTAGGTTTCCTGAAGTAAAACATTTGTTCAAGAGAAGAGATTAAGTTTTTAGCGCTAGGAAAATGTTCTATTGGAAAAAATTAGATTTTAGAATTTTTTTTTTAAAAAGTCCCTTTTTAAGGGACTTTTAAGGTCTTAGAACTCATTATTTATCCTCACAGGAAGAAAAATATAATAAGTGAATTGTCTGTTTCTGTAAATGATTTAGCAGTTGACAGCTCTAAAATAGTTCCTCGAAACCCTGATAAAATCATGCAAAAATTATTTTTGCTTGTTTTCAGTTTTGTGTAGCTCCAACTGAATCTTTTAATTCCTTAAAGTACAGGTAAATACAGCTTATTGATAGGCAATCAATGTGAGTTTAATATATATATAGAATTAATCTGGAGAATTTGCAAGTAATCATGTTTCTGGAATTATGTTGATTTGGCATTGGGGAATAATTTCAATGATTAACAGTACTATAGTAATTCAGTTGCAATAAGAAGATTGATATCAATCCAATAAAAGGAGATTCAGTTATTGTGTGCTCCTAGGTCTTTAGAATTAATATAACTATGCTCATAGATCAATTAGATAAAGATCGAAGGGGAGGAATTTGTTGATAAAAAACAAAGCTGAGTGAGAGGAATTTGTTTTGGCATGTATGTATATGGTTGTGTGGAAATACTGACTGATGATTTTTTGAATAGACAGAAAAATTTCATCAATAGCAGAGCACCCTATGGGATACCAGCTGACCAGAAATCTGGGACTTAACCTCAATCAAACCAGAAGTTTCCTTGAAGAGTTACATGGCAATCTTACCTTGTAGATCTTCAGTACATTAAATGACAGAAGTAATTTTATTGAACTTGCCTGTGGTCTCATTTTGATTAAAAGGTCTTCTTCAGCATTTCAGTGTGTGTTACAGCCTTGCCAGTTACCATCTCACTGAATATGGACTAATCTAGAAGATAGGGCACACACTGAAATGTCTAATCCAGATAAAGGAATTCTGATGAAATGAGTTCCAAAGATAGAATTGCTTGGTGTCTCTTAAATGGCAGTATTCAAAAAGAAAATCTATTAAATTGAATGAAATAAAGGTAACAGTGTGTATCTGTCAGCTTTTCTATGCAACAAAGAAACCCAAAACTCTTATGACCTACAATATGCACTTTTTTCCTGCTCGTGAATCTCTAGGTTAGCAGAAGTGCGATTGAGACTGTGGTTCTCTTTCAGGCTGCAGGTCGAATTTGGGTCTTTTCAGTAGGTCTTATGCTGGGGACCTGGCCAAAAGCAACCGAGGCATGTTTTTTTCCCTGGAAGATTGGAACGTAAATGCTAAGCACACTTTGGGTCCCTGTTTCTGTCAGTTCCACTAAGAGTTCCACGGCGAAAACAAGTCACATGACCAAGGCCAACATCAGTGAAGTGAGGAAGTAAATTCTGCCCATAATCGGAGGAGAAAATAAATAAATCTTTGTTGATAAATTGCTATATTTGAAATGGATAACCAACCAGGACCTAGTGAATGGCACAGGGAACTCTGCTCAATATTATGTAACAACCTAAATGGGAAAAGAATTTGAAAAAGAATAGATACGTGTATATTTATAACTGAATCACTTTGCTGTACACCTGTAACTATCACAACGTTGTTATATACTCCAATATAAAATAAAATGTTAAAAAAATAATGGAAATTATCATATGCATTTAGTAAGCGAACTCAAAATAATAAACTGGCTTTTTCAATGCCAGTTTATTAAAAAAAAAAAACCTTAAACTTAAATACTAGTTCACCTGCCTTACCTGAGACCATTTGCTGGGGAAAAATTTTAAGAGTAAAGTAAGTAAGGCAAGAAAGAGTGCTATGGGGTCACTAAAGTGAAACTGTTTCTAATGTCACAAAAATGCATCTGGCCACTCTGAATAGTTTACAAGTATAAATTGTGTTTATTATCAATACACAATAATATATTAATTATATTAATAATAATAAATATATAGAATAGTAATATAATTAATATATAATAATACATCAATTATATTAATTAATGATAAATAATATATAAAATATTATTATTTCTATTCTATTACTATTATTATTATTGATGCTTCTGTGGAGAAAACCACGAGATGTAGCCAAATATTCAATATTTACTTTCAGAATAATAGAAACCTGAATTATTATATGGGGTCACAACATACCAGAATAAAGTTTGCATTTCCCAACCTCCCTTGCAAGGAGACAAGTGCCAGGTTCTTGTCAATGAGATGTAAACACTAAAGATTTGTGGAAGTTCCCAGAAATTTCAGCAGATATGTTCAAGGCAGAACAATCGTATGAAAAAGCAAGGGCCCCTGAGGACTTTGTAGAGGAAAGCCCTGAGTGACATAACATCTGAATTTTACCTGAGGAGGAATCAAAGCTACCATCACTAACTCAGGTGTCTTACTCCTGCATTTTTATTCTCTTCTCTCCACTTTTCTTATCATGAACTAGGGAAAATGTTCTAGAACTTGTGAAACTTTAAAATTTTTCTTGCCCACTTATTGCCTTCAGCATGTAAAACCTGTGGCTACAACCTCACTTTGATAAACCTTAACATGTGAATATCGATGTCTGTTGCTAGTCTTCTGTTAACAGTTACTTCGTTAGAACATGAATTTCTAGCTAGTAACTAGAAAATAATTATAAACAATAAAATCACCTAAAATTCAATGTTCAGACAGTGTTCATTTTTTTCAAAGCTGTTTACATTTTATTAAAACAATTGTGTGATATTTGTATTAAAGATAAGTGTGACAGGGGCTTCCCTGGTGGCGCAGTGGTTGGAAGTCTGCCTGCCGATTCAGGGGACCTGGGTTCGTGTCCCAGTCTGGGAGGATCCCACATGCCGCGAAGCGGCTGGGCCCATGAGCCATGGCCACTGAGCCTGCGCGTCAGGAGCCTGTGCTCCACAGCGGGAGAGGCCACAGCAGTGAGAGGCCCGCGTACTGCAAAAAAAATAAGTGTGACAGGATCGTGTCAGCCATTGAATATGTTCATTTAAATTAAAAAAAAAACAACGGAAAAAAGGCTCTCTTTCCAATATTCTATTTTTATGGGGTATAGTCATGGGAATGTATTATATAGTATTGTTCTGACAAATAATTAGTTACTACATTCTTTGTGGTCAATATTTAATGGAAATGACAATAAGATTTATATGCTGTGGCTCCATAAGCTCATATACCACAATTTCCAACAAATATTATAGCACCCTTTGTTGACTTCCTTTTCACCTGGTTAACTCTGACTCACCTATTAATCTTAGTTTTAACATCACTTCCTCTAGATTTCCAAAATCTAGGTTGGATGGTTCTACTCTTTGTTCTCACGGCCCATTGTATTGCTCTCGGTAAGGCAGGTGTTCTATTCTACTGTAACAGTCTAATTCCACCTTCTCAGTTTTATAAGAGTAGAAACTGTTTCTTATCTATTTAAAATACTCTCACTGGGAATGACATATAATAGGTGTTTAATAATATTACTTTGTAGATAAAGTAGTAAAATAGTAAATAAATAAAACAATACATTAGTAAAATGTAACTCTTAAAAAAAGGTAAAACTTTACATACACAGTACCGCTAAGTTCTCAAAAGAAACTATTGGAGAAAGTGTTCTCTCAAAAGAAACTATTGGAGAAAGTGTTATCTCCATTTCACACACAAGGTAGTGGAAGTTTAAAGAGATTTAGTAACCTGCCCAAGTTATTGTATTATGGAGCCACAGACATAACCTCTATTTTTTTATCAGTAAACATAGTTTTTCTTCATCGACATCTATGACTTTCTCTAACTTGTCTGCAAAACAGAATCATCACAGGTACCTGTTCAGCACATGAATTAATGACCCTGCAACAACAATTCTGATTCACTATGTTTAAGTTGGGAATTAGATCCCATATGCTTTTATTTTAAGAAATGAGTGGTTTTCTTGCAGCTAGTATTTAAGAAAAACAGGTATAATTTTCCAGAACTTGAGTCTGATTGATCTTAAGCATGTTTTAACATATTGACTGGATATTCTTTTCAAATACTGTGCAATCTGCTCATAAAAATATTGACTTACAGTCTCTACTATGGACTATTTTCTTCGTAGTCCTAAATTTGAAAGAGAAATAATTAAAAATGAATTTATCATTGCCATTTTTTAATATTTCATTTTACTGTAACTTGCTTCACTCAGTCTCTTTCAGGAATAAACAAGAAAGTTAGAATATCTAAATATAAAGTGACACAATAATAAAGACTATATAAAGCTCACTTTTTTTTTTTACAAATTTTGTAAGCTAAGATATTGCTAGCAAAGGAGATTTTTTAATTAAAAAATAAATTAGAACACCTTTGTACTGTTACTCCATGATATGTTACATTGAGAAATCCTGTGATTCCTTAAGAGAATTAAAATAATTTTAACAGTACTTGTTTCTATGACTTAAGGTATATAAATATCTTAAAGACATAAAGGGAACTTAAGCAACCTAGTTGTTATTCCTTATTTTGATTCACTATTTACAAGGTGTGTAATCATTCTAAGTTACTATAACCTTCAAATTGTTTCCAAATCTATAAATGAATATAATGATGATATCAATAATAGTATCATGAAATTGTTATAAGAATCAAATAGGAAAATAAATGTAAAGCTTTCAAGACATTGCATGGTACACGATAAGCATTTAATGAATGTTTTAATTATCTTAGTTATTTTATATTTATGTGAAATGACTTTTGTCACTGTGACAAAAAGATATTTCAATTTTGTCTACAAAATGCAGTGTGATTGAATGGCAAAAAATATTGACATGATATAACAATCAAAACACAAATAATTCTGAGAAATGAGGCTTCTTTTATCAGCTGTGTGACTTGCTTGTCCATATCAAAAAAAATGAATATAATAATACCTAAACTGCTACCCTATCTCATTAAACTGCTCTGAGGTTTACATCAAGGATCACATAGTAAAGTACTGATGTAAGCTATCCATTAGGCTTTCATGTGTTCCCAGTGGTCCCACGTAAATGATATGCTTGTTAATTGGAGTAAGCATCTATCAATACTGGAAATTCACCAATCAAGACAGGAGATGGTGGTAGCTTTCATTGAAAAAGTACCTTATGGTAAAGTTGAAGTTGTAAGTAAGGTTGATCTAAGACAGAATGTGTAGTTTGGGCGTGTTGAATTGATGAGGGAAGACATAGTGGGAAGAGGCAAGAGGGAAATCTATGCTTGGTTTCCAACTTCAAAATAATTCTGGAATTCATTTGTGAATTCTAAAATTCCAGAAACCTAAAATGGATCTTTAAAAAGTTATACTAAAATAAAATATTATTTCCCTCTGATTATTCATAATGAATATCATTTTCAGCAATAATGTACAATACAAATAAGTTGCTTAAAAATTGCTCACATTACGGGCCTCATACGTTCCTTTGTTTTTGCAACTTCTGTTCCAGTTAACTTCAGTAGATAATACAGAGTAATTTATGGCGATTACTGTAAACTAGATCAAGAAAATGACAAAATTCTTTAGTGGCCCATCAAATTTATGTTCATGGGAAATATTTCTTATATTTGTGCCTATTATTATGTTGTGAAATTGTATTTTCATGGCAAAGACTCTCTAGACCATAAATTATAAAAAATGATTGCTTTGCTTTCGCACAGCATCATAAGTCACAGAGGTGCTCAGGGCACCAGGCAACTGACAAGATTTGAATACAATTTTTACACAATGTTTTTGGTGTTTATAGCAACCAAAATACGATATATGTGATTTCTCTGAGACTATTACTAAAGATATAATTTCATACTATTTTCTTGTCATTTTATATTTCACATTATTTTAAAACTTAGAATTCTATCAACAACGATGGCTGTTTACCTAAGTCACAGGAAATAGTGTGTTTATATAAAGTCAGGTACCTTGTAATTTGGAACAGATGGAGCGAGCCTAACAATTGTTCACTAAGATAGAATGAATTGACCCCTAAATTGGGCCCATGAAACACAGAAAGATTTTCAATTAGTTGGTTTTGCTACTACGACAATTGAATCAAACACATTCACACACATGATAAAAATATATGTATAAACTATCTCTACAGTTTTACAAATTTATTAACATATTTTCAGAGAAAATCAGTTTATCAGATAATTTTCACCTGCCTTCAATGTAAACAGTAAATCCTAAAAATGGTAGTTGAACCCTGGACTGAATGTCCTCCACTTGCTTCTTCAGATAAACCTTCTACCCTTTTCTGCTGCGTGTTGCCCAGGATGGACTACCTTCATCGTTCCTGGGCTTCTGGCTTCTGTTTGTTTTAAACAATGGAGAGGAACAGTAGTAGATAGGACAGAGAAAAATAACGAGGTCAGGGTATTTATTTCCTCAGCTCCCTCCCCTGTAGAGTTTTCCCAGGAAGCTGCGTTTCTAAGGCCAAAGACCATAATCCCTCTCCACTCATATCTGAATCCCCATACATGTTAATTGCTTCCTTTCTAACCCTTAAGGGTGGGAATGGTGCCCTGCTGTACTGGCCGTTGTGGTTTACCCTCATCTTAACCACACCTTTGAAAATAGTGTCGTTAATATTGTATAAACTCTGTAAATTACCTAATTTTGATCTGGCTTTTTTGCCATGGCTGTGACTGATACAACCCATTTTTATTTTTTTATTGTTCTTGTTTGTTTAAGCCCAAAGTGTTCATCTTTTTTGCCCTTCTCCAGACACTGTTCTACTTTCTATATTTCCTATCTTGATATACAGCACTCTACAGGTGAAAATATGAATTCTGGGAATCATCCTAGATTCCTTCCTCTCTCTGGTCTCTTACAATCAGCATCTAACTGTTGGTGGTTTATTGAATATGCCCTTGCAAATGTGGTTGCTTACCTTAAAATGTCCTTTCCCTATCTGTCTTCTTGGAAAACTCCTATTTTTCCTGCAAATCCCAGATCAGCTAAAAGTTCTTCCATTGAGCTGTCTTGAAAGTATTCTCCCAACCCAAGTTCAAATAATCATTCCCCTTTCTTTAGATTTATGTTCTTGCTTCTTATTTTACTCTGATCACATTGATTGTGCTATATTTTGTTAATTTACATATTAGTTTATCCAAACCAGTAAGATCGTTCCTTGAAGGCAGAAACATAATCTTACTCATTTTTCTATCCCAAAAGATTAGCCTAGAACTTGATACAGAATAAGTGCTCAATAAATGTTTTCTAAATCAGATTACTGTAATTAATATTGAATTTGTTGTTTTCTTGCCACATCTGGAGTTTTCGTGATACATAGGCTAATTTCCCTCGGTGAGAGAGCATCTTGACCTATACTGTTTACCCATGGCTGGTGGTGGAGAGGAAAGGGTAGTTATCAGGATGTCAAGTGGAGTAAAAAATACTAAGATCTCATATTCCACCATACTCTCTAAGCTGACAAAACCCTGGATTCTTGTATGATACATGCTTTGACTACAGTAAATATACTCTTCTTGACTTATGCAAATTTTAGTGATTATTTTTCCGTGGTACTATTATTTTTAAAAATAGCCTGTAAAGAGAACCAAAATATAACTATGTCAACAGATCCTAAAGAAATGAAATAAAAAATTAGCATTTCCAGGTAAGAAATGTTTGTTAAATCTATTATATTCATATAGTTAATAAGCTAGGTTTATAGAAATTAATCACAGTATTAAGTATAACTTGCAATTTCAAAGTGTGTGGTGACAATATTATAAGGTTTACAAGAAGGTGATGTTGTTCCAAACAAGTAAGATCAAGTTTTTGTTTTGATTGAGCCCTTACTATGTGTAAGAGGCTCTGTGCCTAAGGAACAGGACAGTGGCTCTACTTTTTATGACCTCACCATGATATGAGGGGGAGGGGAAGGCACACAGATAATTAACTATGATGATGCTGTGACTTTATTAATATAGCCTTATGTACAGTATTATGGAGAAACTAAGATTTACCATTCTACCTTTTAAAGAAAAAGATGCTGTGACTTTTCTCCAACACAATGAACAATATAAGTATTTTAGGAGCACCTGTGCTTACAAACTTTAGACAAAAGAAAAGCCTGTTCTGTCTCTTTTTTTTTTGAATTGTTGGTTTTATTTATTTATTTATTTATTGAAGTATAATTGATGTATAATATTATATGTTACAGGTGTACAATATAGTGATTCCCAATTTTAAAGGTTATAGTCCATTTATAGTTATTATGAAATATTTGCTATATTCCCTGTGTTGTACAATATATCCTTGTAGCTTATTTTATACCTAATAGTTTGTACCTGTTAATTCCCTACTCCTATATTACCCCTCCCCCCTTCTCTCTCTCCACTGGTAACCATTAGTTTGTTCTCTATGTCTGTGAGTCTGCTTCTTTGTTGTTATATTCAGTAGTTTGTTGTATTTTTTTTTAATTGGAGGAGGCTGTTCTCCTTGTGACAGTGCTCACCCGTATTACACTCTATCCCCAGCTTAAATTCCCACATGCATTCATCATAATCACTCTCTTGCATTTCACTCTAAACTTTCATTTTTCTTTTCACTCCCCTGGCAAGATGACAGCCTTCATAAAATTCAACTCTTTGTCTATTCTGAGATTGCAATGCTGCAGCTGCACATTTCTTGGGAACAATGACAACGGGCTTCATTTTGAATTCATTGTCAGTAACCACTAACCTCAAGTGGGCTTCAGTGTTGCCCAATGGCCTCACGAAATGCCTCATACCTGTTTTTTCTCCTATTCTCCTAGATGACTGTTTCAAATTTCCTTCTCTTTTCCCAGATTTCCAGCAACAACTCCTCTCTGTCATTCTCAGCGGATGATCTTATTCTCTACTTAACTGATAAAATCAAAGCATTCTGAAGAAAACTCCACCTGCTCTAACCTATTTGGAGTTTACTTCTCCAATTCCAAAATTCTCAATTTCTCTTTTCTGATTAAAAAAATTTTTTCATAGCACTAATTATCATCTGCACATCAGTTTAAAAAAGAAAAGAAAAAGAAGAATTAAAAAAAAAACGTTTCTATCTCCATCGCCTAAAGTAGTTCCACGCTTATGGTAGTTGCACAGTAACTATAGAGATGGGTAGTGCTTTGTTGACTATGATCTAAGAATCCCTGGGGTCTTGGTGAGGGTGCTATGGGTGAGGGAGGGAGCAGAAGTTGCTCTGGCCTGCATATCCCATCCCAACAGAACAGCTCCAAACCTGTAAGCATAATCCTCAACTTTCAGGTGTATGGCTTGGGTGACTCTCCCAACAGGACATAACCTGCACAGTGTTTCTCAGTGTGCAGTACAAATCTTTCTAGAGGACATCATCAAAAAATATAGACTCCCATTCCCTGATCACCCAGAAATTCTGGTTAGGAAGTTCTGCATTGTAGGGAATTCTGCTCCAGGTTGTTTCAGGCCTAAAGTTTGAGAAACACTGCCTTCACGAATTTAAGACAGCATTTTTAACTGGTTTTTTAATTCCAGTACTGCAAATATTTATTGACAGTTACTGTCATTCCAACATCCAAAAGGCAACAAAGGGCCAGCATTATTGCCCTTACTGTTTTTTTATCTTTATTTTCAAAGACATGACCCTGCATGCAGAGTTGGAACCTTGCCAAAATTTGGGGTAAAATGTCAATTTCTTAAATAATTACAAATGAAAATAAACAATTAATTATCAAAGTGAATGCTTCCAAAAATGAAATTTACTACTCTCTCTAGCTATAGGAAAAACATGTTTCAAATTTAATTAACATTAAATACATCTACAATATCATATAGCCCTGGCATATCATTCTTCATAGCTCAACACCCAGACTAATTTGGACAAAAAATAATAGATTAGGGAATGCACCTTCTTCACAAAGCTAGAGTGAGGAAAAGGGAAGACTTAGCAAGAAGTCAGTTTCCTTTTGATAGTTAGGCAAACTGTGGTGACCTCAAATTGAGAAGCATGGTTGACAAAGGGTTGATTACATCTCACCTAAGGATTAATAAAAATGAAAACTTTTATGTTTCTATAAAAAACAAATTCTATTCATTTGCATATTCAGTGAGTCATTATTGAGAGAGTAGACATCACAGGAAATTGGACTGAGCATCAAGACTGTGCCTCGAGGACAAAGTGAATAAGCAGAGGGGGTTATAAGAAGTAGAAATCCCTAGAGGAGAGAACATAGGGCTTTCATGTCTACTTGTGACTGATTCACTGTGTCAAGAAAGTTCCAGACGATGGCTCCCAGCAAGGATAGTGATTATGACTAATAAAAAGGCCCAGCTGTATAATGCAGGATAATTTATAAATGTTTCAACATGTGAGAAAGGCTGTAATCAGTTTGCAAGAAAGTGCCAGAGGAAAAGTCTCATCATAAACAGGGAGAGTGACCTAGAAGCCTTTTAGATACCTCCCCTCGTCTCTACGTGTTACTCAAATGGCTACTGGCACTTCCATGATGCCTCCAGAAGTACAGTGCCATTTTTCATTTATTCATCCTTTTATTTATCAAGTGTTTATTAAACTTAAAGTATGAGTATATATAACTCACAAAAGTGATTTTACCATCACAGCTTGACAATGTTCTTATGATAGCCTCTGTCCAAAGGAGGGATCTTTTTACAAATTACTGAGCCTGTTATTTTGTGTATGACTACTTCAGTGTAAGAAAGCCAGACTTCACTTCTTCACTTATGCTGTTTAAAATTCTTCTCTTATGTTTCCTGTACTTTCCTTCATTTTTCTCCCTGTTCCTCTCATACTGTTTATACACACACAAACATACACACACACATATAAAAACAAGTGCTATTCTGTCCACTCTTCCATGTGAATATGAAGATGAATCTGAGAGGCCTGCCAAACTTTACCCAGATCTTTCTACTTTAAAAAATAAATAAACGGGGGCTTCCCTAGTGGTGCAGTGGTTGAGAGTCCGCCTGCCGGTGCAAGGCACACGGGTTTGTGCCCCAGTCTGGGAGGATCCCGCATGCCGCGGAGCGGCTGGGCCCGTGGGCCATGGCCGCTGGGCCTGCATGTCCGGAGCCTGTGCTCCACAGTGGGAGAGGCCACAGAAGTGAGAGGCCCATGTACCGCCAAAAATAAATAAATAAATAAAAATAAATAAATAAACGTATGGACACCAAGGGGGGAAAGTGGCGGGGGTGGTGGTGGTGGTGGGATGAATTGAGAGATTGGGATTGACATGTATACACTAATATGTATAAAATGGATAACTAATAAGAACCTGCTGTATGAAAAAATAAATAAAATAAAATTCAAATAAATAAATAAGATCTATTTCATGTAGCATAGTGTCCTTCAGGTTCACCCATGTAGTTACAAATGACAGGACTTCCTTTTTTTAATACTGCATAATATTCCATTGTGTGTATATGCCACATTTTCTTTAACCTTCCATGCATCAATGGGCATTTGAGTTGTTTCTGTATCTTAGCTATCATGCATGAATATGGGAGTACAGATATCTATTTGAGATCCTGATTACATTCTTTTTGGAGATATATCCAGAAGTGGTATCATAGTTCTATTTTTAACTTTTTGAGGAATCTCCATACTGTTTTTCATAGTGGCTACCAACATTTAAATTCCCATTGGTAGTGTATAAGGATTCTAATTTCTCTACATCCTCACCATTTGTTATCATTATAACAATAGTGAAATAAGCCAGACACAGAAAAACAAATACTGCATGATATAACTTAGATGTGTAATCCAAAATAGTCAAACGCATACTAGAAGAGAGTAAAATAGTGGTTGCTAAGGTCTGGGGTCAACAGGAAATAGGGAGATGTTGGTCAAAGAGTACCAACTTTCAGTTATGCGAAGTGAGTGAGTCTGTGGACTGAATGTACAGTATGGTGACTATAATTTACAATACTCTATTGTATACTTGAAACTTGCTAAGTAGGTAGATCTTAAGTGTTCTCACAACCCACACAGATTTAAAAAAAAATAAAGACTATGGTAACTATGTGAGGTGATAGATATGTTAATTAGTTTGATTGTGGTGATCATTTCACAATGCGTATATATATCAAGACATCAGGTTGTTCACTTTAAAAATATACACTTTTTATTTGTCATTTCTACCTCAATAAAGCTGAAAAATGAATAAATCAATGAATGAATGAAGAAATAAATAACAAAGACTAGACCAAGGTCCCTCTGTTGCTGGGGGAGGCCAGAGGCCCTATGCTAAGGTCAAGTTCAATGGAGAAATAAGGGAGAATCGCATTTCTTAGGCATCTTAGATACCAGTGCACAGGTGACTGTGATCCCCACAAATCTTAGCACCAGAATGAGGAGGAAATAGGTAATGCTCTCTGGCTTTGGGTTGAGGCCATCACCACCAGGACCCTTGCTGTGACCAGCTATGGGTAAGTCTTCTTTGGGACCTTACAAACCTCCATTGTTATGGCTCCCACTACAGAATACTCTTTCCCATTATTGCTATAAATGTATTGTCTATGTGCATTTCCACTCATCTATGTGCATTTCTCCTACCCCTTATGGAATAGAGGTAATTAGGGCCATCTTACTGAGGCATGTGGAAGACCATGAAACTACCTGACTACCTTCATCTTGTACCATTGTCTTCGCCAAACAATTCAGTGTGGAAGACCTGTGCCTTACAGTAAAGGATGTAAAGATAGAGTCACAGTAAAGGATGCTCGACACAAGAGTCAGAGCTTTATACAGTATGGATGACTGTCCATAGGGAAACATAACCAATAAATAGACATTACCGGGAAGGCTTCATGGAAGCAACACTTCCCACACCAGAATTGGTGCTGCATTGCAGTTTTTTGGAGGGAGTTGCAATCAAAGACTCAGGCCCTGCCAAGCTAGGCTCGCTCATACACATAGCTATGTTCCTAGTTCCATTATGGCTCTTTATTTGGGACTTTAACTGATTCAATTTTCTCCAGTCTACCTCTAAACTTTTTTCACTCCTATCCCTCTTCCCTTTCTCTCCCCTGTATCCCCTGGGTTCATAAAAAATAGGAGCCTTTTGTTCAAGAGTCCTCAGCAGTGGCAAATTTACCCCAATTGCTCTGAGTGTTATCTGACCCTTGCCTGACAGGTGCAGTTCTATTGGGAAAATGCAAAACTGCAGGGCTGGCACTTCTTTTTATCTCTTGCTTTCACTGTAGCAGCTCTACAGTTTCCTGAATAGTTGATAATAATAATGTGTTTTTAATCAGAAAACTAGTCCCTGCTAAAGTGTAATATTATCAATACTTCTGAAAAACATTGCTTTGGGGCAGTTTGAATATGCATGACCTCAAGACAGACCATTCAGAAATAGCTCTAGTCAGGATTGTAAAAATGAATATTCAATTTCTCTTCCTGTAGAAATCTGGGATAGCAAACACAAGAAGAATTTAATCCTTCTTGTTACATAGTTTGGCTGACATGAGGTAAAGACACACACTCAGATAGGAAAGCAAGTATCAGCCTTTAGATGGAGGAGGTGATAGTTTAGTTGGTAGATTATAAGACACCAAGCCATGTTTACCAGTAGGTAGGTTTTTGTATGTTAAAAATATCACACAGAAGTCAGGACTCTCTTTAGTTTCCTCCTCCCTCGTATTTGGATTGATTGATGGTTTGATTGACTTTTTTACACAGGCAATTCCCTCTACATGACAGGAAGGGTGGTCATCTTGTCTGGCTTTATTTTTAATTTATCTTACACCTTTGAAGTAGCATCAGTAAATTTGCCCTTAGAAGTTTCCAGGAGGAGAGGAAATGCTGCTATTTTTCTATCTTCCTAGCACTCTTGTTCCACTGGCTTTGGAATGATTGAGGTTGACCTCAGTGCTACTCTCTGAGTAGGTCTGTCTGGCTAAGGCATCTTTCCTCTCTCTCCCCTCTTATTATCCCTTAGTTGAAAACTCTAACTTTTCAAGGCACCTAAAAATGTGGCTAGCAGTATTTTAACATCTGAGTTTATTCCTAGATCTGTGAAGTAGGCCCTTAGAACTTTAGGAAACTTAAGGTTGTATTACCAAAGAATTCTACATTTAGAGTTCCAGATCATGTCTGAGCAATATTAAAATGGAACAGTCCACACTGCTGCTTGGCAACAACACTATATTTTTCTAGTCATTGACTCTTTCCTTCTTCTATGTAAGTATTTCAGAGAGTCTTCTCCCCCCTGAAACCTGTGTGGAACCCAAGTTCGTGTGCCCAGCACGCAGTGAGGCCAAATAAACCTAAACATTGGCGTCTGGATCCGAGAAAGGTTTATTTTAAGGGCCAAGCAAGAAGAATGGGCGGCTCCTACTCAAAAGACCTGAACGTGGTGGGGGGGGTGGGGGGTGGAATGATTGGGAGATTGGGATCGACATATATACACTAATATGCATAAAATAGATAACTAATAAGAATGTGCTGTATAAAAATAAATTAATTAAATTAAAAAAATAAAGAAGTTCCTAATAAAATTGAGAAAAAAAAAAGACCTGAACACCCCAATGGGTTTCAGGGAAGAAGTTTTTACAGGCAAAATTTGAGGAGAGGGATGCAGAGTGTACAACCTTCCTCTGATTGGTTGGTGATGATGTAACAGGGTGGTGGTGTTCCAGGAATCTCAATCATCAGCCTTCTGTTCCAACCAGTCTGGGGTGAATGTGCTTGTGCTCAGCCTGAAGTTACCATCCCCCACCTGGGTGGGGGCCTTAGTTCCTGTAGAAGAACTCAGAGATATGTGTCCAACTGTTATGCACATCCCTAGAAGGAACCAGGACCAGGCCCCATGCAGCACTATTGTTTCTTTCTGCATTCCCTCACTCTTCTAACTAGTAAAGGTTTGAATCTGCCCTTTGGAACTCAGGGAAGGTCTAGGAGGCTGAAAGCCTTTTTCCTACAAACAAGAAATGCGGAACACAGAAAGGATTTTGTTCTTGAGAGGGCCCCCGTGGAGTCCTGCTTGGTTTCAATCCCCTCTGTTCTTTGATACTCCTCGATCTTAAAGGGAACAGGTGTTGGACAAGAAAGGGAATAACATTTTGGTTAGAGAGGTCAACCATAAACTAAGAAGAGGAACTGAGTTTTAAGGGGACTCAGTTTCAAACCTAAAATACATCCTTCTTTATCCTCATTCTAGATCTTCACCTTGTTTTTTCACTAATAAGAAACACAATCAGAAGAGAACTCCAAGTTTTTACCATATTTCCCTATTGACTTGCATCAGTTTCCACAAACTCTTCCAACTCTCCTGCTCTGATAGTGAATGATTGGTGCTGTTGGCAAGGTTGGTCCCTCCACTCATT
This sequence comes from Monodon monoceros, assembly GCF_005190385.1. Lineage (NCBI taxonomy): Eukaryota > Metazoa > Chordata > Mammalia > Artiodactyla > Monodontidae > Monodon > Monodon monoceros. Next base: position 75,408,965 of record NW_021703784.1, on the reverse strand, counting down.
TCCTAGTCCCATTCCCTTGTCCCTACTAAAGGACTTGGATCCTGCATTTCCTCTCTCTCTCCTGCATCACTGAGTTTATTCATTCTCTTTGGTCTTTCTCAAGAGCATAAAAAAAGCTGTTATAATTTCTATCCAAAGCAAAACAAATCAACCCAACCTCCACCCAAGCCTTACCTCACCATTTTTCTTCCCTTTTTAGACACTTCTCCTTCCCAAAGTTGTTTGTAATCTATATTACAGATTGATAGATGATAGCTAGATAGAGATAGATTCCAATTTCATTCTTTTCACTCTGTTATGCCCATCTTAATCAGGCTATTATTCTTCTATACTGTATTCTTCTATACAGTAATCTATACTGACAGTTGTCCAGGACCCCAATGCCCTCCCCATTGTTAATTAAAATTGTAGTTTCTCAGCCTAGGCTATACTTAAATCATCACTGAGAAAATGATTCAGTTAATCAGTCCTTCTGAAACCATACAACTCAGATTAGGACTTGAACCCACGGTCTTTTAATTGAGATCACACACCTGGTCTTAGGACATTAAATAAAGCTCAGGTTCTTGATGTCTCATCACAGAAAGAATTCAGCGAGAGTCAAAGTGAAAGGTAAGAAATGGATTTATTTAGAAAGAAACACACTCCACAGATAGAGTGGGGACCATCCCAGAAGGCAAGAGACCCCGAAATATGGGGTGGTTAGTTTTTATGGGCTGGGTAATTTCATAGGCTAATGAGTGGGAGGATTATTCCAACTATTTTGAGGAAGGGGCAGAGATTTCCAGGAATTGGGCCACTGCCCACTTTTTGGTCTTTGGTGGTTGGTCTCAAAACTGTCATGGCGCTGGTGGGTGTGTCACTTAGCTTATGCTAATATATTACAATGAGCGTATAATGAGGTTCAAGGTCCATTGGAAGTCAAATCTTCTGCCATCTTGGACCTAGTTGGTTCTAACCAGTTTTTGTCATGTCCTATGGCTATGCCATTCTTTTAATGGTTGTACCCTCTTCCCTTCCCTCCTGTTTCACTTCTCCTTGAAATGTCTTTCTTTGGCCCTCCCAGATATAATACTTTCATGTTGTATTTGGTTTTGTTTTTTCTCCTCACTCTAATGAACAATTCTCATTCTTTTCTGCTGATTTGTCATCATAATTTGTGTTTTCACAAATGAAGTTTCCTGGCACTGACTTTTAAGAATCCTTCTCTTTTTAACCTATGCTAACTCCACTATTATATTACATAATCTCATATTTTTTAAGGCAGCTACATTTAATGACTTTCAATCTATGTATCATCTATTGACTCAACTCTAGACACATATATCTAAATGATTATTCATGACCTTAATTTACTGTCTAAAAGTACTCTCAAACTTAACACATCTGACTCTGAACTCATCTTCCCTTTAAACCTGCTTCACAGTCAGCCTCATCATTTCTGTCACAATTCCATTCTTCCAATTAATACTTGGAATTATTTTTCACTTCTCTCTCTTAATTGCCATATCCAATCCAGAAAAAACAATTGTCTTCTCCATTATCAAAATATATCAAGAATATGACTACTGAGCATTTTTCTTCCCTCCACTGAACCATCTTGTCCAAGCTGCTATCATTTTTCCCTGTATTACTACAGAGCGCCCACCTAACTGTTCTCATTGCATCTCCATTGTCCCCTTTGGTTTATTCTTGACACAGCAGCCCAAGTGAGTCTCTTAAATTATAAATCAGAATTAACAAGTTTCCACTTCATTCAAAATAAAATCCAAAGTCTTGAGCACCTACAGAATCTGTCTCCAATTAACACCCATACTTCTATGATTTTTCTTCATGCCCAATCATTGTGAGTGACACAGACTTCCTTGCTGTTCCTCAAGCCAAGTGCCTTGAAATATTCTCCACCTAGGGCTCTCTTCCCCCAAATAGCTACTTGCATTGCTCCCATATTTCCTTTAGGTTTTACTCAAATGTCACCTTACTATTTAAGCCATTCCTGAGTGCTCTATTTAAAATTCTATCTCCTCTCTCCAAACTCTGTTACAATTTCCTGATTTATTATTCTCCATAACACATATCTCTACTGAACACACTACAGTTTATACATAATTTATTTTTATTGTTTTGTCTCACTTCTCTAGAATCTTGCATTGTCATCATTTGAGACTCAGTAAGTAAAACAGAATCACAAGCCATACTCAGACCTACAGAATCAATATCCACATTTAACAAGGTCCCTAGCTGTTTCATGCACACATCAAAGTCTGAAAAGTACTGCCCTAGAAATCTCATTAAATATCATATATTACTCTGTTTCTTTGAGAGCCTGGCATACAGAAAGTGCTCAATAAATATTCATTAAATTAATGAGTAAATGAATTCCAGTTTTAATAACATCTCACAATTATTCAATCTCACACTCACATCTACCAGGAAGGATGGACTGTGAGGATAGGAAATGATGACACTAAGTAATCTAAGGGTATCAGGAGAATTAATGGATCTTGAATGCAATTGATTTTGATGAAGGACATGTTCTCAGGTGGTGGATTGAAAGCAAAAATCCAAAGTGCAGCTTTTCAAATCAGTGTCATACCCCTTTACATTCACTCCCCTTTACTTCTCTGTGAAGAATTTTGAATTGTGAAACATATAAGCACTTGAACTGAGAAAGTTATTAAAATATATGAGAAGTAAAGAATTTCATGTTGAAACCTCTAAGCTCAAAAGCAGCTAACCTGCAGAAGGCAAATTTTGATTTGAGATTTGGGAGGCATTTATTACTTAACATGCTCAAAGCTGAACCTAATTATCTCATAAATAAGCAAGCATGAGCACACAAGCAATGATCCTCTTAGGCCAAAATTAAAGGAGTTAAAACTGATTAAGCTGAAATGAAGAAATGTACCCATGGGCTTGTTTTTCAAAGGTGCAAACTCTCCTTTTTTATTTCAATTCATGATATTTTCATTTTCTATAGAATTTATTATATCCACCAATTCTGCTAACTTGGGCCTATTGATTGCACACAATTTTTTCCTGGAGACTTTGTAAGGTCTAATGTGGATCAGAATAAAGATTCTAATGATTATTGCCTCTTAGCACTTTTAGTGAATAAATAGCCCTGTCTTCCAGTTTGGGTCACCATTTGGGCTACAAAGTAGACTGTCATAATTAACACCATCACCCTGTTTCGTTAAAAATTTTTAAAGATTTTGCTACCACTAATAAGAAATTATATCTTTGAAAATTACAGGCTTATTCACATTTATATAAAAATAAGTAATATTGGAGAAAAATAAATTAAGCATGCATTACTATGTTCAAAGTTTTCAATATGTTAATTGAAATACTTGTAATTATATTTTGATGGATGTTTATTTCATCTAGAACAGCGATACTATTTGCAAAGGAATAAAACAGAACAACAAAACCCCTGTAGGTTAGCACAGAGAATTTCAAGAAAACAAAAAGATAAAAGTAAAACTAACAAAGACAAATTATTATTATTACTATTATTATTATTATTATTTTAAGTAACTGATGAGAGAGGATCACTGAGAGAGAACTCAATGTCTTGAACAGTTAACAAAATTGTTAACTTGCCTGGACTTGCTTAGGATGTTATAAATCAAAGTGTAGTTTGTACTACATATTTTGTAATTTGGAGAAATTTCTAACCAACTGGGGCCTCCTCTGTTTTCTCCTATCTAAAATAAAGTATATAATCTGTGCCATGAAACTCTCACTCATTTGATATTACAGGAGAGAAGAGAAGAAGTATACGAAACTACTGTGCAAAACTGGATAGGCTAGATTTGTATAATGTTTTAACATCAAGGCTGGGAAGAAACATGGCAAAATAATTTTGTTGGTGATTTTTGCTCCGCTCTCTTCCAATTACCTGAGATCTCAGCCCTTTGACATTAGAGAAATATAATACAATTTGAAGGAAAAAAACATGATCATTTATTCCATCTTTTTTGTTACACAGATTAGAAAATTTAGTCCCAGATATGTACAGTGTTTGCCCGGAGTTGCACAACTAGTGGATACCAAAACAGTGATGGCTAATTTTATGTGTCAACTTGACTGGGCCTGAGGAACCCAGATACCTGGTCAAACATTATTCTGGGTGTATCTGTGAGAATATTTTTGGATGAGATTATCATTTTATTTGGTAGATTGAATAAAGTAGATTGTCCTCCCCCGAGTGGGTGGGTCTCATCCAGTTCATGAAGGCCTAAACAGAACATGAAAACTGACTCTCCTCCTAGTAAGGGAGAATTCCTCCTGCCCACTGCTTTCAAATTAGACATTGACTTTTTTCCTGCCTTTGGACTCACACTGAAAGATTGGCTCTTCATTGGCCTAGAGCCTGTTGACTTTTAGACTAGAACTGTATCATTGGCTCTCCTGGGTCCAGCTTGCTAGCTCTCCCTGCAAGTCTTGGAACTCATCAGCCTTCTTAATTACATGAGACAATTCTTATCATAAGTCTGATGTATACATCTTATTGATTCTGTTCTCTAGAGAATCTGAATAATACAAAAACCAAGACAGAGCCCAGCACTTTTGATTTTTAGAGTTTTTTTTTTTTTTCAATCATCCCACTCCTCTACTTCTTTCTATCAGTTCTTGCTGAGAAACTGCCAGGCAGATAGCTCACCTCTACCATAAGGACCATTATGACAGATTTACCTTAAAAAGCACCTGATGGACCCTTATTTGTCCAGCTTCAGGAAACCCTTGGTCCCTAATGTTGAACAATCTTTCCTCTTTTAAATCCCCAAACCACTTCCTTGTTTTTGTGTGGCCAACCAAGGGCTGCCAGTGTACCTGAAGACCAATTAGAACATCTCCCCTGCTTCTAACACTCCCAATTGAATATACAATCTTATGTCTGAATCTATGTTGAGCCACCAATTTTCAAAATATTTTTCTACGCTGTATCGCTCCTATCTTCTGGGACTCCAATTACAAACAGGTTAGACTATTTGACATTGTAAGCCAATTTTAGATGCTCTCAATAGTTTTTCACATTTTTCTCTTTGTGTTTTTTTCTTTGAACTTCCTTCAAAGATCCTTTTCTTTGTCGTCATTACTTAACACAGTCTCTTTTCTCCATACCTAGCAGAATACCAGAGCATAAAAAGTAATCAAAAGCATTCATGAACAAATGAATAGTGAGAGGAAAAAAGTGAATTTAAAACAACTTGAAAGAAGACAGTAAACTTTATTTTGTAATCATGGGAGGCTTTCAAACTCCTCTATGGATAGATCTTGCATTTTATCCATATTGATTATATATATTCACTTTTAGGCATTTTATATCTTTGGGTTTTTCTCACTAGATGCTGCAGTCATGAATTATGGTTGCACATTTTCCCCTACTGAAATATAACAGTCTTCTAATAAATAATCCAGTTACATATTATATTTTTCTAACAGAGTGGTATTTTTAAAAATCCCTATTACTAATTACTAATAATATAAATCCAATTTAATAAATGGCACAATGGTGAAAATCCAACTTAATCTATAATGTTTATCAAGCTGAACATCGTATTTTCCAAAAATATCTATAAAGTATTTGAGTTGAGTACATTTGAAAAGGCAAAATTATGGATGCACACTCCATACTTCCCTTCAACCACCTCTTCCCACCCTGCCCTAGGCTGTCTTTGTATGTTTTAGCTTATTAAAGGCTCTGAGAAATCTATAAGAAAGAAACTTGTTTGATGGAATTTAAGCCAGAGTTTTCCAAACTTATTTAACCATTGAATGTTTTTCTACTAGAATATCTGTTATTCCCTCTTAGTAAAGTATATTCTTTAAAAACATACTGCTCAATGTTTGGAAGCCATCACCTGGAAGGTAGTTAGAAACGCACATCTCAGGTCCCACCCCAGGTCTCCTATATCAGAATCTTCATTTTAATAAGATCTCCAGTTGAGAAGCACTGCTGATTTACTATATGGCTTCCTAAATACCAATTGTTAGCAACCACTGCTTATGTTAACTTTGTTTTCCCTTGCTAAGCCCAACCATTGAGCTAGGTGGCTTGTGAAACTTTTAATCTGTTCCCAAAGGCTGCAAAGCAGCAATTTATCCTTCAACCTTAAACTGTTTTTTATTCATAGAGGAGAAAGGAAGTGCAGCTTCTAAGCTTCTTACACCTCCAAAATCTTTTACACATCTAAATACTCTCTCCCTTAAGGCAAATTCTGAAATTTTCATTTTTGAGTGGCTTGACCTTACAATTATTTCTGCATTTCTTATTTATCTTGTCTTCTTGGAAAACAATGTAAAGAAGCAGGGGTTTCAATTAATACATTTCTCCGGTGAAGATGGTGGCCGGGACATTCAGGTTTGGGCATAGCATCAAAGAGATTTTCATACTCAGTGCGCCATGTCAGCTGCTGTACCTCCACCCTGATTGTCCGGAGAGGGTCTTTGCCACAACGTTTCCGTGGTATAGTTTAAGAGATTTCTGTGACTGCATAACTTGTGGCCTGAATCTTGACCTCTCAGAAATATAGTAAACTACCTGACATCTTTTAATAAAGTCTCTTTATGCTTAAATTGGTCAGTTGTTTGCAACTGGGACATTTGAATGATTCAGAAGTCAATGACTTTCCTCACTATTTTCAAGTCATTTAAATTTCCTCCTTAAGTGAGGTATGTAATAGCTCTGTATATTAAAGGACAGATTAGAACAGTGCTAGGCATGCAGTAGTTGATGAATAAATAATTATGGATTGATTGATATTAACATTACTAGATTACTCTTTATAAAGATTATCTTCTGAGAGTAATGTAAAAATTTCCTACCAAGTTGTCAAGATCTGTATTAGATTTAAGAAGGTGTTTGGTACGGTGATTTATCCTCCAAACTCTTCTTTTCTGTTTTATTATGATGCCTTTATGTCCTCAATATCAAATAAAGAGTCTGGTGTAATAAGAGACTGTGCAGAGTGTTATCTCTGACATTTCATTTCCAATTTGCTACCTATGCAGTAGTTTGTCATATCCATGTCATTTCAGTGAATTGAGGCAGTTTTAGTGTTCAACTGGCCTATTTACAAGAAAGAAAGGACAAAACATTGTCCCTTTGAAATGACTCTAAACTTTGCTTATCATTCTACAAAAAAACTCATAAAAACTGCATGGAAAACTGCACATCAGCTAAGCAGTATCTAGGCTGAGGTACCTAACCTTAAGTTTCAGAGTTTGAGAACAAATAAGGAGTAGTAGGTTTGGTTCAATATATCTGAAATTTCAGAACATAAAATTTGTAGATGCTACATTCGTTTGGTTGATAGATAATGCCAGGTGTACATTGTAAGCACAGCAAAGATGACAATGCTGCATTTATACTGTATGACATTTTAGATCATTTTCCCATCCTTTTCTACCTTCTTCTGATTTTATGGAGTGTGTCTTATGGAATATGTCACCTGGAGTTCCCTGATCTTTACTTCTATTTAGGTTTTAGCAAGAGATTAGAAAGTGGGAGAAACGAGAGAGTGAGATTTATGTCCCTGTTTCTGTCCTTCCTGGGCCATTGTTTGGCAGTGGATGAATTCCTCTACTGAGGGCCACAGCTCCTGATGGTTGGTCCTCATCTCCAGTCAGAGCTTCCTTACAAAGTTCTGCTAATAACTCCTTGACCTCCAGCTTTTCCCTGCAGACCTATTGGTGGCAGCTACTCCCCACCACTGTTAACTCCAGGATGATTCAACACCACTCTTAGATTGCCTAACCCCATTAGGATCTTTGTATTTAGTCTCTTCATTAAATTCTACTCTCATCTTTTTTGATTGTGCATCTATTTTTCTGCTGGGATCTGGATTGACATAGTAACTGGTACCAGGAATTGACCTGGGAAAACAGAACCTGAAAATAAGAATCTGGGATTGGTTTGATCATATATTTGATGAGTTCATGTGTATCTTTCATAATAGATTAATTGAGTTGTTGGTAATGCATGGTGTGTAATAACTCATGTTTTCCCTGAAGATGGATGGGAAGTGAAGTGAGTGGAGGGCAAGTTGCTGGAAAATGAAGCTTATGTGGCACCTGGTCAGGATGACAATGGCGATTAAAGAGAAATGTGGCATAAGCTGTGTTTCTAGCAAAAATAGAAAATATACACAAAGGAAAGAATGAAGTTTAAAGAAAATTACTGCCCAGCTCAAGGCATAAGAGGAAAATCAGAAAGTCTCTACAGCAGCTTTTAAAAACTTCTTTATTTCATTTAGGTACAGAGTAGATATGACCTGTCAGTTCCAAGGCTTGAATGTGTTTTAAGATTGTGGAAACAAGTTCTTAGAATTTCCAGATCTCTTATTAAAAGTACAGCAATGGTGGGAAAGAAGCTGAACTCTGAGAAATGAAATGGGACATTTGGGAAAATACAGACAAGGCTGAACTTTCTTTGCAAAAAGAGACATATTTCTATTCATTCCTAATCATCACCAAGCCCTTAGAGAGCTGGTTCCAACATAACTTAGATCAGAAACGGAAGCCCTTTTCTAACAGGACCTAGGCTAATAATGGAAGAGTTATAGGACTTTGACAGTCTGAATACGAAGGAGATTGGGGAACACACATGGGAATGAATTCTAAGGGTGTTGGAACCAGGAGGACAAAAGATCAAGAAAGCAGAAGGAAAACCAAATCAAAACAATTTGATAAGGCTGAATTTATCAACATGGATGTACTTGCCTGAAACTTAATAAGTTGGTTCAAGCACTTGGAGGTGGCGTCAGTCTTTATTTATGCCTCATTGCTCAGAAAAATGTGAATTAATGGACTGGTGCAATGGCCTTCTAAAATCCCTGTTAAGTACCAACTGGAAGAAAACACTACACAAGATATGGGCACTGTCCGATGGGACATGTTGTATGCCTTAAATATGTAGACAATATAGAGCATCACCTGTCCTGTAGCTACACTATCCATGTCCAGAAGTTGAGGAGTAGAGATGAGAGTGGGTACTGTCAACTAATAATTCACTTAAGGAATTTTGCTTCTTGTTCTTTTAAGCTTGAATTTTGTGAGTTTGGATGACCTAGTATTCTAAGCTGGAATACTTCCACCAGAGAAGATAGTTATGGCCATGTGATGTTCCACATATACGCTGCTAACCCGAGTTGCACAAAAGGAGTCATTCTGTTAGTCTGAGTGATTATTCCTGACTACAAAACAAAAAATAGAATGTTGTGAGACTACAAGGACTCTATCTAGAAATCAGCAGGCTCAACAGGTACATTTTTTTGTGCATTATTGCCTTGTATCTATGGCTTCCTACCTTCTACAACAGCAGTGAATACAGTATTTCTCATATTCCTGAACAAGTGTAAACAAATGAGGACTTTGGTTCTTAATCTCTGCAAGCTAACATATTACAACTAATTAAATATGCATGTATAAAACCTATGAACTATGTAAGATAAAATTTCTAAAATAGAACTTGTAGCCCAACCCCCAAAAAATAGAATGAAAACATTGTTCTATATCATGGTAATATTGTCCACTGAGTTGGTCCCTCTAGAAACCTTGATTTCTTTCTTTCCCTCTCGCCTTACATCCATTTCATCAGTGGTCCTTGTTGCTTCTGTCTTGAAAATATATTCTGAATCCAATCACTTCTCATCACCATTAGATTTACCAGGCTTTACTGTTAATTGTCACTCAAGTCTATTCTTCACACTATATAAAGAGCAATGCTTTAACTACTGAAATCATATTATGTCAACACCCTGCTCACACCATCTGAAGTCCATGCAAGGCCAGGTATGATCAGACTACTATGCCTCTTCCTGTCAATTCATATTCTGTCACTCTGTGTACACGCTCTAGTCTGGACACACTGGTCTTCTTGCAATTCCTAGAATATCTCAAGCTCATTTCCAGCACAGAGCCTTGGCCTAAAGGACTGGCTCTAGGCCTTTGCGTAACTTTGTTCCTTAACATCATTCGAATAATGTTCAAATTTCACTTGTGACCTAACTGTGTAAAGTACAAGCATTTTCCTCATTATAATCCAGTCTGTTTTGCTACTTTACTTCATAGTATGCATCACTCTCCAAAGTGTAATAGATTTTTATGTATTTCCTCCTTTATTTCCCACCTTCCTCACCAAAATATAAGCTTTGTGAATTCAAGAAATTTGTCTTGTTCACTTCTGTATCTCCAGTAGTTAAGATGGTACCTGGCGATTTTAGATGTTCAGTGTTGTTCTCATAGATAATTTACTGTCTCTTTTTAGCTTGACAGGCATTAGAAACTTTAAGGCTTTTTTTTCATTCTCTGTTACTTTGGTCAAGGCATTAAATCTTCTCTGAACCTATTTTTTCCTCTGTAAAAATGGGAACAGTTATCTTCCTTTGATATCTGTGTTAGTACATGCGACAGTAAATGAATAATAGAAGTTTCACCTTATATTTTTTACCATTCTCAATGCTATCCACAAATATGTGGTTCTCATTAAACTATAACATTCATAGTCCTAGACCTTTTTTTTGTTTTTTTTGCTGCGGTACGTGGGCCTCTCACTGTTGTGGCCTCTCCCATTGCGGAGCACAGGCTCTGGACGCGCAGGCTCAGCGGCCATGGCTCACGGGCCCAGCCACTCCGTGGCATGTGGGATCTTCCCGGACCGGGGCACGAACACGTGTCCCCTGCATCGGCAGGCGGACTCAACCACTGCGCCACCAGGGAAGCCCCAGTCCTAGACCTTTTATCCAACTCACTTCTCTCAGTAACCAGGATGACTTCACCCTGGGCACCAAGTAAATTTTAGGGAAATTACTGATGTTATTAAAAATTTAAATCACCTGTTAAAATTTGAAATGTACATTGTTGCAAATAAAGTCATGCTTTCCTCCATGACCCATCTCAACTTGGTACTTTCATTTTAGCCTAATCCATATTAAAGCAATTTGTTAGGAAACAAGATTTTATTTCTCACAATGAATAGTTAATATTCTGCTGTTATTGGACAATTTGATGATACAAAGATTACCAATGAGAATCAGGGATAAAATAACTGCAGATTTAATCACCTGCTGAGACTAATTATAACCTTGCCTTAGGTAACTATCATAGTGATTGCGTTATGTATCCAAACAAATAGAATTGATTAAGAAATGCTGTAAAGTTAACCCTGTTTTATAATGTATGCAATTTGTAATCAGTGAAAAATGAGTTGAAAATTTATTACAGTTAAGAAAGGAGCTAGATATAGCATAAAGAGCTGAGATATTTTTGAGTTCACATTTCTGAGCCTGAATCCTGGCAGCCTCACTTGCTGGGGGATATGGAATATCATCTGAGATAATGGTGCAGGAGAGCCTAGTACAAGTTTTGGCATAATAAATGGTAGCCATTATCTTTTATTATTGAAGCTGAATATAGTAAAGCATATGACTCAAAAACTGAAAGGCTATTTGTTAGACGATTTGGCATTTGTGATGATCGATACTCCTAAAACCTGAAAACAAATATGTTGCTTGAAATAACAGCATTGGAAATTTCTCCTCCTTTCTGTTTTTTTTGCTAGAAATGCTTATGGTGATTTTATTATCAGGAAAAGATAAACATGCAGAAAGATAAATATAGATAGATTTTTCTTGATAGTATAAATACTTGTCTTTAGAGTAACTGTTTAAAAATATGCTTATTGTTCCTATGAATGAAAACCTATTATATTGGATATGGTCCTAAAGAAAATCAGGAAATCTATGGTGTTGGCTAATTTTAGGTATAGGCATCCTTGACTGGGCAGTAGGGTATTCAGATATTTGGTCAAACATTTTTCAGGGTATTTTTGTGAGGGTGTTTTTAGATGAAATTAACATTTAAATGTGTAGACTGAGTAAAGTGGATTATCCTCCATAATGTGAGTGGCTCTCATCCAATCAACTGAATGCCTGAATAGAACATAAATGCTGACCCTCATTATGGTAAGAGAGAGTTCTTTCTGCCTAATAGTCTTCAAAATGAGACACTGGCAGTTTTCCTGCCTTTAGAGTTGAACTGAAACATTGGTTCTCCTGACTCTCAGGCCTTTGGACTCGGATTGAAACTAAACCATTGGCTATCCTGTATCATCTCCAGCTTGCAAACTCACCCTGCAGATCTTGGGACCTGTCAGCATCCCAATAGCGTTTAGCCAGTTCCCTAAAATAAATCTCTCTCTCTCTCTCTCTACACACACACACACACACACACACACACACACACACACACACATATGTATACCTTATTGTATATATTGTATCCTTTATGTATATCCGAAAAGATATATATATACATACACACACATTCTACTGGTTCTGTTTTTATGGAGAAACTTGACCAATATATTTACCTACTTGGAAGTGAAAAAATTGCTACTTTATCTTTCTAAGAACTAGGACCACCATCATCAATATGCAGTTAATAATAATAGCTGTAATAAACCTTCTTAGAATGCCTATTATTTATTAATGTCTGATGTACAACTTGATATGAATTATCTCTTTCTATCTCCATAAGAATTAGATTAGGAGGCTATAACAACCTGTGTGGTAAAGATGAGGAAGCTGGACAATAATTTATTTTAGGGCACTCTGTGAGTAAGAAGGTTGACCTGTATTAAGAGTGCCTTATTTAAAACAAAAAACCCCTACTTTTTCTTATGCTAACTTTCTCTTCAGGGCCTCTAGATTCTTAATGGTAATTTAGATGTATAGACTTTACTTATTAATCCATTTGTTATTGGAATAAAGGCCTTATCAATTCTGTTTGGATACCTCCATAGACTTCAGAAAACACAGGCATTTCTCTCTTGACTACATGGATCCAAGCATTGGATAGGCCATTGATCACCTTTAGAAATACATATATATTATTCCGGGCTGTACTATCACCATTCTTTGCCTGAAGCTCCTGCCGTATATTATATGATATTCTTTGCCATGAAATGTCTTCATTTGAAGCCTATATTCTATGCTATGGGTATTTTATGTCATGTGTTCTTCTACTGAATACATTAAAATTTAGTATCAATTTATAGTATTTTGGAGTTCAATAGAATAAAAGAGAATTAAGTCATGATTTTCCATGATTCCTTCAATTGTTCCTTAGCAAGTCATGGTGAGAAACCACT